>NC_086153.1:328323322-328948322 GCF_035149785.1 Candoia aspera
GGTGGGAAACATTTCTGCCTGGCTGCAGCTGCTTTTCCCAACTTCAGACAGCAACCCCAGCTATATTCCCTCACAATTTAAAGTGAGGTTTAATGATTAGTTCCAAGTGAGGAAACGAATGATAGGAGTAGTTATGCCAGGGCAGGTTCTTCGTATGTGTAAAGTATAGATTGGGTTATATGCATTAAGTTTGTTGTTTAACCTCATGTTGTTCCATATTAGTTGAGGGGGCATTAAAACTTTCGGGGAGGGGGGGAGTTACACTAAAATACTCATTTAAAACTGGTCTCTTGAATACTATGCACTGGAAGATCCTGGCAATTGAGGATTTATCATTATAGTCCCAAATGAGGAAAGGAAACAGATTTCCTATTTTGCCTAGCAAGAAGGAAGACCATAATTAGCACAGCTGGCGGCTTCTTTCCCTATGAAGGATGATATTGCTGCACCAGAAAGACATATCCTGGTTCTTTTTATGGTCACCTGGCTGGAAAAAGGGCTGGGGATATCAAGGAACTGAAATATATGGCAGAGGTGGTAGTTGGAGAGGACAGGACTCACTCAACCTATTACAAGTATCATAAACAGATAACGAGAAACCAGAAAAGTAATTTGTGAAATTGAGGGTTAGAAGTATGGAGGGCAAGGAACAGAAGTATCAAAGCTTGAATAATAATGTTGCTTCCACACTGGTTAATAGGAGTCCACACCCTTGATTAGTGAAGTTTGGAATATAACCATATAACCTAATCTGGAATACTCATCAGGTTTAAAGCCTTTTGCTTGAAGCATTAGCTGCAGTGAAACCAACCTGGTGTAGGTGTGGATTGGAAAGTTTCTTCTTCTGCATCTGAGTCTGGTGAAGAATGTGGAAGAGCAACTAGGATGTCAGATAGCACAGGATTTCTAGTAGGGACTGATTGACTCTGCTTCCTCTTTGCTGTTACATTCAAGTGGTAAAAGCAGCCAGGTTTAGGGATTATAATGGACCAGAAGTGGATTTCATTTGCAGATCATAGTCCAGGAAGGTTTCACCCCTGTCTCATTGATCAGTACAGAAATCCAGTTGGCAGAGGCTTACTGGAAATAATGACAAATAGATTGATTTAGTAGGTTCAGCATTTGAAAGAGGAAATGTGTCATTTGGATCTCAAGATGCAGGACTGGTGTCAGCTGTCATGTTTCACATGATAAACAAAAACATATTTCTGACAGGTACGAACAACCACTTAGAGGCAAAGTCTCAGTGCCACTTCCTAAACAACTCTGCCTTCTTCGCTATGATTGTCAGGGGAAAAAGAAGAAGCAAAGTCTGTGCTTTATTTAGATCAGATGATGGATGAATTGAATGGCACAGCACCTTTCTTTACCTCATGAAGATAACAATGAAGTGAACCTTGGTAGAAAACAGCTCTCTGGCTTGGTTGGCCAACCCCCACTGGTCCTTCTATTGTGAGGTTTATAACTTGCAAAATGAATGGTGGAAAATATTGACAGAGTATTTTTGCAATGCTAGGACCTCTTTCAAAGGTATACAGTGCAAACAATTCACTACCAGCCTATCTTCCTCCTCCTCCCCCCTTTCCTTCCCCATCAAAACAAGAGTTCTCACTCATTTGGGCTTCTGGCTGGGAATGGTGGGCTGAGCCGTTGTGCCCGCAGGCTTAGCAGGCAGAGCTGACATTGCAGCAACTTTTTCGGTTCAGGCAGGTTCTTCTGAAGCCCAGAAATGTTTTCTGGATAAAGGAAAACACCTGGAATCACCCCATCTGCCCTCTGGATGGCTGCTTGCAGCCAGAAGATCGCAAACAGTGTTTGCATTCGGCTGGTAAGAGCTAGCCGGGAGGCAGGGACATGGTCGCTTTCCAAGCTCCACTGTAGCCTTAAAGGGACACTAAGGTCAGCCACCCCATTTCTAAATTACCATACACACACACACACACACACACACAGAGTATAGTATGTGTACCCTAAGAGAGGCTTTCTTGTGAGGTTTGAGTCTGATCCTGACTCTGAAAATGAAACTTATTTTGAGCCAGTAGGGGAAAACGAAACTTACCAGGAAGGAATTGGAGAGATAGATACCAGAAGTGACTGCAGAGCAGGAGAAATTGGAGGCACTGATTGGACAAACTTCGGAGAGAGGTTTGAATCCTCCAATCAGTGCTCAAGAGGGAAGAGCAGAGAAGCGCACAAATCAGAAGGCAGTCTGATTGGCTGCAAAGGAGAAATGGCATGGAAAGGATTGTTTAAAAAGGCAAGTGTGGCAAGAGCAAGCTACCGGAGACAACCGATCCTTCAAGCTCACAGCACCTTCTGTGGAAGAGTCCTTACCAGAGTCAGAAGCCTTGCCTGTAGCCTACGCAGAATCAGAGCCAGCTCCTTCTGCCGCCATGGACCTGCTTCCTGCACACGTCACTCCAGGTCAGTCTGTTCTTGCCGATCCAGCCAAACACAGCCTCACATCCAGCTCCAAGCCTCGTCCCGCTGTTCCAGCCCAATTCAGCCTTGCTTCCAGCTCCACGCCTTGTCTTGTCATCCCAGTTCAGTCCAGTCCTGCCTCCAGTCTCAAGCCTCGTTGTGACACTCCAGTCGAGTCCAGCCTTGTTTCTAGCACCAAGTCTTGCCTTGACACTTATTATTTTTGTATTAAATTTGAAGATATTAGCATTTTCCTACACATTGAATCAGCTGATTTGAACCTTCACCTTTCTGTTTTCACTTTTATTTATTTATTAAATTTATCCCCGCCCATCTTCTCCCATCAGAGAACTCTGGGCGGTTTCCCTTGAGAACTATCTATCTCACTTTCGCTTGCATAAATACATTTCAGAATTTTTTCATACCCTCAATTTTCACTGGTTAAGCTCCTAGGGGGCGCCGTAATCTACTGCATGAGACAGGGAGGATTTTAAACAGATTTCTTCTGACTTCTACCAAGCTTTTATGCAAGATACTCAGGACACTGTGGAAAATATGAGACTTAAAATGTGCCATTATGCAAGATACTCAGGACACTGTGGAAAATATGAGACTTAAAATGTGCCATCAGGTTGGGGATGTGGTGGATGAAATTGAGGAATTCAACAGTGATAGAAATTATTCTTTTCAGAGTGAGATTGGGATTTTTGTTGAGATGCTGGATGATGATTGGATAGTGGACTTGGAGAAATTTAAGGGAGAGAGATATCTTGAAGCCACAAGTGAAATCGACTTTCTGGTGGAATGCCATGAAAAGAAGCTGGAATTTCTGAGGGGGGCAGTCGGGCTGTTTGATTCTTTTATGAGAAAAGCTCTGTGCACATTGTGGGGATATGTAAATGCTCTAGTTTATTTTGAAGTGGGATAAGGGTTGAAGAAAGTGTATTTGGTTTGCTTTAACGGCCTGATTGATGTCATTTGCGTTTAAAGATTTGGATTAAGATTATTAGAGTTAAAAATGTGTTCATTTGGATGGTTTTAAGGATTTGATTTAAGGTTACTGTTTTGAATTGTCCTTGTTTTTGGGGTTTATTAAGATTAAGATTACTAAGACTGTTGCATTATCAAGTACAATAACAGATAATCTATGTGCTTTTAATTTCATTCTTATTTTAGTAGACAGAAATGTATAGAATAGTGGTAGGAAGGGAATAATTAAATATGTGTTATCTTTTGGAGGGAAGAAAGATGTTTAGGAGGTTTATATGCTTTTTTAAAAATTATTATTTTAATATAAGGAGGAGGAGTAACTGTACTTAGTGATTTTTATTATGTGCCAAAGTGGAATGGTTTATAGAAATAATGTGGCTTTGGTTTAATGTAGAGTAAGAGATTGCTTATAGAAATGTTTGTATATCCTTGCTGTTAAAAGTCAGAAGCCACATCTTTTTGTAAATTTGAAAAATAATTTCTCTTGTGTTTTCACACCTTTTTAGTTCTTTTTTCCTTCTTTGTGGGTTTTTTTTTTTTGTTTTTTTGTAGTTGTTATTCTTTTGAAACCTAATGTAATGGTTTGTTGTTTATTCGTTTAGTCGCTTCCGACTCTTCGTGACTTCATGGACCAGCCCACGCCAGAGCTGCCTGTCGGTCGTCAACACCCCCAGCTCCCCCAGGGACGAGTCTGTCACCTCTAGAATATCATCCATCCACCTTGCCCTTGGTCGGCCCCTCTTCCTTTTGTCCTCCACTCTCCCTAGCATCAGCATCTTCTGCAGGCTGTCCTGTCTTCTCATTATGTGGCCAAAGTATTTCAGTTTTGCCTTTAATATCATTCCCTCAAGTGAGCAGTCTGGCTTTATTTCCTGGAGGATGGACTGGTTGGATCTTCTTGCAGTCCAAGGCACTCTCAGAATTTTCCTCCAACACCACAGTAACGGTTGCCTAATCCCAAATACTCAGTCTCACAAGCCCGGGCTTAAAGATAACTGATTTATTAAAGGAATAGTATGCAAATACAGAGAAAGCTGAGAATGAGCAAAAGCGCGCCAAATACAAACTTAAAAGCCTTGCCTTCAATCCAGTCCCGCCCCGAGTACTCGTCAGCCACCACCCCCTCCCAGGTGCTAGCAACCGTTACACGCGCCTGGGAAAGTAACCTTGACTAGGAGTGCAAACCCAAACATACATTCCAATGTTGCAAAACAAGGAAGAGAGCACGGATGGAAAATACCAGCATAGAGCAAGCTGAATATACATGGAGAAATGGTTTGACATGTGAAACGTTACGATGTTAACAAAACATTGAAACGGGGAACATGACACCTAATAAAATTTATTTTTTTTAAAAAGAGTTCTCACTCATTGTTTTCCTTCTTGTCATCTTCTGAAATGAAATATCTGCATGCTTAGCATCAAATTAGGACACATCATGGCTAATATCATTAAATCAGAAGATTTGCTTGCCATGTCCGGGTTAACATATGTGCTGAGCTTGTCAGCAACCAGTAGACAAGCTCCAGAGTTCCTAATATTGGCAGATCAAATGAGTTGCAGGCGATACTCATTTTCATGTCTGAGATGCCAATAATAACTATGGCACGTCCCCCAAATCTCATTAATCACAGTGCAAAATAACCATCCCATTTTTTTTTCTCTGTAAAGCCTTACCTCCCCTTCATGTCAAGTGAAACCAATTAAATCAGCACCAATTTTAACCTTCCCAATATTGTGGACAAAGAATGTTAATTTTCCTCTGAGTCCTCTTTGCAAACTACTGTAAATAAACAAGTTTTTTTGTCAGAAACCAGCTTAAATGTCAATGGTATCATAATGATCATGGGAGGAATATGCTGGAGTACATATTTCTCCTGGGAGTTTCCCCTCCCAGATTGGAGTGATTCAGGCTCATTAAGTGGCCATTCGCAGCAGGAACAACTGGTTCTCAGAGGCCCCAGTGGAATGTATGATTTGCTAGGAATTATGGAAAACGTCTTTTACAAGGCAGTTTGCTTTATTGAGTGGCATCAGGCTAAGGTTGTGACATGGCTCATCTCCAAGCTGCAAATCTGTGCTAACCAAGTGTGCAGATTAGCTAATTCATCATGCCTTTATTGGCTTTTGAGCTTCTAAGGATTCTGTCCATTTACAAAGAGAGGATACTTCTCAGCTTGGCCAGAGAGGGTTTGACTCCTTTCTCAGTTTCCTTATGGGAAGCATACAAAGGCTCAACTGCTGGAACTAGGCCACTGAAATCTGGAGGTCTCCCACATTCAGCTCAAGACAACTTAATGTGATAGTCATTTAGAGCTGTCATGCATTTCAGATATTGGTCAACCCACTGATCTGAGTTTATGCAAACTTTCCCAGTTTTTAGGTATGTTGAACTATAGCACTTGGAATCCCTAACCAACAACTCCTAGGCTGGCTGAAGATTGTGGGAGTTTTCTCTCTTTCTTCCTCCCCCTCCCTCCTAAACACTATATGACTTTTTCTTGACCATGCAAAGTTGTGCATATCCAACTGCCACATACTGTTAGGTTAGCTGCTAACTGTACAGCATTTGAAACATATTATTTATTTCTCTCATCCCAGGTAATATGCCTGGAGAAATCCGTCTAATGCACAACAGAAATTGACAAGAGGATCTTTCTGTGAGAGACTAAATTCTCTCTCCACAAATAACAGCAGCAGAATTGTTCCATCTACATTTTCTACCCAACGTCCACCAGCATTTATTTCTCTTTTCATTCATTCTAAACAAAGTATGTTAGGTGTTTGCCCATTAGCCACTGATAACCAGTGGAAATTAAATGAGAAAGCTATCATCTATCTATCCATCATCTATTTAAAAGGTGGGATAAAAAAAATTAATAATAATAATGTTGCAAAATAATTTCAAGAAAATATCTAAATATCTATCTAATTTTGCAAAATGATTGCAAGAAAAAAAAACCCACAGGGGCTTCAGGGGACAGAATTAGATGCAATTATATCAAGAAAAGGAGAGGGGGGGATTTTTTTTTTTGCTCTTTTTTGTGTGGTGTGGAGTATAAGAAGGGGGGTGGGGGGTACAGCACAACCAGGCGTGCCAGATTCTGTTATTATAACCAATCTCAATAAAGACAGTTTTAGGCTTCCTGTGGTGTTGATTTCTGATGTATCTAGTTGGGCTGACAGTTCAGTACAATACCCAAAGACCAGCCCTATTCTTTTTCATCACTTTCTGCAATTCTGGAATACACACCTAGGGTGGCTATATATTCATCAAGGATGGAAGCAGAATGGGGACATATGACAAAGGTCACCTCAGCCCTTGTTTCTTATTTTTCCTCCACCTTTGGAAAAACGATTGCAGTCATTTAAGTCTCATTTGACCTTTAGGGATATTTTCTGCACGACCTTTCTACTTCTAAAAGTAATAGCTGCTAATAGCCCTTTCTTATAAAAGGCCTGGATCAGCTCCATGGTAAACATCACTCCGACTGCTTCGGTGGATGTCAAATAGAGCTATTATTTTAGAATTGGTTATTCTGAGTGCCATGAATCATAAAAGAACTCCTCCCATGGGGCTGTTTAGGTTGGTAAGTGCACATCTAATTGTCCATTCGGGGAACTTCTGCACAGCCAGCAGACTGACAATTCAGTGCTAGGAGAGAAATGCAAATAGTTAATGTTCTCAAGACATTTCTTGGCTAGCATTTCTGGAGGAAAGAAGAGGCATCTTTAGCCCAAAGAATGGACTTGGGCCCTTTTACCTACAGTATATATTCCTGGGGTGCTCTGGGGTTTCTTGCCCAATATCTAAAGACAAATGGAAAAGATCTAAAATAAATCTTTTGGCTAGTAAAAGGTAAGGGGTGTCTTATTAGGATATGATCAAAATAATCAGGATGGTGGCCAGAATGGTATGATCAAAGCTCTATCCATTTTTATGTATGTTACACATAAATGAATTTATAAAAAGTAACGCACATAAAAATGGGTGGAGCTTCAATCACACCGCTGTGGCAGCCATCATGGAGTTCTTATCATATCCTGCAGACACAGCATAGCATTTGTGGATATACATGTTTTATTAAACTTTTAAAAACATTACAATTAAAATTTCTTAAAAAGCATTAATTATAAATATGTATACATAATACATGGTATAGATACATAAATATTATATAGTATACTATACAATATAGCTTATTATATACTGTAGCATACTATATAACATAGCTGTATAACTGCACTGTATACTTTAAAGAAGAAATCTCTTGAGTTTCATGATTAAATTTCAATTTCAATTCAAAATTTTAATTCAATAAATTAAACCTAGATCATAGGGAAGCATATTGTCCAGGCTTGCCTTCCCTTCAGTACAAAGTGAATTCAAAAGTTGAGAGTTGACAAACTTCACGAAGGCAACTGTTATTTATTGTTTTTATATATAATTACATTGAAAGTTTTAAAAAGGAAGTTAAAAACTAATACAAACTCATATAAAGTAAGAAGGAAAAAAGAAAAAGAAATAAATGAAAGAGAAAGCTAAAAGTGCAAGAAAGGGAAAAAAGGTAAAAGAAAAAATAGAAAAGAAGGAAAGAAGTTACTAAGAAGTGGCTTCTGATCTTCTTTACACCAGTTATAAGTTCAATTATAAATTTACCTCTTACTCTAAAGTTACAACATGACTCTCTTTTTCTATAATCTATTCTGTCTAATCATCAAGTTCATGTGGAGTCCTTGGTGCTCTCTGAGCCTTGTTGTTTTCTTGCAGACGTTTCATTGCCAGACTAGGCAACATCTTCAGTGTGAAGAGGGAGAGGGCCTTGCTCTCAGTTTATATACTGTGGCTTGCCCTGCTTGTGTTGGTGAGGGTGTTGTTCTCTCCTTGGGAGTTCTTTGATTCGGCTGTTGTTTGCTGCTTGGTTGATTGCCTGAGTTAATAGTTCCTTGATTAGGGTGTATTGTGCTGTTTGATGGTTCATCTGGTGTTGATCCTAGTGGGTGTTGATTGCTGGCAAGGGAGTGTGCTGGTCTTTTGGCTTTTCTACTGTCTCTTTTGAATGGTATGTAAATGTTGTTTACCTCTATGTGTCTCTTGACGGCTGCTTGGTCTGAGTGCCGGGCTTCCAGGAATTCTCTGGTGTTTTTGGATTTGGCTTGGTTTAGGATGCGCACAGTTTCCCAGTTGAAACTATGGTTGAGTCTGTCCATGAGTTGTGAGATTAAGGAATTCTCGTTGTGTCTTCTGACTGCTAGTTGGTGTTCGTGGATGTGCTCTGCTAGTCTTCTGCCTGTCTGTCCTACATAGTGGCTGTTACCGTCTTTGCATTGTATGTTGTAAATAACTCCTGTTTTTTCTTCTTGGGCTATTGGGTCTTTTGGGTTGCTTAATATGTTTTGAAGAGTTTTAGTTGGTTTATGGGCTACGGTGATGCCATGTGTTTGTAGCAGTCTGTTGGTGGTTTCTGTGGTGGTTTCTGTGGTTTCCAGTCAGCAATAAATGTAGATTTTGTCTTTTCCCTAATCAAAGAAGTCAATTTGGCCATCTCAGCAAGTTGCTGAATCTTTCCATCATTGGGCATACAAAGGCAACTTTTAGAGTCTGGGATACACTCATTCTTCCAGGAGTATGTCATCACCATTTTTTATACCTGCTCAAGCATATAGTATTATAAGTTCTTCCTATAATGGGAGATTCCAAATTTGAGGAAGATAGATGAACAAAATGTCAACATTTTAATCTTTAACTGACTTCCCAAAACCTTATAGTAATAATATCTAATCAATAATGAGCAATTAGTGGGCATAATGCCTGGTTACTTGAGGGACTGCCTGTCTCCCATAACATCTGCCAGCCAATTTGATCATGCAGAGTTGGCATCCTCCAGGTTCCTTCAATTAAACAATATCATCTTTTGGGACATTGGAAGTGTGCCTTCTTTGTAGTACTGCCTGCCCTCTGTTTTCCCTCCCACTCTGCTGTTGTTTAGAAGAGCCATGAAGACCTGACTCTTCACCTAGGCCTTTGGCAAGGAGGAGTGGGACCTATTGCTTCATCACACTTGCCATCTTTTATCTTCATCTTTTATGTTTCATTGATTTGATTGTAATTTCTTTGATTGTTGTGAGTTGCCCAGTGTCATTGAGAGTCAAGCAGCATACAAGTTTAATAAATCATCATCATCCTAATCATCATCATCATCACATGTGCACTAAGGTAAACTCCAAATTTATTAAATCTCCAGCATAGGAAGTTGCTAGTTTAG
Source organism: Candoia aspera (assembly GCF_035149785.1). Classification (NCBI taxonomy): domain Eukaryota; kingdom Metazoa; phylum Chordata; class Lepidosauria; order Squamata; family Candoiidae; genus Candoia; species Candoia aspera. Next base: position 328,333,000 of record NC_086153.1, read on the forward strand.
TCTTAGTAAAAGTAGTAAACTCAATGCCTCTGAGTTTTGAGTAATTGTATCTAAATAATTTTGGTGTTATCTATTCACTCAGATTGCCTTAGTTTATCAGTAGGAGTCCCATGAAGCACCAATCATGTTCAGTGGCAAAGATAGGCAAAATTCAAAAAAATATGAAGGAAAGAGCAAATAGGCTGAAGTGTAACTGAAAACCAAGACATTTATGACCATATAGAGTTGATCTCTGCAAAAAGAAAAGTAAGAAATTTAAAGAATTGCCGTATTGTGGCAGGGGTGTGTTCTTAGGAGGGATGAGTGAAGAACACCGTGAGCGTATTCCAAAGTATGTAATTCCCAAGACATTATGGCCATCCCAGCTGCGTAGCTAAGGCAAGCAGAGACCTATATTGGGCAGCAGAAAGATACTGGAGGCAGATGATCACTTTAGTGGCAATGGCAAAGACATCATTTGTGCAGGAGAAGCCAATGGTAAACCACTCCTGTATCATTACCAAGAAAACCACATGGATAGAAAATATAAATGGTTGACAATATACAGCACTGAAGATGTTGCCTAATCAGGCAACAAAACATCTGCAAAAGATCAACCAAACTCAGAGAGCACCAAGGACTCCACAGTTCAACCCTCAGCTACATATATTCTCTTTTATTTGTTGACAATATAGTGCCAGATAATGTGCCCCTCAGATCAGATGACACTTAATGTGCTGCTGAGGAATAGCTGAGGATCTTTTGGAGTACTCACGGTGTTTTTGACGTGGCTAGATTAAAGCCTTCAGGAGGACTAGTTGCTGATGCTGCCATACAGGAAAAGAAAACTCAGAGCTGCAAAACAGAATTATAGGGGGAACATGGAACATAAGAGGCATGAATGTAAGAAAGCTGAACATGGCAAAAAATGAATCAACCTCACTTTGAATCTTAGGCATCAAATAATTTAAGTGGACTGAAATTGGACACTGTTTATTACCCAGGGCATGAAAAACAAGAAAGCAGTGGTGCTTTCATGGTCAGGAAGGATGTATCAAGGACAGTACATGGGTACAATGCAGTCAATGACCGAATAATATCAATTAGACTTCATGGACATCCTTAAATATGATGGTTATCCACCTTTATGCTCCAACTACTGATGCAGAAGAAGAGGCAGTTGATGAGTTTTATGGTCAAGTTCAATCGGATAAAGAGAACGTACAAGCAAAATGTGCTTCTTGTGGTTGGAGACTGGATGCCAAAGTTGGAAATATTAAGGAGGAAAACATAGTTGGACAGTATGCCCTATGAAACAGAAAGGCAGCAGAACAATTTATCGTCTTCTGCCAGTCCAGTGATGTCTTCATTGCTAACACAGACTTCCAACAACTAAAATAATTCCTAAGCCGATTTGGAGACACCTGCTATTGAACCTGAGACATTTTGCATGCAAATGATACTCTGTATTGTTGAGCATGACCTTTCAGCTTTCTCCTGATAGACTTGAAAGATGGAAATATGTTGGAACTAAGATTTATACTAGTTGAAGCAATATGCAAGTCTCCCATATTTGTTTATGTGTTTAATCAATTTATATGACTGCCCATCTCAGATAGAGAGCCAAGTTGGTGTAATGGTTAAAGGCTAGAAACCAGGAGACTGGGAGTTCTAGTCCCACCTTAGGCATGAAGCCAGCTGGGTGACCTTGGGCCAGTCGCTCTTTCTCAGCCCTAGGAAGGAGGCAATGGCAAACCACTTCCGAAATCTTGCCAAGAAAACTGCAGGGACTAGTCCAGGCAGTCGCCAGGAGTCAACACTGAATAGAAGGCACACACATCCTCACATACCATCTCAAATACATGGCTTTGTTACATTGTCATAGGAGACTAGGAATCTGCCTTTCTTCAGACACAATTCTCTGTGTGACTAGCCTTTCTTTCCACAAGAGTTTCTATAAGAGTGGTTGTCAGTATTAGAGTTGTTCTTAATGTTGCTTTGATTTCCAAAATTACTTTGTTGCTCTGGTAGCTTGCAATATTTCCGATATTTTTAATCCCAATTAAAATAAAGATTGGAAATATGAAATATAAAAAAGAGAGCAATCAAAGTATCAAAGAAAGAATGCCCCCCCCCCCCCCCCCCCGTGGGCACATTTGGATTCTGATACATTTGGGATGTGCTTCTGGAAAAAAGTCAATCTACAGGGATCCCTGCTGTAGTTTCACAATGGCCAGGAGGACAGGAACATTCATACCTCTGGGAGGGTGGTAATAAGAACACAACACACTCCTGATCACTGCCTGGAACATTTTGCAACCCATGAAGGTGAATCCTCCAAGGTAAGTGACTTTCTGACCCAGTTAATCCTTTCAAATTAGAGGAGAGCAATGTCCTCCTCTTCCAGTTGATCTCTTTTAAAGCCAGGGTATTAGAGAATACAAAATTATATCATAAGCCTGGAAAAGAGGAGAGGAGGGGAACCTCACATAACTTCATTTGAAATGTTTCAACAACACATCTGAGTAATGAGATTTCTTTTCTTTTCCTCAACAGCAGCACCAACATGCAATATGGAATACGCATTGGATGTAACTGGTAATTCTGTGTTCATACAACCAGTCTCCATCTACAAGGATCACTGGTACTTAGGAGTACAAGATGTGTAAGAATAGATACTTCCAGCTGATAATATTGATAATATTTGCTTAGATGGAACATGGTTTAGGGAATGAATGTCTTTTTTTTAAAATACAGATTTTACTAAAGATTAGAATTGCAAAGATACCAATACAAACTAAAAATACCATATATAAATAAAGAAAAAGAAAAAGAAAAGAATACAATAAAGAAAAAGAAAAGAAATATATACAGAAAGGACTTCCCCCTTCATCACAACAAGTATAAACAATTTTCATAACTTATCACCTTCTCTTAAAATACAACAAATGATCTCTTCTTCCCATATCCCATCTCTTGTCTATAAACAAATCCTTAAAGTCTTGTTGTTTCAGTCCTGATCAGCAAAAGCCCATTAAGGGTTACCATAGATAACAACAGGTCTATTTTAACCTTGATCAAATAAATCAACCTTATATTCCTTCCTTTTACTTTTAACAATCTTAATCTTAATCCCTTCAAACAATGTCCTAGAACTTGATTTATTTTCATTTGTTCTTTGTCCCTTCTCACAAAATTCTTCAAAGCTTTAACAAGCCTCTTGTAAATCCAATATAGGAAAATTATCCAGGCACTCTCTTGGTTTGTTATTTGTATATCTCTTTTAATTATTAAGACATCAGCCCATTTCTTTTGTATGTCCACTGTAGCATCTTTTCCCATATTATTCTTGTAGACTGTCATTTTTAAATCCACTTTCAAATCAGTCTCAGGTAAAACTTGTTCCTCTTCCACAACACCTTTTAAACAGAGTCTATCTATAGAGGCAGAAACTCTTAAAATTAACTTCTGGGTCCGTTGTTCAAAAATAACCTTCAGTATGTTCAATGTTAAAACAGTAGTGCCCTATGTAAGCACTGGAATCATCTCTGAATTAGCTCAGTTTTTACCATCCTCCTGGAAACCAGTTGAATCGGTACTCAGTCTTAACTGGCTTTAAATCTCCCAGTTTACCAGGTTGATGCCAGTGGCTTTCACTCCAACCCTTCCCTTATCCTGTGGGCAGTAATCTACAGTAACCTATTCTACAATCCAATTCACCAGTTAAGCTGTTGTCCTGCCAGCAGTTCAGATTGAATTTGCCAGTCTTTCAGTCCAAACCCACTCAGATTCAGCCCAAGCACAAGTTACAGGAGACCATAGGTGAATCACAGTGACTCACCAGCCTAGATCTCAAGGCCCCAGCCCAACTGCTCTATCTTCCAGCTTGCTGGCCCCCACATGCCTACATTGGTGATGGTTGGCACCGCAGTATCAATTCCAATCAGTATCATGAGCCATGAGTCAGAGTCAGACTCTGAATCATGGCTCATGACAACCAGTGCAACCTAGCCAACAGTGGAGCTCTTGTGCTGCTGCCAGAATCTCCAGCTGACCATGTCACACAGGTAAGAAGAGCAGGGCAGGGTTAATCTTTCCTGGTTCTCCCTCACTCTGCATTAAGTCAGGATCCACCACAACCTTCAATCATCTGTTTCCTTTCATATTTCTTTCTCAGCAATCACAGTCTCCAAACCAACCTAATTTCATAAAGTTCCCTTGCTCACCCAACCACCAACACACACACAAAAAATTCCATGGTTGGGGATCCTAACCAAGGGAGTGATCCTTCCCTAATGCCATTCTGGGGGGAAAAATGTACGAAGTGTTCTATATATGCACAATAGCTCAGTCCTTCTCACAGGAACTGTTCTTCTTTTCCAGCATTTTCTGGGCTTTCCATATAATTATGTGATGTTGTGCATGGCCATTCCAGGAAGTCATGGAAAGAAGGCATCTCTGAATGAAGCCACACCCTTTGCTATGAATGGAAAAATAAGAAAAAGCCAAAAGGTCCAGCCAGGGGCATCCACCAGGAAGGGAAAGTGGGGTGGAGTGGGGTGGGGTGGGGAATGATGAAAGCAGCATTGCATTGTTGTGATGCAAGCTCTGGGCTGATGTTTGTGCATTCAGAGGTCACATGCATGTACAAAAAGATGGAGGCTGCAGAACAATTGCAGGATGCTGTGTTTGTCATTTGGATGAAAGCCTTCTATTCTACAGACACGTCTGGTTCCAGACATTTTGAACATATTCAAAAGTAAATAAAGCCCTAAATGGCTTGGCAAATTCAATTTAAAAGCCATCCATAAATCTGCTGAAACCAAAATGTGCCCTGAAATAAAGGGAGTGAGATAGATAAGATTTATATGATACATACATCACTGGGAAAATAGGTAGCATCCCATTTTCATTCTGTGTTACTGTTGTCCTGAGAGATGGATTGAAGCTCCTTCTGTAAATTATGAATCAAAGCTTTTTCCATGAAGAAAGACATGGAGACTCAGACTAAGCTCTTTTTTTTTTTTTTTCAGTTTTCCTTTCAGAAATTTCTGCATATGTTTGGACTAAAAGTTTCAGGATGAATTCATAGATCAACATGTTATTCCACTCCCTTCTGTCTAAAAGGATGCTGGAATTGGAGATGGAAGAAAATAAAAAACATTATTGAAAATAAAAACAGACTTAGACGGTAAGGAGTGGAAACGATAAAAGGGAAACTAACAAATAGAGAATATAAAAAGAGGAAAATATCTTAGCTACTCCATCTCCACAGAAATCCTCAGAAAACTCTGCTAAAATCCAAACCCAGGATTTCCACTAAGGTTGTTGAGCATAACCTGCTGGAAGTAGCCTGAAAAAACATGGAGGGAAAAGTTATCTTATCAAAAATCAGTTAAACATTCCAGGTCATCTAAGCTTCCTTCTTTCTTCCCTGCTTTCCCAAGCCTTCTTCAGATTTTTGCATTGCCTGGCATCAACTGTACAGAAACTGAGTCTAAATTCTGAGTGCCGTCAGAAAAAAATCCAGCATCTGTGAGATCCTGCTGACATAGCAAGAAGCAGAAGAGGACAACTAAAATGTTGGGGTGTGGGATGGGTGTCAAAAACCATCCCTATGTAAAAAGACTAAAATATTCAGGACTTTTTGGCTTGGAAAAAGGGGGATGGGAGGCAGACACTGGACAGGGAAAACCATGCCCAATGGGCATTCAGTGAAGCTGATTGGAAGGAGATTTAAAACAGAGGCAAGGAAGCATAATTCACCTGTGGAATTCATTATCCCAAGAGATGGTGATGGTCACTAACTCGGATGGCTTTAAAAGAAGATTGGATAAATAGATGGAGGATAGGTCTAACAAGGGCTATGTGTCTTGAAGACTAAATGGTATTTCTCAGGTGGGGGCGGTATGCTTTTAAATAGCAGTTGCAAGGAAACAATGATGGGAGAGGGGCATGTCTTCATCTCTTGCTTGTGAGACCGAGTCATCTGATTAGCCATGGTGAGAAAAAAAAAAAACTGGACTAAAATGGATCATAGCCATTTGGGTAAGACTGTTTGTAAAAAGAGGAAGGAAGGAAGGGCGAGAGGGAGGGACCCCTCTAAACTATTTTATTTATTTATTTATGTATCCAATTTGTCCCCGCCCATCTCCTCCCATCGGGGGACTCTGGGCAGTTTACAATAATCAATTACAACAACAATCACACAATAAATAAAATATACAGTATAAAATTACAGTAATGAATAATATAAATAAGAGTAAAAAATAAAAAAGTCCAGGTGGCTAAAGAATCTAAAACATTCCAAGTGTGGACTGTATTAAGTGTCCTAGCCATCAAAAAGTACTTATTTCCCCTTTAAATAGAAGCCCCTGCATAGGATCCAGTGGAATTGAAATAAATGCATGCAAACACACACACACACACACACACACACACAAATCAATCTATTGGAAGAAATCTTTAGAGCAGTGAAGACTGAGCCTCTCTAGGAAGAAAACGGAAAGGAAATCAACAAGAACAGAAATGGAAATTAAGATTTATTCAGAGCTGTCTAAAGACCAGAATATAGTCTGGAAAAAGCTAGCGCTGTGCAAAACTCACAAAGAAACAGTTCTAATAAGGGAGGAGTAAAAATCTCCTAAAGAAAGAATAAAAGATTAATCAAAGCTCTGGAAATAAGTTTTGAAACACTCAAGGTTGAGAAACCTAACTTGCTAGAACATTATTGCAAGCTGACCTAAATAAATCTAAAAGCAAAGTCTTCTTTTGTTTATTTTCCAGAAAAGAGAGTAAGTTTCAGCACACATACAGGCACCAGTAGGAAGCAAACATACATGTCAGTGGGATAATACTGGGCAAAGAAATTTTCTTGCCTTTTCCCACCAATTCTTATTCAATCTGATGAAACAAAGGCTTTACAGATAACTTCCAGATAGAAGAAAAAATCATATAAGTTCTCACAGGTGGTGCTCTTGAGACAAAGTGACCACGAGGATGGATGTGAATGTCCCATCTTTCTTCTTTCAGTCATCTCTCAGCAGCGTCCCCTGCTTTCCACTTTTCTATTACAGGGAAAGATTTCATATAGGAATTCTTCCTTTAGGGTTAGTTCAGTAATCATGCTGTTAAAGGGTGACTCCTTGAAAAAAAAAAAAACATTGGAAGGTTTATTCTCCCCTGACATAAATTTGAGGAAATCACCCACCCACTTCCCTTACCAAGAAACTAAATTGAGAATTTTGAAAGGTCAGTTGTTCCCAGCTCAGTTGCGGAAGAGAAAAATAGGGGAGATGAAGAGAACTTGAGCTCAGATGGAGTTCAGTAAAGAACTGGAGTTTCTCACTGTTTCCCAGCACCCCAATTCCTTCTTGATATCTGTTTGGTTTCCTTGCATCCCACCGTTTCCTCAAAACCAAATATTTATTCTATATCCATTGGTGATAATTTGAGGAGAAGTATTGTATGTCCATGATAAGAGAGCCAGTTTGGTGTAGTGGTTAAGCCACCAGGCTAGAAAGCAGGAGACCATGAGTTCTAGTCCCACCTGAGGCACAAAGCCAGCTGGGTAACTTTTGGGCCAGTCACTCTCTCTCAACCCTAGGAAGTTCATGCTGCTGCTGAAAACAAAACAAAAACTTGGAAATGCCTATGAAATTACCAAGGGTCAAGAACAACTTGAAGGAAAATTTATATTTTTTTACTTGGGTCACAAAGTTAAGCCAAGCTTATAGATATCATCCATCATTAGTTATCTGAGATGCTATGCCCTTCATGCTAATATCATCAATGGAAACAAAACAGAACAAGACTGTACACCTGATTTTTGTGTTCCCAAGAAACAGTAGTAGCATTACATCAGGGCCTAGGACTAGGCAGAATCCAATGGTAGATGATGAATGTAGTGTCAGACATTCCTGACACCAGCATTAGGGCCAGTATGAGTATGCCAAGGATCACCAAGGTCTGTCCTTCCTTCCTTCCTTCCTTCCTTCCTTCCTTCCTTCCTTCCTTCCTTCCTTCCTTCCTTCCTTCCTTCCTTCCATATGCACTGTTATAATAAAATGTAAAAACACTTTAGTTGAAAATATATTATCTATTTCTTCAGCAAAATAGTGCTTATCCCCTGATCAATGGACTGAAGCACCTTGCATTCATTATTTAAGTAAGTGTAAAATAAAAACTGAAGAGGTTTAGGTTGTTTGCAATTTTGTCAGAATTAGCAATACATTTTATTAATGAAAAAAGGTGTTATAGAGAAGGGATGCACAATCTCTTGTCCCTCCAGCCTACTGAAATATAGCCCCCAGCACCCTTTTGATTTCTGAATTACCATTTTTACAATTATAATGTTTAATTATGGTGCTAAATTATAATGTTTAACATGCTGAATTATCATTTTTAATAGACAGCAGGAGGGAGTTATTCAGAGAATGGGGCCTGATCCTGTTAATTAGTTAATCCTGTTAACAAATTAAATTTTATTTTGAGCTTGGCCCCACTCACTTTTAGGAGGGTGGTCCAGATAATACCTCTCAAGCCCAAGGACCTTTGCTTGAAAACAAGTTTAGCATCCTTGTTGCACAGTGCTTCATAAGTAAATCATACAAGATGACTGTCTTAAAGAATTCCCTTAAGACCATTTAGTACAATGGCTAGAATTAGAAATTAGAAATCTTTCTTTGGCTTTGAACAGAAGTAGCTTCTTCCTATGCCAAACGGTAACATGCTTTTGCAATAGATAGAGATAGAGATGATGAGAGAGAGAGAGAGAGAGAGAGAGAGAGATGATAGAGATAGAGAGAGATGATGGAGATGATGGAGATGATAGAGAGAGAGAGAGATGATAGAGATGATGGAGATGAGAGAGATGAGAGAGAATGAGAGAGATGATGGAGATGATGGAGATGATAGAGAGAGATGATAGAGATGATGGAGATGATGGAGATGATAGAGAGAGAGAGTTGATAGAGATGATGGAGATGATGGAGATGATGGAGATGATGGAGATGATAGAGAGAGAGATGGTAAAGATGATAGAGATGATGGAGATGATGGAGATGATGGAGATGATAGAGAGAGAGATGATAGAGATGATGGAGATGATGGAGATGATGGAGATGATAGAGAGATGGTAAAGATGATGGAGATGATAGAGATGATGGAGATGATGGAGATGATGGAGATGATGGAGATGATAGAGAGAGAGATGATAGAGATGATGGAGATGATGGAGATGATAGAGATGATAGAGATGATGGAGATGATGGAGATGATAGAGATGATGGAGATGATGGAGATGATGGAGATGATAGAGAGAGAGAGAGAGAGAGATGATGGAGATGATGGAGATGATGGAGATGATAGAGATAGAGATAGAGATGATGCAGCTGCAGCTGCAGGTGCAGATGTAGATGCAGATGTAGATGTAGATACTGTATATAAAATTTATTTCAAATGGATCTCAGGTTTGCTGCTGAAAGAACCACCACCCCCATATAATTAGCAGGACCTCATATAGTTCTCTTGATCCTGAATAATAATATAATAAGAGCTTCTATTAAAATGATACCAAAGCAACTAGTGACCTTGCTGGCTTTGACAGGGGCAGTTAGTACATTTTCCAAAGCAGGGCTTCGTAAGCTGCAGCCTCTCAATCACATGCGAACTCTAGACTCAATTTTGAAGCCCCTGGACACCAGTATACCAGAAAAATTAACAGTAAAACCACCACATATCAGCAGTGTGAGTTTTTTTTTCCAGTTTCAGGGGAAATGAATGCAAAAGTTTATTTCCACTCTGGTTTAGAACAATAAGCTCTAAAGCATTGAGTGACAACAGCCAAATAGTATCCAGGGGTAGCTTTCTCTAAACTTGAAATATTTTTAGATTACAAATTCCATGTCTCAAAGCATGCTGGGTCACATGGAAGCTGTAGATCCACACAGTTCCAAGGGAGCAAGCTGCATGAATAAAGAAGGAGAGGAAATGGAAATTTTGCACTGGAATTCCACAGAAAGAAGAGATAAGGAAGAAACGAGAGTGATTAGAAAAGTTGTATGTTCAGCTAAGAGAAGTGAAAATATCATCTCCTGAATAGCTGCCAACTGCATGGAGTGCATCCTGAGAGCTGCTGATTGTCTATTATGGGTAACCTATTCCTTCTTGATGATTAAGTAGAGGCTATAAAAGGGATATAAGACAGCCAGTTCCTAGAGACCAAGCTTGCTGAGTACACATGGAAACAATCAGAAATTTAGCAGCTAAAGTCTATGGAGAGATCCTTATCAACGTTCCCCTTAACAAGGCAATGGATACTCAACTAACTCGAGCACCAGAAAAGGCTCAAGAAAAAAAAGTGTTTCTATTGCATGTCCCTTGAGACATAATTAGACAGTGGTGACCCACACTGTTTGTGTCCATGTTCTGGCTTAAAAACAATTGGGCAAAAAGTTAAAGCAACTACTAGATTGTAGCAGTGCTTGAAGAAAAAGAGGAAGGGAACAGTAAGTGGACATGCTTCAGTTCATACAGGACAATGAAAATTTACTAAGCCAAACAAATGAGCATTATAAAAGGAATTGTCATACAAAGAACTCGCCATAAGGGACAGACTCAAGGAACAAGTCCAGGAGGCAATTGTGACAAGATTCAAGAGGGGGAGAAGATATTCTGCAATGTTGGAACTCAGAAGCAGCACATCTAAATGGAGACAAAAGAGACACTGTTGAACAGGACAGAGGAGGATGGTCCCCAAAAGAGCTGAGGGAAAGTAGACAAAAAGAGAAGTTGTGATTTGTGTCACATGTCTATAAGGCATACCATGGAGCACAAACTAAGGACATTGCAGAATAGTTTTCAATTACCAGAAGTCAGCATAGACTTGTCAATACCAAATGTTACAACAATAAGCTACCTTATTTTTTGATCAAGTAATTTTCTTAGTAGATGGTGGGAATGCTGTGATATATATCTTCATTTTAGTGAAGATTTGAAGTGCCAACAATATCCAATGCTTTTTTAAACAGCATTTTGATCAAGTTTTAATTTGAAATCAATTTATACTGAATGTAATAAATATAATAAAACAGAATAAAGCATTATACAGTATAAAAATGAAAGCAGCAATGTAAAATTAAATAAATGTTCAAAACAGCCGATAAAACCAAGGGAATAAATACAATTTCAGTTTTTAGCAAAAACACTCCACTTGGGAAATCACCCAATCTGCATTCAGGTCTGCTTCACAAGGTGGATATCGGTACAAAGAATACCTACCTTTGCATTGCAGCTGAATGAATAGAACCCAGCTATAAGCTTGTTGTGAGAGTCAGTTTGATATAGTGCTTAAGGCATCAGGCTAGAAACCAGGAGATTGTGAGTTCTAGTCCTGCCTTGGGCACAAAGCCACTCTCTCTCAGCCCTAGGAAGAAGGTAATGGCAAACCACTTCTGAAAAGCCTGGCCAAGAAAACTGCAGGGACTTGTCCTGGCAGTCTCTGAGGGTCAGACACAATTGAACAGATTTTTTAAAAAAAAGCTTGTTAACAAGGCATTCTCTCTTGAGGATAAAGACCAGGTAGGCTTAGTTAGAAATAAGGACATTGGTATGTTATGTTGGTTCTGAGCTGTTATGGCCTTTCCAATTAACAGTACATTCTTGAAAATAGTTGGGTAGCTGATTGGCAGCCACTGCAGGGCATTTAGCAGGGGTGCAAGAGTGAAATTCACTGACCAACCTAGTTGCAGCATTATGCACTAGTTGTACTCTCTGAACTACTCTCATGGGGAGCCTTTCATGGAGGGCTATGCAGTAATTTAATCTTTAAATTTCTAAAGCACTGAGCATCCAGGCAAGATTCTCCCTGTCCATGAAATAGCTGCTACATACAAGTACTCCTATTGGTTGGTCATTTGCTTTGGCCAAAGACTCTAGTGTTGGGGAGCAGATGTGCTGATTTTAAATAATCCCAACAAAGCACCCAGATAAATACAATATTAAATTTTGATGTTCCTGTTATTCTATGCAAAGCAACATTTATATCCTGCAGTTCCAGACAGTCACTACAAACACTGAATACATACATTGATACACATAGAACAAACACATTGGGGTGCATAGTCACAAAGCCCTCTGCACCCACAGTGTCAGACTCCTGTGTTTTATATGCCCTCTGTGAGCACATAAGGGACTGCATATCCCTACCTTCTGTTTGGCTACCCACAAATGAGATCATGCAAATTATCTGAGCTGCTATCTTTGACTTAGTCCAAAGAAACCTGTCATTTCAACAGGTGCTACTTCCAGATGATAGGGCAAAAAAGAAAAATGCAGAGAATCTGACAGCCTCCAGACAAGCTCCTCTTTCTGCAAAGCTGAGCTACCTGCAAAGCAAAGCTGCAGCCTGTCACCAGACTAACAGAGGCACAGAGGCAAAATCGTATAAGCGACAGAGATAATAGGCCTAGTTCTACTGAGACACATAAAAGTCATCAAGATCAAGAGACACCAGTTAAAAGATGTTCTCCACAGTCTCCATGGTCTCAGGGTCATCTGTCTGACTAGGAATAACATGATGAGGGCATTCAAGGAAAGCCAAGAGTTCTACAACTTGCCTTATGCTAAGCAAAAGCTTTCTTCCACCAAATATTTTCTTGTGCATGGGAAAAGTCTTTTTTTTCCCCTTTGGATACCACCAGACCACCTCTTTAAAGGCAGCAGGAACCACTCCATTGGCCCAGTGGCCCATTAACCAATTCCTGAACACCCTAGATGGTTCTAATAGGGTCAATCACCCTAGATGGTTCTAAGAGGGCTTGATGGGCAAGGGTCAACAAGGCATGTGAATAGACCCCTCTCTGCAAGAGTCTTGACAAGATCTCAGGCTTCATAGACTAAAAAAAAAGATTCCTTAAATCTAGGTAAACTGTTTACTGGATGTAGGATCTCAATTTACTGGATTACTCTGTAGGATCTCTAACAGCTCATGGGTTCAGATTACCATGGGGACAGCCATCTTTATTCTCCAAATGCTTTGCAATTTCACCCAACTGTTCCAGTATTTCTTGGGGTTTAGCAGGGCTTGAGCTATTCTGGAAAGCTCCCCTTGGCAGCTACTTGAGAATACAATGAACTCAGCAAAAGTGATGCCGGTTAAAACACCAGGCTGGAAACTGGAAAACTGTGAGTCCTAGTCCCACCTTAGGCACAAAGCCAGCCAGGTGACCTTGGGCCAGTCACTCTCTCTCAGCCCTAGGAAGAAGAAGGTAAAGGCAAACCACTTCCAAAAATCTTGCTAAGGAAACTGCAGGAACTTGTCCAGGTAGTTGCCAGGAGTCAATACCAACTTGAAGGCACAAAAACAAAACACATATACTCTTTGCAATGTTGAGGCCTCATTTTGACTCACCATTCCATAATAAGAATAAACCCTGGGGAAGACATCAACTCCAGCAACTGGAAATACCCCAGAACATTCAGGAATGCCTCACGTTCCATAGGCCCATGATGGCAAACCATTCTAACAAGTCCACCAGTGTTGCAGAAAATCACTGGTGTGGTAAGACCAAAATTCACCAGGAAATATAACCACAACAATAGGGTTATTTGAATCCTCCCTACCCTCAGGGGGATTAGAAGAGGATGATATTGAATATGGTCTGGTTTTCTTTTCCTTCCCATTGGAAATCACCCAGATAGATTATCAGAATGTGTTAGAAGCAATTTGTCCATTCCAAATGTCTATAACTGAATTAGTTTGCAGGAACAAAAGGTCCAGAAATCTGGAATATACTTTAAGGAGACATATGCCTGGACTTGATTCATTTCATGTACCTGTGAATCTGTAGTCTCTGTACTGCATATGGCTCCAACACTGCCAATTTCTAGACCCTGTTCTATTGATAATTGCTTTCTTGTGTGGAAGGCAGGTCAAACAATTATCATTAATATTAACTTGTCTGAACTTTCAGTTAGCTAGACAAAGAAACTGCAAGAACAGACTTCCAAAGACACCAAACCTCAGATTTATTTTAGAAAAGTTAATGAAGCCATTATGAAAGAATCCCAGCAACTGCTGTACATCAAGCACAAGTCTTATATGTAGTGAAATCAAATTCTTGCTTCTGACTCCCCTGCTCATGTGAGTTCATGGGCTAGAAGCCACTCTCTTTTGGGTGGAAGTTGTGATTTCCAGCTGTCCTTTGCTTTGGTAATGAATTAATCTGGTATCAGGTTGCTCTCACAACCCCTTTTAATTCATTTGAGGTTGAATGTGAGCACCAAATTAGTTTATATAGACCAGCGTTTCTCAACCTTGGCAACTTTAAGATATGTAGACTTCAGCTCCTGAAATCCCCCAGCCAGTCTTGCTAGCTGGAGAATTCTGGCAGTGGAAGTCCACACATCTTAAAGTTGCCAAGGTTGAGAAACGCTGATATAGACTGTGGCGGCAATCTATCGAGTAATCATTTCAGTACAGCTTCTATTCATCTTAGGAACCCTTGTGGAGGTTACACTTCTCTTGTCTATGTCTCTGGGAGAAAAGAAGAGCTGATCTACAGTACATCTTCACAAATATAGTGGAGATTTGGGTTGCTCAGGTAAGTAACAATTGAACTGCAGTGATTAGTTCTGGTTGAGAAAAGAAGCCAGTGACCTAATTTTCCAGAAAAAGCCAAACCAAACATAATTAATTAAAGCTGAGAAAGAGAATGGGACAGAAGAATTGGGAAGAAAGAGAGAGAGCGAACAAGTCAGTGGCGTATAGCATAATGCTTACCATGTTCTGCTTATTAGCATTAACTGCATATGAAAAAATGGATCTCCATAAATAAAGGAAGAACTGAAAAATGCAGAAAATGTTCTGTGCATTCCTTGGTTCTCCTGACAGCAAACCAAGAAAAAACGTTATTCTTCATTTTTCTTTTGATATATCCTTCTTAGATGAATGTGGATTCTACAGCTGTGAGTGGAAACTATGCACATAAGATGCTTATGGGACATAGTGCATATGGGGGGGCTGGACAAAATGATCAGCAAGGAAGTGAGAGGTGATTGGAGTAACAGCAAACAGGCCCAGGACTTGCATGTCTGAGTTCACCAAACATGAAGTTGCTTACTATAACGTATTTTCCTCCTCCTTTTAAGTATGCTTTTAATCATCTGGTGTAAATGACTAAAACAACGAGTTACGTTATTATCTTCTTATTTTTACTTTCAACACGCATCACTGTTTTGTGAAAGAAACTGGTGCTCATTCCCCAACTGGATACCTCATGGTTTCAAGGGGAGGTGCAAGAAATCTCCATTAGAATATTAAGTCCAAGGATTAAAATCAATTTCTCAAAGGTGCTCAGATTTTTCCCAATAATTCCTCTTCCCCCCTTTCCCAGCTCCAAATATAAAGCTAACATTTCAAAATCCACCTGCTGTTCATGAGACTATGTTAGAAGCTCTGTTACTAGAAATTGCCAGCTTGGTAGAGAATTAGCTGTGATTTAATGGAAGCTGAGCTTGTGGCATGTTCCAGTGTCTCTCGCTTCCAAGCTGCAGACTTGCACTTACTTGACCCCATCTAAGCATTAAAATCTCATTGCTTTATTGACAGAAGAAAAATTAAATCACCCATTTCGTTCAGAGCCAATTCACTCACTTTGGTGCAACAAATCCAATGTGGAAAGAATTATGTAAATCATTCCATCTCGTCACAATGATTTAATGTGCAGCAAACCATAAAACAGCCTGATATATTATGCCACTTTGTAATATACAAGCTGCTTTAATCTGAATTCCTCAAATTGTTCTTATCCCATTAGAAGACTTTTGAAAAATTATGTCAAGTGTATTATGTGTCCTCGCTCCGGCTCTATTTCTTCAACAAATCCAAATTACAATAATCTCAGTGTGACTTAGGGTTCTTAAAATCATTTATTCATAGAATTTCATGACTTTGACTTACATCTGCCTTATACTGAGAGGATTTTAGTTGACCAATTCACACCATTGCAAATATTAAGTTAAATGCAAATAGATTACTTTTCAGATGGTCTTATTGCTTTTCTGAGATTGGTAATGCTGTATTATTTTCATTTTTGCGACGGAAAAGCTGGGATGTTTGCTGATCAAGATAACCATTGATTGTCCTTGGTATATGACAATCTGATCTATCCATTTCTCTCCTTGCTGCCCATCATCAGGACCCTTTCTCTATTATCTCTGAGAATGGAAGGCTTCTGGAATTAATGAAGTTCCCTCCTTCCCAGAAAGCAACTTGCTTTCCCATCTACCCGACTTTGAAGCCATTTATTTGTCTCTTATGAACATAATGCAAACCTTTTGGCAGGTAGCTGGTTGATGAATTAGCTGTGTAGCAATTGGGGATGTGATAATAAGTATGATAGAATGAATGTCTGGTACAATGACTCCTTGGACATGATGTGACAAAAAAAAAATGCTCTCCAGGGAAGGAGAAATGTTTTGATGATGTGGGAATGGGGAAGGTCTCTGAGAAAACCCAGATAAACATACTGAGTGGCACACTGGATGAAAGGACAGCATCCAGAGAAGACCAACAGAGTATATATTGTGCAAATGAAACATTCTGATATGATAAAAGTCTTCAGGAAGATGTTTGAATCAGAATGTTTTAATGCTCGGTGTGTCTGAGGAGCAACTGCACTCCCAATTCTCTACAGGTGTCTTCCTGTTTTAGATCCAATCCTCACTCCCCTATCCCCCAAAAGGAGTGCCAGATTGGAATCTTCTTCATGGAAATCACATGGGTTTCTACTGAGCAGCGGCCTCCAAGGGATAGGGTTGGTAGCTATCATACAGAAGTCCCTGTTCCAAGCTCACTAATAGAGTGATGAGCTTGGATCATCATTCCTCTGGGTGCTATTTAAAGCTCACAAGAAAGACATTGTGAAGAAAGGTATTATAGTCTCCCAGTTTGTGGCATTCAGTTCCTGGCTATCTCTGGTTGTAGATATTTCACTCTTAAAGCCCTGAAGAGTTAGCACTAATCTCGTTGTCTCCATACATTCTGTTTCTTGGGAAATGTCGAAGGATAACATTCTGGAGATGTTTCTCACCTGCAGGAGACTTTGTTCTACTTGATCCTCAATCTGCAAGGTTTTTTGAAATTTAATTAATTTCTGACTGGCAGCATGTTGCACTTCTTGGTTGCCAACATGCAATGGTATTTAATGTGTAACTGGGAGATAATATTTATGGCTTTTTAATTGGGTTGATATATTTTATAGTACTGTTTTATATATTGCAAATCATTTGGGATTTATACCAATGAGAAGCCATCTACATTTTTTTTTAAATAAACAATCGAGAAATGGTATTAATTTCTTCATTTTATATACTGCCTAATTTTCATTATAAAGAAATCACAGTTTTGGATAGAGTATCCAGATGCCTTCCCATTCCAGGTCTCTTCTGAATGAATCCCTGAATGCAGCTATTTGCATATTGATGCAGCCATTTGTACAGAACACCATTTTCATGCAGAATCCCCAGACAGGATACACAGGAGATCTGATCAGCTTTTACAGCCTGTTACACAATTTTCTAGCTCAGTTCTCCTCTGTGTGATAAAAAACAAAACTAAAAAAAAAAAACCACTCATTCAGAGACAATAACATTACAGTGATGGGTCCCAAGGCACCATCTAAAAATGCATCAAGCAGTTCCTTTATGCTGAAGATCATCTTCATGAGAAAGTGACAAGTTGGTGTGTGTCTAAAATGGGTCAGTATAATTAAATATTGGGCAGTGAGGCCAACTGGAAAGGAAAAAAAGAAAGCCCCAGATGTAAGAAACGGTAGCAATAACACTCTCATAAAATTAGCCTTTGAAAGAGAATGGCATTACTCCACCACCCCCAGTACAAAGCTGCTGAGGAAGCATGTAACCATCAGTAAAATATAATGGGGATGTTTTCTTATAAAGCATCCTAAATTCTATGAAGCAAATGGACCTTCTCCCATTTCTGATTTCAGAATCAGCAAGATTTGGGGGGTGAAACTGGCAGGGTTTTCTGGCCAATGCCTTTTTTGTCCTAAAAACTTTAGCAGATGTAGGGTTGGGTAGGTTGGCAACAGTTTGTGGCATATCTTCTAGTGCCTCTAGTAACTAAATTTTCTCCTGCATTTTGTCTGTGATTCTCATTCAGTTTTATGAACGCAACTTTGTTCTCCAACATTTCTTTCAAAAGAGAAGAGGATTTAGTGGAAACTAACGTGAGGATTTGGTTTCCAACTGGGAAGCAGTAGAACCCTCTGACATCTCCAGTAATAAAGTAAGCTCAAAAATATATTTAAGATAAATTTAAAGAAATTATTTGGTGTCTTAAGACTAAGACAGAAAAATTGAAGCTCCTTTTTTAAGGGGTGGGGAGAGGAGGCAGGTAACACCGCAGAAATTGCAAGGCAAATTTTGTCTGAGCATTAATTTCTTCTCAAATCCCTTCTCAGTTCAAATGAAGAATTCATTCATTTATTGGGGATTTTATCCCCTCTTTTCTCCTGGAGTTCAAGATAGCTTAGATGGGAATACCTACAACAGCAACTCTGCAAATTAAGTCAGGATAAGAGAGAATAACTGGCTGACAGTAGACTTCCCATGGCTGAGAATAAACTTCAACCTAGACCTCTTCCTTGGTGCCAGTCTATCACCTTAACCATTATACCACCCTAGCTTTTAAGATCTAGCCAAGATCTTGGTGTCTCTTTTGACACAGATTCATTGTACAGTAAGCCAAGAGAAGCTGTTCTCAATATTTTCCCTGGCAGAATTTCATTTCTGTTCTTCTTACCCTAATAATGGTCCGTGCCAATTGAAGATTAATTTGTTCACCTATGGTTTGGGTTGAATATAAACTATTGTGTCTTTTTGCTTACCCGAATAGTGGTTTTAGTCCATTGTAATTATATATACTATATACAAATGAGACAAATTATATTTATATAAAAAAAAATCCCTTCTCACCTCTGAGGGTGGTATGTGTCTTCCTCAATTTCAGGTCTTCTACCAGAGGCCTGGGAGGTTGAGGGTTCTGCGCAGGATCTCGGCTGTTCCTAGCACTGCACTCTTCTGGACAGAGAGCTCTGATGTTGTTCCTGGTATCTGCTGGAGCCCCTCTCCCAGCTTGGGAGTCAGAGCCCCAAGTCCCCCTACCTCCACTGGGACCACTTTGGCCTTCACTTTCCACATCCTCTCTAATTCCTCCTTCAGGCCCTGGTGCTTCTCCAGCTACACCCATACATTCATACATAAATTTGTGGCCTCAGTGATTTTTTGTAATTATGAAAGATTGTGATAATATTTTGTCTAAGTCAAAATATACAGTTGTCTTAGCCACCTGACAAGCCTTAGAAACATCTCCATTCTGACCTGTTATATGACACATCTAACCTAAGCAATGGGGCGGAAGTCAGATATCTATGTGTCATGTGAACACATTAACTCATTTAACTCATCCTGGCAACCAATGCACAGAGAGTTAGTTTTAACCCCAAGTAGTCTTGTGCTTATTTGGGGTTAAACCCGTTCTTGTCAACTACATTATGCAAGCAGCTTACCAGTGTTATTTATTTATTTATTTATTTATCATATTTCTTCCCGCCCATCTCATATTACGACTCTGGGCAGCTTACAAACAGTTAAAAATCACAGATTAAAATCATTAAAATAAATACAAATTTATATCCCCATACCAAAAAAGGGAAACACTAAAGAATGTTCAAACTATCGAACAGTGGCACTCACTTCACATGCCAGTAAGGTAATGCTCAAGATCCAACAAGGGAGACTTCAGCAATTCATGGAGCGAGAATTGCCAGATGTACAAGCTGGGTTTAGAAAAGACAGAGGAACTAGGGACCAAATTGCCAATATCCGCTGGAAATAATAATGGAAAAAGCCAGGGAGTTTCAGAAAAACATCTATTTCTGTTTTATTGACTATTCTAAAGCCTTTGACTGTGTGGACCATAACAAATTGTGGCAAGTTCTTAGTGGTATGGGGATACCAAGTCATCTTGTCTGCCTCCTGAAGAATCTGTATAACGACCAAGTAGCAACAGTAAGAACAGACCACGGAACAACAGACTGGTTTAAGATTGGGAAAGGAGTATGGCAGGGCTGTATACTCTCACCCTACCTATTCAACTTGTACGCAGAACACATCATGCAACATGCTGGGCTTGAGGAATCCAAGGCTGGATTTAAAATCGCTGGAGGAAACATTAACCATCTCAGATATGCAGATGATACCACTTTGATGGCTGAAAGCAAAGAGGAACTGAGGAGCCTTATGATGAAGATGAAAGAAGAAAGTGCAAAAGCTGGCTTGCAGCTAAACCTCAAAAACAGCAAGATTATGGCAACCAGCTTGATTGATAACTGGCAAATAGAGGGAGAAACCATAGAGGCAGTGAAAGACTTTGTATTTCTAGGTGTGAAGATTACTGCAGATGCTGACTGCAGTCAGGAAATCAGAAAACACTTAATCCTTGGGAGAAGAGCAATGACAAATCTCAATAAAATAGTTAAGAGCAGAGACATCGCACTGACAACAAAGGTCCGCATAGTTAAAGCAATGGTGTTCCCCGTAGTAACATATGGCTGCGAGAGCTGGACCATAAGGAAGGCTGAGAGAAGGAAGATCGATGCTTTTGAACTGTGGTGCTGGAGGAAAATTCTGAGAGTGCCTTGGACTGCAAGAAGATCAAACCAGTCCATCCTCCAGGAAATAAAGCCAGACTGCTCACTTGAGGGAAGGATATTAAAGGCAAAACTGAAATACTTTGGCCACATAATGAGAAGACAGGACACCCTGGAGAAGATGCTGATGCTGGAGAGAGTGGAGGGCAAAAGGAAGAGGGGCCGACCAAGGGCAAGGTGGATGGATGATATTCTAGAGGTGACGGACTCATCCCTGGGGGAGCTGGGGGTGTTGACGACCGACAGGAAGCTGTGGCGTGGGCTGGTCCATGAAGTCACGAAGAGTCGGAAGCGACTAAACGAATAAACAACAAAAATATAAACACATAAATATAAAAATGCCAAATATAAAAATATACTGAAACAATGTCATCATTGGCCCCATCAAGTTGCCAACCACCCCCATGATTGACTATCCCCCCTCCCCCCTCCCCCCCCAAGCGAGGTGGCACAACCAAGTTTAAACCCCCTTTCAGAAGGCCAGGAGAGTTGGGGCCTGTCTCACCTCTGGGGGTAACTTATTCCAAAGGGTGGGGGCCACAGCAGAGAAGGCCCTCCTCCTGGACCCTGCCAATTACCCTGCCAGGTAACCTGGACCCATGTCATGTAGGGCTTTAAAGGTAATAACCAACACCTTGAATTGGACCCAGAAGCAAACTGTTAACTGTCTTTTCTTATTTCCATGTGAGAGACAAACTCCTAGAGCAACCTTATGAAAACAAGGCATCCCTAGGCACTCTATCATGGTCTCCACTGAACTTTTTTCTTCTTCCATTACCATAAAGAGTAGGGGCATGTGAAAATGGAATGGAAAACCATAGGGTATCTAAGGGAAAAAAAATTGAACTTACTCTCACTGGACTCTAGTTCATTCACTGGATTCTGTATTCAGCAGACTATACATGTGTGACTAAAACCATGCTTATTAAGAAGGTCTAGAGGCAGATCCAAAAGGACATTTGTGAATAAAATTAAATGTTGCAATAGCTCTTACATCCTTGAGTACTCAGATGGGAGGAAAGGAAAGGAAAGGAAAGGAAAGGAAAGGAAAGGAAAGGAAAGGAAAGGAAAGGAAAGGAAAGGAAAGGAAAGGAAAGGAAAGGAAACACACTGTAGCAAGGAGGCTAAAGGGGAAAATCTTCAAATATCACTCTTCCAATCAGGAGAAAGCAGAGTCAAGGAGAGGAACATAGGGTAAGTCCTATGGTAATAAGTTTTGGCTTAATATTGGTGGAGAGGGAAGGGTCAAGGTTGAAATCAGGAGCTGCACATCTCCTTCTCCCATATCCCTTTAAGACTGAAAATTGGGATGTGGGCAAAACTCTCTACTCTTCATCTAGAACTTATCTTTATGGCCATTTGCCAGTAGCTTCCACTTTCCTTTACCAAAGCCGTACTCTGAACAATGCTATATGATCACCTACCATCACTCCTATGACCTTGAGAAAGTGGAATGGTGAAGGGGAGAAACAAGAGTCAGTCCTTCCCATTCTAACAATAGAAACTTGATTTCATGAACAGAAGCATCTCAGGAAATGGGTGAATATCAGTACAGGTTTAGACTAAATGACAGAATATTCCATGGAATATTTAGTGTTATTTTATTTTTGCTTTCTATTTACATGTTCTATTTTTTTTTAATTTGCTTACTCATTCACTCATTCATTCATTCAATTTATTATGCTATTAATCTGTTTAATAACCAGTCATCTGAGCAGATTACAAAGGCAATAGATTCTACCGTTTACCTGCATTTTGCACTTATTTACAATGAAATATCATCCATAACCCTCTTGGCTTAGAGATTTTCTGCTTCAGAAAATCTCTTAAAGTAGAGAATAAACTCTCATCAGGTATGGTAAAGGCCACCTGTTTAAATTGTTTTTAAAGTAGATTAGATAGTTTCAAGAAGGAGAGGTCAATCAAAGTCTTCTAGTTATATTGACTTTGCATTCAAAGGCAGTGAATTTTAAATTCTAGTTATTTGGGAAGAAGATGGAAGAATGCTCTTACCTTAATCTTCTATTTTGAGCATCCTGGATATGTATATTTACCTACAGAATCACAAAGAATGCCAAACTAGGTAGGCCTTTTAATCAGATCCACCATAGCTCTTAAGTTCTGGCATTCTTCACTATTGGTTCTGAGTGTTGTTTTTTCAAAATCCTTTTGGCACCAATTACTAATAGATTCAGCTAAGAATCTCATTTTTTTTTTTGCAGTAAAAGTTGTCAGGGATAAGGACAAACATGCCCCCCCCTTCAGCCCAAATTTTGACTTCATCAGACTATGTTGTGTCATACAAAACACTGAAACTAAAATATCAGATAGCTTATGGTGATGGGATAGATATACCTTCCACAGTTTAGGATTTTTGTAGCTAGAAATGAGAAATAATGCCATTTAAGAAAAGGATGGAGACAGAATGGTTGGAAAATACATGGATAAGAATTGGCTGGTTAGTGAGAACTGCACTCTAGAAGATTTAATTGGGTCAATTGCAGCACATTTTTTTTTTCTTCTGAAAAAGTAGGAGTTTGCCTTCCCTATTGATAGGTGAAAACACCTTGATGAAGAGAGGAGTGATGGTCAAAATCATGGGAGAATTATTCATCCCTGGGAAGGAGACAAATTTGGATATTTCTGATTATTGCTTACTGTAACTCACCATTGGGATTTAGCCATTCTACCTTTTCCCATTCTGCCCTATGATTATAACACAAATGTCAGAAAGTTCACAGACAGTCCAATTTTTCAAGGGGAAATGGGGGGGGGGAAATTTTGGTGAAATCTAATGTTACAGGCATAAATATTTGCTTGTACAGTGAGGCTTTTCCCTAGCTTTTCTTCTTTCTGTAGCAGCCACTGTACACCAGCAAAATATTTTTCATGCCTTAGGCATGAAAGCCGGCTGGGGGACCTTGGGCCAGTCACTCCCTCTCAGCCCAAGAGCCACTCATGTGTGGTATGAGAGTTCTAGTCCCGCCTTAGGCATGAAAGCCGGCTGGGGGACCTTGGGCCAGTCACTCCCTCTCGGCCCAAGAGCCAATCAGGCGTGGTATAAGAGTTCTAGTCCTGACTTAGGCATGAAAGCTGGCTGAGTGACCCTGGGCCAGTCACTCTCTCTCAGCCCAACTCACCTCACAGGGTTGTTGTTGTGGGGAAAATAGGAGGATGGAGGAGTATTATGTATGTTCTCCACCTTGAGTTATTTATAAAAAACAAAATAAAGGCAGGATAGAAAAGAAATAAATAAATAAAATATATGCCGGAGAGTTGAAGACTCTTGGTAGCAGAGTTGGGTACTGGTATTATTTTCAAATTCTCCACCATACTTGTGGGGAGAGAAATTGGGTAAACACTTTCACTGAATTTCTTGAGCGAAATAAGAACTACTCCAGCAAATTCTCAACAGCAGCATCCCCCTTAGTGAAAACCGTACTACTATTAATGTAAAAAGTTCCATTAGGAAGAGCTTCTACCTGCTGGGATTTCACCAAATTATGGAAAGCCAGGGAATCTGCAGTCCATCAGAGAGATAACTACATAATTAAAGGTTTGACATTTACATACACCCTTCAGCTACCTTGCATCCAAATTAGGAGCAAAGAGTAACTCCCACGAAAATTTTCTTCTCCATTGGAACAAATTTAAAAAAGCAATTTCTCCTTCGTGAAATAGAATGAGAACTGAAAAACAATGCAGAAGAATTTCTGTGCTAGTCCAGAGCACTTATTGGTAGTGCAGAATTCACCATTCCTATTGTAACAATGACCACTGTGGATAGGAAAGGAAATGTTGGAAGATGGGTCAATAAAGGTGTCAGCTCAAGATCAGACCAAGAAATCAACTCCCCAGGAAAGCTAAAGCTACTTTTAAAGAGATTGGTTATAATAACCAAATCTTGCAAGTGCGTTTTGTTGTACCACCTCCTCCTTCTTATGGTTCAGTGAATTAGAGAGGTATCATTTCCCAACATTATCTGGGCATTCTGGACTTAAAAAAAATATTTTACCCCTTATCACATTGGCATTGGAGCCTGCATATCTCTGTGAGGCATTAATCTACAAAGAGGACATGGGACGAACAGGCAACAAGGCAGCTGATTTCCATAATTTATTGGAATTAACCAGGCATTTCTGGTTGAGATGAGTACACCTCAAGGAATATTATAAACTGTCTGCTACTTAAAGATATACTTTGTTTTCCAGTCCAGTCTTTTTGACATGATGGGATAATAACTCTTTAATTTTCAGGCAAGATTTTTCCCATACCTGTCTGGATCTTCTGGGATATCCTGGACCTTCTTCATCCTAGCGTATTTTGATCCACACATTATACCTACCTATAACTCAATGACATCACATTGGGCTGAATTAACTATAGGCAACCACTGAAATATATGATGCATTACAGGGTTTTGTTTTGTTTTGTTTTTTTGTTTCTTGTTTTTTTTTTCATAGAAAAGACTATGCCTCCAGATGGATATCTGTCTCTTTACATCAGGGAGAGGTTGAGGGGCAAAAGGGGTTCCTTAAGGTATTTTATTCCTTATATAATAAAGCTTGGTTTTCTGACAGATAAAGAGGAGAAAGTCATATAAGCCGTTAGCTGCATGCTTTCATTGTCAGTGAAGTGACTCACCTCCTTGCTGGATCATAAGAAAGCTGTTAGAAAGAAAATGTACACAGGGTTATATTGGTTCTAAATGGGAAATAGTTGAGCTGCTGGAATTCTTCTGATCCTCTCAATGAGTCTTGCTGAAAAGAACGCATGTGTGAATCATGCTTGGAAAGAATCACTTTAAGGTACTTACCAAAGAGCCTAACATGACACACACACACACACCCCTACACATCCAAATTGGAGTTTTGGTCCTAGCCAGTTTCAGAGTGCAACCCTCAGCATACTATACAAAGCCCACTGGAACCCTTGAGCCAGTGGAAATATTGCAACCTGCTTTGTAACTTAAAAGAAGGTCAAGCTATCAAGCTCTTTAGCCAGATCTTTGGAAATCAGCCATTTGTTCAGGGATAGGCAAACTGGAGGTCTTCAGAGTTTTTGAACTTCTCTCCCCACAGTAATTGGCCATTGTTCATGCTGATGTTAGGCCAAGGACACTTGAAGTGATTATTCCATGCAAGTTTCCTGCCGCTAATATTTGCACATGATTCTTGATGGATATAAGTGTACTATCTTCTGAAGACCATGATCTATCTCCCCAGCAGTAGATAAAAGTCTCCTGTCTTATCCTTGTAGGAGCACATGATCAATGGTACCTATCATGTATTTCTAAGAATGAAACTAAAAGTGGACTTGGCAGAAGCTCAGGACTGAGGGGCCCAAATGCCAGCTTAGATAATGGTATCGCATCAAGGCCAGCTGCAAACAACTCTATTATTTGTTCTGAGGTTGATACTGGCATGCTGGCCCACTATGGATAATACTGCCTGCCATTACTGCTTTTCTTCTTCTTTTCAAAACTTGTTATTATCAGTTCACTGGAAAGGTAGGGAATTAAAGATTCTCATGTTGTTTTTTATTTTAAAAGTATACTGCTTTTAATACAGAACTATGTTTTACAAACCATGGCAATTCATAGCTCCATTTATTCTGTATGGATGAGACACTGATTTCATAATCAGGCCCAGTTCTGGGCACCAGACATTAAGAAGAATTCAGACAAATTAGGAAAGGTTTGGAGAAGAGCCATTAGGATGAAGGGGATTAGAAACAAAGTACTATGGAGAGAGATTGGAACTGGAATATTTAGCCAAGAGAAAAGAAGAGGGAGGAATATATGATAACATTCAAATACCCGAAAGGAGGTCATGCAGAAGAAGTTCAAGACCTCTTGCCCATCATTCTGGAATACAGGATGTTGTTGTTTATTCGTTTAGTCGCCTCCGACTCTTCGTGACTTCATGGACCAGCCCACGCCAGAGCCTCCTGTCGGTCGTCAACACCCCCAGCTCCCTCAGGGACGATTCCGTCACCTCTAGAATATCATCCATCCACCTTGCCCTTGGTCGGCCCCTCTTCCTTTTGCCTTCCACTCTCCCTAGCATCAGCATCTTCTCCAGGGTGTCCTGTCTTCTCATTATGTGGCCAAAGTATTTCAGTTTGGCCTTTAATATCATTCCCTCAAGTGAGCAGTCTGGCTTTATTTCCTGGAGGATGGACTGGTTGGATCTTCTTGCAGTCCAAGGCACTCTCAGAATTTTCCTCCAACACCACAGTTCAAAAGCATCGATCTTCCTTCTCTCAGCCTTCCTTATGGTCCAGCTCTCGCAGCCATATGTTACTATGGGGAACACCATTGCTTTAACTATGCTGACCATTGTTGTCAGTGTGATGTCTCTGCTCTTAACTATTTTATCGAGATTTGTCATTGCTCTTCTTCCAAGGATTAAGCGTCTTCTGATTTCCTGACTGCAGTCAGCCTCTGCAGTAATCTTCGCACCTAGGAATACAAAGTCTTTCACTGCTTCTACATTTTCTCCCTCTATTTGCCAGTTATCAATCAAGCTGGTTGCCATAATCTTGGTTTTTTTGAGGTTTAGCTGCAAACCAGCTTTTGCACTTTCTTCTTTCACCTTCATCATAAGGCTCCTCAGTTCCTCTTCGCTTTCAGCCATCAAAGTGGTATCATCTGCATATCTGAGATTGTTCATGTTTCTTCCAGAGATTTTAACTCCAGCCTTGGATTCCTCAAGGCCAGCTTGTCGCATGATGTGTTCTGCATACAAGTTGAATAGGTAGGGTGAGAGGATACAGCCCTGCCGTACTCCTTTCCCAATCTTAAACCAGTCTGTTGTTCCGTGGTCTGTTCTTACTGTTGCTACTTGGTCGTTATACAGATTCTTCAGGAGGCATACAAGATGACTTGGTATCCCCATACCACTAAGAACTTGCCACAATTTGTTATGGTCCACACAGTCAAAGGCTTTAGAATAGTCAATAAAACAGAAATAGATGTTTTTCTGAAACTCCCTGGCTTTTTCCATTATCCAGCGGATATTGGCAATTTGGTCTCTAGTTCCTCTGCCTTTTCTAAACCCAGCTTGTACATCTGGCAATTCTCGCTCCATGAACTGCTGAAGTCTACCTTGCAGGATCTTGAGCATTACCTTACTGGCATGTGAAATGAGTGCCACTGTTCGATAGTTTGAACATTCTTTAGTGTTTCCCTTTTTTGGTATGGGGATATAAGTTGATTTTTTCCAGTCTGATGGCCATTCTTGTGTTTTCCAAATTTGCTGGCATATAGCATGCATTACCTTGACAGCATCATCTTGCAAGATTTTGAACAGTTCAGCTGGGATGCCGTCGTCTCCTGTTGCCTTGTTATTAGCAATGCTTCTTAAGGCCCATTCAACCTCACTCTTCAGGATGTCTGGCTCTAGCTCACTGACCATACCGTCAAAGCTATCCCTGATATTGTTATCCTTCCTATACAGGTCTTCTGTATATTCTTGCCACCTTTTCTTGATCTCTTCTTCTTCTGTTAGGTCCTTGCCATCTTTGTTTTTGATCATACCCATTTTGGCCTGGAATTTACCTCCGATGTTTCTAATTTTCTGGAAGAGGTCTCTTGTCCTTCCTATTCTATTGTCTTCTTCCACTTCCGTGCATTGCTTCTTTAAAAATAATTCCTTATCTCTTCTGGCTAACCGCTGGAATTTTGCATTTAATTGGAATACAGGATGCTGAATAATAAATAAATTTAAGTTAGAGAAAGGGAGAAACTAGTTGAATATTAAGAAAAAAATCATAGCAGTAAGAATAATAATTGGTTCAGCAGCAGAACCAATTGCACAGGGAGTTGGTGGGCTCTTCATCACTGGATGTATTCAAGCTGGGATGGACAACCCTCTTGTCTGGAATGCTGTAATTTGAATGCCTTCATTAGAGAGGGGCTTGATGGCCTGAAGGTCTCCCCCATCTCTGTGATCCTACAATTCTGTGCTTTTCCGCAAGAACAGCTTACTTCCACTTGAGGCATAGAACTCTGTAAAGGGAATCTCTACAAGACCATTAAGTTGAGGATCTGAAACTACCATTGTATATTTAGTGAAAAACTCTTGCAATCAAGAGTCCTGCTGTAAATCAGAAGATAGACAAAAAGTGAAGGCAGACAAAAAGCGAAGAAGTGAAGAGGTTATTGAGGAACTGCCCAGAGTCCCTCTTTTGGGGGAGATGGGTGGTAACAAAATTTGAATAATAAATAAAAATAAATAAAACTTTCTTCTTTCTATGTTCAGATGAGCTATGTTTTTGTGTCACTCTTGCAAAAATGTGCTTGGGTAAATATTTATTTTACTACAGCTTAGCTAAATCCCAAACAGGCATTTAAGTTCCAAAAATGCTTCCAGTGCATGAATGAGTCTAAACAGAATATAAATTACTGGGCTATGTAGAGTATCAACCACATATTCTTGAGCAATGTTCTAAAGTTCCTGAGCATTTCAGAAAACACTATCATTTTGTGCAGAGAAGGTAAAAAAATGCATTTAGTTCAAGTCTTTAAAAATGCAAAAAATCTTGGATGGTGTCCCTGTGTGTAAAAATATTTTGAAGAACATAAAAAAATCAATGAACTTGCCTGACCTTAGCCACCTCCCACAGGAAAAATATACAGTTTCTTCATTTTCAAAATCTGTTTCATCACTGATAGGATCTATTTTCCCTTTCAGTGGAAATATTTGCAATTATATTGGATGGAGGAAGGAGGTGTCTATGTGCTGCTGTCTTAGTGGAAAAGCTTGTGGCAGAGTGCTGGAAAGCGTTTGGCCTGAGAGATCAGTAAAAACACACACCAGGCATTTCTATAAAAAATAAATGTATTTACAGAAAGCACAAAAACATATTTTACAAGCTTGGGCATCCACACGCGCTCAGAGAGGGCTGGGAGGAAGGCAGATAGAAAGGAAAATGAAACTAACAAGCCCAGGCAAAATACCTCTCCAGGGCAATTGAAAGCTTTACCGTATATGGTCATACCTTTTCACCCCCAAAACTAAGGATACTTAAGTTTGACCTTCTGACTCTGCCAGAGCGATTTGTTACCATAGTAACTTAATGGCTTGCCCCTTGCAAAAAACAAGGAAATGCCAACATTCCCCTTTGTTTTGCTAAGGAGCAAGACACAAACCAAGTTTCTTTGTCAACTCTGCATGTCTTGGTAGAGCAAGAGGTTTGGTTAAAATATCAGCAATCATGTCTTTTCATTCACAATATTTTAACATTATTTCCCCTTTGGCTATCATGTCTCTGATATATTGATATCTAATATCTATATGTTTTGTTCTATTCTTGCAAGCTTCAGATTTTGCCATTGCAATGCAAGCTGGATTATCCTCATAAACAATTATAGGCTGGTTCACTTCCATGCCTATGTCTTTTAACAACTGTTTAAACCATACAACCTCATTACAGGTTTGTGCTAGGGAATAAAACTCTGCTTCTGCAGTTGAAAGAGCAACAAGTGTTTGCTTTCTAGAATGCCAGCCTAAGCTTGACCCAGCAAATTGAATTAAAATCCTCGAAGTGGATTTCCTGTCACTGACATCTGCTCCCCAGTCAGAATCTGCAAAAGCCTGCAATTTCTCTGTTCCACAGGCATTTAGCTTCAGGCAATATTTCTTTGTTCCTTGCAAATACTTCATTCACCTCTTCAATGCTGCTTTTCCAGTAGATGTAGGCTTCTCTACCTGTCTACTTAAAATGGCCACAGAATTTAAGATGTCTGGGCGAGAGTGATTTGCAATGTGCAGTAAACTTCCAATTGCAGATCTATATTTCTCTGCCTCAGTTAATTGAGTTTCTCCTATATCTTTCTGAAAATCTGTTATCATCAGAGTAGAGACTGGTTTACAGTCTTGCATATTAAAATCCTCTAGGAGCTGTTGAATTTTACTATGTTGGTTTAACAGAAAGCCACCATCCTTCTCCCTGTGTATTTCCAAACCTAGGTAATTTGTTACAGTTCCAAGGCTTTTAAATGTGAAATGGCTTTTCATACAGGCTTCAAAATCAAGCCTTTGTTTTTCTGTTGATGTGAACAGCAGCAAATCATCAACATAAATGCACAGATACATGCACCCTTGTTTGTCTTTCTTCATAAATACACATGGATCTGCTTTTCCTTTTTCAAAACCAAAATTCTGCAGTTTTTCATCTAATTTTTGGTTGCAGGATCTAGCAGCCTGTTTTAATCCATAGATTGACTTCTGCGGTTCACAGACCAGATTCTCCCCTTTTTTGTAGTCAGGGGGTTGCTGCATATGCAATTTGTGGTCTAAATCACCATAGAGAAATGCAGTCTGAATGTCATAGTGATGAACTGACATTCCTTTGAGTGCAGCAATTTTTAACAGTAATCTAATTGATTGACCTTTAGTAACTGGTGCAAAAGTCTTGTCAAAGTCTAAATCTTTCCTTTGAGTGAACCCTTTTGCAACTAACCTTGCTTTATATTTTTGGATTTTTCCATCAGCATCCCTTTTCAGTTTGAAAACCCACCTACAACCTAGACAGCATTCATTGGGAGATAGATTTACCAGTTTCCATGTTTTATTTTCTTTCAAGGATGCTAACTCCTGTTGCATGGCAGAATGCCAATTTTGTGCAATCTCAGGTGGTAAAGCATTCACTTCTTCTAAGGACTCAGGTTCTGTGAATATGTGAAAAGCCTTTACTGTTTCAGCCTGAAATCATGATGGAGGAACGCCTTTATTACTCCTCTGAGATCTGCGTGGTAATACAGGGCTTAAATTCTGACTCCTATTACTGTCCTGAGAAGCATCTGTCTCATCAGACAGATCTTCAGTTTGCTTTTCTGGTTTAATGTCCTCATCAGGCAAAAGATCACCATCAGCAAGTCCTTGCTGTTCTCTTGTGGTGGTCAGTTCAACTGGAGAGCTAGAATTTAATATCCCCCAGTTTTGTTCAGCAAAAGAAGCGCTTTTGCTAATTATTAATTTCTCTCCCATTATGAACCTGTAGCTCCTTTGGCTTTGTTCATAGCCAACAAAGATGGCTTTCTTTGTTGTGGGGCCTCCTTTCCTTCTCTGCTGTTTTGGGATGTGAACCCATGCAGTGCTACCAAACACTCTAAGATGGCTTACCTTTGGTTTCACACCATAAAACAAATGGAATGGAGTGTCCTGAATCATAGAGTTATACAACCTGTTCTGAACATAAGTGGCAGTCGATATAGCCTCTCCCCAGAACTTAAAACATAATCGTGAATCTTTTAACATGCATTCCATCGCATTTTGCAAGGTTCTGCCCTTTCTTTCAGCAACACCATTTTGCTGAGGGGTGTACGGGTTAGAAAGAATTTGTTCTATCCCCTTTTCCACTAGGAACCTTCTGAATTTGTGAGAAAGGTATTCTCCTCCTCTATCACATTGGAGTGCAGATACAGGCCTAGGGAATTTTCCATTTGCCCATGTCACAAAACTTTTAAATTTCTCAAATGCCTCATCTTTATGTTTTAAGATGTAGATAAATGTGTATCTTGAGAAATCATCAATGATGGTCATTGCATACCTTGCTTGTCCAAGACTTGGAGCAAAAGGACCAATAATATCAGAGTGTACAATTTCCAAAGGTCTAGTTGTAACTCTGTCACTGTGCTTACTCACAGGAGCTTTTAGTGTTTTGCATTCTTTGCAAACTACACAGTCTAAGTATTTATCACAGGGTTTTATCTTTAGGTCAGCACACAGCTGTGGCATTTGTGCTATATACTTGAAATTAGCATGACCAAATCTCCTGTGCATCAGGTGTACACATTGGTCATGATATGGAATGTTGCCAACTGCAGCCTTGCAGCTTGGCTTCCTTGCATTTTGCACAATGTACAAGGAGTCTTTTAACATACCAGTAGCACACAATTTCCCATTTTTACATATCTCACAACCATTTTTCTTAAATGTTATGATATACCCTGTTGCAGCCAATTGTGCCACAGATAAAAGGTTTGATTGTAAATTTGGCACATACAACACACCTTTTACAGTTTCTCCTAAGCAGGATAAATACAAGTCACCTTGTCCCATAATTTTGGTGACAGACCCATCAGCCAAAGATACACTTTGTCTTTCAGTTTTAGACAGTGACACAAAAGAGCTTTTACAATTACATAAATGACAACTGGCCCCAGAATCTAACACCCATACATCAGAATTACCCTTCTCAGCAACCTGTGCAATCTGGGTTGTCTGAAGAGCCTTCTTCTGTGTTGCCCTTGTGTTTTTCTTCTCTGTCTTTCTACTCTTGGGTCTCATGGCACAGTCTCTTTGCAAATGTCCAGCTGAACCACAAGTGAAGCATCGCTGGCGGGCTAGCGCTGTGGCCTCAGGTTCCTTTCCCTTCTTTTCCCTCATTTTCTGGTCTTGCAGCTTTCCAGAAGAGATGGGGGGGGGGATCTTTCCTCTCTCTTCTTCCATTCAATGAGTAAGCGCTGTGTAACATACAATGGGGTGAGGTCTGCTTCAGGCATAGCCTCCAGGGTACGAATCAGCATGTCCCATGTTTCATTCAATGAGGACAGCAGTATATACCATTTTGTGAGAGGTGCAAACTCCATTCCTCTCTCCTGCAACTCAACAAACAGCTGCTGAATATGATGCAGGTGCTCAGGAAGACTATCTCCTTCTGCAAGGTAGGCTTTGTACAGCTTTTTCGTCATGGTAACTTTACTCCCTGCTGTTGCCTTTACATACAAGTCTCTCAAAGTGTCCCACAGCTGCTTTGCAGACTGCATGCCTCACAGGTGCACTAGCTGATTGTCCTCAACTCCAAGGATAATGGTGGCTCTAGCCCACTCATCCTGTCTAAGCCATTCAGCACTGGGATTTTGGGGGGTTTGCTCACCAATTGACAGCCAAAGATTCTCTTTGCAAAGATACATCTTCATCTTCAGGGCCCAATTCAAATAGTTGGCCTCTGATAGGTGCTCCAGAGGCATTGCTGAGGGCTGGGAGGCAGCCATGGCTTCTTTTGCAAGTCACCTCAGTTGGCTTCTTTGTCCTGTAGACTGGCAGTGGCTGGAAAATCGCCAGGCGGCTCCAAAGAAAATCTTCACAGGTCTTTGTTACCTGCCTTTAAAAATGTGCATGAGGTGTGGAGCTGATCTCTTTGCTCTCTCTGGGGTTTCCCTGTGCTGCTTACTGGGCCCATAACCTGTGGCAGAGTGCTGGAAAGTGTTTGGCCTGAGAGACCAGAAAAAACACACACCAGGCATTTCTATAAAAATAAACGTATTTACAGAAAGCACAAAAACATATTTTACAAGCTTGTGCATTCACACGTGCTCAGAGAGGACTGGGAGGAAGGCAGATAGAAAGGAAAATGAAACTAACAAGCCCAGGCAAAATACCTCTCCAGGGCAATTGAAAGCTTTACCTTATATGGTCATGCCTTTTCACCCCCAAAACTTAGGATACTTCAGTTTGACCTTCTGACTCTGCCAGAGTGATTTGTTACCATAGTAACTTAATGGCTTGCTCCTTGCAAAAAACAAGGAAATGCCAACAAAGCTGAGTAAACACAACTAAATATCACTCTATCTGGCACAAGGCAAACTTTAATAATGGCAACTTCATGCTTAAGTGTACCTTCCTTTGTCATTACATGTTGAGTTCCACTATATTGGGGGGGGGCATTTTCTCCCCAACATGAGAGACTTAAAAGGAGTCTGATTCACTAATATGTTTATGGAATCCCTGTTTATTGAAAAGAATTTTTTTCTTTTCTTTTTTGGGGGGATTTATTTATTTATTTATCTATCAAATTTATATGGCCACCCATCTCATGAAAAAGTGACTCTGGGTGGCCTACAATAAAACTATAAAACAGTCATAGAAATAAAAAACAATTATTATCCAGATGTTTTTTTTTAAAAAAAATCATGATTAAAGGCTAGCAGAGGGCAGCAATGGAGCCATCTCAATACTTCAAAGGTCCCCTGGCACCCTCTGGCCTGATGGCATAACTAGGCTTTGAGGGACTTCCATAAAATCAACAGGGATAGAGCTACTTGTGGGGGTGGATGTTCCATAAGGTGGGTGCCATGGCAGAAAAGGCCCACCTCCTGGGACCTGCCAAATGTAGCTCCCTAGCAGGTGGGACCTGTAGCATCCCTCTTCTGCCAGCTCTGATGGGACGGGCAGAAGTAATCGGGGAGAGGCAGTCCCTCAAATAACCTGGGCCCATGCCATGAAGGTCTTTAAAGGTCAAAACCCACACCTTGAATTGGATCTGGAAGCAAACTGGCAACCAATGCAGCTCATGGAGCAAAGGTATCATGTGTGATGTTCTAGGGGCACACATACCTGCCTGGGTTGCTGCATTTTGCAACAGCTGAAGCTTCTGGATACTCTTCAAGGGCAGCCCCATGTAGAGCATATTACAGTAATCCAATCAAGAGGTGACTAGGGTGTGAGTGACCATGAGCAGAGCCTCCCAATCTAGGAACAGGTGCAACTGGCACACAACATGAAGTTGAGCAAAGGCCCTCCTAGCCACAACTGCCACCTGCTCATCAAGCAGGAGTCATGAGTCTAGGAGAACCACCAGATTGTGCATGGGGTCTGTTTGGGGCAGCGCAACTCCATCCAGCAGCAAAGATGGCATAGTCCTAGAACTGGCAGGCCCCAAAACCGAAAGCCATTCAGTTTTGCCCAGGTTCAACTGAAGCCTGTTGTTCCCCATCCAGACTCTCACAGCCTCCAGGCACCAGGATAAGACGTCCCTGGAATTGTTTAATTCACCAGGAGCAGAGATGTATAATTGGGTATCATCAGCGTACTGATGATACCTCACCCCATGGCAACAGTTATGCTCAGCCAGCAGTTTCATGTAGATGTTGAATAGGAGCGGAGAGAGGACCGAACCCTGTGGAACCCCACCCAGTACAATTAGGGTTAGAATTAGGGTTCAAATAAGGGTCAGAGAAAACAAAATGTGGTATTAACACATTTCATATTTGAAGGAGACATTAGCTGATGAATTAACATTAACAAGAATGTGTCCACTACCCTTTGCTGTAGAGGCAAAATGGAGCGTAACACTGAGGAAAAAATACACAGTTTATTGCAAGCAATGATCATTGAATTCCAGCTCTGTAATGATATGTGGGAATGACCTTGGGAGACAGGAGGGAGAGCCACAGGCTGGACAACTAGTATGTAAAAGGTGCCTCAGCCCACAGAAGGAGGGGGCACATGGAAGATGTTTCAGAAGGGACCCTCCCTAGTTTTCCAGAGAGTAAAAGGGGAGGAGGGGAGAAATACTTTCAGTCTTGCAAGATTCTGTTAATGTAATCTTACAATAAAGATAGACCTAGTGCTCCTGATCATATTCCTTGTATGGACTACCTTGCAGGGGTAACAAGTTCATAGGAGAAAGAGGAACCAGGACAAAAGAAAGGGAAAGACTTTTATAGGAGTTGTGACTTGAGGAGCAGGAAATTCTAAGATTCTCAATCACTGGTGGGTTTCTATGGCCACAGAGGGTGTGTCAAGTTATTTTTATTTCATGAGACATATGTCCTCACTGTCCTTTAATTGGTTTTGTCCTGGTGAGGGATACTTCTTTCTCTCTGGCCTGACAGGATTAGAAGGCCTTTGTTTTAGAGCAGGAATAGTTTCTTCAGGTTTAATGGAATTAGGTAAAGGAGGGAGGCTAACTAGGGCTTGGCTCTGAACTTGTTTCTGAGGTCCTGAGAGGGATCCTCCACTTTTGCCACAACACCTTTAACATTTTAACTTAATCCTCCACAATGCAGAAAAGGTGATGCAATTTCTATTCATCATATCTCTGGGGATCGAAGGGAGAAATCAGAGAGATGTCAAAATGGCCTTGAGACAGCAATAGTGAGCCAGTTTGGTCTAGTGGTGAAGGTACCGGGCTAGAAACCAGGAGACTGAGAGTTCTAGTCCTGCCTTAGGCATGAAAGCTGGCTGGGAGGCCTTGGGCCAGACTCTCTCTCTCAGCCCAACTCACCTCACAGGGTTGTTGCTGTGGAGAAAATAGGAGGAGGGAGGAGTATTAGGCATGTTCGCCACCTTGAGTTATTTATAAAAATAATAAAGGCAGGATAGAAAACAAACAAACAATAGTCAGAGACAGGCAGGCAGCAGAGGTGAAGCTGCCCTTCACTCCTAACTTAAGCTACTGCTGTTCTGCCTCACACAAAACACAAATCATCATGTGTTTGGGTTAACTGGTACCATCAGGCTAATGGATTTCAGCACTGGGTTGGAGGTTAGACCAGATCAGTGTTTTTCAAACTTGGCCACTTTAAAATGTATGGACTTCAACTCCCAGAATTCCTCACTCAGAATACTGGCTGAGGAGTTCTGGGTGTTGAAGTCCACACATCCTGGAGTGGCCAAGTTTGAAAAACAGTGGACTAGATGATCTCCAGAGTTACTTACAACCCTTACATTGTAAACTGTATGAAGTCACCAGGAGTTGAGCTTGATGCAAAGGAGATTTTATTTTAAACACATGGGGCAAATGTAGCCATTGTGATTTATAAACTGTAGTTTATAGATTAAAGTATTACACAAAGCCAGCCAATTGTGGTTTATGACACAGATCACAGATAACCAAACTAAGCCTTAGCACAATATGTCAACCCAATCAATATGAAGAATGATTTGTAGCCCCAAGGATGGAGTTCCAAGGATCCATCACAGAGTATTTATTTGTATGCTGGAAAAAAGTTGACCTTTGGTACATATTTTATGCCTCTAAAAAACCTCTTCATTTTGCAGCTTGGACACTGGACCTTTATGAAAGTGTTTGCCTGCTCAGAAATAGGCAAAAAGAAACAGAGGATAAAGGCCCTATCTACTCTACATTGGCTAATGTGGCTCTTCCAGAACCTTTCCATGTTTAGTACAAAGGTCAGAAAAGGGCTGGACATATATTTGGGTGAACATGCTTTCAGATTAATCCATGAAAGGATACCTAATAATGCAAGATTCTCAATTGGGAGCAGATATGTGAAAATCAATATAAATCCAATCTGTTTTATTTCCATTTTTGCAGGGCAGATTCTGCTTTGGAAAATTTATGAGCAGATCTTTAATACACCATCTGGACATAAATTCACTGGTCTATGCACAGTCAGAGAGGAGTTTAACTTGCTCTCTGAAAATTTTACATGGTCAGATGATGATACCAAGACATGCTGCAAAGCAGCATTGATCTCAAGCCCTTTGCTAAGACTAGTTTTGTTATAAAAGGAAAGAAAAAAAAACCAAGACATCCAACCATCTCCTAATTTTCAAAAATTAGTTAAGACTGGAGAATGACCAGTGCTAACCAGGCCAAATTCTGGCTAGAGTTCATATCAGCTTGAGTAAAAACCCAAATCCATGTTCCAGATGCTCAGAGCAAAGTTATTTTACATATGCAATATGGAACAGAGCTCTCTAAGTGCATCAGCAGAAATATTACATGAGGATTTTTTTTTATTGTTATGCTGTATGCATAAAGATATTTTCAGGGAGCTGAACTTGTAGGAGAAAGTGCAAGTACAATGTCTGTAGAAGCCTGTCTTCCCACTCCCATTCAGTCCTGCACTTGTACAAGTGAACAATTACATTGATCTTAAGCTTTCTGCATCCCATTATTAGTGTTTCTGAATAGCCTAGTAGAAAGTTGTTCCACATGTCTGAAATCCCAGTTTCATGTCTGATACCAGCCCAATTCCCAAATAACCTTATCTCTTGCAATTGAGTTCATTGACCTGAACTTGGAAATGTAAGGAGGGTTAGGTGAGATATCTCCAGAAAATCCCAGAGCTGGAGACTAACTATAATTATAAAAATATCCCCCCAAAAAGACAAAAGCAAATGTCTGCTTTGTTGCCAAGAAAGCTACATGGATGTGTTTAGGAATTTACCAAGAGTCACACTCAAAAGTCAAAGGAAACTTTACCTCCTTATGTTTGTCTAACTAGGTGGTGCCACCTAGCCATACATGACTGATCTGAGAACATTAAACAGGGTTGGATCTGGTTAGGATTTGGATGGGATATCACCAGGAAATTTCATGGCTATAAGCTAGACTGGGAAGTTGAAGAAACATCTGGAGAAAAGCAATGACAAACCACTTCCATAGATAGGGAACCAGTATAGTGTAGGTTGAAGTCCACCCTCGGCCATGGAAACTTATTGGGTATTGGATAATGTGGTGGTAAAAGGTTCCCACCCCCCCACCCCATACACATGTGAGCTGCATTCACTACCAACCCTATGGGATGCCCCCCAATACATGTGAACTGCTGAAAGTGCCCTTGTAAGAAAACATTCACAGCAAGCTGAATTGACCCTGAGTTGCAACAGGGAGAAAAATCTATTGGGAATCTGTGGCCCAGTAAACCAGATGGTTTATATTCACTGGCCGTATCTCAGAGATAGCATAGCTGACATGCTGACCTAGTAGGGAGGGATAAATAATTAGAAGGTCATCCAGACGGGAATGTCAAACACAGTCCAACGTCCTGCTGTAATTTACAGTGTGTCTGCCTTTTTCTTTGTCTTGCCTTTGCAATGTAGCAGGCCGAGGGTATATAAGCTCTGGTTCTGCCTTTGCTCAGGGCTGCCCGACAAGCTGCCAACGCTTTGCTGGGAGCCCAGTATACACCGTAAGCTGGTTAATAAAATATAATTTGGTTGCTTTAGGCGAGCCAGGTTTGGGCCACAACAGTTACTTTGGGCCAGCCACTTTGTCTCATCCCAACCTACTCACAGGGCTGGTGTGTGGGAGAATTGAGAAAAGAGAGTGCTACATATGCCACGAGGAGCTTGTGAATGAAAGGCAGGATAAAATCTAACGCGCACATATAAAATAGCGTTGCTGTTAAGGCAACTGTGTGGACCTGTTCATAAATTGCTACAGGAGCTGAAATTCATGTTTATGTAAATTTGCTAATGTAGCCAATTTAGGAGAGTGAAATGCTCAGAAGGCCTATTTTATTTTAAGGACAAGGTTTTTTGTTTTTTGGTTTTAAATGTAAATCCATTTGGGTGGAAAGGAAAGGAAAGGAAAGGAAAGGAAAGGAAAGGAAAGGAAAGGAAAGGAAAGGAAAGGAAAGGAAAGGAAAGGAAAGGAAAGGAAAGGAAAGGAAAGGAAAGGAAAAACCACTCCAGTTTTAATAATAGTGCAAGAAGATTTCATTAAGTGAAAGCTGCTCTAGTAAAGGACGTTTGTTGAAGCTTTATGGAGGAGAGCTGAAACGTCTTCAGGATGTCAGAAACAGGAGTGATGGGACTCTCTCCTTTTTTAATCTGCCAAGTTAAAGCAATAATTGGGATGATTCCAGCTGTGGCAGTGGAGGGAGATGAGAAATGTTCCGGCATTAGGTGGTAGTCAGATACTAAGGCTTTAGTGCAAGCAGCAGAATGAAAATTGCTGTTGGGTAAGGTGATGTGATTATATATAGAATTTCAACATGCAGTGCAATAGAAAAGACATGTTCCAGTTTGTCAAATAATAAACAACTGCTTGTGCTTCCGTAGGAAGGCATGTAAAATATCCTTCCATTTTGTCCCGAGTGAAAGGAAACAACTGTAAATTGAAATGGCTGTTCCATAATAAGTAAAGCCTTTGTTTTCTTCCTTCTGAGCTATTGTCAATTCCCATCCCCTTCCAGGTGATCCCACCCCTCTTAAAAAGAAAAAGGAAGGAAGGAAGGAAAATTGGGGGAGAGAAACAGACTAAAATGTAAAATTGCCACTGAGTCTCGTTCAGCTCTTGATGACGGGGGAAGGGGGGTGCCTTTGTTTATTTGTAAAGCACAGCAAAGAGGAAAAAACACTAGCAAAAGGAAGAAAAAGAAGGGACGAAAAGCTGTACCACAACAATAATACATAAGGGCTTCTTATGTATGAAATTTTATAAAACAGCTTCATTGAAGGATTGCCATATTTCATTGTACTCATCTATACATAATGACAGATACAAGTAACTCATTCATAAATTCCAGGTAACATTAGTTCTTCAGTCTGTTTGGTAATCGATGCCAGCAGCATTGGGGACAGGGGTGGGGGTGAAATTCAACACGGGCAAGATAATGGATGTGGCATCGCAAATGCAGCCATGCTTACAAAGGGGCAGGGCTTTCATTATGATACTGAGTCTACCATCTTAGCCATTTTGACACCCCTCCCCCATGGATGCCACTGAATGGGGCCATACGTTTATCTTTCAAATCATATAATTTTTTCTTCAAATCATATAAGTCTTTCCCCTTTTACAGCTGGTATTTCTTAACAATATGAAATTGGCTTATCATTCTCTTCTACAGGGATATGACTTTAATTTCCCCATCTAGCATATAGTCCTGGAATTCCTTGGTGATTTCTCCATTAAGGAATATCCAGGTCCAAATCCTGTTTAAAAACTGGGTATATCAGTAGTGTTATAATCCGGTTATCATGGTTTTCCATAGGTTCCTATATATCTGTAATAATAAAAAAAAACCCTTATTCAGGTAGTCGTCACTTACCAACGGTAATTGGGACCAGGAACTCCATTGCTAAGCAATGTGGTTCTAAAGTGTGATGTTGTGAGGTTTGAGTCTGACCTTGACTCTGAAAACAAAACTTATCTTGAGCCAGAAGGGGAAAACAAAACTTATCGGGGAAGATCTAGGGAAAGAGAAACTAGTAGTGACTCAGCAGAGTGGGAGAATTCAGAGACGTTGATTGGGCAGAATTCAGAGGGAGGTTTGAATCCTCCAATTAGTGTGCAAGAGAGGAGAGTGGAGAAGTGCGTGAAGCAAAAGGCAGCCTGATTGGCTACAGAGGTGAAATGGCATGAAAAGGATTGCATAAAAAGGCATCAGCGCCAGGAGCAAACTGCTGGAGACAACCATTCTACTGCACTAACAGCTTCAACAGGAGAATCCTCGCCAGGAAATGGAGCCTTGCCTGTAGCCGACATGGAATCAGTGCCAGCTCCCTCTACCGATGCGGATCTGATCCAGCCGAGTCCAGCCTTGTATCCAGTTCCAAGTCTTGTCTTGCTGTTCCAGCCACATCCAGTCTTGCCGCTCTAGCCAAACCCAGCTTGCTTCCAGTTCCAAGCCTTGTCTTGCCGATCCTGCTGAATTCAGCCTTGTGTCCAGACCCAAGCCTTGTCTTGTTGTTCCAGAAGAGTCTTGCCTAGCCTCCATCACCAAGCCTAGCTTCGCCTCTATGCTGTGTCCTGCAATCAAACCTCAAGCTACCACCTTGCCATGCACCCTAGCCACACCTGGTTTTGCTGCTTCACTGAGAGAGTTAGCCGAGTTCTGTCTTGCTGTGTTGGCACAATCTCCTTCTACTGTTGACTTGACAGCCTTGCCCTGTGTTCCTCCACTGCCTGGGTGGACTAGATTGAATTATATTGCCTATTAATAAGGACCCCTTTCTGTTGTAAATAGTTGGTTGTTAATGAAGAACTTCCTTTTGTAATTCTGCCTGGCCGTCTCATAGTCTGAACAGGACAGGCATCACATGACCGTGCTGCCTTACAATGGCAGGTGAGGCAGTTCCAGTTGCTGTCATTAGGCAAATACCAACAGTTGCAGCATCCCATAGTCACAGGATCACCATTTGCGACCTCCTGCCAGTTTCCCCATTGACTTTGCTTGTCAGAAGCTGGCAGCGAAGGTCGCAAACGGTGAACATGTGACTGCGGGATGCTGTGATGTCATAATTGCGAGCCAGTTGCCAAGTGCCTGAATCACAACCACATGATTGCAGGGATGCTGCAATGGCCACAACTATGAGGACCTGTCATAAGTCCCCCTCATTCAGTGCCTTTGTAACTTTGAACAGTTGCTGAATGGGTGGTTGTTCAAGGAGTACTACCTGTACTTGTTTTGGTTCCCTGTTTTCCTTATATATAGAACTTTTCTGTGCAATTTCCTCTATTTTTAATGTAAATACCCTGATTTTTTTTAACACAAATCATCCTGATGTCCTTCTTTTTTATGGCCATTTGTCTGACAGTGCACCAATATCAATTCTTCTTCTGAGGGGAAGAGACATATCCAAGTGATTTTTTTAGGTTTCAATAAAATATTTCTTCATTACTTACAACATTGTGATATTTAAATACATGTTAGGATTTTAAAGCATGCAATTAAGGAGGTGCAAATTTTGGTGATACAATTTGCTACGTATTGCATTTCATTCCTCATGAATTTTATTTTACAAGGAAGTGGGTTTTTTTCCCCATTCTTTCCTGAATTAGGACAGGAACAATTTGTTTCAGCTGTCATCAGCCTCTTTCTCTTCTATCCTTTACACTAGCAGGTACATAAGTGGATTCCTAAATAGGTTTTAAAAAATAATGCTGAAGTAGCTGTGTTTATGATTGCATCAGGATTCTTTTTGGAAGAGGGTTTAATGACGCAGTGATTAAAAAACACACACACACAAATAAAAAACCTTCTCTAAAATCAGATCAGCTCGGGAGTGGGAATGGAGATGGACAAGCTAAAACCTATCTTTAGTTCAGGCAGAACAAAAAGAAAGAACCAAAGGAATGTAAATGAAATTAAACTTGACAAATCTCCCATCCTCACGCATTAATAATGACGGAGCTGAAACGTATATCTCTATATGATTTGAAGTTCCTCTCAATTGCTTTCCTTGCTCAACCCAGAGAATCATTCCTGAAGCTTCAATAGTTGCTAATAATATAACTCAGATCTGCTGAATCTTAAAGAGAACTCAGCCTTGGGAACTGTGACAGCCATACCAACTCTGTGTGAAGGACCAAGAGGTGTGAGGTTTCATGACCAATATTAGAAGCGTTTGCAAGTTCAGAGGCTTAGTCAGGCTCTGGCCCCTTTGTACATGCATGCAATGTCACAGCACATATACAAAAGGATGGAGCTTTTGTTCTGATAGTGCTTTCATCCTTCCCCCCTCCCCCCACCCTGCTGCAGATGTCTCTGACTAATGTTGCATCATCCTCTCAGTCTTCTTGAAGTCCTGGTTATTGTTGCTGTTGTTGATGTGCTAAAAGGTTCTAAAAGGTTTGGATCACAGATTGACCAAAGCAGTGAATGCAGTCCAGAAATAAAGAGTTGAATAACACTGGGTCACACAGCAATGATGAGCATGAATTGGGTATGGAAAAGCAAGGACGTCAGCCTGGCAACTAAATGCAGATTAGTCTGCACTATTGTGTTTCCCATAGCTACCTATGGTTGCAAAAGTTGGGCCATGAAAAAACTGGACAGGAGGACAATCGAGCTGTAGTATTGGAGAAGGCTCCTGCACATTCTTTCGTCAGCAAAGGTGACAAACAAGCAAGTACTGGAGAGAACAAAACCAGACATGTCACTGGTGGGCAAAAATCAATCTGCCTAATTTATTTTGGCCACGTCATGTGATCAAACTCATTGGAAAAGGTAGTTATGCTCAGAACAGTCAGTGGTAAAAGGAAACAAAGTCAC
Source organism: Candoia aspera (assembly GCF_035149785.1). NCBI lineage: Eukaryota > Metazoa > Chordata > Lepidosauria > Squamata > Candoiidae > Candoia > Candoia aspera. Next base: position 328,377,196 of record NC_086153.1, read on the forward strand.
TAAAAATGTGATGGCTATACACCATCAAAGCTGATACCAGCCAGAGCATAAAACAACTAAAAGAAGCCATCAGAAGAGATTGGAAAGTGTGGAGAGAGCTGGTCCATAGGATCACCAAGAATCGGACACAATTGAACAGATACCATCCTCCTCCTCCTCCTCCTCTGTTGCCTACAGTTTTCAGTTCTCTAATCCACAGCATTTTTGTGGGGGGGCGGGGTGTACAAACTGAACTGACTCAACAAACAGCAAATAGAACCTAGGCTTTCATCAACACATGAGAAAAGGCACCACATATTTGGGCCTTTGTTGATTTATTAACCAGAATTTTCTTTTTTAACACTGCAGGAAAACAAGAGCATACTATCAAGAGATACTGAGAAAAATTTAATCAGAGGCAGAAATGATAAACTGAGTGTGCTTGTCTTCAAACAAATATGAGTCTTTTCAACTTGGTACCTATTTTCCCTCTTCCGGAATCTTTATAATCTATCTTGCATCCATTGGTAGACAACAGGGGTCACCATTGATGCAGCCCAGAATGGACCATCTATGGCAGTATTTCTCAACCTTAGTGACTTCCAGATGTGTGGACTTTAGTTTCCAGAAATTCCCAGCCAGCATAGCCATATCTGGAAGTTCCCCAGATCTCTAAATGCAGCAGAAATAACTCATCAAATAGGAACTGTAGTCCCAACATTTTTGGGTGAAGGGCATCGGAACATGAAGCCTGCAATCAGATTTGATGAGGAGGACAGCAATGATGATGACAATTACGATGATGTACCATCAAGTTACCATTGACTCTTAGTGACCACATATTGTAGATAGCACTTCTTCACTTGGTCCTTCAGGTTTTTCAACAGTGCACCCACTGCTGCTTAATTGAGTCCATTTGTCCTGCTTCTGATCATCCCTTTACATTACTGACTTCTCCAGAGAGCTAGGTCTTCACATAACGTGTCCAAAGTGTGATAATTTGAGCCTGGTCATTTGTGCCTTAGTTGAGCAATAAAACTTGCCATTCTTTAAATTACGCAGCCAGACCATATCAGTCAGTGCCCAGTTTTGCTCTTCCCAGACAGACTTTCCTGGCACCTATTTTGTGTTTTTTACAGTGGCAGTTGAAGATCTTTTCATCTTCATTCTGGCTTCCATTCACCCTATTCATGAAGGATGTTGAAAAATTACTGTGGATAATTTCCAGGTTAGTTTGTACCCAGCACACTCCCAAGTCAGTCCCTGTATCCTGATCAGAGCAAGTACACACAACTAGCAAAAATATAGCTTGATGATTATTGAACTTCAGCAAACTTCAAAATATTTAAGTGGCACAAAATGGGATAAAAGGCAGGCAAAAGGAGGGAGGGAAAGAGAGAGATGGGGCAGAGAGAGAAAAAGAAGGAAAGGTGTGAATAATATACATTCTTGTATGTTGTTCTTCTTTCTATATCTATCAAAACAACACAGAACTTTCCAGAGCCACTGGAAGCAATATTGGGTAATTAGCATGGTCATTCCCAAAAGGCATGGCCCTTGTTTATTCCAGCTTTCCAACTTTAACTCTTTTACATACACAGCAATAGGGGCAGAAAGTAGGACAACAGGTGATCCTTCCTCTATTCTACTCTTTGGTACAGCCTACTTCTTAGAACAATGTGGGGCAGACAGTACCACTACCAGATGGATTCACAGTTGGCTGACCAACTGCACTCAGTGTGTGATCCTTAATGGAACTACATCTACATGGAGGGAAGTATGCAGTGGGGTATCTCAAGGTTCTACCTTGGGTCCAGTGCTCTTCAACATCTTCATAAATGACCTAGATGAGGGGATTGAAGGGGCAATCATCAAATTTGCAGATGACACAAAGCTGGGGGGAATTGATAACACTTCAGAACACAGACTCAAGATTCAGAAGGATCTTGACAGACTTGAGCACTGGGCCCTATCCAACAAGATTAAGTTCAGCGGTGAGAAATGTAAGGTCCTGCGCTTAGGCAGGAAAAGACCAGATGCACAAGTACAAGGTAGGCAGTACCTGGCTCAACTGTAGTGCTTATGAGAGGGATCTAGGTGTCCTGGTGGATCACCACTTAAGTATGAGTCAGTAGTGTGCTGCAGCTGCCAAAAAAGCCAACGTGGTCCTGGGCTGAATCAACAGAGGGATAGTATCAAGATCATGGGAAGTGATAGTACTCTCTAGACCCCACTGATGAGGCCAGGATTGGAATACTGCATCCAGTTCTGGTTACCACAATATAAAAAAAGATGCTGAGGCCCTAGGAAGAGTGCAGAGAAGAGCAACGAAAATGATAAGACTGAGGGGAGACATGAGAGCAGTCTTCCAATACTTGCAGGGCTGCCACAAGGAAGAGAGTGTTGATTTATTCTCCATAGCACCAGAGGGTAGGACAAGAAGCAATGGCTGGAAGCTCATCAGAGGGAGATTCAACCTGGAAATAAGGAGAAATTTCCTGACAGTGAGAACTATTAAGCAATGGAACAGCTTTCCTTCTGGACTTTTGGGTGCTCCATTGCTGGAGGTTTCCAAGAAAAGATTGGACAACTATTTGTCTGAGATTCCTGCCTTGAGTTTAAGCAGGGGGCTGAACTAGAAGACCTCCAAGGTCCCCTCTTATGGTTCTGCACCATAAAAGAAACAATTTGGTGAACAGGTTTATATATCCAACAAAGGATGGGGCAAACACAAGGGAATTGTAGAGAAATGGGAAGGGCTAAGAAGTGCTTTTGAATTCCTCAGTTGGAAGTAGAGAAGGGAGAAGTTGCATTATCTTGCAAGAAGTAGCCAAGGGAATTGTTGTTGTTTATTCGTTTAGTTGCTTCCGACTCTTCGTGACTTCATGGACCAGCCCACGCCAGAGCTTCCTGTCGGTCGTCAACACCCCCAGCTCCCCCAGGGACGAGTCCGTCACCTCTAGAATATCATCCATCCACCTTGCCCTTGGTCAGCCCCTCTTCCTTTTGCCTTCCACTCTCCCTAGCATCGGCATCTTCTCCAGGGTGTCCTGTCTTCTCATTATGTGGCCAAAGTATTTCAGTGTTGCCTTGAATATCATTCCCTCAAGTGAGCAGTCTGGCTTTATTTCCTGGAGGATGGACTGGTTTGATCGTCTTGCAGTCCAAGGCACTCTCAGAATTTTCCTCCAACACCACAGTTCAAAAGCATCGATCTTCCTTCGCTCAGCCTTCCTTATGGTCCAGCTCTCGCAGCCATATGTTACTACGGGGAACACCATTGCTTTAACTATGCGGACCTTTGTTGTCAGTGTGATGTCTCTGCTCTTAACTATTTTATCGAGATTTGTCATTGCTCTTCTCCCAAGGATTAAGCGTCTTCTGATTTCCTGACTGCAGTCAGCATCTGCAGTAACCTTCGCACCTAGGAATACAAAGTCTTTCACTGCTTCTACATTTTCTCCCTCTATTTGCCAGTTATCAATCAAGCTGGTTGCCATAATCTTGGTGTTTTTGAGGTTTAGCTGCAAGCCAGCTTTTGCACTTTCTTCTTTCACCTTCATCATAAGGCTGCTCAGTTCCTCTTCGCTTTCAGCCATCAAAGTGGTATCATCTGCATATCTGAGATTGTTCATGTTTCTTCCAGCGATTTTAACTCCAGCCTTGGATTCCTCAAGCCCAGCATGTTGCATGATGTGTTCTGCGTACAAGTTGAATAGGTAGGGTGAGAGTATACAGCCCTGCCATACTCCTTTCCCAATCTTAAACCAGTCCGCTGTTCCGTGGTCTGTTCTTACTGTTGCTACTTGGTCGTTATACAGATTCTTCAGGAGACAGACAAGATGACTTGGTATCCCCATACCGCTAAGAACTTGCCACAATTTGTTATGGTCCACACAGTCAAAGGCTTTAGAATAGTCAATAAAACAGAAATAGATGTTTTTTCTGAAACTCCCTGGCTTTTTCCATTATCCAGCGGATATTGGCAATTTGGTCTCTAGTTCCTCTGCCTTTTCTAAACCCAGCTTGTACATCTGGCAATTCTCGCTCCATGAACTGCTGAAGTCTACCTTGCAGAATCTTGAGCATTACCTTACTGGCATGTGAAATGAGTGCCACTGTTCAATAGTTTGAACATTCTTTAGTGTTTCCCTTTTTTGGTATAGGGATATAAGTTGATTTTTTCCAATCTGATGGCCATTCTTGTGTTTTCCAAATTTGCTGGCATATAGCATGCATTACCTTGACAGCATCATCTTGCAAGATTTTGAACAGTTCAGCTGGGATGCCGTCATCTCCTGCTGCCTTGTTATTAGCAATGCTTCTTAAGGCCCATTCAACCTCACTCTTCAGGATGTCTGGCTCTAGCTCACTGACCACACCGTCAAAGCTATCCCTGATATTGTTATCCTTCCTATACAGGTCTTCTGTATATTCTTGCCACCTTTTCTTGATCTCTTCTTCTTCTGTTAGGTCCTTGCCATCTTTGTTTTTGTTCATACCCATTTTTGCCTGGAATTTACCTCCGATGTTTCTAATTTTCTGGGAGAGGTCTCTTGTCCTTCCTATTCTATTGTCTTCTTCCACTTCCACTCATTGCTTGTTTAAAAGTAATTCCTTATCTCTTCTGGCTAATGTCTGGAATTTTGCACTTAATTGGGCATATCTCCCCCTATCACTGTTGCCTTTTGCTTTCCTTCTTTCTTGGGCTACTTCTAGTGTCTCAGCAGACAGCCATTTTCCCTTCTTGGTTTTCTCTTTCTTTGGGATGTATTTTGTTGCCGCCTCCTGAACAATGCTGCCAACTTCTGTCCAGAGTTCTTCCGGGACCCTATCTACTAAGTCCAGTCCCTTAAATTGATTCTTCACCTCCACTGCATATTCCTTAGGAATATTAGTGAGCTCATATCTAGCTGATCTGTGGGTCTTCCCTAATCTCTTTAGTCTGATCCTAAATTGTGCAAGAAGTTCGTGATCTGAACTACAGTCAGCTCCAGGCCTTGTTTTTACCGACTGTACAGATGTCCGCCACCTTTGGCTGCAAAGGATGTAATCAATCTGATTTTGGTGTTGTCCATCTGGTGAAGTCCATGTATAAAGCCGTCTCTTAGGTTGTTGGAAGAGAGTGTTTATTATGCAGAGTGAATTGTCTTGGCAAAATTCTATCAGCCTATGTCCTGCTTCATTTTGTTCTCCAAGGCCATACTTACCTGTAATTCAAGGTGTCATTTGACCGCCCACCTTAGCATTCCAGTCTCCTGTGATGAAAATAACATCTCTTTTAGGCGTGTTGTCCAGTAGGTGCTGCAGATCCTCATAGAACTGGTCTACTTCAGCTTCTTCAGCATTTGTGGTTGGGGCATATATTTGGATCACTGTGATGTTAGATGGCTTGCCCTGAATTCGAATTGAGATCATTCTGTCGTTTTTTGGGTTGTGTCCAAGCACTGCTTTAGCCACTTTACTATTAATTATGAAGGCTACTCTATTTCTTCTGTGGTCCTCTTGTCCACAGTAGTAGATCTGGTGGTCATTTGATGTGAAGTGGCCCATTCCAGTCCATTTCAGTTCACTGACACCCAGAATGTCTATCTTTAATCTTGACATCTCAGCAATAACCACATCCAATTTGCCCTGGGTCATAGATCTTACATTCCAGGTTCCAATGGTGTGTTGAACCTTAGAACATCGGATTCGCCGTTCACCACCAGCACCGTCGGCCGCTAGCCGTCCTTTCGGCTTTGAGCTAGCTGCGTCATCACGTCTGGGTCTAGTTGAGCTCATCCTCTGTTCCTCCCCAGTAGCATTTTGACCATCTTCCGACCTGGGGGTCTCATCTTCCGATGGTATACCGACATATCTCTGGTTGTACTGATCCATTTAGTTTTCACGGCAAGAATACTGGGGTGGGTTGCCATTACCTTCCCCAGGGATCGCATTTAGTCTGACCTCTCTGTCATGACCTTCCCGTCTTGGGTGGCCCTTCACAGTTTAGCTCATGGCATCATTGAAGTGCTCAACCTCCAGCACCACGACAAGGTAACGATCCTTTGCTGAAGAGCCAAGGGAATTATGTGAGCAAAAAATATTCACAAAGCTTTTTTAAAGTTAAAAAAGAGAAATGAGAAAGAAGAGAAAGAAGATAGACATTCTGTCCACTATTTCCTTCAAGCTAAAGATGAGTTATCTTGTTCCTTCCCCAAGATAGATAGATGATAGATAGATAGATAGATAGATAGATAGATAGATAGATAGATAGATTTGCCACCTGCAAAGAGATATAAAATAGAAGTGTTTTATTTATTTATATATTTAGTTAGTTAGTTAGTTAGTTTTCAAATTTCTATCACCTCCCATCTCTCTCAAAAAGGAGACTCTGGGCAGTTTATGACTGTAAATCGACCACTGTGTATTAAAGATGCATATACTCCTCTTGGCTATAACCCCAGTATTTGGAATCTATCAAGACTTCAAGAGTTGTCAACTTTTCAGCAAACAGATTGTCTAAAAGAATTATTGCTCAGCGCTGGAAGGAGAAATCTACATCTGTCCTGTGGCGGTGGATTGTTAAGGTGTGTTGTTTGCCAACATTTGAATTCGTTTTTTTTTTTTCTTTTTTATGGGGGGTGGAGACAAGGGTTCAAGGAAGATGTTCATTTTTAAAAAAATGTTCTGTTTGTGATTTTCCAGGCCTTTTTTCTTTCATAGTTTTAAAAGTTATTATTATGGATATCTGTTTTGAGTTGCATTAAAATGTTAATAATTGAGAGCCAGTTTGGTGTAGTGGTTAAGGCACCAGGCTAGAAACCAGGAGACCATGAGTTCTAGTCCCGCCTTAAGCACAAAGCCGGCTGGGTGACCTTGGGCCAGTCACTCTCTCTCAGCCCTAGGAAGAAGGCAAAGGCAAACCACTTCTGAAAAACCTTGCCAAGAAAACTGCAGGGACTTGTCCAGGCAGTCTCCAAGAATCAGACACAATTGAATGGATAAAAAATGTTAATGCTGTAGTATGAATGTATATGTTTACTTAATGTACAACAAAATAATAATAATACATAATGGAAAGGAAAGGTATTTTTGCAGGAAAATTTCCCCAGGCATTGGTACAATTAATCTTGATTTTAAATGTTATACTTTATTAGATAACATTGCTTTATTTATTTATTTATCTATCTGCTGTAAATATTATGTTTTTTTCCCCTTTCCTGAAAACTTTTGTTGTTAGAAGTTTGTCAGTTCGTGAGAAAGGGACAGGAACTTATTCAGACTCACACATAGTCATTTCTCCAAACTAAAGTGTTAGTTATTGTTATAGTGCAATTAAAGCAATCTGCAAATATTTTTTAATAAATGCCTGGGTTTTGGGTAACCTCAATCTTCCCATGGTCTAAGATATCATCTCTTTTTCCAGATGTCTTCTGCTTTGAACTCAGCTCTGCAAATGCTTGGCTCTGAAAAATGGCTCAGACATGATGGCTGTTTGAAAGGGTCATTAAACGAAGCAGAAGCCAGAGTTGCCACATTATCAACTGCACGCAAACCTGTGGGCTTTGAAAATGAAACTCAGCGGAAGAAAAGACACCCCAGAAAAAGTAATGAAAGTTTGTTGATAGGAAAAGCAATTGCTTTGTGTTGATGCCAGCTAATCTCTAGAGAGTTTTCGGCCATAAAATGATTTGCTCAGGAAAAGTATTGCAGAGTTCATGATAAAATCATGTAAGGTTTTAGCAGAGGCTTTTAGGGGCTATGGAATTCTCTGAGTCATTATACCCATTAGTCGACTAGGCAGATTTAGATTAAGAAAAAAACAAAACAAAACAATGAACGGTCTTTTTCTCATAGACCCAAAAATAGATGTTAATCCACATAATGGGGAGATATAAGAGACTTAGGGGTAAGGGGGGGAAATGACTCACACCCTTTCAGTTGTACATCAAACTGGAGATACTGAATTATGAACACAACATTTTCTCTGCAAACTGTATATGTATATTCACTAGGATGTTGATCATCACATTTTTGTGTGATATATATTCCTGAGTACCATGAGAATTTTTTTTCCCCTTCATATATCTGCCTGGACACTCTGAATATCCTGAAGTTAGGTAACTAGCTTAAAGGAAGGAGGCCTTCTCAGTTGCACACCTCTGCTTTTGGGATACCTAGTGCTCTCTCAGATGTCTTTTCAGCACTGGACTACAAAATGCCTCTCTTCATAACCATATCTATCATTGGACTCAGTTTGAGTCCCACTATTCTGCTGTGAACTCTCCTGTGCACAGTGGGAAGATTTTTCAAAGGCCTTATTACCCTTCTTTACATCTGATCCTGATCCCTTTGGCTAGCTGAGAGCAGAGACTCCACAATTGCCTTTTATGGCTCATGCTAGAACTTTTAGAGTATTCTCCAGTGCAGTGTTTCTCAACCTTGGCAACTTGAAGATGGATGGACTTCAGCTCCTAGAATTCTGCTGAATTCTGAATTCGTTCTGAATTAAGCATTCATGCTGGCTGTGGGTACCTGGGAGTTGAAGTCCACACGTCTTCAAATTGCCAAGGCTGAGAAACACTGCTCTAGGGAGTGGAGTAATGCCTCTGTAACAAGCAATTGCATCATCTGAGGCTTATAGCAGGCACCATTTTGTCCTTCCTCCTTATCAGGAAAAGTGAAAAAACATAAGCTAGGTGGGGACTTCCTGTGTGGTGACCAGATAGGTAGTCAGTAAGAAACAGGAGGTCCCTATAAAAGTAGGCCATTCATGTGAACTCATTTCTCACAGAATGGAATCCCTACTACTTCCATAAAAAATTGCTAACCAGCTACCTTCTGGGGCTGGAATTTCTTGACTATTCTTATGTAGTTTGGAGTAGATAGCATTTTGATGGAAACCTCATCTAACATATTTGGGAAAATAAGAATTGCAGTAGCCAGGAGAATTACGTAAAGTCTGTAGAGCAATCTTACGTTCTTGGGCTGAGACCATTTAAAAAGTGCTTCAGGAGCCTTATGGAAGCAATCAGGAGGCTATGTGCATCCCAGATATGGCTTCCCCTGGTATGGGAAAGTAGGGTATCCTGCTCACATTATCAATGACAAGCAACTGTTGACTCACTTCTCCAGTTTGCTTTTCAGCAATTGAAAGAGTTGGAGAATGAGATGAGAGGAAGAAAAAGAACCTCGTTCTAGACCCTGGATTTGCATACTAGGAAAGTACTGTGAAAGTTTTAAGCTTATGCACAGCATATCTTTCTCTTCACACTTTCCATATTGCCTCTTACCCTCTTTTTCCCTCCAATAAGCAGCTTGGTTGTTATTAAACCATGTAAGAGGTTTAAACTGTTGATTTTATTGCCATCTTTAAATCTTCCTGACTTGAAATACATGAGTAATGTCCTCAGTCTGGTATATATGTTGAGCTTCATGAGCTGTAAGTTGTAAAGGCCAAGGAGGTTTATTGTAGATGCCAAACTCATCCTTTTTGCAGTCCACTGATGCTTTGAGCACTGATGGCAATGCTTGAGACATGGTTTGAATAGAAATAGGGGCTTGTACCCCATGGTACTCCCTGGTATATGTTGATAGATCCACCATTATATACTATTCCAGGCCAAAATCCAATATCCAACATCTCATTGAGAACAGCATGAAGAGGTTTTTTTTGTTTTTTTTAATTTATTAGTAAGCTGTAATGCACTATTTTTTCCCCAGCTGGGTATTTTATTTCAAGAAGTTATTTGGAGTTGTTTTAAAATAATATTGAACCTAGATTACATAAGAAACCTAAGACTGAAATAGAAATACATCTTCAGTAACATTACTTACAAGATTTTGGTGCTAACCATGAATTATTTCTCAACGTTAAGTCAGAGGGAAGAAGAGGAAAGGGAAAGATGAATGGGGAAGAAAAACATAGATAGATGAAAAGTACAAGTGGAACAATAGCCTAGGTTTGCCTGAAGAAGATTCAACAGTCACCATCATGAGTAACCTTGGATATATCTTCTTTCTCAATCTCTGTTCAGTGTCAACAAATGGAAATATATGTCATGAGTGCCGTTGAGCTGAAGACATCAGCACAACGGCACACATGACAATACCGAGGAAGCAGAGGAAGGGACTTAAGATAAGCAAAGCTCGCACAACAACAGACACAGACCCCGGCCGGATGATTCAGCCATCAGGACACAAAAGAGGAAGAAGGAAAGACAAAGACAAGGCGGATCACGAGGCACACCCAAGCTGTTAGCAAAAGCACAACGGAGATCGCCCAGCTGACAGCAATCACCGGCTGAAGGAGGAAACCGATTATGGGCAATCCCGGGGCACCAGCTGGGGCCCCGCAACCCTTCACCTACCGGCACGAATGCATGCAGGACAAAGGGGGGATGACGCAACCCAAGGTGAGGGGGCGCTGACCGGCGCGGGGTATTTAAACCCCGCACCGGCGCGCTCCCTTCACTCTCAGCTTTTTTCGTGTCTAGCACTATGTTTGAATAAACCTGAACCTGCTCTTCTCCGAATCAGCGTCTGTGTTTTACTCAGCGGTAGGCAGCGCATGACAATATCCATGACCATTCTCTTACTTTATGCTCAAATATGCTACTGTCACACTCACATCAAATGTTTTCAGAACACTTGCTTGGACTCGCGTGCATGTTTCAGTCAACACATGTCTTCTTCTTGCAAGATGAAAAGAAGGGAGGGGGGGACATCTTGGAGTGTGAAATCATTTTGTTTGGACTATTGTGAAATGCCAAGGTCATCTACGAAGAATGTTGGAGCAGCTGCACATGCTTTTACTAACTGGCATGAGTGGGAGGGGGCATACCTGAGAGGGGAGTGGGGGGGAAACTTTGAAGTCACTGAATATGTTTAATGGGGAAAAAGTGTGGGCTTTTCCATTCGCAACTTTTTCTGTGTATTGAATGCTACCACCATTAAAGAGAATTCTAAGTAATTGCTTATGAGTTGGATTTAATGGGGAGTATTCCAGTCATCACAGCTACTAATGTGCATATGCTGATACAGTTTCATCCAATAGAAATGCACTTTAGAAATTAATCTAATGTTCTTTCCCAAGGACATCAAGACCTAACCTTACATGGAAGGATGGATCCCCAGGGAGAAATTCTGTTCACATTTTAAATGTTATGAAATCACTGTTCCTGTTCATATATACAGATCAGGACACATTTATACAAATGTGCTATGGATATATGAATAAAGACAAAAAATATTAAGGACATTGACTAAAACCATCATGTATTTCTTTTCAAATGAAACAGCACAATCTACCAAGAAGGAATCTCCCATGGTATGAATTTGCAAAGTAATTCATGGAATCAACTAGCATCTACAGTATATCCAAATGTTTATTGCCTCAAGAACTATGAACTGAAGTGCCTTTATGTATTCATTTAATTCATACACTGCATTTTCTTTGTTAAAAAAATATATCTAAATTTACATTGGGTATAAATGAAAACTGTTCTATAAAACTGCACTGCTTTGAGAAAGCAGCATGCAAAGCTGCATATACTCAAGGAAGTTGCATATGCAGCAATGCAGATAGTTTGCCCAGGGCACATGCAACACCTATATGTTAGGAAACATTTTCATGGCAGGGCAAATGCAGAAGTTTTTGTTTGCAAATACGTGTGTGTGTGTGTGCATGCAGAACAATGCAGAATAGTAACAGAAGACAGTAATAATTTGGGCTGTACAAATCTTTGAAGGAATACTTCATTTCAGCAAAAACTTGAGTGAAACGCTCCCTCACAGCTGTTTCAGAAAACAATGTCTCTATCCCTCACACACACTTTTAAGAGTAAAACAGTCACATTCCATCTCTCTTGAGGTTGCCTCAGTGAACCAGTAACTAGAAATGGCTTCTGTGTGAGCGTAGCGCAAGGGCGGAAACATCTACTCACATTTCTAATCAACCAATGGAAGTTGCCAGAAGAGGCATGCCCAAAGCAGAATGAAAAGGTAAAGAAGAATGCGTAATAGCAAAGGTATCTGCTTGCTAAGTTAAAATAATGGCCATCATCTTGTCTTTTTTCACCCACACAACCCCACCTCCTAGATGCCTCTGCTTGTAGAGCAGGAGGGAAAAAAAATGGGGAAGAGATGAAATATAGCTCTCTGCAGTTCCTAATTTATTGATAAAAGACAGGGAAGTTCATTGTTGCTAGCTCAGTTAGAGAAACTGGAATGAACAAGGGTTGGAACATGTATGCCCGTGTGTGTGAGCTGGAGGTAAATTAAAATAGCATTTAACTTTGCTTCTTATTAGTTGGGCATATATTTTTCCCAGAGCCTAATTTCCTCTGTCACATTGAGTGTCTTATCCATTTACAACAGGGGGATGGATCCCTTTCTGATAGATTTTGCCATGAAACAGGTTGCTGGAATGAATGAACAGTGAGATGTAGGGAATTAACAGCTAGCCAATCAGAAAACAAGGAAGGGAGGAGGATAAAAACTTTGAAGGCAACACATTTTGAAGGAGGAGGAGATAACTGTTCCCTTGCTGAATCCAATCTTTTTTCAAAGAGCACCGTGACTAAAATTTCCACCTCATTGTCTTTTTTTTTTAACATACATCTTCTAACTATTAGTTTTTAAAAATAAATTGCTATAGAAACTAAAGGAAAGAGCAGATGCTGGAGTCATTTCATTCCGATAATTTGCCTTTGAATCGGTGAGATTCTCATTTTGGATGAGATGGAGCACAACTGTTGAGACAAATGTTGGTGGGTGTGCAGTTCTCCCCCATTTCTAGTTACCACTATTTATTGGAATAAATAGAAGGAACTAATTTCATCTTCTGCCAGCAAGTCTTTTCAGCCAGATGTGCCCAAGAAACATAGCTAGTCAAAACAACAGCCAGTCATTACTATCTAGGAAGCTGGTCTGTCTTCTGGAGCCTTGTGCTTATGTGGTAGGCCATGAAAAAACTCAGCACATGCTCAGAAGCTCCCTTTCCTTTTGCTTCACACCCATGCCTTTTGCAGTACATACTTATGTGTCATATCAAAGGGTATATAACCTGTAAGCTTGTGGGTTTGGGGGATTTTCTGCATTCCTTTGATGAGGAGCACAGTGATTACTGTAGTTGTGCATTCCAAGAAAAAAGTACTTTGTTGCATCTCTCTCCAAACATTTACTCTTATTTAAGTGGGCATTTATTCCATGCTTTCTTTTAAAAATGGTATTATCACTCCACACAATTGCGCATGAACTAAAAAAAAACTGCACAAAAGAATCTTGATGCATCATGCCTGAACTCATAGCAATGTTGTTGTTGCTGTTGTGTAGTGTTTGATAAAAGCCCAACTGGGTGCACGTTGGTGATGGAGAAGGAAGAAAGGACTACTCAAGTGAGCTGAAAATCCCACTCCCTGTGTGTGCAAGACTTGGCTGAGTGAAAGATTTTGGTTGCATTTGGAAAGAGATGTAGCCATGTCTGACATACTCTCAAGGGTGATTGGCTGGCTGAAGTTAGGTATATTCCTTCTTCCTGTTTGTAAAAAAGAATGGAATGGAATGGAATGGAATGGAGTAGGGTAGGGTAGGGTAGGGTAGGGTAGGGTAGGGTAGGGTAGAGTAGAGTAGAGTAGAGTAGAGTAGAGTAGAGTAGAGTAGAGTAGAGTAGAGTAGAATGTCTTTATTTAATAAACTTATATGGCCACCCAACACACACACAGTGACCTGGGTGGCTTACAAAATTAAAATCCACAATATAAAAAACTCATTGAATGCCTCACCCCACAATCAGATCAGCCACTTGATCGGCTCCATTCAAAAATAAAATAGATAAAAATAAAATAGAAATAAAAACTTTGCAACTTTTCCATGGCATTCTAAATCCAGTAAGTGAACCGTAAGAATGCCAGGAGCCTTGCAGAATCTCTCTGATGCTTTCAGAAGGCCATAATAACGAAAGCAAAAGAGGAGGAAAAGAAGATCACTCCTGTGGCCAATTCAGATCACGTAAGCTTCCATGCTCACAGTTCACTTCCTCAGATGCATGGACTGTAGTCCTGAGAAAGACTGTAGAAAGATTAATTTCTTTTCATCTCATCTGAGACTGATGATAGTTGTTGCTGAGCTGGTGGGGGAAAGATGGAAGGAGGAAAAGCTGAAAGAGAGGTGACACTTACCATTGGAAGGGTTTGAGGCACCCCCCCACCTTTTCCTAGCAAACCACCATTTTCAAACTATGTCTTCCCCTGATAGACGCTTACCGCCAAAAACACTTCCCCAAATCAGGTAAGAAGCTGGAAACTCCAGGGCAAAATATAGGATAGGAGGGAAACAACTTAAACATAAAAGATCACAATAGAACAATAGGAGAATACCAACATGAGCCATAAAAACCTAATGATAACCTGATCAAGATAACCTGATCAGATTCCCTGCAAGCCGATCAGGTCAGGAAACTGAGAGGACTAAGGCGGAGGGGCAACACCTTAGCATAAGTAAAGGAAAAGGGGCTTCCCCTCAGAGTAACAATAATCTGAACCCAACGGGCAAAAGCCCCAGCGCTGCAGAGAGCCTAACTGACTAAAGAGCAGGAAAACCGCAAAACAATAGGGAATGCCTCTGATCTTTGGTCAATTATGCTCTCTCAAAATTCTTAGAAAGCGCCCCTTCCAGGAAACCAACTAAGCACGATCCGGCTAAGACAAAACATCGTCTTTCATGCTTTTTTTACTAACAAAAGACCTGCATCCCTATATAAGGGGCTGGTGGGGGAATACAGGTGTGGCCACCTCCAACAGCTGACTTCTCTGTATTTCGCACTCTCAGACAATAAAACAATCACCTCTGTTCAAGCAACTGCCTGTGTATCTTCATTCCTGGCTCGGAACAGACCTGGTAAGATTTCCTTCCAACATTACTTATAGATAATGGCCATTAATAAAGCAGTACTTACCACACATGCAAAACATTCTGACATTGAAGAACTAGTAATAATAAAATGGTGCAGTGCTTCTGATTCATTTCCAGAAAGATGCTTTGGAGTATGTTGGGTTGGCACCTGGGTGTAGCTTTTTAAACAGTGGCAGACTCATGCTACATCCACACCTCTATGTGCCCCAAGACATCTTTTTGGGATTGAACATGAATCTGTACAGCCATGCTATCGTATGTAGCATCATCAAACCTTTGGTCTCATTTAATCCCTGAGAAATGATGTGACATCTTTGAATGAATTCTAGCTGAGCTGTTTCACGATGAAATTGGTGTTTCTCATTCCTATTGGCAAGGAGGGGGCATCCTGAGGTCAGCAACTGAATGTCCTGGGGAATTGAAAAGTTAATGGGGAAACAGCAGAGCTGGAATTCATTAGAAGACTGAATGCCATTTTTCAGGGATTACATAAAGATCAAGAGTTCAGGTCAGTCTACAGCTACGACATAACAGGCTGAACCTGGCACTGAATTAACCCTTTTGCGTGCCTTGTACAATACAGCAAACCATAAGCTAAGCCCAATGGCCTAGGTTTGCTCAACTAAGCCACAACAAATCCTAAGCAAGGCTAACCCTAACTAAGGTTGGTATGTTGTATGAATGCAGTGACACGAACTTTAATTAATCTGGTTAAACCTTTGTGCAGGCACAGACTGACATATGTTAACTATTCAGTGCAGAAATGTTTATCCCCATGTTTAATGCTGCTTTGATGAAATTCATTTTTGGTAATTCCCACTGTCCTCACCCCTGCTTTTATCATTTCTCTCCTCCCCCACATCCCCTCTCTCAACAACAGCTATAAATATATAAAATCATAGTATATAAGGATTGGAAGATATGTTGGAGATCATCTAGTCCAACTCTCGATTTAATGCAGGAATCCACCATCAAAGCATGGCCATCAGATGGCTATCAATATGTGTTTATCAGAAAGTAAAGATGTTCATCTTAAAGTGTCGGAAGACTTTGTTCTTTTAGTATAGTATCTACCTGGCTGCTTCAGTCAGGGAGGGTTGGTGTGCCCCGGGTTTGATCAATTAAAGAATGCCATCTGTCTGGATCCTGGAAGTATGCCTTCTCTGTAGCAGCGCATGCCCTCTGGAATAAGGTTCCCCCTGAAATCCATTATTTCTTTTATAATTCCCTTCTCACCCCTATGGGTGGTATGTGTCTTCCTCAACCTTGGGTCCTCTACCAGAGGCCTGGGAGTCTGAGGGTTCTGCACAGGATCTTAGCTGTTCCTAGCACTGCACTCTTCTGGACAGAGCTCTGATGTTGCTCCTGGGATATGTTGGAGTGCCTCTCCCAGCTTAGGAGTCACAGCCCTGAGGGCTCCTACCACCACTGGGGCCACTTTGGCCTTCACTTTCCACATCCTCTCTAGTTCCTCCTTCAGGCCCTGGCACTTCCCCAGCTTCTCATGCTCCTTCTTCCTGATGTTGCTGTCACTTGGCACCGCTACATCTATCACCACCGCTGTCTTTTGGTCCTTGTCTACCATCATGATGCCTGGTTGCTTGGCCAGTACCAATATTCTGACCCACTTACTGTAAAACTAAGGAAAGCTAACATCTTCAAAGTTTTCTAAGACATCAGTCTCCTAGCACTTGTCTTTTCATGTCATCTTCCCAGCTCAATTTTTTTTTTAAAAGATACCAACAAAATGAAGGAAACAAAACTGGAAGTATTGCAGAGGCTTACCAAATTACCTTACAGCAAAGGTAAGAAGAGGAGCTCTTTCAAAATCCCACCACTTGCGAAAGCATCCCTGACTGAGGTGTTCTGACAGCCAAAAAAAAAAAAAGAGTTCTTTCGCTTACTCATTTGCTGTATTTCTATTAAGGGAAGTACTTTAAATTTATCACAGTTATAAAAGCAGCAGTATTATGCTGTTACTGTTCTCCCTTTTCCTTAATTTTGTGAGCTTGACATTCATAACATTTGAGCAATTCAAGAGTGAAGTGAGGAGCACTTGGATTGGAACCTTGGTTTATAGTACTCTGATGATTTCTTATTCAGCATGCAGGTGTTGATGGAGGTAGGAAATAGACATCTGAAAAATGAGAGCAGGAAAATTTAGAGAGATAACTCCTTTATTGGGGAATTTCCTGCTTACAATAAGGCACCAAAGTAGGATCTACACTTGTTAAACCTAGATGGGGAAACTGGCCCTTCAGATGCTAGTGGAGCTTCAATTCCCACCAATCCAGCCCAGTATCTGCAATGATGGGAGCTGGTGTAAGTGTAAGAACATCTGATGTACTGGTATGTGGGAATGACCTTGGGAGACAGGAGGGAGGGCCTCAGATGGGACAACCAGCATGTAAAAGGTGCCTCAGCCCACAGAAGGGGGGATGGCATGGGAAGCATTTCAGAAGGGACCCTCCCTAGTTTTCCAGAGAGTAAAAGGAGGGGAGGGGAGAAATACTTTCAGTCTTGCAAGATTCTGTTAATGTAACCTTACAGTAAAGATAGCGCTAGTACTCCTGGTTGTGCTTCTTGGCTGGACTAGCTCACAGGTTAACATCTGGGGAGTGATACAGTCATCACCCATGAGTTAGAATATATACCCGTCATGCTATTCTCTTTCAGAGTAAGCAGTGCTATGCAAACTGCAGAGAGGGATAAGCAATGGTGAATAAAGCAAAGTAAAAGTCAGGAAAGAAGAGTAAAAAAAAAACGTGTAAAAAGCTCTTTTTTTTGTAAAAAAATCCTTGCATTTGGAGAACCAGTTTGGTCAAGCGGTGAAGGCACCAGGCTAGAATCCAGGAGTCTGTGAGTTCCAGTCCTGCCTTAGGCGTGAAAGCTGGCTGGGTGACTTTGGGCCAGCCACTCTCTCTCTCAGCCCAACTCACCTCACAAGGTTGTTGTTGTGGGGGAAATAGGAAGAGGAAGGAGCACTGCTTCATTCAACAACTTTTGTTCTTCACATTTCTCACTTCTCTCTTTTTGAGGAACTAATCAATATCCAGCCACAACTTGCTTGGTCTTTCGCTTCCTCTCTACCCATTCACTCTTCCTTCATATATTAATGTTGTGATTCAGCCCTCCTTCATTCTGTCTATGTGACCAAATCACCTCAGCATACTGGGTTAGATTAGACCAGGGTTTCTCAGCCAGGGTTCCATGAGAGGTCACTAAGGGTTCCCTGGGAGATCATAATTTATTTTAAAAAATATTTGAAATTCCAGCAACTTCACATTAAAAAGGTAAGTTTCATTCTTTATTTTTAGTTTTAAGAACATTATTAATGCATATATACAGGCCTACACATGAAACAAGTATAATAAGTTTGTAACTTTTGGCCTATATTTGAGCCTGGATGTTCAGGGATTCCTCAAGGCCTAAACATATTTCAAGTGTTCCTCCAGGGTCAAAAAGGTGAGAAAGGCTGGACTAGACTATCCTACTAGAATATGACCCCTAGGTTAAAATGTGATAAGAAGTCTCATGTTCAAATGTCATTAAGCCATGGTGTCCATTGGGGAACCTTTGGCCAGTTATCGCCTCTTAACCTAACTTGTTTCAAACAATTATCATGAAGAAAATATGGTCATGGGAAAAAGAGATACTGTAGAATGATGGACACCATACTAAGCTCCTTGGAGGTAAGGTGGGCTGGCATAAAAATATTACAGTACTTGGCAGAATGGAAATGGGAACAGTCAAGCTTCTTAACCTCCTAAGCCTATGTGTTGGAAGGATGAATTCAACAGCACTGACTCTTTAGCACCTCATGACTTGCTGAGCTCAAAGGGGCAATGATGCGTAGAAGAGATTTACTGTCTCTTTTTGGTCTACAATTCTTCCTGCTTTTGTTCTAATCTGAGGTTGCTTCCTTCTGCCTTTATTCAGGAGCACCTACTGAATGCATGGAACACATGTTTTTTGATTCTCTTTCTGGTAGGATGTAGGTGCTAGGCTTTGCCTATATAATATGATTCCTTAAAAAAATCTTTGTGTTGCAGTTATAGAACCTGCTCCACGAATCATTGCTCGGGTTAGATTTCTGCTCTCAGGAATGGTCCCATGTTCATACAGAACACTTTAATGTCCAGCATTATGGATCATAACAGTGAAATGATGGGTGTTCAACCATGCCTGGTGGTTAATTTCTAAATGGTTTAATTTCTAAAGTGAAGCTAGGAACTGCACCTTCTTTGCCATACCTGGTCCTACTAGAGGGGAGACCTGTGAGCATCAGGCCATGAGTTGCATTATTAGTGATATTATAGGATACCCACTGATGATGTGCCCCTCCTACTTTATACCTTTGGACCTTGGCTGTGGTTACCCAGCATATTTTATCAAAAGCTATGTTTATGATAGACTAGTGAAGAGCAGAAAACAAAACAAACCTTGCATTTTCTTCTATCAGTTGTCACTGAATTTGATGAAAAGGAAATTGTTTTGTACCACAGCCACCCAATAAAGTAGATGGTCTGGTATTTGTATGGGTGGGAGGGGGAATATAGGCAAAAATTTGCTTTCTTGGATCTTGATGCTGTGCTAAAATGGAAATTCCAGTCAGTAGCCATTTCCACTATAGTAAAGCTTGGTTTAACAGAATTTGGATACAATGGAAACAGTTTCAGTTTGGGCTCCCCAAACTTTTACAGTGGGGGTTTGTAGATTAAATCAAGAGCTTGTCTGTCGTACAGCAAATAATGCCATTTATGTCAATTCCATCTGATATAAATTCAGAGTTAATGGACACCTCCCCCTGCAAATGATCTGTTAAATTGACGTTTTGCTGTTTTTTTTCAATTAGTGTCGTGCTGGAAAATTGTCTTACTTTTTTTCTATTAATTTAATTCAGTGTGATGATAGAGCCATTGCTTTCAAAAATTTCTTTTAAAGGAGAAGAAAATTTTGGTACATTTCTCAGGGTTGGACTGTGGAATTGGGACTCTGTTGAAGTCTCAAAGATGCCCTTTGGGACATCCTTCCCCCAGAGGTGAGACAAGCCCCCTCGTTGCTGAACTTTCATAAGGAGCTAAAAACCTGGTTCTGTCATCAGACATGGAGCAGGAAGGGGAACAGTCATTTGTGGGGATGGCTAGTGCCCTAGAAGGGCCTTTTACACTCACAGACTAAGATACCACCTTAGCCATCAGGATTTTATTACATATTATATTTTATTGTCTATTTATATTTATATATTTATATTCATTGTATTATATGGACATTGAATTTTAAATTTTGTTTTGTTGTAAACCTCCCAGAATCCCTCCTTGTGGAAGGAGATGGGCGGTGTTAAAAAATTTGATAAAATAAAATAAATCTTTAATAATGAGGTGACCAAGGTATATGGTCCTCTTTCATCATAGACTAATTCACCTTTCCAATGCTCTGCAGCCTCCCTGGCTTCCAGACTTTCATTCGGCCTAAGAGAAGACACTGTGAGTAATCTCCTCCCCTGAGGGTTTTTCAGGCTGAAAAATGTGAGCAGCCAAACAGACTTCAGGGTGGTGAAGAGATGAGTAGCAGAAAGCCTGCCTCACCTCCAACAGTTCAGGCTCAAAAATGCCACCAAGATACATTTGAAAGGAATTCTTAAGCACTTTGAGAAGAAGATGGAAAAACAGAAGCCCTTCTCTCTGGAAAGAAAGCTTCTGAGAAACTGCAGTGCAGATTTTGGCAAAGCCCTATGATAAAGTCAAGAAAGGACGCTTCACAGACTGAGCTTAACCAAAGCTTTATCCTGAAGCAAGGAATGGGTGTGTGTGTGTGTGTGTGTGTGTAGAATTAATTAATTAAAGAAACCCAAACCACCTCCCACATCTTCCTTGGAATTAGATTAGAATGTTTTTCAATGTTTTGATGATTTTTTTTTTTTTAATTTCCATTGCTGCTTGATACATGGAGTGCCCTCTGGGCTCAGGGATGGGAAATTGCACGATAAAAGAAAGAATAATGTCCCCCTTATAAGGAGTCTAAATGCAGTGACGGGACAAGAAATTTCCCCTTTTGCTCTATCCCCATGACACAATTCTGCAGGTCTGAGGCCACAGTGTTAGTGAGATAATACCCTTCTCATTACCTAAATGTCTGCATGTCAGAGTAACCATTCAGACTCATGTGTGGGGGGGGTGTTTTAAAAAAAGTAGGCAAGAACAGGTAATAAATGCTAACATTTTCTGTTACAAGTTAACATGTTGCTCCTTACACCCCTGGAGAAGGATGCAAATGAGGTGTTGTAAGTACAAGAAAATCAGGCTAAAATGAAAGACAGATGGTGGTGCATCTCTCATCAAGGCTGAGAGTTCTTTCTGTTCCCAAGGTTCATATCACAAAGCACATTTGTCATTATTGCTTATTGGTACTCCAGCTCTCAGGGACTATAAATAGCATCTATTTAGGATCCCTGGATAAAGTAGCTGTGATACCAGACCCCCACAGGTTTGAAGGCTGATTAGGAAAGGCATTTGTTTCTGGTATGAGATAATAACATTGGAAAGATCAAGATCCACTGGCCTTAACAATTTTTTTCCACCTGCTATGGAAGAAACCCCTTGGGAAGAAGATGGATAAGAGAGAAGAAAACTACAACGGAACTGGGTAAATGTAGGACTCTCGTGTTGGTATTTCCTTGTTTTGCAAGGACCGAGCCACTAAGTTACTATGATAACAAATCACTCTGGCAGGGTGAACAGGTCAAACTTAAGTATCCTCAGGTTTGGGTGTGAAAAGAATGACCATATAAGGTAAAGCTCCTGATTTGCCTAGAGGAAGCTTGTCCCGACTTGTTTCAATTTCCTTTTGCACTGCCTTCCTCCCAGTCCTACTCAGAGCATGTGTGCTTGTGTCTGAGCTTGTAAATATGAGCTTATAAAGCTTTTGTGCCTATCCAGGATATCTGGATATGAAGCTGTTTATATTTTTATGCTTTCTGTAAATACATTTATTTTTATAGAAATGCCTGGTATGTGATTTTTCTGATTTCTCGGGCCAAACTCTTTCCAGCAAACTCTGACGACTCGTTCCAGTTTATTGATGCTGGTTGAAATGTACTGTAGGCCAAACTTCAGTTTAGATTTTCGGATAGAGAAATGGGATAAACCAGTTGTCCCTCTTGAACATTTTCAGAGTAACACAACCTTTTGAGGATATTCACTGCAGGTTCCCCACTAATTTCTGTGCACATCTATTATTCTCGATGCTGTAGGATGGGCCAGTTGAATCCAGTGGTGTATTACTGTTCTGGGAGATTCAGAGAATGAAATATGACAGCAGCAGAGTGAACAAGGAGGTCACCAAATCATTTCATGGACATACTCTCTAAACCCCTTGGAAGTTTCAGAGTATGTTAAAGGGATTGTGCCTTCCACAATTTCAGAAAGTAGTGAAGAAGAGAAAAGGGAAGAAAAAGGGGAGGAGAGGGGAGGAGACAAGAATATGCAATGTGGATAACTTATAATAAGTCTCTTTCCAAACTTGAAATCAGCTTTTCTCAACCTGTCCCTGTGTGCAGCAGAAATTAGCAGCATGGTGCGGTGGTTGGAGTCCTGGATTAGAATCAGAGACACCCCAGTTCAGATTCTGACTTGTTCATGATAGTGACTGGTGGTTTAGAGCACATCATTATCTCTCAGTCCAACCTGTCTCATTTGTTGGGAAGATAAAAATGAGAGTGACCCCATTTATACCTTCTTGAATTCCTTCAAGTATAGATATAAAATAAATAAACAAACATATAGTTATATGTATAATTATATTAAATTATCTCCCTGTTTTGCAACAGACAAGCAGTGCGAAGATGAAGGCTGTCCCAGTTCTCAGGTTCTGTTTGAAGCATTTCACATTATTTCATATGTTGAAAACTGGCTTTGAACATCAGAAACCATACCAATTAAATGCAAAATGAGAGAACTGGAATTTCAGATGATGACTCTAGATCAGGATCAACTCTGGTATAAGCAACAAGAAGTCAGAATGGTAAAAGGTTTCTTTGTTTTTGTTTTCACTTAGAGCAAATTGTCATTTTCAGCCTCTTTTTTTCCTGGCATCCAAAATCTTTGTTGATAGTTTAGCCTAAGTGCAAATCAAATTAAATCAGCCTTTATGTTCAGTTTTGGAGAGAGATTTGGAAGTTCAGTTTTGATATCTGCCCTTTACCAACACAGATTGATTTCAAATCTCATCAAGGTTTGTTAATCTTAGGAAGTAAATCTTCAGCAGTTTCATTGGTCCCAAATGTTCTTTTGTCTTCCATCTCTGTGACATATTGACAAAATGATCCGGATCATAATGATAAGTTAAAAGCAGCCAAGATGCCTTTCTCATTCTTGTAATTAATGGTAATTAGTAAGTAAATGCTTACGAGAATATCGTAGATCATTCCATGCCAGCAAGACCCAATTTCATTCAGGGAAGAAAAACAAATAGAAGGGAGGGGACATAAATTATTCTGGTGATAGCAATCATGATGTCTGCAAGCTAGATTGTACCCTTTGTGTCTGAGTTTGCCATGACTTGTCATATATGTTTCATGCTTCTTTTCTTTTCTTTTCTTTTCTTTTCTTTTCTTTTTTCTTTTCTTTTTTCTTTTCTTTTCTTTTCTCTCCAGTGCTTAGCAGGATGCACTTCTGCCATAGTTTCCAAACTCCCTATAATGCCCTTCTCTAGTCTTCCGTGCCAGTCCCACACTGTCCAGTTAATGCTCAAGAAGCTATGTTCTCATAATTTTGCCACCCATGGAAGTTTCTGCAATTGGAGAAACCTGGGGTGCTCAGATCCTAAGAGTTATTCTGACTGAGGGCAGATTTGTCGATCACTGGATCCAATTTTCTTTCTAGCTCCCCTCTCCACCAGGGTGATCCAGAGCATAATAACTACACAGTTTCTGTAGACAACATGGTACCATTTAGAAGAAATGCCAGAACTTGCATGCTGCAATAGAGACTGTCACTTCTCACAAATCTGCTAGACATACTGCTACTGATGGAAGATGCAGGGCAAACCTGTTGTGAGTCCAGAAGCAAATGCCTTTCCTACCCAGCCTCCCAAACAGTGCATGTCTGATACTCTTTCACTTACTTCAACATGTTCTAAGACAGCTTCCTGAATTTGAGGAGTTCCTTTACTCATCCCATTTAGTTGGGCCCACAAAACTATCCCAGATACAGTACCTACCCTCTTTGATGACATTATCTAACAGGGCAATCCTAACCGTTTACAGCTACTTGAAGGTACCCATATTGACTACTAAGCAGTACATGACCAGTTTCATCCTATTTGGGACTCTTCAGTTGTATATAGCCATAGAACCTTCTATGGGGTTCAAACCCTCTACCAGCAATTGAATTCATGAGCCATTGTCATTTTAGATGACTTGCCTTAGCTTTAGGACCTATCCAGGTTCTGCTGCTCAGTGGTGTTGCAGGAAGGAAGGTATAAAGCCTATCTTTAGAAACTGTATCTACCATTCTAAAGATTGATGGCATCTAATGACCTTCCCTCAGTTATAGGTCAGGCTCCAATGCTGATGTATCTGATACATAATTAAAAGTAAAAACCACCTAATAGTCATGCACGTATAATAGATTTACAACTCATATTAGTCAAGCAGACTTACAGAAATGCAAATGCTGACAACAGAGAAACCCTTTTAGCACTGGCATGGCATAAAATGTTGAAATGAGAAAAATATTAGAACTCTAAAGCAGAGGCAGCCAGATCCGATCCCTGCGCACACTTTTGCCCATGCACAGGAGCATCCATGGTGAGGGGGTTGCCCAAAAAATCAAGATGGTGGTCAAAGCCCAATCTGTCTCTTTGTTCAAAATGTATGGCACAACCCACATTTTAAAAGCTGTGGGGCTTCAATCGCATGGCCACATCAACCGTGACCCCATTGCTCTCCCTCACAGTCCTGCTTCTTGCCCTGCTTCTCTGATGCTAATCCCTAGATACTTTTTCCCCTCTACTCTTTCTGCCAGATGCTACACCACTGGCCCACTTGGTATCACAACCAAAGCTCTTGTATTCCCAGGTGTTCATCTTCCTTATTTCAATAGTGTGGGGAATCCCTCTTGAGCAGAACTCTACAAGGAGAAAAAACCTTTTTTTCCTCTATTCTATCTCTTAGCTTAAGCTCTTTGCTTGAGTCAACTGTCTCTCTCCTCCACTTCTAAGTGGGAAAGATTTCCCTGCTTTTTGCATTAAGCCCCATTTCTCTTCACAATTCTTGTTGGTAAGAATTGTATGCTGCTCAGATATGGAGCAGTTTATAATCATAATCTTTATTAATTACTCTTCCATTTACTTCATTCCTGCATTTTTTACTCCTTGGAGAAATGTTCTACATATCTTCCTCCCCCCAAAATCAGGAAGTTTCTAACTCTAATCTCCCTCTTATTTCCTGTTTGTCTGTAGCAGCTGTTTATCTTTTCTTCTGATCTCCACCTCCCCTTGATTCTACCTGATCTCCTGAGATGCCATTTCTTCTGATTCTTTAAAAAATGAGATTTTCTTGAAAGATCTTGTAATGGAATGTTTATACCAAATTCTATTAATTACTCCTAAACTCTAAATCATAACTGAGAGTTGCATGAGCAATGGAATGTCTATGATACTTCATCATAACTGTCCAAAATGGCTTCTATATTTGCAAAGCAAAATCTGTTTTGCATACCTCTAATAAATAAACCAACCATGAAGGCTTGTTCTTAATGATCCAGGACAGAAAGAGTAAGTTTAAGTATTCCTACGTACTTAACCTTAATTGGAAAAATGTAACTTATAAATTGTTAGTTGGAATACCGATCTTTGTTACTCAGTCTTTTAGAATAGATGAAGTCTATCAAATGTATGAACAATCTGTGGTTTTACTTGTCACATGCAGTTGTATAAATCACTTGGCAAAACTACCCAGGCAGATTTTTGTGCAAGCTCTATCCTTTGACAATTTCCGTTAAGACTGGCATTACATCCATAGGTTACTCCTTATGGAACATTTGATGTTCTTTTGGATGAATTTTCCTTCATGGTCTCCTTTCATGGTTCTCTTTATTCACTCAAAGGCCCCAGGATGCTGCAGTGGCCATTCTCAGGTTGTCTGAAAAGCAAACATTTTTTGACTTCATTTTTATTCCAGCTATGGACAAATTGTCTTCTTTTGTCTGACAATCCAAAGGGGCGCTTTCTTTAATGCACACTTCCTTCAGCCCTCAATTCTATCCCAACTTCTTCCCACTGCAGATTTCAATTTAGATTACAGTTTATTTTCTGTCCTGGCCCACCAAAAAAAAAATCCAATTGTACTGACAAGCACATCTTTCATTGCGCCCATAAGAAAGTGGGCAAGAGAGAGAGGCAGAGAGAAAGAGAATGAGATCATCTTTTTGCTACATATTTTAGCTGTAAGATTCTTATAACACCTAGTGCATCTTAGCTCAACGCTTACGAGAAGGCAATCATTTAGAGGATTGAGAATTCAACCCCAAATGTTGTAGGTATCTCCTGCTAGTTTACTAATGAAATTGGCTCTTGATGGATGTACCTGCAATCATCTGTAGGAAATCAGATTTCAGGAATACAGACTGTACAATTGTGGAAACCAGCATAACCAGGAGAAGGTTGTGCAATCCAATCCGTATGTTGGCTTGTCACTGAAATCCCCTGTATAGTGAGCCACCATCTACTCTCATTGGCTATGGCTCAATAGTTCTTCAGGATCACCCCCACTGATCCTTTTAACTGGAGATGCTTTTAGGACCTTGTCCTGAGAACCCAGTCAATGGAGCTCCTCCTTCTTCATGTCATGATGTACTGTCTTATTAATAATCTTCTGTTTTCTCAAATCTTTTATTTATGTATTAGATTTATATTCCACCTGTTCTCCAGGAGCTCAAAGCAGGCTACATGGGGGAATTTTCTTTCTCAACAGCCTCTCGGATTGGTCTGAGGGGGAATGACTAGCCCAAAATCACTTTGTGAATTTCCATGGCTGAAGGTGAATTGGGTCTCACTACTTAGTTGAGATCTTCACCACTATACATATCCACCCACTCTGCACAATTACCTATTTGCTAGTGATAACACCTGGCAATCTCAACCTGCTATGCTGAAGTGTTATTCAGCTAACCAATGTTGGGTTTATTTTTTTATTAATTTGATACATTTTTATTCTTCCCCCTAGCTAGAACTCTTTGGCTGGTTCCCAACTAGAGTGAGAAATAGTCATCTCTGAGCAGCAAATGATGAGTCCTCATGAATTCACAGCTGCTTATCCCTGCTGCAGCAAAGTCCATTTTGGCAAATTATGAAAATTGCTTCCAATCTGTTGTGGATTTCTTTTGCACCCCTGCTGGCAGGGAAAGTGGGGGATGAAATGCTGATTTTGCTTTCTGGAAATCAGACACTTTCTTGAACTCAGATGTATCTTTTCTTTATTTCTTGGATTTTCAATGAAAGAAACTAGTTTGAGAACCAACTTTACCTAGGCAGTTGAGAAGACAGCTCTGTGTTATATCAAATGGACAGGGTGGTTTTTAAAATATTTCTATTTGGGTTTTTATGATGTAGGAGTACAATGCAAATTAAATATATATGTTTTCTGACTTCAAAAAAAAAAAGCAGGAGGAAAAATAGCTCATCTGGAGATGAAATAAAATGCCCCTGGTTCTAGCAAAATTTGCCTAGGGACATGTCTTGACATCACTGAATTGATTCATTTAGCACTTTCGTGGGGGATAAGCACTGGAGTTTTAATGAATTGATTTAGCTGCATTAGTCAGAAGACTTTGAAGGGGAGGTACTGATAGGCTATCAAAGACTGTTTTAGTGAAATTCATCATCATCCAGGTATTGAAACTGAAATCAAGTTATTGTCATCGTGACGGTTTTTGCTTAGAATGATGTAATTCAAAGTTGGATTGATGACACTCAAAGCTGTGATCTGTAGTCCTCTTTTGGAATATTTCCTAGTGAAGTCTTATTTTAGTTCAAAAACACGGCAAGGCTTTTTATCATTGCACACCAATCAGCTAAACTTCCCATCTTGCCACATATTTTTATAAGGATCTGCACATTACCACATTCAGCTCCATCATTTTTTTTTAATTTTTTTCAAACCTGGAAAATCTGAAGGTATTGCTTTCAGATCCACCTCTAAAAGTAGGCGGATTGAAGCACTGCCTGTAGCAGTCACTTCAGGGTGCCTAAGGATGATGCTCCATTCTGAAAACACACAGCACAATCCATTTTGAGGCAGTTATAACATCAGACGTTTACTGGATGAAGGGGACCATGAGACTTATACACAAATGACCTTTTGAGAATCTCCACCAAATCTGTCAGCAGAGAAGCTGAGTGGAAAGAATTTCTCAAGGTCAGGATTCACACTTAGCAGGGATAGGAGCATCACTACTCAAAAGGACCTGTGCATGACATTGCTTCTTATGTAGAATCTCTACCATTGAAAATGCTAAGCCTGGTACCATACTTAGTTGAAATAAATGTATATGTCCAATGATATACTATATAAAAAGTATATTCCTTGATCAAAAAATATGGGTGTAACATAAATATACTCATATTAACCAGACATCAGGCTCTTTTCCCCCAGGCATAGGGGCCAATGACTTCCTGTTTTCCATGAAGTGATAATTTGGATCCTCCCCAGTTGCTTTGGTAAGTTCTTTGGATGCAAATGGAAAAACATCCAAGTGTAATAGGAAAGAACACATGGGAGGGATGAAGAGGAGCAGTGGATCCTTTCTGCTTCAAACAGAAGGACCTGCTACCTTTTCAGACAGTGGGTTCTCTTGGGCAATCCCAGTTGTGAGTTGCAATTTCCTAATGTGTCTGTACAACCCAGGGTTTGCAGGGGAATTGGGGTCGAGGCAGGAAAGGTTAAAGTGGTGACCAAAATAGCTTGATTGCATGATGCAGAATGCAGATAGTAAGTACATGGAGGCACAGATTTGGGGGGAAAAACAGCAAGCTGTTCTATGTGAGCTGCTGAGAGTTATTTTGATGGTGGCAGCATAGAAATATGTTAAATAAATAAATAGACTTGCTGACTCCAGGTTAAAGTTAAACTAGCCCGATCCCTAAAGATTGTGCAAGGGGAGGTGGGATGGAATGAAGGAGAGGAAGCTAGCTTGGGAGGCTGCAGAGAACGGGCTAGATCAGAACCATATATAAGACTTCAGTTTTGTATGTGACGTAGAAAATTGGGGTCTCATATATGGAGAAAGAAAAGAGAAATAAGAAAGTATTTGAAACTAGCAGAGTGGGAAGTCCCTTCCACCCAGGCAAATATAATGAAATGAAAAACTGAGCCAACAAAATCAAACCAACTGATATGTTGGTCTACTCCCTATCATCTTCATGAGTGTTTGCAGGTATGAGTGACTTTGGCTGAGAAAAAAATCACAAATCCATCATAGTTCACTGTGAAGTGCAAAAAAAGGCCTAACTCAACTCTAACAGGGTGCATCAAACCCAGCACCATCTGGAACAGGCAATTTTCAGCAGATGCAGTGATGGAGGAGGTCATTTTTCTCCACCACAAAGCCATTGTGGAAGCATTCCAACATTCTGTAAGTCATGTTCAGTCATATTTGTTTTTGGAGTGCTACCTTCTGTACCAAGGAACTGCAATGGCATGCAGATAAATGTTCAGTGGGCAGGCAGTAGTCACTTAAAAGCTAAATGTGTATGCATGTTTTCGTGTTGTTACCAGTTGTAGGCAGTTTTACTTAATAAGCACATGTTTGCAAACAGGTTTATCTAAAATGGGGTAAACGGCTTTTGGCCTGGAGCCCTAATTTCGTAGCTGGAAGCCCTCTTGATCTTGATCACAGCCCTGAAAGTAAGACAAAAAGAGGGAAATTGGTAACAAAATCATAGCTATGATCCTTCTAGTGGCATTGTGATATCACTGTCCCATTGCCTGTGATTCTTCTCCACCTTTATTTTAAATGTATTTTCTCTTCCCTAACATAAAACATAGGGACGCGGTGGCGCTGCGGGTTAAACCTCTGAGCTGTCGATCGGAAGGTTGGCGGTTCGAAACCGTGCAGCGGAGTGAGCTCCCGTTGCTAGTCCCAGCTCCTGCTCACCTAGCAGTTCAAAAACATGCAAATGTGAGTAGATCAATAGGTACCGCTTCGGCGGGAAGGTAACGGCGTTCCGTGAGTCATGCTGGCCACATGACCCGGAAGTGTCATATGGACAACGCCGGCTCTAAAGGCTTAGAAACGGAGATGAGCACCGCCCCCTAGAGTCGGACACGACTGGACTTTACGTCAAGGGAAACCTTTACCTTTACCTAACATAAAACATGCTTTCAATATTTTCATGAATATACACATTTTTTGTGCACTGTTTTCCCTGACAGTCACATTTGTGTGGGTACATCTTCTGGGAACTATGGATTTTGAAGGAGAGTCAATATCAGTTTGAAAATGCCAAGTGTAGAGCGTGGTTAAACAATTGGACTGGGAATGGGAGACCTAAGTTCAAATCCTGACTTCAAATCCTGGGTAACTTTGGTTCGTGACTTTTGGACAGTAATTTTTTGGAGCCAAATCTACTTACAGAATAAAATGAGGGGAATCTCCCTTGGGCTTCTTAAACTTCTCATGGTCTTGGTCTATCCTTTAATACATATAAGATCATGTGTGGTGTGATGGTAAAGATGTTGGGCTTAGACAAGAGTGACCTCAGTGGACAATGGAACTCATTTGAAGACTTTAGGTCATTCTTTTTTTTTTTCTCAGCCCAGCTTCACAAGACAATTCATGATGATAAAATGAGGGGAGATGCCCTTCTTCTTTCAGAGGAATGGCAGGATCTAAATGCACCAATAAATGAACAAAGAACTTCAGTAGCAGCGTAGAATCAGAAGAGGGCCTTTGGCCATCAAGTCAAATCTCCTGCTTAAATGCAAGAGTCCAAATTAAAGTACTAAATTAAAGCTGTCCAGACTCTGCTTAAACATATCTAATTAAGAGAGGCACACCATCTCTCTGGGTAGTTCACGCCACCTTCAAGCTACTCTAACTGAAATCTACCTCCCTGTTAATGAAGACCATTATTCCATGACTTAGATGATACACATTCAAGTATTTGGAATATATAGTATATTCTCGACAACCCTTTTCTGAACCTGTACAAGTTTGTCTGAATCCTTCTTAAAATATGGTGCTAAAAACCAGGTCCAGTGTTTGAGGTAGGGTCTGATCAATGCAGAATAAAATGGAAATATTAACTCCCCTGATTGGAAACTATATACCTGTTAATGCAGTCTACAACTGCATTTGCTTTTTTTTTTTTTTTGCAAGCATATTACATTGTTTACTCATATTTAATCCACAGTCACCAACTGTTCCAAAATCTTTTTCACAGGTATGATTATAAAACCAGGTAGTCTCTATCCTATCCCTGTGCTTTTGATTTCTCTTTTGTAAGTAAAGATTTTTGCATTTATCTTTGTTAAAATTCTGTTCCTTTCAGTTCATTTCTCTAACCATTCATGATTATTTTGAATTTTATTTCTGTATCCTAGGTATTAACTATCCAATCCAGTTTTGTGTCATCTGCAAATCTAATAAGCATTCCTTCCATTGCTTCATCCAAGTTATTAATAACAATATTGAAGAGTACAGATTCCAGTTTTTTTCCAAATTATAAGATCTTCCATTACTCTAGGAAGGGTCAGGTTTCCCCAGACTGATACTTGAACAAGAAGTCTTGCAGGGAGAGATTCAAGAGCAAAGTTCATGGTAAGATATATTTTTTTTTATTACAGATAGTAGAACAGCCATTAATAATGAAGAAAACCATCTACTGCAAACTGTAAGATTCAAGCCATAGATAAAGCAGATCCAAGATTCACATCTTATAAGCATTTCTCAAACTTGTGCATTGCAAGGGACTGAGAGCTGTTGCTTCTTGGTAGGAGTAGTTGCCATCTCTGCAACACTATTGCGATGACCAGTCTAGTTTCAGCCCCTTTGCTTCTGACCTTGCCCACTCTAGTCCTCAAGGAAGCAGTTAATCTGGCCTTGAGTATTGAAACTCCTTCAGAGTAAATAGGCATTTCCCCAAATATGTTTTTATCAATCAGTCTCCAGCTTTGTTCCTTCCCCTTCATCTTGTTCTTCGTAATTTCTTGATGGCATCCATACTTCCTGGTTGAATAAGAGTAAACCAAAATAGAAGTTGAGTAACTCTGCTTTTTCTTAGGGGGAGTGACACTTTATTTTAGCACAGTGTTTCTCAACTTTGACAACTTTCCAATGTGTGGACTTCAACTCCCAGAATTCCCCAGCCAGCACAGTCCAAAGTTTGGACTTCTGGGAGTTGACGTCCACACTTTGGAAAGTTGCCAAGGTTGAGAAACACTGCTTTAGCATTTTGCCATCTTTATTGAGTAGCTGATGCACCAACCCTATTCCTTTTATTCTGCACATACCTAATGAACCCCCTTTTTATCCTTAGCATTTTTGGGCCAACTTCCCCAATGTATTCCCACCCGTCCTTTTCCCATTAGATTCTTCTGACACTGAATCCTACTTTCTACTTGTTCTGAATTTATTAAATTCTTTTTTTAAAAAATTCAAATGTGCTCTGCTTTGCTTTCTTTTTAAATAGAATTCCATCATTAAAAAGTCACCTTCCCTCAATGATCCTCCTACTGCCTCTTCCCCCTCTGAAATATTTTCTGCCTTCAGCTCCTTGTCTCTCATGTATAAGGGAAGCCACATGAAGAAAACCATTTCCAGATTTCAACCCCATTGCTCCACTTTTCCAGAGTAATGGTCAGATGTTCTATCCAGGTTGTGGTTAACACAGCTCCAGATTGGTGATTCCTCTGTTGCTTTTCCCATCCCATCCATGCCAGGAAAGCAAACACCAATTGCTTCCCTTCTCTAAGTGGGTCTTTAGAGGATAGTTTTACAGGTAGTCCTCACTTAACGGCCACAGTTGGGACCAGAATTTCAGTTGCTAAGTGAAGCAGTCATTAAGCAAATCTGACCTGGTTTTATAAAGCTTTATTAATTTTTTTCAACATATACATAAAATACATAAAAACTAAAAAGAATGAAAGAAAGAATACTGCAAGAAAAAAGAAAACTAAAAAATTTGAAAATACAGGGAAGACTGTTACCTGGTGGCTTCCGACTTTCTACAACAAAGCTATATATAGAACTCATTATCAATCTCTTACTCTAATTTAAACTAAGATAAACATTATTTCTGTAAAGCATTTCCACCTATATGTCATTCTCCTCTAAAACAATCTCTCCCTCTTAAAATATATATAAAAAAACTTTTCTAACATAATTATTCACCTAATAAGCAAATAAATATATCCTACTTCACTAAAATTTTACTCCTCTCTGCCTACTAAATTAACAAAAAATAAATTATCTACATTTGGTTAATGTCCTTTTACCCAAGGTAAAATCATTATCTCCTAAACAAAAACATCAGTCTAAACCTTTAAGGGCCAACCTGATAAACATATTTAAACAATTATCCGACTTCAAAATAGACGAAGGCATTTACATATCTCAGTATTACACCCAAAGCTTTCCTCTTACAGGTCTCAAATGCAGCAGCCAGCCTTGATTCTTGGTCTCGATTTTCCAGGAACACAGCCAATCGTATCTCTCCCTTTGCGCCCAAAACTCTTCTTTCTTCAGAATCAAAGTTAACTCTCCACAGTCCAATTTTTCTCCCTTCACTTTTTGACTTGGAAATGTTAATCCTCACTTTCTTCTTTAAAGAAGGAGCACTACTCTCAAAGTAGTTTTCACTCTTGTCTTCTTTTCCAAGTTGTTGGTAGGCTTTAGATTCCTCAATTCTAGCAGACGAACGAAGGGCTTGGGTGACATCAAGGCAGAGTTCTTTAAAGATCGCTTTCAATTCTTCCATGTCTCTCCGCGGTGTGTCATCAGGAGAAAAAAGATGTAAACAAGAGCCACTCTCACAGGAAAGCAGAGGCAGATAGCTCAAAATTCAACTCCGCAGATTCAACAAAGTAGATAAATTGTTTATAATCCTCAAAACATTAAGAAAATGGCAACAAAACAGCGAAAATCTTTAAATCCCAATATTAGAATTTAAATATTAAAAAGGCCAACTTTTCAAATTAGTAAATTCCAAAAATAATGAAAATCACCAAGAGCTTTGCATTTCTTTGTTGCAAAAGGCTTCTCTTCACAAACAAACAAAAACCCTTGGTATTTTAGAAATGGGGTGGCAAGATTTAGTGTCCATTTTATGGCTTTGGTGCAGCCCCAAACTTGATGACATCCATGCCTCCCACCATTCTCAATCACAGATTGATCACAGGGACTCCGTTCTGTGACACCCCCCCCCCCACTAGAAAATGCTGCCGGGAGAACAAAAGGGATGATTTCCTGGATTCTCCTTACCCAGAGAATTCTTCAGGCTGCAGGGACCCAGCCTGTGCCCAGAAATGCTGCGCTGTCAGCACTACTTAAAAAAGCAGTAGCACTCAGTCTGCCATTCCCCCAGGAAGCTGCAAATCTGACCCAATTTAATGACCTTTTTGTGTCAGTCATTAAGTGAATCACTGTGGGTATTAAATTAACCATGCGGTTGTTAAGTGAATCATGTGGTTTCCCATTGATTTTGCTTGCCAAAAGCTGGCTGGGAAGGTTGAAAATGGTGATCATGTGACTATGGGACATTGTGACAGTCATAAATGTGAACTGGTTGCCAAGTGCCCAATCACATGACCGTGGGGAATGCTGCAACGGTCATAAGTGTGAGGACTGGTCATAAATCGGTTTGTAAGCACCATCATAAGTCTGAACCATCACTAAACAAATGGTTTAGTACCTGTATTTAAACGACCGACAGGAAGCTCTGGCGTGGGCTGGTCCATGAAGTCACGAAGAGTCGGAAGCGACTAAACGAATAAACAACAAACCTGTATTTAAAACAAAACAAAACAAAAAAGACAAGAGTTTTATAGTTCTTCCAATCACATGAGCTAGAAGGGGAAAATTGGTAGACTGTTTGAAATTTTGCCCCGTTAAACAAAAACAAAAACAAAGAAAATACCCCCATTTCACAGTTTCTCTACTGAAAACACCAAAACAAAGAAGAAAAGTCAAGGATTTTCCCATTCCATACTGAACTCCTCTCCCTACTCAGAACATCAAAGACCCAGCCTTCCATGACAGACAGCCCAGCAGCCCTCAAACAAAATGTCTGCTGAAAACAGAGCGTGAGGACTGGGGTGAGGGTATGCCTACAGAGCAGATACCAGACAACTGGACTGGAGGCATTTCTGTAAGATGGAATGAAGTGCCATCATCAGGCAGATTGAACTGCCCTGCTTGCCCCAGTGAAGGGGGAGAAACACTCTTTTGGATACCAAGTAAGAAAAGTCAGGTGGAGGTCACCTCCCAACCCCTTAGGGGCAGGCTGAGGATCATGTCATCTGTTCCTGCCCTCCCAAGATGGTAGGAGGCCAGTCCTCACCTTGGGGCAAGTATGAATTTTAGATTAGCCAAGAGTCTTTCCTACTGGTTAGCATCAAGGACAGATGTTCCTCTTGTGCTTTCCTCCACCCTGTGAAAGAAAAAATGAGCAGAAGAACCCATTGGGAGTTTTCTGGAAGGACCATGTTTGGCACAGTTCATCTTCCAACAGATGTTGGGATAATTAAAGTACCCTATCACTACTGTATGCTCCTTTGAAAGATCTGCAATTTGCTTTTGGAAGGCTTTGCCTGCATATCTTCCTCTTAAGGAGGAAATCCAAAACAAGTTTCCTCCATTCCTTTAGAAATTTGGTGCAGAGGCCAATCTGTATTATCTCTTTGCAGAGATCCAGATTCAGAGCACATGTAGCATCTGTCAGGAACATCTTAAAGTAGCTGCATCTGTTTCTAAGCTCACACAGCTGCCTTCTGCAGCTGTCACACAATCCCAGGAAAAGGCATCTTTGGTTTAAGTACATCACAGAGGTCCTACATGTGCAGTCAATATAACATTCTATTTTTTGAACCCAGCACACCCCTAAAGTGTAGCTAGTTTGGGAAAAGAATGAAGAATGCACAGTGAATTTGATCAAGAATTGAGTGACAGGCCTTTTTCAGCCGGACCTGGATCTGAGCTCCAGCTGTGTTTAAGCCCTTTTCATTTCCGTTGAAGGGATTGGACTGAAGCCATCGCTGACTGTCATTTGCATTGCAATTCTGTGGCTCGGATAAGATTAGATTTTTGGAAGCACCTGCAGCTTCAGTTGCCAATCTCATCATGCAGTCAACTCACTGGACTACAGCTGACGTGAGGGCTATTGCCCCAGTGGGCAGTTTGGAAATGGGGCCACCTATGCCATATTGTGCACCTGGCTGGATGACAAGGAGAATGCTTTTTATCAGGACCTCAAATGTTTCAGATACAGGGCAAAAGTATCCACAGTCTTGGCTGGGACTACGGAAACTTAATGTTAAATTAAATGCTCCAGTGGGTTGCTGATTATTTGTGTGGATGAGAGGCAGAACGTAACAGGAATTCATCTCCTGGAAACCTGATGCTTTGCTAAGGGAGAATTCAAGTCTGTAGTCATTCACAGACAAATTATGACACATTTCAGGTTTTCCAGTATTTTGTTCCTATCAGCTTTCATTCAGCTTGATAATACTGAAGATGCTTTCAAAAATAGTTGTTGTTTTTTTTCTTGTCTGTGGAATGTGGAGTTCTTACACTTGGTTATGAGGAGCAACAATAGGGATGCTGTGATTGTCCTGTCTTTCCCTGTACAATCTGCTTTCCTGCAGTCTAAAATCCACCTGGCTTCCCAGGCTTCCATTAAATTCCAAGGGAAGACATCAGAAGGGAACTCTTCCTGTGGGACTTTTTCAGACTGTGGAATATGGGCAACCAAGGAAGCTTCAGAGGGATGGAAAGATGTATAGGAGAAGACACTACCACCATCAGTAGCATCCTTCCCAGCTTTAACAGTAACATCAACTAAAAATGTTACCAAGAGAATTTCAAAAAGATTTCTTAAACCACCTGAAACCAAGGTAGAAAAACAGAAGCCCCTTTTGCCAGAGAAGAAGACTTTAGAGAAAGTCCATGGCAGATTTCTAGACAGCATTAATTTCAAGCTGTAAGCCAAATCAGCAAGGAGAGGTTGTGAGATCATCTCACCTTCTGAATACCCTCCAATGATCTCCACACCCTTGAGAACTCCACAAATTATCCCCCATCTTGGGAGCCACTGTGTACAGGGCAAGATGGATTCACTTCATACCCAGGACAAGATCTTTGGTACAGCCAGTGGCATACTCAAAGACCCAGAGCATGCTTTCAGAAATCTATGACCAGTTTAACACCTGCACCAAGATGTCTTTCAAACCTGGGTTGACGATCTTCCTATCATTTGTGTTTCAATGCGTAAAAGGCTGCTAGGTGATAACTATGTCTCTCAACAAATAACAGCTCATGTGTATACACACACACACAGACACACACCACTCCCAACAGATGATTATGAATATGTGTGGCTATCTTCAACTTGCAAGAATTTGGCACTAAATAGTCGCTAAATTGCAGCAGATTGTTTAGGGAAGCAAAACTGACTTTGAGCTAATGGCGAGCAGCTCCTCTCCTAACATGGGGAACTAAAAAGGATGTTGCAGATGATTAATGTTTGTCAGTAATAGTCAAGGCAGTGAGAGCAACCCTAAGGCAAGCAACCGCTCTGTATTGTTGCTCACAGGATGGCAGATGGGAAGTGAATGTGCTCTGCCGAGCATCCGCATTCTAATGGCTCAGTACAGACATCTTTCCATCTGCTGTCCTTCCACATGCATGCTGAACAGTTGCAGTTCAGAATCACAGGCAAAATTCTCTATTTTTCCCACTGGAGGAAGAAGCCTTATGAGCCCTCTGACCAATGGTTCATTTAGTACCCAACATCACTTTTAACTGGAGATAATTGCAGAGGGCAAGCTGGCTCAGCTGGAATTTGAATCCACAGGGCAAAAGGCTGGGAATCAGAGACTGGGAAGGTTGGGAATCTTCCAGTGTCAGGTGACCAACAGATGGCATAGCATTGACTCAGTCACAGAGCTGCCCAATGACAGCGGCGAAACAGAAACTCAACAGAGCTGTTGCATTCTAGACTGTATGTTGAGAAGGAGGTCCATAGGCTAGTAGAATGAGATGAAGAAACAGTGCAGCAGGAAAATGCAGTGGCATCAGCATGGCAGGAATTGGAAGAGAGGCTGGGATAGAAGATCACAGACTGCCATGTTCATTGATTCAATGTAGTTTATACATCCTAACGTTTCACATTGCCATGGCGCTGTCGCGCGTTTCTGTTTGGGAGGGAGCTGCTGTGAGACCTTGTACCAAGCTCTGTATGTGAAATCAGTACAATGGAATGTCTTTGGGTTATTTTCTCTGTTCAAGGACTTTTCCCGCAGACCATCAGAAACCGTTAGGAGCACCTGGGATTTTGAACTTGAGAAGATTCTATGGGGGGAGAGATTTCATTTGCACCGAGGGTTTTTAGTTTGAATTAGGCATGCTTTCATCATTCTCAGCTTTCTCTGTGATCCTGCATACTATTCTTTAATAAATCAGATATCTCTGAATTCCTACTCATGAGTCTGATGGTGTTTTAGAATAGGCAACCATTACATAAAGCCGGCAACCCATTTCACTGGAACTGTGGCAATGCAAATGGGCAGCCACCGTGAGACTTTGAAATTCATTGTAGCACCTGTTGGCAATCCCTTGGTAATCCTGGGGATCCCCTGGTTGACCTATTGAAGCCCCTATATAAACTGGGAGCACAGAACTGTGACTTTTAAAGATGGATTTTACCAAGCTCCTACAGTGGAGATAGTTGCACGTGTGAGGGTTGGAAGGGCAGTGATCGCCATGCCACGCCCTGACTTGCCACATTTAGAAGGCTTGCCTGCTCAATACCAAGACTTTGCAGACATATTTGGGGAGATGGAAGCAGATCAGTTACCCCCCCACCAGAAAACTGACTGTGCAATAGAGTTGGTCCTCAAGGCTCAATTGCCCAAGCCAAAAATTTATCCGATGACTCAGAAGGAGCTCGAGGCATTACGGGACTTCATTGACAAAAATCTGTCAAGGGGGTTTATTGAACCTGCTAATTCCCCAGTTGGGGCTCCTGTGTTATTCTGGGAAAAGAAAGATGGCACGCTTCGACTCTGTATGGACTATCGAGGGTTAAATTCCATCTCTGTTGTCAACAAGTACCCTCTGCCCCTCATGAAGGACATGTTAGCTCATTTGTCAAAGGGCAAGATTTTCTCCAAGCTCGATCTTTGCGAAGCTTACTTCCGCATTCTCATAAAAGCTGGGGATGAGTGGAAAACTGCTTTTAATTGCCCACTAGGATCATTTCAGTACAAAGTCCTCCCTTTTGGGTTGGCAGGGGCACCTGGAGTCTTCATGCAATTGATTAATGAAGTATTACATGATCATTTGTTTAAAGGGGTCCTGGTTTATTTAGATGATGTTCTCATTTACACTGAAACTGAGGAGGAACACGAATGCCTCCTCAGACAGGTGTTATGCAAACTTAGAGATGCCAAACTCTATGCCAAGCTTTCCAAATGTGAGTTTCACAAAACCCAACTTGACTATCTGGGCTATCGAGTGTCTGACCAGGGTATAGAAATGGACCCTGCAAAAATTCAGGCGATTCTAAGTTGGGAATGTCCCTGCACCCAGAGGCAATTACAAAGTTTCCTAGGGTTCAGTAATTTTTTATTGGCAATTTATCCAGGGGTTCGCTGAGATTGCTCTGCCCATCACTGATTTACTCCATACCAAGGGCTTGGGGGAGACACGCAAAGTAAAAAACCCTGGGCCAGTGCTGAATTGGATGCCTGAATGCCAGGCAGCATTTGAGAAATTAAAAACCCTTTTCACTGCTGAGCCTATTCTACAGCACCCTGATCCTGAATGCCCCTTTGTGGTCCAAGTTGATGCTTCTGACTCCTCTATTGGGGCTATTTTGTTACAAAGGGATTCAGAAAATCACTTAAAACCCAGTGCTGATCTATCCAGGAAACTTTCTGAAACAGAACGCCATTGGCATGTTTGGGAAAAGGAGGTGTTTGCTGTAAAAGCAGCTTTAGAAACCTGGCGCCATCTCCTTGAAAGCGCTAATGCCCTTTTGAGGTTTGAACCGATCACAGGAATTTGGAAGCCCTCTGCACTCCACAATGACTCAGCCCTAAACAGATTTGCTGGGCTCAGTTTTTCAGTCACTTTAACTTCCAGTTAAAATTTATCCCAGGAAAGAAAAACTTTCTGGCCGATGCTTTGTCACATTTACCTCAGGACCTTGACCAGGTGGCAGATGTGGTTGGGACTGTTCTCACTGAACCACAACTGGGCTTGGTTACTGTCACTCGGAGCCAGACCCGTGCACAGGCAACCCCACCCCCAGCCCAGTCTGGGAAACAGAAAGTGCAAGTTCCTTGTCAGTTACAGAAGGACTTTCGCCAGGCACTGAAATCTGACACTTGGTTGCTAGCTAATAGAGACAATGTTTCTTTTGAAAAGGGTCTGGCGTGGGTGGAACACTGCCTTTATGTGCCTGAAACTTTAAGAGCTGATGTTTTGCAATGTTCCCATGATGATAAACTTGCTGGACACGTTGGTTTTGTCAAAACCTTGCATTTGGTTCGCCATCAATTTTGGTGGCCAACCTTAAGACATGATGTAAAAGACTATGTTGCTTCTTGTCCTGTTTGTGCCATGTCAAAATGAAAAGGGGGAAAACCACAGGGGCTTCTACAGCCAGTGGCCAGCCCATCCCACCCCTGGGATGAGATTTCTATGGATTTCATTGTGGACCTACCTCCCAGTCAGAAGAAAACTGTAATTTGGGTTGTAAATGATATTTTCTCTAAACAAGCTCATTTCATTCCACGTGCATCCATCCCGTCAGCCCCACAATTAGCACGCCTATTTCTCCACCACATCTACCGCCTCCACGGTAGCCCCTCCCATTTAATTTCTGACCGCGGGACACAGTTTACTTCCCAATTTTGGAAAATCATTTTTAAAATTGATTGGCACTAAACAAGCACTGTCCACATCATCCCATCCACAGACTGACGGTTCTACTGAGATTTTAAATGCCACTCTTGAACAGTTTCTTAGAGCATACATTAATTACCATCAGGACGATTGGGTGGAGTTGTTATCTTTTGCTGAAGTTGCTTACAACAATGCTGTGCATCAAAGTACCGGACAAATCCCTTTTCACGTGGTTTCTGGTCACGACTTTGTTCCCATCCCGGAACTGCCACAACCCCCTTCCCAAACATGTTCTGCCTCTGACTGGGCTGTTAAGCTGGCTGATTCCTGGCCAGTAATTCAACAAGCTTTGGCTGATGCCCAGGCTGCTTACAAGTCTCAAGCTGATAAGCATCGCTCTTTACAACACAACTTCAAAGTTGGGGATCAGGTGCATCTATCTATTAAATTTATCAAATCACCTCAACCCTCTAAAAAACTGGCTCCCAAATTCATTGGTCCTTTTCCTGTTGTTCATCTTGTCAATCCAGTTACTGTTAAATTGGAACTGCCTCACAATTTGAAATGCTTGCACCCTGTTTTCCATTGCAGCTCGCTTAAGCCTGTGCACCACTCACCACATTGGCACCCTCAACCTCCTCCTCCTGCTTCAATTATGATTGACGGCCAACCACACTTTGAAGTCAAGGACATTGTTGATTCTCGCAAGCTTCAGGGCACCCTGCAGTATCTGGTCCGATGGAAACACTTTCCTCATCCTGAATGGGTGTTTGCCCACCACATTAACACTCCTGATTTAGTTAACTGTTTCCACTTTGCTTATCCTTTGAAGCCTGCTGCTTAATGTATTCTTCATTTTTTTTTGGGGGGGGGGCAGTATGTCATGTTCACTGATTCAATGTACTTTATACATCGTAATGTTTCACATGCCATGGCGCTGATGTGCATTTCTGTTTGGGAGGGAGCTGCTGTGAGACCTTGTACCAAGCTCTGTATGTGAAATCAGTACAATGGAATGTCTTTGGGTTATTTTCTCTGTTCAAGGCCTTTTCCTGCAGACCATCAGAAACCATTAGGAGCAACTGGGATTGTGAACTTGAGAAGATTCTATGGGGGGAGGGATTTCATTTGCACCGAGGGTTTTTAGT
Organism: Candoia aspera; assembly: GCF_035149785.1. Classification (NCBI taxonomy): domain Eukaryota; kingdom Metazoa; phylum Chordata; class Lepidosauria; order Squamata; family Candoiidae; genus Candoia; species Candoia aspera. The sequence continues at coordinate 328,419,347 of NC_086153.1, forward strand.
TTGAATTTGGTGCGCTTTCATCATTCTCAGCTTTCTCCGTGATCCTGCATACTATTCTTTAATAAATCAGATATCTTTGAATTCCTACTCATGAGTCTGATGGTGTTTTAGAATAGGCAACCATTACACAAACTCTATAAGACTTGAGGACCAAAGATACCTTTATGCAGTCATAGCCAACCAAATTAGCCTCCTGACACCACTTATTATTAAGAATGTGGTGAGAATTATCTCCATGAACCCACCATCCCTTCAGCTAGCATGATAGCCAACTGAGATATCAAGAACTCCATGCATTCCCCTCAGTTCCCAATGCAGTTCCTGGAGCCAGAGGTATCTTCTGGCAGTGAATTTCATTACCTTCCTGGTGTCTGGTGTTGAGAAAGAAAGAAGCCAGATGCCAAGCCAAGCCAGGATAGACAGAGAGCAGATGGAAGCTACTTGGATTGCTATGGTTGTTGAGCCTTCCTCCTCTACTTGGCAATGGAGAATTGTGTAGCAAACTCTGTTTGCAGTTGTAGGGATACCAAGAACCCCATCTACTATTTTCCTCTGCCCAGCTGATCAGCCTTAAGTTGAACAGTTGGGAAACAGCAGCTGAGAGAAAGGGGTCTCTTTCATTATTTTTCTACAGATCATAGTATTCCTGTTGCTTATGGCAGTCAAAAAAGTGATTTTCAGCAGGGCCAGTGAAAAAGGGAATGAGTTTTCCCTTTCTTGCAAGCACCCTTCCCTGCTACTGGTAGAGAAACAGTGATAGGAGCAGGATCCCTGGGACACAAGTGGGCAAAATTCCCCCCATTCACAATGTCTCTATGATAAAAAAAAAAAAAAGTCATATGTTATGTCTTGTGATATGAATGGATGTGGAGGTATGGTGTATATGCACCTTTGCTGATGCCCATGTGGCCCACAACCTTCCACCAAATGTAATCTTTATGATCAGGAATGTTTCCTGCATAAAGGGCTGTTTAAAGAGGCTTCAACCAAGTCTGGCTAATGTTTTAGATATACAGAAAGCTATTCATAGGACATGGAGGCATGTAGATTCTTGGCTGCACCCAAAAAAATCAAACAGGAGAAAAATCTGCAAATTCCATAAATAACCCTGAATTGAATATTTTGCAGAAATTATAATAAAAGAAATATCACAAAAGAATGTATTTAAAAACAGAGTCAGGGAAGAGGTAGTCTATAGGTCATTGACGGGTGGCAGTGTATAGTCAGAGATACTGAAGACAGCAAACAGGATATTATGCAAACAGACTAATGTGGTGGTGGGCCAGGGCTGGGGGGAAGATGAATCTGCAAAGAGGATTTCTGTAATTCATGTATGTACTGGAGTCACTTCCTCACCCAGCGCTAAAAATTCTCTCCTCTCCTTAATGTGCACAGATATGATTTGCCAAGCCAGCCATGTCGACACTTTGAAGATACTCATCTGCCAGAGCACTTACAGTGAAATCTGTCAGGTCGCTTGGCAATGGCATCTTCAGCTCCTCAGATACTTATTCCCCCCCTCTTGAAAAGATTTTAAGGCTTTGCAAAGTTTAGGGACAAGATAAGATGAGCACTCTCGCAATTCCCTTTTCCCAAAGAACTGGCATTTCAACAGGGATTGCTAAGATGTGAACAGAAGGAAAGCCAGAAGTATCTAGAATCAAATATTCATTAATGTAGGGGAAAACTGATGAAAGATAGCAAGGGAGAAGTAACCTCAATGACAACCTTTAAGGCAGCCCAGGTCAGGAAATAGATTCCACAAGAACTTCTGGAATTCTGCTTAATTGTTGCAGGGTATAACAACAGAATCTTGAAAGCCTGACAGATCCTATCTCTTCCCCCACTTATACCAAAGAGAATCAAGACAGGGTAATCTTGATTTTCTTTCTCATCTCTTCCTCTGTTTCAGGGCTAAGCTGATGCTTAGGTAACTACTCTTGCACTCCTTCTTCAGTGAGGCTGTACAGACACATTTGCAACCAAATAACTTTGATGCATTTTATGAAAAAGGGACAACCTCTGGCCCTAAGGCCACTTGCACCTGTGATATTTTTTTTTTTTTCAGTTGTGTCCCCAAGACCTGGTTTTCACTTCATCCCCAGCCTATGAATAAGACAGGCTTAAGTTGTTCTGAGCTGTACCCATTTTAAAATGGACCTTTTCCTCCTTATTCGGACATGATCCCAAGGCAGCTTCAAGGTGTGTAAAATCATTTAGCCTTTGTCATCCCTTGGCAAGGTGGAGGAGGAAAGGCAAGGTGACTTGCAATGACTATGAAGACAGGAAGGATAGAGATCAGCAGCAGACACAGTGAATTTTGTGCCAAATATAGTATTCTGCCAATTTAAGGATGTGTTGATTACAGTTCAACCCAGTAAGGGGGAAAGGCCCAAGGACTGCCTCTATTTCCAATACCCGAGTTGTGGCCTCCAGAACATCAGTACATTGTGCTGCCAAAATTTGGAGATAAAAAAGGTAATTTCTCCATCAACTGACCTTTACCTTTCTTTATTGCCACACCTTTAAAGCCAAGAATGTAATATCTCTCCCTGCATCTCAGCAGGACAAGCTCAGAAAGCACCAAACTCCTAAATAAAGAGAGGAGCTTTTTTTTTTTTCCCAGCATTGCTCTCTTGGGCTGGAGGGTAGAGAGAGATGGCTTGATAAATCACCAAGCATCATGATAATTTTGCTGCCCTTTTAATGCTAAGAGAAGAATGGGGCTGGGAATAATGTAGCATCATAGTTGCCAAGTAAGCTCATGAGGCTTTGCTGCATAAAGGGCAGAGGTCTGTAGAAGCAAGAACCCAAGAAACTGTCCAAATCAGGGTTTCACAACCTTGGCAACCTTGGCAACTTTAAGACTTGTGGACTTCAACTCCCAGAATTCTGGGAGTTGAAGTCCACATGTCTTAAAGTTGCTGAGATTGAGAGACAGTAAGCGTGTAGATAGGATGGATTTTGAAGAAGCAGGATCAAAACAGTCTTGTTGCTTTTGAATATTGGTGCTGGAGAAGACTCCTGAGAATACCATGGATAGCCAAGAAAACAAACAAATGGACCCAAAGTTCTCATTCATGGCTGGCTGGGGAATTCTGGGAGTTGAAGTCCACACGTCTAAAGTTGCCAAGGTTGAGAAACACTGGTCCAAACTATTATTATAATAATCCAACTCACCCACCTATCCTGATAGTTTGAGAATATAGTAGTGATTGCAGGTCAAGCTGGGCACCAATTGCCTTTTTAAATTTTCCACCAAATACGGAAGGAGAACAATTCCCCTTATTGTCACAAAAGAAAAGAGAAATTGATCCACGCTTTCCTTAAGGGCAAGACTTTCTTTTGCAAGGGGCTGCAGTGAAATTACTGGAAGGCTCCAATGTTTTCTTATTATCTTCCATGGAAATTTCATAGAAAGGTGGGAAGCCAAAGAGAGTGCAGATTGTTGAGGCAATGATTGTACAATGAAAAACATGATATTCATAGTCAGCCTTCAGCTGCCTCTTTACTAAACAAGTGCCAAAAAATGGCAATCTGTCCATGGGAGTTTTACTGAAATTCTTCCCTTCCTCTTTGAATGAATTTCTAAAGCTTTCATCAAATTAAGAAAAAAATGTAAGAGAACATCTCTTCTCAGCATTCTTTGTAAATGAAGAAATCATAGAAGAAGGTGATATTTAACCCTTTTTCCCAGCTGGCACCTCTCTGCTGCACATCTTCCCTTCCATTTGTTGCTACTTCCTGGGGTCTTCAAATGCATCAAGCTCTCTGCCATTATCTTTGGCACACATCTCAGAAAGCTCATTTAAAGGAAATCATAGGCTCCAGGAAGGGTGTAAATTCTGTTCATCAGGCTCTTCGAAAAAAAAGGAGTTCCAAGAAACCAGCTTGCATTATGCCAGAGAAAGGAAGGCATAACTGTTGTATCTTGCTGGTATGTCTTTTATTCTGACACGCCAGCATTTGGCTAATTTCCTAAACATTACTTACTAGGCGCATACCTGCTGCTTTTCTAGAAGGAACATGACAGCATGCTAGACAATGAATGAAGTGCAGCTGCTGAGGCTGAAGAAATCCTGCAGGTGGAATCAGAAACACTGTAAAATAATATTTTAAAAGAACAACTCTGCGAAGTGCAAAATGTTTGGTCCTCATTCTTGGCATTTCTTGGCTTTCTCCAACTACGGCCCTCCAGATGTGATGGATTTGCATTCCCCCAATACCAAGAATTATGGGAACTAAAATCCAATGCACCTGAAGAGCACCAGACTGTCCTCACATTAGTTTTCAGGGTTTCACCTATCTTATTCTGAGATGTTACAGTTATAAGTTGAATAATACAGCATGATAAAGGGTCAACTGGGCAATACAGAACTTGTATCATCCCATCTTGATGTCATGCTCCTGGCATCTTCATGTTGGAAGTCTTGGCAAATCCAGCATGCCTCATTGACATGTGAATTAGCATGTAAATTGAGTTGTCCCACAATGCAACTCTGAGGAAGCTGTTTGCTGCCACTCCCACTTCCTCTCTCTCTTCCTCCTTCTTCCACCCAGGGAGAAGCAAGCATGCTGCTTTGCTCTCCATTCATCAGGGCCATGTGCTTGGGCCTTGATGAAGGATTCTGCCCCTTTCTTCCACACAGCCCTTGGCAGCAAATAGGGCTGAGGGTTTAGGGCAAAACTAAGTATTTAGAAAGAAAAGAAGAACAAAGGAACTTCATCTTTTCCACCAAGATGGATGTAAAGAAGCAACAATAAAGTCAGTAAGAAATTCTTTTACTTATCTTAACCTAACCTGTCTAAGCATGTGATTCTTTATGCTTGGGAGGGCTGAATGTGTAAGATCAATAACCTTTGTTTCTCTGACATGCACACTGAAGCTATCTAAGATAATTTTCTTTTTCTGTGCCAGCTTCTCAGCTGTGTTACAAGCTCTGCTCCATTTCAGTGGTTCTAGCAGGCCACTAAATTGGCTTCACTTCAGGCATGTCTAGAGAAAGATTACCCCAAAGGCCCAAGCCAAGCCCTGATACCATGAAATCCATTATTTCCATGCTAGAACCTGCCACCTCAGGGACTCTTCAGCCTGAAGCAAGTGACCTAGCCCTCAAGAAAGATGAACACTTGTAAGATCAGAAGGCTTCGTGGCTCAGATATGGCTGTGGTGTGGTTTGGGCCCTGGCTACTGTATAAACCCTTGGCTTCTTTAACTATGCTTCTGGATTTCTCCTTTAGTTTGGTGTTTTGGCTCAGTTTGTTGTGACTTCTGCTGCAACATATGATTGCCTAAGGCAGAGGTTCTCAAAGTGTGGTCTTGAAAGGGTCCCTGAGACACTTTCAGGGGGTTCATGAAGTCAAATAAATAAATATTTTAACATTTCTCAGTTTTAATTTCTAATACAGTACATATCAATAGATATAACTCATATAAACCAAAGTTCTTTGGGGTCCTCAGCCATTTTTAAGAATGTAAAGGGATCCTGAGACCAAAATGTTTGAGAATCGCTGGCCTAAGGTATCTGAACATGAACCCATTTCTCCTCTTCTTCCTACTGTTCTGCTCTTGTATCTGACTGAGAGCCTTATAGCCTGCTAAGGAATTGACAGCTGTTTTTTTTTTTTTAATCATATGGCATAGCGGTTCGGTGTTCATGGTGATTTTTCTTGCTGGGAAATCTTGCGAGGTCCAGCAGCCAGATATGTAGACTATTTAGCCGTGACAAGTCATGTTGGCTGGGGTGCACTACAAGGAGGCTAGACTACATTGCACCAAGTTGGGCTGAGAGAAAGTGACTGGCCCAAGGTCACCCAGCCGGCTTTCATGCCTAAGGCGGGACTAGAACTCACAGACTCCTGGTTTCTAGCCCAGCACCTTAACCACTAGACCAAACTGGCTCTCCGACAGCTGGGTGATTAGCCTTAATGGACAGGCTACAGGAGAGTCAGGAAACTTAGTTCCATTTAAAAATGTGTTTAACTGCATGTGTATAGTGCAGTGATTTGAAGGGGTCTCACTCCACATGAGGTGGAAGGGTTATTATTCTTCCCCTGACCCCCACCTATTTAAATGTGCACTTTCTATAAAGGTGGGGTTCTAAAGGAACTTTTATGCTTTCTCCATCCTATGCATGGTGGTCCCATTTTAGATTAAACTACTTTAACATTAGTTGTTTTGATTACTGAATTTGTTGAGGAAAGTGCATATGAACGTGTTACTAAATAACTAGTAAAAAATACAGCATTGCCCATCCCATTTTCCCCATCCTGATAGATTTATTTGTAATATTTTTAGAAGACATTCGTGTTAGGGCTTTATTTATTTATTTTTATCAAATTTATATGGCTGCCCATCTCACAAGAAGTGACTCTGGGCAGTGTACAGCAAAAAAGTATAAAAACAATAAATATGTCAAACACAATCATATTTGAAAAGTTTAAACACACACACACATATGCACACAAGATTCAATCAGCAACAGAGCCACCTCAAGATCTTACCACTCCACTGAGACCCCCAGGCCCAATGACAAAGCCAGATCTTGAGGAACTTCCAGAAAGTAAGGAGGGATGGAGTTGACCTCACTTCAGGGGGTGGGGGAGAGAATGTTCCATAAGGCGGGCACCATGGCAGAGAGGCCCTGCCTCCTAGAGCCCCCAAGTGTAGTTCTCTGAGAGATGGGACCCACAGCATGTCTCTCTTGCTGGATCTGATGGGATGAACAGATGTAATCTGGAAGAGGTGGTCCCTCAAATAACCCAGCCCCATGCCATGAAGTGCTTTAAAGGTTAAAACCAGTACTTTGAATTGGACCTGGAAGCAGACTGGCAACCAATGCAGCTCATGGAGAAGAGGCATAACTTGTGCTGTTTTAGAATTACACGTAACTGCCTGCACTGCTGCATTTTGCACCAGCTGAAGCTTCCCGATACACTTCAAGGGCAGCCCCATTTAGAGTGCATTAGAGTAATCCAATCAGGAGATGACTAGGGCATCAGTAACTGTGAGCAGAGCCCCTCTGATCCAAGAACAGGTGTAACTGGTGCACAATACGAAGCTGTGCAAAGACCCTCCTAGCCACAACTGCCACCTGCTCTTTGAACAGGAGTTGTGAGTCCAGGAGGACCCCTAGATTGCAGACTGGGCCTGTCTGGGGCAGTACAATCCCATCCAGCACCAAAGGTGGCACAGTCCTAGAATCAGCAGGCCCCCAAACCCAAAGCCACTCAGTCTTGCTAGGGTTCATTTGAAGTTCCCCATCCAGACCCTTACAGCTTTCACACACTGGGATAAGACACCAGGGGCAGAGAGTACAATTGGGTATCATCAGCAAACTGATGATACTTCACCCCATGGTGATGGATGATCTCACCCAATGGCCTCACATAGATGTTGAATAGGAGTGGAGAGAGCACTGAACCCTGCGGCACCCCACTTAAAAGAGGCCAGGGGCAGGACCTCTTCTCCTAAATCACCACCGACTGGAACCAATCCTGGAGAAAGGAGGTAAATCAGCACAACACAGTACTGCCCACCCCCAATCCTCTGAGCTGATCCAGAAGGATACCAAGGTCGATGGTGTCAAAAGCTACAGAGAGGTCAAATACATCAAGGATGCATGCAAACCCCCATCCCACTCTTGCCAGAGATTATCTAAAAGCATGGCCAATTCCATTTCCATCCCATACCCAGGTCTGAATCCTGACTGAAAGGAATCCACATAATCAGCTTCATCCAAGGTCTTCTGAAGCTGCTGCCAACCACCTTCTCAATCACCTTCCCCAGAAAGGGGAGGTTAGATACTAGACAAAAATTGTCTAGTATAGTGGGATCCAGTGATGGCTTCTTGAGGTGGTGGCAAACCAAGGCCAATTTAGGAGGTAAAGGAACAACCCCCTCATTCAAGGAAGAGTTCACCACCAGTAGAACCAACTGACATGACACCCTCTGGGCTGCTTTAACAAGCCAGGAGGGGCATGGATCTAAAGAGCAGGTGGCTGAGCTCACAGTCCTAAGGACCCTGTCCACTTCCTCAGGTCCAACAGGTTCAGACTGATCCCAGATAACTGGGGAAGTCTCCTCCCCAGGTATCTCCCTTGGACCTGCAACAAGGCTGGAGTCCAGCTCTGAAGAAATTTGAGTGACTTTGTCTGATAGATGCTGAACAACTTCTTCTGCAGGTCCCTGCAAGAGATTCTCCAAACCCCCTCTCTCCAAGAGGGCATGTGTCGCCCTAAACAAGATTGTCAGTTGGCAGTCCACGGACATAATAAGGGCAGAGAAGTATTGATACTTCACTGCTCTTATTGCCACAAGGTAAGGCCTTAATAGTGGCTCTAACCCATGTTTGGTCAATTTCATCCTTCATTGAGCACCAGTGATGCTGACGGCTCTTCTCTCTTTTCATCTCCCTCAACTCCTCCATGAACCATTTGGGATCCATGAGAGGGGAGAGGTAGTGTGGGCGCGATCCGATCCAAAGCCTCGGCCACCCACTTATTTATTGTATCTCTAGGAAGTGGTATTTTCAGAGAGGAAGCTCTGGCTTACTGCAGTCTTACTCTGTGCACTGCAACTCTAATTTTGGCCAGAGACACTCTTGCTGAAAGGTACATACTACACATATATAACCCCACCTCCAATCAAGTATCTTTATGCTTGCCTTCCTAAACTGTCAATTTGCCATGAAATAAATTCTAATATGTGAAATGGTGAACTCTTTTGTGATCATTTAAGATGAATCTATTCTCAGTTTCTGTGAATCTTCTTGGAAAATCTATATCAGAAAGTCTCTTAAATCTGAGTAATTAGAAAGTCTCTGTGTAAATACAATCCTGGAGGGGAGTTTATAATCAGCTTAGGTCTCTGGAGAAGTTCCTTCTCTCTTACCAGATATTTATATTCAGTAAGCTAAGTTAAAACTGTTCTCCAAGACACAAGGCAGAATCTGGATCTTTCAGTTAAAAAGTGTTTAATTCACTCTTTCTTTCTCACACAAATACACATATCCATATCAGTTTGGTTCCTCTCAGATTCGCATTTTTTGCAGTTGTGAACTTAGTTCATAACATTTGAGATTTTGTTGCTGTTCTAGATGTTGCGGTAAACATCATGTGTTTGCATGCTTACTTCTCATACATATGAGGGCCTCTGGGCAGAGAGGCATAATAATAGTTATAACAGTACCACTGATATTATAGTAATATGCATTTTTGTTCACAATTGTGGCTAAGAGACCAAGTTTTTGTAAGCAGTTTTCCTGCTATTTTGTACATTATTTTCACTAATATAGAGATGTATTTAGATGTATAGATTTTTATCAGAATGTTCCTCATATCATATGTGTATGTGTGTGTGCACATTTGTGATGCATGAACATACATGTCTGTATCTCTGTGTGTGTGTGTGTGTGTATAGGCCAAGATCAAACAGGTTTGGGGAAGTGCACATTTCAAAGGCTAGTTGAATTGCCTTGTTTCTATCAACAACTAATCCATCCCCTTTGGCTCCGTTACTCAAGGTTTTAGACTGGCTTTTTCTATCAAAAGGGCTGTCTCCTGCAGCAAATGTAAACAAGAGTGCAATAATGGGGTTGGGGAAAAGAATAGGAGGATGGTATTCCCAAAAGCCACCCATGGTATGGTAAAGGTAATTAAATTAAAGCAGTTATTAAACTCTGGCAAAACTAAGTATGCAATGATCTCCTGTAAAAGCAACTAATTATGAAGCATTTATTTAGCAACATTGTTCACTGTGATGGAATTAAGGGGCTAACTTTGCTCCCATTAACCAGCTTTTCATTTGCTTTATAATTATTTTCTATTATTATAAAGTTTGTTTAATGATGCCTGGTACCCAGAATAGGCTGAAAAAGGGAGATTAACGGTAGAACCAGATATCTACTCAAAAGTCAATCCAATTGAGCTCATTTGGACTTATCCACAGGTAAGTGCATATAAGGTTGCAGCTTAATTTCAGGAAGAGGAGGAGAAAACAGAAACACTCAATGGGTGGCCCTTCCACTGGTCCCAAGAGCATACATCTCTTGATAGAAAAAAGGTTGCCTCTCTCTTATTAGATACTCCTGATAGCAGTTCTTCTGCAGACTTGAATTAACCACATGATGTCCTCCTCCTTGCCTTTCTGCATCCCACCTGTAAAATAGGAAGTTTAGCAATTAATCCACAGAGGTTTTGAGGATGAAACTTCAGTAAACTGCTTCTGTTAACTTAACGTAGCATTCACATAAAACACATGCTGCGTCTAACTCTTTGACTCAGAATAGAATTTGTACAAGAAACTTTGGGGTGTCTTGCCAACTTAAGCCTGCAAGTTTACATACCAGAAGAGCATTGATAGAAAACAGAACACCACAATGAAACATTTGATTGGAGACTTAAAACAAAGGCAAAAGACCTCTTTGATGATCTTGGGTTATTGTTTTTGCTTTGGGTGGGAAAATTTCTATAGGCCATGCCGGAACTCCATAAGGAAAAGAGGTCCTTCCATAAATGCTAGAACCCAGTGGCTGTACTGCTGTCTTGTCCAGTTGGAACATTACAGGGAGTGTGGGTAAGAGTTCTTCTGCTTGTAGAAGAACTTTGTCTTACCTTTTAACCTAGACCTAATGATCTAGCTCTGATTAAGCAGAGTCAATTCAGTGATGTAAAAACCTGGCAAACCCTATTTGGTTCAGAAGTACAATCCTTCTTTTTCCTAGAGCTATTCTCACACTATGGCAGGGTCCCCTTAATTCAGGTCCAAAATCTAACCATTGATACGGCTGAGGTACATTTCAACCAATGCGTCGCTCCATCTGTCGTTGAAGGCATTTTATACCTACTGCCAGGTGTTAATAGGAGGCCGCTCCTCTGGAGGACAGACACCTTTTGCAGCTGCTTCACTGAAGTGCAGACACTATGTGAAGATAGTTCTTCTGCTCTATTGGCCATTGGGACGTAGGGTCTTCTTCTGCCTTCAGAACCGTTGACCATCTTCTCCTGTAACCCTGGAGAGGGGCCCTTACAAGGTGCTACCAGCCGGGCCAGCTGGACCAAGGTTTTTTAAGGAGGTGTTACTCCTCCATCACTCACCCTTTGTCCTGGCTTGTGACAGGCAGAGCCTGGCTTCCCAAACGCTGGGCCCAGGATGGCGGGTTTTCAGAAGTGCAGTCCATGCAGTGGATTTAAAGAAGTGACCTGCGGAACAGTTATTTGCGCTTTTTCCCTAGTAATTGTCATTCAGTGGAAGACAATTTCATTTTTATTTTTTTTTAAAAGAAGGAGATGAGTTTTTATATTTATTTTATTAGTGAAATTTAACAAAGTGATGGTAGATGGATAGATGATAGATAGATACAAAGCAGAACTTTAAAATGGGGAAAGGAAAGGATTATTTTGTTAATATGCAAATATTGAGAACATATTAGTATGCAACTAGCTTAGTTGTATATAGTTGTATGTACAACTACTGTAGCTCAGTCCTTCAACACACTCTTAAATCTACACCATGCAGAAACGAACTGTTGCATCTTCTCGTTCCTCTAAAGGTATTTCAGAAATCAACAAAGAACACCACGCTTGAATCCACTCTTCAGCATCCTGAGGGCTGTTTTCTTTCCACCTGCATAGGATGATTCTCTTTACTAAGCCAAGCCAGAGTTCTTCAAAAAGAATCAAATTCCGTCATAACTTTGAAGTTGACATCTTAACTATATTCTCCTCCAGAGTTGTATTAACATATGGGTTGACTTCTAACCAAACAACAACCCTAAAGAAACGTGACAAAACCGTATGAGTCAAACTTTGTCTCCATGAGAAGTTAAAGGAAAGAAACAGGGGACTCTTGATAACAAGTCCCCTTTTCTGCAATAACCTGCAACCTGAGTTTAGGATGGCCTTTTCACTGCTTTCAGAAAACAGTTAAGATCTTGTTTTTCCAAGGTGCTTTTGGGCTAGGGCAGTGTTTCTCGACCTCGGCAGCTTTCAGATGTGGACTCCAACTCCCAGAATTCCCCAGCCAGCAGGGAACCAGTCCACACATCTGAAAACTGCCGTGGTTGAGAAACTCTGGCAAGAGGGAGTTAGTTTTATTTCAGTTTGGAGGGCAGATTATGTCTTTTATCTTCTTTGACTATAATGTAACATTGCATAAAGTTAATTATGAGCTGCAGTACAGTACAGGTAGTCCTCGCTTAACGACCACAATTGGGACCAGAATTTTGGTTGCTAAGTGAAGTGATCATTAAGCAAATCTGACCTGATTTTACAACCTTTTTTTATGGTGGTCATTAAGTGAATCACAGCAGCTGTTGAACAAACCACATGGTTGTTAATTGAATCATGTGGTTTCCCATTGATTTTGCTTGCCAGAAGCCAGCTGGGAAGGTCAAAAATGGCAATTACGTGACTGCAGGACATTGTGACAGTCGTAAATGTAAGGACTAGTCATAAGTCAGTTTTTTCAGCACCGTCATAACTCCGAACTGTTGCTAAATGAATGGTTGTTAGGGAAGGACTACCTGTAATACAGTCCTACAGTTACAGGAGGTAGCATTTACTTATATATGTATAAATAAAGGAATGAATTAAAAAATCTCATGGTTGCAATGTATTTTTGGAACTTAGCTATCAGAAGGCCAACAGGCAATGAGAATAGCCCGTCTTCCATTGTACAATCATCTCTGTCATGATCTGCAGCCTCCCTGACTTTCCATGCTTCTGTTAAACCCAAGGGAGCCTGCTTCTCCTTCTTTCGAGAGGGAAGCGTGGACAGGGTGGGAGGCTTCAGAGGGACAGATGTGTAAATAAAAACGGCAGCATTTTCAACAATATAGTCAATTCAAAAGTGCCACTGGGAGGAATGAAGAAAGAATTCCCAAGCTCCCTGAGAATGAGGTAGAAAAACAAGGATGGGGGTGGGGGGAGTTCTGTTTGGGGAGAAAACTTTTAAGAAGTGGCAAGGTCTGTTTTGGAATAGCATTAACTGTTGTTGTTCTTCTGAGCATTTCTCTCAGCCGGTTACAAGATCCACTTGGTTGCACTGCTGCACTTGCCTCGTTCGCACAGCAAAGCCATCAGCACATGAGGCAACGAGGGGTTTGCTTTTCAGCCAGCCTGTCACAGAGACCGATGCTGCAGAACAGCATTGTTTCAAACAGGATAGATGGTTTCCCGAACACAGTCGTCTGGTGGGCCATCATCTGCTACCATAGGATTGGTTCTGTAGTGGAGACAGAGCCATGGAGCACTGGTATTCCCATGGGAAGCATTTCTGTTGGATCACAGCCTCTGACAACAAGCAAGCCAGAGTGGGATTTCCTTTGTTTCAGGCCACCTATGAATCCCAGAGAACTGTTCACTGATCTTTCAGAAGCAACTAATATTTATTCAGAAGCATGCACTATAAAGCATTGAGGAGCTCTTTAAAGGGTGCTAACATTTTCTCAAGATGTGGTAAACCTTTGCTGTTTAATAACCTGCATTTAAATAAGTATTCGCTTTGCAAAAGGAGATGAAAATAGAGGGCTCTCAAGCAGAGAGATCAGTCACCTGCTGCAAATTGGTTTACAAGGCATTTTAGTATATCTCCGTTTATTACTCACTGAGTCACCGGGAGCGTGTATGCGAGGACCTCCTCCCAGTAGGAGGGGGTGGGCTATCTGGAGCAACATTTTGGGCCACACTTTGGATGCACAATGGAGTTTATTTCAAATATCCACAGCACCATTTAAAAGGCTGCAGTGCTGCTTACATGCCAGGGGTGATAAGATGAAGTTGCAGAAACAGGCCCTGCTGTTTCACTAGCATCGCCAAAGCAGAACGCAGAGGCAGAAATCCAGATTCCCTAGGGCTGTGCAGACCAGCATTATTCCACCTCAAGTGGGTGACCAGAGGGCAAAAACCAAAGTCAGAGTGATGGCCTTGACCACACAGTTAAAATCCCGCTCCTTTTTTGACTACTACTGTACCACCTGCAGATCTCTCCTGGCCTCAAGACATCACCTCAGAATTGTTACAGCCATCTGCTTCATTGCAGTTCTTTGGCTTGGAAAACTGAGTCCTTCTACCTCAGGCTGGAGCATCAAAGGGGGCCAACATGATCTATCTGGCTGCTTTGATCTTGTGGTACAAGGGACCTCTGGACATGTGCAGAGGTTTCTTTTAGCATCCAGATTAAAACAGCAAGCAACACTAGTGCACTGAAGTATTCCTTTGAAGCTCCACTCAGCTCAAGGAAACAGAGAGTTTTCAGCGTCTTCCAGATGCTACAACCAGATGTGTCACTGTTGCATATCCGAGCTGTGTTTTACTAGGCCAGAATGAATATTCTATGAATATCTGAGAATCACATGTATCTCAGTTCTGCATTTCAACAGCAAGACGTGGTAGAGAAACTGACTTTCTTGTAACCCCACTCAGCGTTCCCCTTGAAGACTCGCCAAACTGAGTTTCTGCCTCTTTCAGGATCCATATGCCTGAGTAACTTATCTGAGTAAGCACATGGGACAGTCCCCTTGAATTCTGCTTCTCTTGGTCCCTTTACTGTCATTGCTAAGAGCTCCATTTTGACTTCCACATACAAAATTAACCCCCCTCCCCCAAAGAACAAAGTAGTGATCAACTGTTAGGAGAACAAAGTCCCAAATCAGCCCAATTCATCTGAATTGAGGTAATGACACAGGCTCTTCTGGGCTTCTGGGGGAAGAAGGAAAAGACTGCATAGCTTTGTCAAACCCGATTTGAGTTTCTTCCCTGGGGCTAATGGTTGATAGATGTTAGCCAGACCCACAGAAGAATGGCTTCTCTTTTCAAACTGAACTCTAAAGGACCATTCAGAGGTGACCCACCTTAACAATGAGTACTAAACTTCAAGGATTGGCATAATATGAAAAATGGTGCTCAACTGAGGAGATTGATAGAGATAGATAGATAGATAGATATAGATAGATAGATAGATAGATAGATAGATATGACATGACCTGTCAGGAGGGGAGAACAAATCCTATGCAAATGTTGTTCACAGGCCTTCTCTTTTTCCTGCAAGCCAATTGATCTGAATTTTCAGAGCAAATAAGAAGACAACTGCCCATCAGAGCTATGCGTTTTTATTCTTCCCCGGAGACTGGAAACCGTAAAACCAGAATGTCTTTGCTGCACAAGTAGGTGGCTTGTTTTGCATTCTTTGGCAGCTAACTTCAACGTTCAGTGGATGCTTAGGGAATAATTTGGTTTCGGTTCTGGAGTCATGGTTGCTAGTTCAGATACTTTCCTCCCCTTCATGGCGATGGTAATGGGAAAAACATGCAGTTAGCAATGCACAAAAAGGTTCCTTTTCTGAGGCCTTAATTTAAGTGGCAGCCTGTTAAAGCTGCAATCCCATCCTAATTTTCCTAGCAGTCTCACTACATTCAGTGGAATTTACTTCAGAATACGTAGAGATAAAATTGCCTGGTAATGCATCCGTGCTGTTCCTGGAGACAAATAAACAATTACAGCTTTGAGTGTGGTGCTTCAGGATCCCTCCTGGGGTCATTCAACAATTTTATAAATGACTTAGCCAAACCTGTAGAATGAGTAGACATTCATTAAGTCTGCAGATAACTAGAGGGCTGACAAACACTTCCAAACAAACTTCCCTAAGTTGGTGTCCTACTCTTTCATTACTTCTGTGAGTTAGAAGAGCTGTAGTTCATACGGAACTAAGGATATGTGGGTCAGTGGATGGGCTGTTCCCCACTGCTGAGCTGAAGTGCTCCCTTTTCAAGCTAGCAGAAAACAATATCATCTGCTGTCCTCACTGCTGATCCCCATCTACCTCTATAGCCCTTGTTCCCAGGTTCTTCCAGTCCCCAAGGGAATGGGTGACAAAGCCTAACATTTTATACACTTTGAGGCGACTTTGGATGATGTGGGAAGAAGTGGAGGAATATTATTTTATTACCAGTACAGCAAAGAATGACTTATGTCTGCCTCACTCATGGTTTCAGCACTAGATGAAAGCAATATCATGGGGCAGGGCAGAAAATGGATGTCGATGGGGCAGATTCATAAACATTGTGGAATTGGGAAGGGACCATGAGGATCAGGTAGATCTATGTTTGCACTGTGGCGAAGTGCAGGAGAGAAAGGCCCCAAACCTGGTCTGTGCTATTACATATATTATGCTGTATTCTACAAGATTCCAGTCTGTTGGGTACAGCATATAAATGCTCTTTTTTAAAAAAATGCTTCCACTTTCATTTGCAACTTTTACTACCATATGGATGTTTTGTACACAATGTACCTAATCTGCATAATATTTAAATGAAAAAAAATTAAATCAGTGTTTCTCAACCTTGGCAACTTGAAGATGTGTGGACTTCAGCTTCCAGAATTCCCTAGACAACATGTGAGACTTTGCTTATAAAGCTGGGCATTAGGGATCAGATCGGAGTGCTGATATTGTACCAGAGTCCTTGCTATGTAACTGCTTCCCTGGCTAAACTGTTTGATGCTGTGGCTGAGTTGTCAGTGGAGTTCACCAGGCTTATAGTTCTGGGGGACTTCAATCTCCCTTCTTTGGGCCAGGAATCTCAGGCAGCTCAAGATTTCATGGCTACCATGGTAACAATGGGCCTGACCCAACTCACACATTAGATCCGGGGTTTGGCTCAATGCAGTGGTAACATGTTCTGGAGATGGGGAATGTTACCATCAGTCCAGTGTCATACAAAGATAATTTCCTGTTAATCTTGGAGTTCTTTGTTGCTTTTCCCAGCTACAGGGAGAAAGGACCTATTCAGTTGGTCCATCGCAGGTGCCTGATGAAACTAAATAGGGTTTAAAAGATGCTTAGGGTTCTTCTCTATTGCTTGGCTCTTCCAAGACCTTAGTCACCATTTGGAATGAGCAATGACAATGGCCTTGAACCAGTGGTGTATGTTCATAATCTCTGTGCACATGGATCCTGGAGGGCACCCTAATTTGCAGAGGAACTCTGTCCTATGAAGCTGACTGTCTTGCTCTGCTTCCTGGGAGGATTTTGAGCCTGTTGGTCCTGAGGAAGTGGACAGTGTCCATAGGGTTCTGAATTCTGTCATCTGTGTTTTAGATCCATCTCCTTTCTGGCTGAGTAAGGCTTCCTGAATGAGGATGTTTAGTTGAATCCAAAGCATGGGGAATATTTCTTTAAGAGAAGAGGTGGTTTCACCTATTTTAAAGGAAGCATTGATCTACCCTTTTTTAAAAAGTTATTGCTGGATCCAACGACACTGAATAATTTTTTCCCAAGTCTCCAACCTTCTCTTTTTTAAGGATGGTTGTTGAGAAAGTGGTAGGCTTGCAGGTCCAAGGGGTTCTGGAGGAAGCAGACTATCTAGAATCCTTTCAGACCAATTTCACCCTGGGTTACAGCACTGAGAAAGCATTAATCACACTTGCTGATGACTGGCAGGGTTGGGATAGGAGTGGGGCATCCATCCTGGCCCTCCTTGATCTTTCAGTGGCTTTCAGTACCTTCAGTCATGGTATCCTTCTGGACTGGCTTTGGGGTTTAGGAGTGGGTGGCACAATTCTGCAGTGGTTTTCCTTCTCCTTCCTTCAAGCTGCTTCTAGTCAATGTTGATAGTTGGGAGGTAGGTCCAGCCCTAGACCCATATATTTTGGGGTGCCTCAAGGCTCAACTCTCTCCTCACTTCTATTTGTCATCTACATGGAACCACTGGGTGAGGTAAATCATGAGCACAGGATTAAGCATCATCAATATGCTAATTTAATTTATTCAGTTTAGGTGCTGCTCTACTCTAGAGTGACTTTTGACAGCTCACAATAAAACCAAACAAGGTAGATAGAATTATAAGCTAGAATTATAAAGAAAAAGAATAAAAAACAAGATCCAGCAAACAATACCTGCACTTGCAAACATATCCAATAGAGGCCCCAGCCACCCTAATCCAAGGCCTAGCAATTGTATTGCTCTAGCTGTCCAAGTAATGCAACCAAGATAAATGAATATCCAAGATCTGTAACTCTCTCTTGCCTTGACAAAAAGTCAAAAAGTACTGAATAAAAGTAGAATTCATGGGAGAATAACAAAGTGGAAGTCCTTGCTCACTAGAAACAAAATTATGCTTATCTGAAATTGGCCAAAAAACATTTGGATGGTCCTCCAAATTTCTAGAAGTGTGTTCCATGGAAAGATCCATCAAAACTAGAATTTTTGGAGTTACATGTGTGTCATTATGTGTGGTAGAAACCAAGCACTACATTCTACAATTAAAAAACTCATATTAATTGTTCATTGTGGAGGTGGCAATGTCACGGTTTGAGCATTATTTGATGCCTTTGAACTGCATGACTTGCCATAATTGAAGAAAGCATGAATTATGCTTTGTATCAGGAGAGTATCAGGCCATCTGTCCACCAGTTGAAATGGAAGTGAGTCATGAAGTAAGACAGTGATCAAAAACATACAAGCAGGTTTACTAGAGGATGGATGAAGAATTAATTCAATATTCTGGAATGGCTAAATCAAAATCCAGACCTTATCCATATAGAAATGTTATGGTAGGATCTGTTATGAACTGTTCGTGCAAGAAAATGCACAAATGTTACTGAGTTGAAGCAGTTTCCAATAGAGAAATGGGCCAACATTCCTGTATAGGAATGTGAAAGGCTAATTAATTACAGGAAGTGTTTAGTTGCAATTATTGCTGCCAAAGATGGTGAAAGTAGTTACTGTACCTAAAGGGGTGATGACTTTTTCACACTGGAAATGACATGTTGATTGACTTTTATTCATGAATTAAACTAAGCAAGCATTAAACTAAGATGCTGTTTTAATGCAAGACTGAAAATGCATAATACAGATATAATTGTTTTGAAAGAGATTGCTATTGGAATTTTATGCAAAAGAAAAGAATACTCTTCTTGGCTGAAAAATTAAAACAGAACATTTTTTGCAATTTCATCCTCCCACTCTACTTCAGCATTTATTTTCTGGAGTCAAGCAGATGCAAGATAAGAGAAAGCGCAAGATTTCATGGAGAAAATTGTACATTTTAGATAACCCTTATTCACAGTAATATATCTAAATGCATCAGACCAAGTAGAAACTCTCTAGCAATAGAGACTGAAGTATTGATATTAGATTTTCCAGTTCACTCTTACAGCTTGCATTATTCTGAAAGTGGGATATAGAAAATCTGTGTGGTATCATGTATCCCTTGTATTATTAACATGCTTTTCATTAATCAAGTCACAGTGGTGCTTTTTCTGGAGGTGAGGGAGAAAATGATCCCCAAGTCTCTCTTCCCAATATACTTTAGGACTGCCTCTCCTCATCTATCCCCCATCACGTTCTCCTAGGTCAGTCTAGACTGGTGACCTCTTGGTGCACATTTGCAGAACATACATTAATATCAGTGTTTTTCAAACGTGGCGACTTTAAGATGTGTGGACTTCAACTCCCAGAATTCCCCTGCCAGCATGGCTGGCATGGCTGGCTGGGGAATTCTGAGAGTTGAAGTCACACAGCTTAAAGATGCCACGTTTGAAAAACACTCATTTATATCCTCAAGGAAGCAAAATGTTTTATCATGTCTTTTGTGAAAGAGACGAAAGCATCAGTTCAGCCATTCTTTGTACCTTTGTTGCCCCCCTAAGAGGAGAGAAAGCAGAAGACAATGAGAACAAAATGATAAAATAAAATAAAAAGAACAATGCAAAACAAAAAAGAATTTTTATTTATGTTTATTGAATACCTATTCAGTGATTTTTTAAATTAAAAAGCTTGACTCTAAATCAGTTTTAATCTTTTATTTTTTTTTTTAAAAAAAGGACCATTCCTCCCTTGTTTCGTTCTTAACCAAGATGAAGAATTCTTGAAACTCAGGAAGCGTACAATGTCCTTTTAATGCTCCAATTGGATTATGATGATGGCAATGATTCCATTTGTCTTCCTTTTTTTCTGTCTACAGGAAACTCTAGGCAGCTAATAGTAATAAGTAAATAAATAAATATACACATGATATATATTCATACAAGCAATAAAATATTGTGGCCCAAACCTGGCTCACCTAAAGCAACCAAATCACTTTGACGGTACCACATAATTTTATTAACCAGCTTACGGTGTATACTGGGCTCCCAGCAAAGCGTTGGCAGCTTGTCGGGCAGCCCTGAGCAAAGGCAGAACCAGAGCTTATATACCCTCAGCCTGCTACATTGCAAAGGCAAGACAAAGAAAAAGGCAGACACACTGTAAATTACAGCAGGACGTTGGACTGTGTTTGACATTCCCGTCTGGATGACCTTCTAATTATTTATCCCTCCCTACTAGGTCAGCATGTCAGCTATGCTATCTCTGAGATACGGCCAGTGAATATAAACCATCTGGTTTACTGGGCCACAGATTCCCGATTGATTTTTCTCCCTGTTGCAACTCAGGGTCAATTCAGCTTGCTGTGAATGTTTTCTTACAAGGGCACTTTCAGCAGTTCACATGTATTGGGGGGCATCCCATAGGGTTGGTAGTGAATGCAGCTCACATGTGCAGAGGGGGTACCTTTTGATACCACAAAAATTACTATCTTTCTGGTTTTGGATTTTTTTTCCCTCATGGTGATCATGGCTCCTGGTTTTTTTGTATACTTCAAATGAAAAACAATTTATCTCGGAACATTTCCAACTGATTACTTTGGTTCATAATATTAAATTATGTTACTAAAGATGTCTTTTGATGTCACCCCTTCCAGACTCCTGCCTGCATTGTTTTCCTCATATAATATAAATTTACCTTATCCCATTATAGCTGAGAACCTCAAGCAATCATTTTACTGGAATCTATATATGGAAATTATGGATTTGGCTAATGGGACAGTTTGCAGGCCTCATCTGTCTCCCTAGTAGTCTCCTGTGAGCATCCCAGGATTGTTGGACCAACACAGTAATAACCAACATGCAATAATCACACTCCTTTAGTGATGAACCCTTTAGTGTAAATGTAATAGACCACTGTCTGAGAAATTAAATGGATTCTTCTGAATCCAAAAATTGGATTTTTCCAGATCTGATGCAGTGTTTGATAGGGCAACAGAATGGCATACTTCTACGTTTGCATCTGTCTGATGGTTTTAATTATGTGGTGTAAATTCTATTACATTTCCCTGTTTCTCATTTACTTTCACATTTGTCTCAAAACTCTCCAGTCCAAATCACAGCAGGATGACTTCTCTGCAAAAGGCATTTGGCAAGCTCTATCTCATGCAAAGTTTTGTCCATGATGGCAATGGGGCGTTTAACAGTATGAAAAGTTTGAAATAGGGGAGGAAAACAAAGCTATCCCAAAGAATAACTGAGCAACAGACTGCTTTATTGAACTTTGAGATAAACAGAACTGCCTTCCGAAATGTACTCGAAAGCATTAAAATGTTGGCAAGAGCTGGTGGTGAATTATGCTAGAGGCTGAGCTTGTGACCTAGAGCAGTGTTTCTCAACCTTGTCAGTTTTAAGCTGTGTGACCAACTCCCAGAATTCCCCAGCAAGCATGCTGGCTAGGGAATTCTGGGAGTCGAAGTTCACACAGCTTAAAACTGCCAAGGTTGAGAAATGTCAGCCCTCCCAGGTAAACCAGACAGGAAACACAACTAGATGAGCTAATTGTACTTTATTGTAAGGCTACATTAACAGAATCTTGCAAGGCTGAAAGTACAGATCTCCTACCCTCCCTATTTACCTCCTGAGTAGTTAGGGTGGGTCCTTCCTAAGTTTCTTTCTTTGGCCATTACCCTGTTGTGGGCTCTTCTCTTTTGTCTGTTTGTGCAGCATCCCTCCCACCCACCCACCCACCCCTGTATTCCAAGGTCACCCTCACATTCCGTCACAGAAACACTGCCCTAGAGAATAAGGGCAAGCGGCCACATCTCTCCATCCTACTTTCTTGCAAAGGGGATCTAAGCTGAGCGTGTGTGGAAAAGAAATGTCTGCTATCCTGGTGGACTGAAATGGGAGCCAAGAGTTTGGAAAGACACAGGCAGAAGAAACAAATGGCCACCGAAAGAGAAAATGGTCTTATGACAGGCAAGCAAAATGGTGGCTTCCTCATCTGCACCTTCTCAAAAGAACATTAACTACTAGCTCAGCCATAAATGCTTAGACCCAAGGAATTGGGATGATCCTGATAAACAGAGGTGCTAAGAAGCAAGGATATTGGATAACACCTAAGGTGTCAGCACCTGATCATTCAAGCATTCACACAATCACAGTCAGGAGGCTGGGATTCCTTTAACTGTTTTAATGAAGCGTAATGAACGGTACAGAAGGCAAGCTGCGAATAAAGATTTCCCGCTCAAACCTAACTTAAAACTACATTGCCTTAGTTAGTCCCCTTTCCCGTGAAACCATGTCACCCCACCTCCCATCCAGATGGTATTCCTGGCATATCTCAACCCTGCGTCCTTGATGTCCTCCATAGCCATAATAAACCACTTCACACTCCAACTTCACACCCCCTCCCATCTGGCGACACGGATTCCATTCCTTGGAGAAGGAAATGATGGGAGATGCTCTGATAAGGGTTTCTGTAAAACCTTTGATTGGGGGGATCTGACATAGGGAAACTAACATCTCAAGAAGACACTTTCCAACATCCCTTTGTTTAACTCAAGCCATTGTATTCACCCACTTTCTCTCATCATCCTGACCTCACCAACACACATTTTGCTATAACTTAGTCATATTTTTACTACACTGATTAAATGTATAATGTAATTTGCAGAAATCTATAAAGATAATTTGGATCTCCACCCACTTTATATTTATGTCTCACCTCTGGTACCATTCAATTTACTTGTGTGTGCTTCACTGGACTTGTGTGCTTGTCTCTGGTCCAAATGAACTCCTAAAATTCTCCTACACCACCTCTCTTGGCCACAAAGATGTTTGGTTTAGTTCATAGTGATTGTGTAAAAACAATAGTTGATCTAAATGAGAATTCAAGACTTTGGAACTCCTGGAGTATCCAGCTGAAGCTCCTTGAAAGGAATCTTTGGAGTCTTTTATAGGAGCACTTAAAACTTTTTCAGAATTAGCTTACATCAGTGATTCATTCAGCAAAGTTGGTTATCGTTGTTTTGATTGGAGAGAAATATACAGTACAAGTAAGTTGAATGCAGTGGGATTGGGGTACTTAAGGAATGTGAGTAGTGGAACAAGAAGAGGGGGTCAAGAATGAATGGGTGCTGAATGCATGTGGATTGAATGCAAATGTGAATGAGGAGGTTTGAACATATGCAGAAAATGAATGAGGATCAAACTACAAAAGAAGAATATGAAGGAAAAGTAAATGGGTCAAGAAGAAGGGAAGGGAAAACCGAGAAAATTATGCTTGGATGGTGTTGATGAGATCTCAGAAAAAGCAAGAGGTGAGAAAGATCAAAAGGCAATGAATCAAGAAGCATCTCAACCTAGTGGAAGTGATGATTGTTTGCAAAGATAGAAAGGTATAGACAGTATAAAGTGGTGGTTGTGTAAAGTTGTTTTAGTTATGTTTCCTTTTCTTATCTCTTGCCTTTAATTTCTTTGGCTTATTATTTTGTATTCTGTTTCTGCACTCTGTATAATCAGGCTGCATGTAAATAGTAACTTCATTTATGGCATATTGTTTGGAAAATGCAAGGAGTGGACGCATTGATCCTATCCATCAGTCATCATGAGTACCGTTGAGCTGAAGGCATCAGCACAACGGCACACATGACAATACCTAGGAAGCAGGGGAAGGGATTTAAGATAAGCAAAGCACGCACAACAACAGACACAGACCCCGAGGAGAAGGGAATGACCCCGGCCGGATGACCCAGCCATCAGAACACAAAAGAGGAAGAAGGAAAGACAAAGACAGGGCGGATCACGAGGCTCACCTGAAGCTGTCAGCGAAACGCAACGGAGATCGCCCAGCTGACAGCAATCACCGGCCGGAGAAAGAAACTGATTATGGGCAAAGCCCGGGGCACCAGCAGGGGCCCTGCAACCCTTCACCTACAGGCAAGGAAGCATGCAGGACTGGGGGGGGGGGGGTGACACAACCCAAAGTGGGGGGGGCGCTGACCAGCGCAGGCTATTTAAACCCTGCACCGGCGCGCTCCCTTCACTCTCAGCTTTTTTCTCATCAAGCACTACACTGAAATAAACCTGAACCTGCTCTTCCTTGAATCAGTGTCTGTGTTTCACTCAGTGGTAGGCAGCGCATGACATCAGTGTTGAAAAAAGCAAAGAAGTCCTTATGTTCCCGTTATTATTGAATCCATTGAAGAGAGGAGTTAAAATCCTACAACTTCCTCAGGACCACAGATACTTTATCCCTTCTACAGTATACAGACTGAAATAGTAGTTTGTCTGTGGTGCCTACAGCCATGGACTTAATGCATCTGTAAGGGGGAAAACGTCTTATTGATTGATTTTAAAAGAACATATAGTACCCTTCAAAGCACAGTTTTACCCAGGGTGGCTTATAATATTCTAAAATTACAATTTGATTTGATTTTAAAACTTACACAATTATTAGAAATACAGAGCATACCTACAATCAAAGTCTAACCCTAGACTACCCATTGATAAGTCACTATAGGTGGGGTAAAATACTCAATTGTGAAATAAAGATATTAATAAATATTTTAATTATAATAATATATTAAAAGGCCAAGAAGAATAAAAAGAGTTTTGCCTGGTACCAGGCCTACCTCTGAAATTCTGTTCTTTGAAATAATTCTGTAAGGAAATTATTTTTCATCAACTTGAATGAGAACTGGAAAATGAGAAACAAATGCAAGAGAAATGTTCTATCTGGCTTTAGTATGCTTGTCAATAAAACTGCATATTGCCATAAACCTGGAATGCACATATGTGTCAAAATTCATATTTCTCACAATGGGGACATGCAGTTCAGAACTCCAAAAATATACATTAAAATGTGTAGTTTGGGGGGAAATGCACAGAAATGTGCATATCAAAGCAATTATGTATTATTTTCTTTTTGAAGGTACTGCTTGGCAGGGAAAAGTGCACAAAAGGAAAATGAAGCAGACAAATATAGTATAAATATTTCTGCAGACTACTGTGGGGATGCAAATTTGTGAACAGTAGGGGCAAGCTGTACACATGGTCAGTAAACTGAGGTTGATGAAAATGACATTGCAGACTCTCCTATCCCTAACTAGAACAGAGGAACATTCCTCAATTGGGCTTACATTTAGATCAAAGTATTGTGAGATATTTAACATACAGGATGTCCATACTACCTAGTTTCTTTTCTTTGCTTCTTTTTTTTTTTGTTGTTTTGTTTTAACAGTGAAAAAAAGCTATATCAAACAAGCAATGTTCAGATCAGCAACAATAAAGCTGCTATCAGTAGAAGCTGAAAAACCACTCTTAATGGGAATCTGAGTTTATTTTGATTCTGTTCCTCCTTTCTCAGAGGCAGATAGGTTGGGCACTGTCTACAGACTAATTGGCAAGATAAGGCCAGTATGCTAAAAATGAGTCCCATAAGAGGAACTATCTGGATGGGTGGTTCCCAAGGCTGAGAACTGAGTAAGCACCCTTCTCTGGACGTGGGTGTGCTCCTCAATTGTTCCTTGCCATTGCACAATGGCAATACATTGCCAGTGGAAGCTCAAGAAGTTTCAGTGGCTCAGAATGATTTGCAATAGCTTTAAAAGCCCTCCAGTTATGACTATACTTGGACAGGGACAACCCTGAAGGAAGGATGTGAAGTGAAATGAATTCAAAGTAATAGCAGACCAGGAATAGCCTGCTTCAACATATATGTGAGAGGATTAAGGGGATCCAGGACAAGTTCTTAAATAACTGCAACCCCCTTCATCCCCACAACATTTCTTTTCTCCTGAGAAAGGACAGACATTAGCCAGAAATCCTGATGAGAAGGAATGTCCAAATTTGGGGTATGGTTTGAATCCCTAGGAAGTCACAGTGTTGAAACACAAGGATTCCTTATGCATGCCCAGGCAATTTCAGATTTGTTTTTATTAAGCAAGATGAAGTGACTGAAGTCTGGGTAATGGGGCCAGAGGCTGTTAATTATCATTATCATGCTAATTACCACTTTTCTTTTTTGCCTCCATTAAATGAGAGATATGGAGACAGGAAGATGATAGAATGGAGATGCAATAAAAGCCTAGACTGTGGTACACTGATACATGGTTTAGTGAGGATGATCTTTGCTAATTTCCTCATTTGGGATCCAAGGTTTCATCTCTGGACATACAGATGCGTTAACCAATATTAAAGGCAAGATGTAAGGATATGAAGTAGTCTGAATGCAAAGCCTTACTCTAACAACAATTAAACAGATTTATCACATGCTGGAGATTCTATCCCCATGCTTTGGAATGCAAAGTTTTTTCTCAGCGTATTAGAAGATGATGTATTTTCTATTCCGGTTTTGAGTTAGAAAACACTGACCTCCATAAAATTCATCTTTGGTTGCAATACCAGAGGAATTGAGCAATATACCAGAACTATAAATGGTGTTTTTAAAGATTATTTTGTTTTCTGAGCACATATTTCTACCAAAAAGCTATCTTATTACATTCTGGCCCTCTTACCAAAATCTCAAAAGCTCATATTATATTGCTGCTGATGAAATGAACATTTGCAAGATAGGAAATTTGGAATTGGCAATAAATAGTCTCTTTCTGAATTTCTCTGGCTTCAAGTAGAAATACTTCATTTTTGTTTTTTGTTTTGTTTTGTAATG
This sequence comes from Candoia aspera, assembly GCF_035149785.1. Classification (NCBI taxonomy): domain Eukaryota; kingdom Metazoa; phylum Chordata; class Lepidosauria; order Squamata; family Candoiidae; genus Candoia; species Candoia aspera. The sequence goes on from NC_086153.1 coordinate 328,446,102, forward strand.
AGAGAGAGAGAAAGAAAGAGAGAGACACCTTTCTATTTAGGATCTGAAGAAATCTTGGAGGTCTTTAGGATTTGAAGAAATCTTGGAGGTCTTCCAATAAAACCCCCTGACCACAGCAGAAATTTTCAGACCATTCCAGACAACTGACTGTCCAACTTCATTTGGAAACCTCCCTTGATGGAACCTAGTAGAAGATGGAACCTTGATGGAACCAGTAGAAGAGTAAGCTGTTCTACTGCTTAATACCTCTTACCAGAAGGAAATTTCTTCTTATTTTGAGTTTGAATCTCTCTCAGTAAATCTTCTGAAGCCATTTGGTGGCCTGCTAGAACCACATAATGGAGCAGAGTTTAACACAGTGGAGGAAGCTATGCACGAAAAAAGAATATTATTTTAAAATAGCTTTAATGAGCATGTCAGAGAAACACAGGTTATTGATCTTACACATTCAGCCCCCCAAACATAAAGCATCACACTTTTAGACATAGTAGGTTTAAAAGTAAGTGAAAGAATATCTTACTCATTTTTATTTTTGGTTCAGTTACATCTATGTGTGGTGAGAAAGATGAAATCTTTGTTCTTCTTTTGTCCCTATACATAATTCACCCTTAGCCCTACAGTTGCTAAGAGCTGCATGGAAGAAAGAGGGTATTACAGGCACATGACATGGTGCCCAGAGATGGAGCAGCACACAGCCACGTGCTTCGCTCTGGTGGAGAAGAAGGAAGAGAGGGAGGGAGAGAGAAGTGGGAGTGGCAAAAAACAGTTTCCTCAGAGTTGCATCTTGGGATGAACTCAATTTACATGCTAATGCACATGCTAATGAGGCATGCTGGATTTGCTAACACTTCCAACATCTTCCACCCACAGATTCTTGTCCTGCCCTTGGGCACTATTAAGAGTAAATCCCTATCCTTTTCCTTGGGATAGCCCTTCAAGTATTTGAAGACTGCTGTCATGTCTCCCCTTAGCCTTCTCTTCTTTAGGCTAAACCAGCCCAGTTCTTTAAACTGTTCTTCATAGGATTTAGCCTCCAAGCCCCCCACCATCTTAGTTGCTCTCCTCTGCCCTCTTTCCAGTGCATTATTTTTGTAATTATTTTTTCTAATTATTAGTTTGTGTAATTATGCACACACATATTCCCCTTTCTATTTAGCAAAAGAAATGTTCCACTTTCACTGAATTCAGATAGCAGTTGTGTTCTTGAGCCTAAAAATAACTAGTCAAAAAGCTAGCTTCAAGCTAGATCATATAAATTGCTCACATAAAATCTGGAAATGCAGGATTTGCTGCATCAGTAAGCACAGAAGCAGCATGTGGAATCCTTCATAAATAACACAAGAGAGAAATTTGAGTAAAAAAGGAGGAGGAGAAGGAAATCGGAGAAAGAGAAGGAGGATGGAGAGAGAGAGAGAGAGAGATGTCAGGTGATATGTTAACCCATTCAGATTCTCTTTTCCACATCATATACGCTCCTGAAGAATTGTGAAATGTCTCTTAGTAACCTCCACCAAGGTGAGGTAATTTCTTCTAGTCACAGAATTGATCTGTATGTGGTGCTATTTTCACTTACTCTGTTCTATCACCCATGGCACAGGATAGGGCCTGGAACCAACGGAGGCAAAAGAAATCAGTTGTAGAACCGTTTTACCCTGCAATGCTATGATCTATGAAACAGGATTCTGCCAAGGTGCAGAAAGCAGCAATAAATAGATTCCATCCATTCTTGGCAAGGAACACTTATACAAAGCAATGTAGGGTTGAGCCAAGTGTGCATGAAATCAGTATATAGTTTGGAAATTTCCACCCATCCATCCATCCATTCATCCATCTCAAGGGAGAGCCACACAACAAAATTGTGCATTGGGAAAAGGGATGTATAAATTCCAAGCCCCTCACCATCTTAGTTGCTCTTCTCTGCCCTCTTTCCAGTGCATTATTTTTGTAATTCTTTTTTTCTAATTATTAGTTTGTGTGATTATCCACAGACGTATACCCCTTTCTATTTAGCAAAAGAAATGTTCCACTTTCACTGAATTCAGATGGCAGTTGGGTTCTTGGGCCTAAAAATAACACAACTAATAAAAAAAAATATTACAACTGCTAACTTCCTGGGTATTAAAAAAAACTCACAGAGAAATTGAAGATGGGATGATATGTGAACCTATGTGATATGTGACCAGTTTGTCACTGAACTGCACATTCCAACTGGCAAGATCTCAAAGTACCAGGTGAAAAAGCAAAGCAGGTTTGGGTGGGTTTAACATTGGGTGTAACCTTTCCGTTATTCCCAAATTAGTATAGTACAAGTTCTTTATTTTTCTTTCCCCTTTTTTTGCCTTCTGGCTCTGAAGAGCTTTTACCTTTATTCTGCTGTGCTTTATGACAAGGTGGTTTGTTGCTGAACAACCACACACACAAACACACAAAATTAATTAAATGATTCATCATCTTATTTGGTTCCCCCTCCCAATGCAGTTCAGTTCAGCAACTGGAGAAATGAAATAGGTGCTATTGCTTTTAACTTGGATCATTATTTTAATTCTAGCTGCTGCTTCCCCTTTCTGCCCATCCCCTATGGTACAATATACACTTTGGAAAAAGGGGATTCTTCCATTAAAGGAAAAGTTCCTTTGGGAGAAATTGCCACTGCACCTATTTCATAGGCAAATTGGGAAGTCCACCATACTGAGAGGTGCCATGAAATGACTAATTCCTGATGCCTTGGGGATCACATTTTGGACTCTTTATTGATTTTAATTTAGAGGCTACCCAACTCCAGATGACTCTGGGCAGCTGACAATTAAAACTAAGACTAAGACTAGAAAACTGAGCAAAGAGCCTTGCACCTTAACCATAACCATAACCTTAACCTAACCACACAAAACTTAAGATTCATTGCCATTGATTGGTTGACTAATGCATTTATAGACAATGGTTAACAAAGAGTAAAAAAGAACAAGCCCCAAACCAGCCAAGTAATAAACAGATAAGCAATCTATGTAATAACTCCAGTTCTCCACCCCAAACATAGGAAACTTTACCATTCAAAAGCCCAATGGACGAGCTCCATCTTTGCAGCTCTATGGAAATATGACAAAGGAATGTCAGTCTAATCTCTGGGAGGAAGCAATCATATGGGGACCGGGACTAGAGGAAAACTACTGCTCTCACCTTGCAAAAATGGGGGACACTTAACATCCTCAACTGGAACAAGAACACTGGAGAGGGTGGATCTACCAGGAGAAGACAGTCCTGCAGATACCTAGAAGCCATGCCATACAGGACCTTAAAGGTTAGAACTAACTCTTTGAATTGCACCTGGAAACCTACTGGAAACTAAGACAGGTGTGTAGCTTGCCAGAATGCCAGATGTTGCTCACCCTTTTCTTCTCTTAAACAAAACAGATAGGGGTAACATAAGCTGTCCATTTCAGGAATTCATGCAGGATCTAAGTCTGTAGCAGAGAGATCACTGACTTTGTTCTCTGCAGAAAAGGATAGTCCATCTTCCCTTTGAACAGGAAACAGAGCCACAATGCAACTAAACTGCACTTTATGTTCCCCGCTCCCCACTCCAAATGTGTATTTTTATATGCAAATAAACCTTGTGTTTCAGAAAGATCATTCATCTCTTTTTAAGGAGACTGGGAGTATACAGTAAATGACTGTCATATTAGAATTTTAAGAGGCTGTAAAACTTAGGATTCAGAGGGACATCATAATGCATATAATATGAAGGTCTCAGTTGATAGGGTCCACCAGGAAAAAGATTTTGGGGTTGTGCCATATAACATATTGGAACCGTCTACCCAATATGCCAGCCACTATGGAAAGTCACTCCAGGGATTATTATGAAAGGAATCAAATATAAAACTGCCCATATTGTAGTGTCTTTATATAGAATGATATATAAACAGTTGGGCTTCCTTTTACATTTTAATCTCTGGCATCCCCTTTTGCACTGATCCCATTTTGTCACTTTTAACCTTTTACCTTGCTCAGGGAAGGGAAGTATTCTTGTCAGGAAGCATCCAGAGGGAGAAGATGTGTTTCAAAGATGGCGGTATGAGCGGGGGTGGGGGAGTCTCAAACCTTTCCAACAGGGCTTTAATTGCATGGTTTTGATTGCCACCCTGACTTTTTTTTAACAACCCCTCTAGACATCCCTGCTTGGGAGGGACAATTTGCTTTGTGAATTATAACCTTTTGAATACTTCTCACCCTTTCCTTTCCTTTCCTTTCCTTTCCTTTCCTTTCCTTTCCTTTCCTTTCCTTTCCTTCCCTTCCCTTCCCTTCCCTTCCCTTCCCTTCCCTTCCCTTCCCTTCCCTTCCCTTCCCTTCCCTTCCCTTCCTTAATAGCTACTTTTTCCCTTTATGTCTCTCCATCCAATTCCATTCTTCCCTCTTTTTTTCTTCTTCTTTTTCCAGAGAATTAATTAATTAATTTTTCATCATATTTATATAGCTGTCCTCTCCTCTTCCCTCCTCTTAATCTGTATTTTTCCCCTTTCTTTCTTTTCCGTTTTTGCTAGAAAAAAAGGAGGGGAATCTCTCTGTACATTTATTTGTTTTTCAATGGCTGAGAAACAGAGATGGGAAATAAGTTAATTTTATAAATCAGTGATTCTTCAGTTAAAAATGTTTGCTTTGTTCTGGCTCTTGCCCTTTCTTGGTGTGTGGCTTTTGACAAGTATAGACACACATGCACAAACCAATATGTGACATGTGCAAATTTATTGGGGAGGGGGAATCTCAAGGATTGGTTTAAGCTGGAGCTGACAACCCAAAGTTGACTAAGTGGAGAATAGCAGCATCCCTAACAAACCACAACGATGTCAACATGATGACATCAGTATGCAAGCATCACAATTATTCTTCTGAGGTGAGATGGGCGGTGGCAAAATTTGAAAAACAAATAAATAAATTACATACTTGAGGCATGATATCTGACACAATACACTGTGCCACTTACATGCATATTTCACGACACATGGGTCCACACATTTCCCAAGCGGGCTACCACCCTCTCTGCCTTAACAGATGACATGTCTGATGGGCACTTGGCAATCATCTGAATCCTGTTCTGTTCAGCATGGAAACATAAGCCAGAAATCTATAAACAAGTGATGAATATGCAGAAAGATAGAGAGAAATGAAAGAATGGATTTTCTGCTGGATCAGCTGTGGCATCCCTGGATTTCTAACGAAGGATAAACGAACAAATGCTCTGCTTCCATTAAGCTTGGAAATAAGAAGGCATTGCCCATGCTAAATATGCAAACAGGCTCCAAGGATCCCAATTAGAGAAGCATTAGTAACACAAGGAGAAAGCCCTGAAAAAAAGAAGGAGTGATTGAAATACTCTGACCACTGCCATTGTTTTTCCACCATTAGCTACAGAAAACTGGAAAGGCAGCAAGAAGACTGAAGGGCCAGAGATTCTGAATTGTTTAGGAATAAGGATTTTTCAGACTCTCATTACTTTAATTGAAAACAGCTTTTGGTGCCTGTGGGAAAACTTATTTATGCAAACATTTGTATACTCTCTACTTCCCATCACTCAAGGTAGGTTACAGTGAAACATAAAATAAAAACTAAACTAAAAGTATAAACCCAACAACATCCCAATAACAACAGCAACAAAAACCAGGCCAGTAGCTGTCAACTATACTTCTTATGTTCCATTGGTGTTTATAGTATTATTCTGAACTACTTCTTGGTAGCAATTTTCCCCATTCACCAAGTGCTTCTAATCTGTTACCCAAAACATTTGGCTTAGACCCACATATAGTGCTACATATTCTTAGGGTTGAAAATGGAATAAAAATGTTTTCAGCAGGGATGTCCATGGGGGAGGAGATTCAAAGAAGGCAAGATGATGGTTGTGACCACAAGATTGAAGCCCCAGCCCTTTTGAAGACCCTGCCATGTATGCAATGCACCTAAAAAGAGGTGGAGCTTTGTGCAATGATGGCTTCCATGTAACTTTTTACCCTCTCACCCCACCCCTGGGATGTCCCTAGTCTTAAATACATAAATATTTAAATAAGTAGCAAGTGGATGTTGGAAGGAAATCTTACCAGGTCTGTTCCGAGCCAGGAATGAAGATACACAGGCAGTTGCTTGAACAGAGGTGATTGCTTTATTGTCTGAGAGTGCAAAATACAGAGAAGTCAGCTGTCGGAGGTGGCCACACCTGTATTCCCCCACCAGCCCCTTATATAGGGATGCAGGTCTTTTGTTAGTAAAAAAAGCGTGAAAGACGATGTTTTGTCTTAGCCGGATCATGCTTAGTTGGTTTCCTGGAAGGGGCGCTTTCTAAGAATTTTGAGAGAGCATAATTGACCAAAGATCAGAGGCATTCCCTATTGTTTTGCGGTTTTCCTGCTCTTTAGTCAGTTAGGCTCTCTGCAGCGCTGGGGCTTTTGCCCGTTGCGTTCAGATTATTGTTATTCTGAGGGGAAGCCCCTTTTCCTTTACTTATGCTAAGGTGTTGCCCCTCCGCCTTAGTCCTCTCAGTTTCCTGACCTGATCGGCTTGCAGGGAATCTGATCAGGTTATCTTGATCAGGTTATCATTAGGTTTTTATGGCTCATGTTGGTATTCTTCTATTACTCTATTGTGATCTTTTATGTTTAAGTTGTTTCCCTCCTATCCTATATTTTGCCCTGGAGTTTCCAGCTTCTTACCTGATTTGGGGAAGTGTTTTTGGTGGTAAGCATCTATCGGGGGAAGACATAGTTTGAAAATGGCAGTTTGCAAGAGAAGTGGGGGTTTGCTTGAATCCTTCCAACATGGGGTAAAAGGGTTTAAATACATATAATTTAAACAGCATTTTGCTTTGTAACCTTAACAAAAGAATCACTTCAAAAAAACTTAAGAATACTGTTTCAAAATTTGCATATATCTTCTTCAGTTTATACATAGTTTTTTGAGTAGTAGAGTAGCAAAATCCTTTGAGTAGTAAAAGAAAGTAGTAAAGAAATGTTGTAAAGTATCCAGTGGCCTGTTCAAGTCTTATTCTGTCTAGGTTTGGTTCAAATTACCCATTTCTGAGGATAAATACTATGTGCACTAACTAGAAAGGATTGAACTGAGCACAGAATTTCTATGTGCAGTATCTACAAAGGATTAAAATGAGCACAGAATTATGTACAAGGGGAAGAAAACATTTAGGCCAGTGTTTCTCAGCCTTGACAGCTTTAAGCTATGTGAACTTCAAGTCCCAGAATTCCCCACCCATTGAGTCCTACCACATAGTTATGCATCAATGACAAGAATACGAAAAGTAGCACTAGCCGTTGGTGTTTGCAGGACAAAGGTTTTTGATTACCTACTCCAAACAGATTTGTTAACTTATTATGGTGAACATCATCAGAGGTCATCCTGGTTGTTCCAAGTCTGGTTAATCAGTAGTTCCCAATGTTTTGTGGACCATTACATTATCACTGAAAATTTTTGAAGACCATCATATAAGTTCAGAAATAACCATGACACATAGATTCATGCCCCCTGATGGCATCCTGATGGACTCACAAATTAAGTAATCATATTTTTTTTCCTTACTTTTTATTTAATGGCTGAAATCTCAGGAGATTCTGGTGTTCCTCTATGAAATCTTAGATGGCTTGGGGAAGAGCACCAAAATCTCATAAGTCTTCCAGAGATTTCTAAACAAATCTTGCTTGTTTTAGAGAGTTTGTGAGATTCTGACTGTTCAAAAATTATATTTTTATTTTGACACTTGCATTGTGGACCACCTGCAGAAAGCTTTCAAATCAAAAGTGCCCATACCACGTCTTAAGAACCATGGCTATAGATTTTGGCATTGCTTGACCTGGTAGCAAAGAAATGCTCTACAAATCTACACATAAAAAGAAAGAGAAAGCTTCATGGAACTCTCTTGTATAGATTCAGGAGTCCTCTACCTACATTTATAACAAGTTAGTTCTTTCTATCACACAATCTTCCCTCAAGCAGTCTACAGCCTTCCTTACTTCCCAGCTTTAGCTTACATCCCAAGGGAAAACCCAAGGCAAGGACAGCCAGGGAGGCTGCAGAGTGATGGAGGTGCCAATAAGAAATGCAGCAGAAAAAAACACAGAAACACTTCCAGAGGGGAGGAATGTTTAAAAAATAAATGAAGTAGAAAGCAGAAATTTCTTCTGCAGAGGAAGAAAATGTTTGGGACATTAGAAGGCAGTTTTCAGTGCAATATTATGTACAGGAGATGAAGTTACTTCCCTAATGTAATATACTGCAGGCATAGCCTTAGTCACATTACAGTGTGAATAGTACATGGCAGTTTAGTGGAGAACAGCCCCTTTAGGTTTGCAGTGATGAATAAATGGAACTGCCTTATTCGAAAGCAGTTTACCCCGAGTGCCATGCCCAGGGGACATACAGCGCTGGTCGTCCATTAGCATTATACTCAGCTTGACAGCTTCCCCAATGGAGCAATCAAGAAGAACTTCTAATAAACGAGTTTATGCAGCATATAGTTTTCCCTGCTACCAAAAATAGCAAAGAGGCCTGGAAAACATGATGATTTAAATTACCATTGAAGCCAAAAGGGGAGCATTTTGATGAAATTTCCATGCAGGCCTCCTGCGTATACAGTAATACAGTTTCAATGAGTGCTCCAAGGAAAAATAGCACTGATTACTGACTAACACCCATAAAATAGATATTATTCATTAACACTTTGCCACAGCAGAAAATCAGATTTTTTTTTAACAGCACAGATGCTATGAAAAAGAGCAAGCCATATTCAAAGAAGGTTTGAAACTTCTTTTTTTGCAAAGCGAAAAATACAGTTTAAGATTCCCTTCCCTGACATTTTGAAATATTAAATTATTTAAGCTTGTGAATACAGAGAGAGAGAAAGAAAGAGCCTTTATATTTATGCATATCCGTGAACACACAGAAACTCACAATCTTTTGAACTTGTAAAATAGGGTTTTATATATGAAGCAGGCTAAATGAAGAGATTGCTTAGAGTTGGGTGCATTTCTGTTCTGAAGAAATTTCTCATCTTGAGATTAATCAGGGTTTAAAATCTCTATTACATATTTCTGAGACAGGTCTGTTTTGCTTACCCCTCGTGCTCACGGTTAGGACTTAAACTCTATAAGCAGGGGTATTTGTACATATAAAAAGGGGGGGTTGATTTTGTGGTTGTGGCCTCCATCTTGAATTTTTTGACCCACCCTCCCCCTTCTAAAAACCACCTGGCTGGTTGTGTGGAAACTGTGGGAGTTATAATCCCAACACATGATGACAAGCCTGGCAGGAACCTTGTGTGAATAAAACAAAATGAAAAATATGGCCTGCACCATAGATTCATGGAGGTAGCCATTTCCCCCCCACAGAATTTGCAGTCTTATCAGGTTGGTGCTTTGGAGGACAGAGGACAGAAACTAGACTAGTTGTAAAGTCTTAATTCACCAAGAGTCAGACTATCCTTACATTCTTATGATGTGTAAAATGCTTTTTTTCCAACATATGCAACAGGATAGCCCCGTTTTTAAGCTGCCTTGTTGATTAGTTTCTGTTTTCAAAAAATAGAAGAAATTCAGTCTTTAAACCTCAGATGTCAGCCTTTGGGGTGAAAACTTTGGAGTGAACCAAGAGGGAAGGAAGACCTATGCTTCTGTCCTTCCAGTGCACTGAAGGTATGAAAGGAAGGAAGGCCAAATTCTCATTGGGTAGATAACAGTCAAACTCAAAGACCCTTAGTCCTCCCTTAACTGCCACTCAAGAATGAAAATGTTCCCCAAAATGGGAGAAAAAGAAGGAAAGTTGACAGGCTTGCTGATTATCATCCTGGATGCACAAATGCTAAATGGAGAATTGTGTTGGGTAGCAGTTAAAATGTTAGATGAGAACAAGGGAGAACCAGATTCAAGCTGACCTCAGCCACAGAAGCTCACTGGATGGCTTTGGACAAATCACTATTTCTTAGCTCAAGATATCTCACAGGGATGATGATGATGAAATTTAGAGGCCAATTCCAGACAACTTTGGACAGCTTACAGTTTCAAAAGCAAGGACAATAGAGAGAGAAAAATAATTTATATCTGGAAAAAACAAACATAGCACAACAGAGAGGGGCTTAACACTCACCCTTCCCAAGGATGGGAAAGCAGCCAGATTTTTCAAGCATTTTTGGAATATGATCAGGGTGGGAGCCATACAGATGTCTGGGTTGTTGTTGTGAGGGGAGAAAGTGGGCTGAGTACCATGTATGCCACCTGGAACTCTTGGAGGTAAGGCATGTTATAAAATTAATGAATAAAAATAAGTAAAGCCAAAATCAGAATTCTAATTAAATCTCTGGGAGAAAGTCACTAAAACAAATCAACAGGCTTGAACTGGAGGCTCTTGGAAAAAGCCAGGAAACAAAGAAGTGTCCTTGAAATCTGCAGAACTGATGGATAGGAAAAGTAGATGCTCAGGGAATAAAAGGGAAATTGAATAAAAAGGAGGGGGATCAGATTCCACTTTTGCAGAGATTGAGGAGACATTCTGGGAGAATATAAAATAGCCTCCAAAATGCATTTCAAAATCTCAGTACTACCACAGAGTGAATATGTCATATGCATCTTTTACAGATGGAACATGAGAAGGACTTCTGAAAAGCTTTATAAATGGACATTTTTTAGATATTCAGATGGACCAAACTTTGAAAGGCTTTACAGTAAGCAACAAAACTTTGAATGACCTTAGGAGCGAATAGGCAGCCAACGAAGCTCCTTCAAAACTGAGGCATCATCCAGTATGGCAGATGATGGGAACTGTAGTCCAAAAGGCCTTGATAAATCAGGCAGAATTCTGGTGCTTGCTTATGTTATTTATGAGATCTCTTACCTTTCCAAAAAAAAAACAAACCCATGTACAAACAGTTCCTGTCTCCTATTTTATTTCATAACCATCCTGTAAAATAGGTTGGGTTAAGGGAGAGAGAGAGAGAGGTCCAAAGTCCACCAGTGAGCTTCTATGGCTCAGGGTGGACTTCAGTGTAGGTCTTCCCAGTCCTATTTGTTAATCATCATACCTCATTGTCTTAGTTAAAACTTCTACTCTGTTCTACCCTGTTTTTAAGGTCAGTCTCTCATAGTAATGCAACCTGACTGTTAATAGAACAAGAATAACTGAGCCAGACTATCCTGGTCTGGAAAAAAGTTGCAGCTGGTAAACCAGCCAAAGACATTAGAAAGATGCTGAGATTCATCACAACCAGGACTAAGATGTTTTCAAAAGATGCTTTGTTGTAACAAATGTTGAAATAAAGTAAGTACTTCCACAAAGCACCATAGCACCCTACTTCTAGCTGTGGGGGGGGGGGGGATGGACCAGTCATGATGCTACCCTTCAATTTGCAAAGGTGGCTTTTGTGCACGCAGAGCAATGTGCAGAAGTCACATCCATTAAACTGACTGTGTGAGCTGGTCTCACCTCAGAGCTTCATGGAGATGAAGCAACTGGCCTCATGGTGCTTCACGATTTCAGGGCATCAGCATGGTGAAGTACCTTACTGAGATGAATCAACTGTGATCCATACTGGTCATTCTGATCTTTAGTAACAATGGATCAAAGTGCACCCCCAAACTACAAAGTACTTGTGAATTGGGCTAACATGGTTTGCCAAGTCCTATTCTTACATCAATTAAATCTAAGCAGATCACAAAAGACAATGGTTCCATAGTTCTGCACTGACTTGAATGCACTTGGAGAACTCTGCCCAGTTCTGGGCACCATACTTTAAGAGAGACATGGAGAAGCTGGAGTGGGTGCCAAGGATTGCTACCAGGATGATAAGAGTTTTGAAAACCAAATTGTGTGAGGAATGGTTGAAGGAGCTGGACGTGTTTCACTTGCAAAAGAGATAATTAAGAGAGAATATGATGGGGATCTACAAATGTCTGAAAGGCTATCACATGCAGGTGAGGAAGAGTGGATCTGTTCTCTGCTTAAATCGAGGACAAGACAACTAATAGACCAATCTTTTTTAGAAAAGGATATTATAAGGAATTTCCTGATGGCAGAAGTTGTTAAGCAATAAAACAGTCTGCCTGAAACATGGAAAGACACCATCACCACCATCAGTACAGGCTTTCAAACAGGGACTGGATAACCAGACATCTGGGATGGTTTAGTGGATTCCAGCACTGGGCAGAGGGTTGGGCTAGATTACATCCAACTCGTACATTTTGCTCTGCACTTGCACAATACATTCATTGCACTCACACTCAGTACCATCAACTCTCTCCAGAAGGAGGGGGACTCTGAGTAGGAAAGGAGCCCTGTATCACTAAATTAGGCAATTACATGTACAGCTAATAAGACTGCACCCACTGATACTTATGGTGTTGCTGCCAATGCCCCCTCAAATTATACTAGATCATCAAGGCCAGAGATAGCCAGTTTGGTGTAGTGGTTAAGGCATCAGGCTAGAAACCAGGAGACTGTGTGGTCTAGTTCCGCCTTAGGCATGAAGCCAGCTGGGTGACCCTAGGCCAGTCACTCTGTCTCAGCCCTAGGAAGCAGGCAATGGCAAGCCACTTCTGAAAATCCTTGCCAAGAAAACTGCAGGGACTTGTCCAGGCAGTCTCTGAGAATTGGACACAATTGAACAGATTTAAAAAAAAAAATCAAGGCCAAAACACTGGTGATTGTTACATGCATTAGGTCAGGATAATCACTAAGCCTGCTTTACTCTGAGAGGGAGCACTTGTTATGCCCAGCCTCATCGATGTATATGATTGTGCTTTGTTACATTGGTTTCATGATATTTTTGGTTTGATTCTGATTGATTTTTATTGTCACTGATATACAACACCCAGAGTTACACATTATGAGTTAGGCAACCATATACATGAAACAAACGAATAAATAAAAGGGGCATTGGTGGGAGGAATCAAAAAAGTCTAAATGGTAGCTACCACTGTATGATCAAAGCCTTGCCCTCTTTTTACATGTGTCATGCATGCCATCTTATTTTTATGACACCTCCCCCCCCCCCGAGTATCTTTGTATATTGTGACAAAGCGGGGCATTACACCTTTCTGTAAGTGATACATCCGCCCACCTCCCCAAAACCAGGGGACGCATACAGTTAATAGTCTGAATACAAAATGGAAAGCTCAGATTAATTCAGCTAAAAACCAACACAACAAATCAAGTAGAGTATAATGGTTGCCTATTCTAAAACACCATCAGACTCATGAGCAGGAATTCAAAGATATCTGATTTATTAAAGAATAGTGTGCAGGATCACAGAGAAAGCTGAGAATGATGAAAGCACGCCAAATTCAAACTAAAAACCCTCAGTGCAAATGAAATCCCTCCCCCCGTAGAATCTTCTCAAGTCCACAATCCCAGGTGCTCCTAATGGTTTCTGATGGTCTGCGGGAAAAGGCCTTGAACAGAGAACATAACCCAAACACATTCCATTGTAATGAATACAGGGCTTGGTACAAGGTTTCACAGCAGCTCCCTCCCAAACAGAGACACGCGTCAGCGCCATGGCATGTGAAACGTTACAATGTATAAACTACATTGAAACAGTGAACATGACATAGAGCAAGATTTGTACTGGGATCCTGATTCTTTCTAGATGATGAAGGTGATGCTAAGTCGCTTTGTCTTATCAAAACCTGATTTTTAATTTTCCCTGCGTATCAGACAAGATTTGCCAAATGGCAAGTGGGAAAGACTTGGTATTTGTTATGGAGAAAAGTGAACAGGAAGGACCAATTTGTGGTTCTTTGGAGTTTAACTTTCTGTCTCACTTGCTTTCAAGGAAGATTACAAGGCATTTCTTTCCTACATATTTACTGGAAAACACAGTATGAATCCTTTACCAGTTTGTTCTGGCCAGCAGCTGCCATTTGATACTCAGAAGTCAAGAGAGTTAGGAAGCAAACTCCAGAGGGCTTGTTAAAGCATCATTTGCCTATCTGATGCTGATAATACCATGCAAGCTAGCTGCTGATTGGCTCCCCATTTACTGCCATGGCAGGCTTCCTTCTTATTTGCTTCCAGATCACATTTACAGCTGCCTAGCAGTGATATGAAGAAGCAGTGATGGCAAAGGAGCTTAATGGCAAATGAACAAAGGCCATAACATGATAGCAACAGAAAACTAAAAAGTATCATGATGATCTTCAGAAGGGCTGAATTGTAATCCAGTTCAGGAACTACCAGGAATGCCAAGAATTAGATTAGGTAGTTCTCTGGTTCTGTCCTAAACTTAGAGGCACTGCTTTGTCCTGGTTCAAGGTCTTCTCTGGTGCTGATGATAACTGCTAAGATCTTTGGCAATGTCTAAATTGCTCCTCATGGTATTTAGCAGCTATTTTAGGAGTAGGCAACTTTTTTTATTATGATGATGCGTTCAAGTACGATATCTTTAATGCTAGTCTTGAGGTAAATTGAGAATCTCGGATACTGCAAGAATTTCGAACCCTCATTTATAGTGAGTTCATTAAGGCAGCAACTCTTTCAGTGACTTGAAACTCTTCTTCCTATATTTCTGGCCACCTGAGGCTGAGTTGCCATTTATAAGATAAGCTGTCAACTAATTCCCCTCCTATCTCTTGACTGTTGAAGTCTACAGTCTCCGTTTCCTTCTCAGCCTCCTGAGATTTTCTCACACCGACTAGCCTCCACAAGGTTGCTGGGAGAGATAAACTGCTTCTCTGGAGAAAAGGCTGGTTACAAGTATAGCATTAATTAATATTGTTCTATTAATTAAATTTCAGTGACTCCAGAACACAGAGTGGAATTATCTCTCCTTAACAGGGAATTGTTCGTACGGAGATGCCATTTGTGTCAAATCATGGAAGGGGCATCAAATCTTTTCCCAGGAGAAGAAACTGTGGTTGCACTAAACTCACTGTTTAACCATGTGCAAGGATACATTGTAAGCATAATGAGTTACACAAATAATTAACAGATTTTTATCAGACAAAAATAAATAATTAGCTTGGAGTCGGTTCCCTGGGTTAAATATACACACAGACTTGCACATGGAGTTATGGAATTATCAGTGGCACAACTGTGTCCTTGTAGATGAGAACATCAGTCCAGTGAGTGGAGAACAATTTACACCCTACTGCAGTTTAGAAACCTTTAGGCTTAGCAGACAAACGTACTATGGAATATATCCAGCAGTTAGTTAGACATTTAATATCTCCATTTCTCACCGTTCCTCCAAGAAGCAAAATGCAACATGTGTGCTTCTTGTAGCCTTGCAACAACCCTGTTAAGTCAACTCAGTTTAGCTACTCCAAGGATACTCAGTAAGTGTTGTATCTAAGCTGAGGTTTAAACATGAAGTTCAACATGGGGGTGGGGGGAGGTTGAGAATTGCATAATAGGCTTGCAGGGGGTACAGAGGGCAGACAGTAAAGGAAGTCAGAAAACAAAACAGGCTACATGCTCCACCAGTTCTGATTTTTTTTTTTTGTTATACTCCCATTTAGTACTAATGGGCATCATAAAACCCTATTTAGTCATAATTTTTGTATGACCCAAGAACCCTTTCATATTTCACAAGTCCTCTGTAACCATATTTTGCTAAAAATTGGTGGTATGGTTTATATCAAGCTTTCACAGAAAACCCACAAGCAGCTACTCTCCAAGCATTCCCCAGCCAAAAAGCCTGCAAGGTTTTCATTTATTTATTTATTATTCACATTTCTATCACTGCCCATCTCCTCCTCATATTCATGCTGTATATGAGGATGTATTTTGACAAGGTACAACTGGATGCTGTCTCTTTGTCCTTCTGGTCTTCAGTTTCATTTTCTGAAACTGCCAAATAACAAAGGAAGCACTTTAAACCAAGGAAATCTCCAGAGGATTATTTGATTCCATTGGAGGTGATTAGGAACTACCTGGGCTGGTGGGCCACCAGTTGTATCTATTGACTAATCTGTCTTCACTTCTAGGGATTGGTGTTTAGTGATAATTATTCCAGTTCATAAGAAAAGCAGGAAGGAGCATGCAGTCAACTGTTTCCTGATCAGTCTTCCAAATATTGTTAATAAGTTATCTTCCAAACATATAACTGGAAGCACCTAGAATGCATCTGAGGAACAGGAAGAACAGGCTCACCATTGTTGAGCAATGGACTTGTATAACAGCATCTGGCTGAGAAATATTCCCATCAACCACAATTGATTATTGCATTTGTGGATTTTAAATATACCTTCAATCTCATTTCTAAAAGAGAGCTTGGACCAAGATTAAGGTCTCAACAATCAGTTGACATCTACTTACTCTCATCTATAAATGAGATTGATTGATTAGGTGCCATCAAGTCATTGTTGACCCTTAGTGACCACACAGATAGATTTTCTCCATGAATATATAATATACAAACAGCAAATGCATAGTCCAGTATAATCAGTTAGGCCACCTTAAGGAGGAAACCCAACTCATAGGAGAAAGGAAACAAAGGTATATTCTTGGTCCATTCTTGTTCAGTATCAATATAAGTGAATTAGTTCAGCATTTAACCTATTTAAAGCTCCCTCCAAAGTTGGTGAACCAACATCATTCAGTACTTTTTACATAGATGATGCAATTTCCTACTGCAATCTCCTATCAGAATAAGGAGATCTCTGTCAACATGGACTGTGCATTGCAGAAAGGAATCTTTGCAAGTTAATTAGTGCAAGTTCCAGAATGCAGTATTTGCAAAAAGGCCCAGCCTGAGTAATTGGTATATCAATGATTTAAGTTTTCCCTGGAAGCATTAATTCCCCTGGGAATGGAATGGCAAAGTTACTTCTTAAATAAAAGGTATGAATTACACCAAATTCTGTCCAATATATTTATAGAAATCAAGTAAACTGCCTTAGACTTGAAGGCACCTCAATTTTCTCTCTATTTCTGAAGACCCTAGATTATTTACATTAGCATGTTTACCGTAATCTCTTTTGCAATTTAGAAGACAGATTACATGGAATTTGTAACATGAGATATGTTTGACCATATAATTCATGAGCAGTAGCATCTCTGTCTCCTTTATTGCATTTTTGTACTATATCTGTTATTGAGACTGACTTATAAACCATTATAATTCCTCTTATCAAAGAATGTCCTAGTTACTTTATCAATGTTTTATCAACTGTATTAATTTTATCAACTTTATTCATTTAGATCAGGGCAATGAGCTATCTTTTAAAACTGCTAGATTTTGTTTGATAGACATCAAAATGCATACACAGTGTCATGTTCACCGTTCCAATGTTGCTGGTACATCATAACATTTTGCATGTCATTTGGCTGATGTGCGTCTGGGAAGGGAGGAGGATTCCATCTCGTGGGATTGTTATATGTTAGCAGCTGAATTGGAATGTGTTTGGGTTATCTCCTGTGTTCAAGGTTCCTTTCCCAGGACATCAGCAGAAACGGTTACCAGCACCTGGGGGGGGGGGGAGTTTGCAACGGCAGGGTGAGGGGAGGGATTACGTTTGAGCCGAGGGTTTTTAGGCGCGCTTTTGCTCATTCTCAGCTTTCTCTGTATTTGCATACTATTCTTTAATAAATCAGATATCATTAAGTTCCTGCTTGTGAGTCTGAGTCTATTAGAGTAGGCAATCATTACATAAAGCTGAGAATCCAAAAAATTTTTCCGTTAGCCCCTTTCCAGATTTATTTTGTGAGGGAGAAGTGCTAGCGATGAGCAAACCAAATCCCCAAACCACGGAAAGCGAGGAATCGAGCAAGGGGGAACCCGACTCCACAGTGATAAGAATGGAGAAAGTCCCTCCTCAAGAGCCCTCAGAAGTTTGAGAGGGGTCGAGCTCCAGCCTAGGAGAAGAGGAGGTTGGAGGTAAAAGAGCCCCTGAACCAACCGGTGAGTCACCAAGCGAGCTGCTCACCTGGGATGAAACACAGGGATCCCTACCAGGGACGTCCAAAACATCTTGGAAGCAGCGATACCCGATGTCCCCAACCGTGGTGAGGCAGGAGGGAAAGGAGGATTCCCAAACCCCTGATCATATAAAACTGGTGGAGGTCAAATTGGAGTCACTAGAATTTATGTTCCATAAAATGTCCATGGACTGGGGTCCCCGGGAGAGGAGGAGAGAGGAGTCCAGTAATAGGTATTCGACTCCTTCTTTGCCCCCACCTTCCCCGGGGGAAAGGAGTAGGACCCAGCACAGAGAGGAAGTAAGAGCATCGAGGGTGAGAATTTCAAGGTCCCCTCCCCGTGAGCGGAGTTCCCTGGGAGCTAAGAGGAAGCCCAACCGACCAGCTGTGGCGAAGGGACCTGTCATGAGTAAGGATGGTGAGCAGGGGGCTCCCATCCAGGCTGTAAAGCGCATGCGTAGCACTGAGGAATTAGGTAGCCATTCCAAGAGACACCAATCGGGCCCGCCTTAACCTTTGGGGTTGATATGTCTGGTTTTTTCCCATGCTTCTTCAGTTTGTTAGGATTTTCCTGTTATGTAGCAGCAACAAAACACTACAGACCTGTTCCTTGTCTCAGCGTGGTTCCTGGCTGTTAGGACAGGACTGCCTGGAGTGGGGGTTAAGGATTTTACCATTAAATTTGATGGAGATCCAACTAAGATATCATTCTTCCTTACCAATGCAAGGAGTTATATGGACAAATGGGAACAGTGTTTCCGCTCAGAAAGAACCAAGATTAATGCCATTGCCACTAAGTTCAAGGGGCGAGCTGCTATGTCAATCGGATGCCCCTGAGCTGGAGGAGTTTGAAGAATTCCTGTGGGTGTTGAAACTACACTTTGAAGACCCGTTAGCTAAAGAAAGGGCAAAACAGGCATTGAGGGAGCTGTGCCAGGGTCCACGATTGGTGGCAGACTACGCTCTGGAATTTAAGGCTCTGGCTGGGAAGGTTGAGGATTGGTCCCAATCCACATTAATAGAACTTTTTAAGGACGGTCTGAATATGGAGGTCCTGAGGTGGTCGCTTGGCAGGGACGACCCAGATACCCTGTATGAATGGATACAGCTGGCAGGGAAGGCTGAGCATGCCCATGAGACTTTTGCTCACCGGAAGGTGATGAGATATGCTGGGCTCAGCAAGGGTTCCCGCACTGCTGCACCCACTGGAAAGACCGGTCAACGTGCCTGGGAAGAGGAGAGAGAGCGCCGCTATGCGAAAGGACAATGCCTCCGATGTGGGAAGGAAGGTCACTGAGCGGCGGCGTGCCCGAAGGGAAAGACCGATGATCGTCCGGGAAAGCCGTTGGGGAAATCTCCCTCTCTACCCAGGAAAATGAAGGCAGCCATGGCTGAAACTGAAGTGGAGGAGGTTCCTTACTTCGGGGGTGAGGGGGAGCTCGATCTACACCAGCCGGCGGGAAACACCAGCCACCTGCTCTAAAGAGTGCCTGTGGGCAGGTGGTGGAGGATGGGCATGAACATATTTCGGTGAGTGCCAACTATCCCACACTGACCGTTAAAGTGAAGTTAGGCTCCTGCACAAGAACCGTTGAAGTTTGGGCATTGATCGATTCAGGGTGTTCACGTTGCTTGATGCACCCTGACGTGGTGGCTGCTTTGGAGTTACCCAGCTTTCCACTAAAACGTCCTGTGATTTTCACCCAACTGGATGGTTCTACGGCGGGGGGGGGGGGAAGCCAGTCACTCATTCCACGGGCATGGTGGCATTGCAAATGGGCAGCCACCATGAGGGGCTGCTGTTTGCAGTGGCGCCTGTGGGGGGTCCCTTAGTCATTTTGGGGATTCCTTGGTTGGTCCAACAAAACCCATATATAAATTGGGTGCACAGGACTTTGACTTTTGGGGATGGTTTCTATCAAGCCCCTGGGGAGGATGACGCTCTGCAAGCTGCAGTGGGGAGGGCGGTGGCAGCAACCCCGCATTTCACTGTCACCCCACTGGAGGGCTTGCCGGAGCAATACCAAAGCTTTGCGGATGTGTTTAGTGAGAAGGAAGCGGACCAACTTCCACCTCATCGAAAAACTGACTGTGCGATAGAGTTGGTCCCCGACGCGCAACTGCCCAAACCAAAAATCTATGCCATGACGCAAAAGGAACTGGCAGTGTTGTGGGAGTTTGTGGATAAAAACTTGGCCAGGGGTTTAATTGAACCAGCAAATTCGCCAGTGGGCGCCCCCGCCTTGTTTCGAGCGAAGAAGGATGGGACACTGAGACTTTGTATAGATTACCGCAGATTAAATTTGGTCTCAATATTAAACAAATATTCTCTGCCAATAATAAAAGACATGTTAGCACATCTGGCTAAGGGGAAAATCTTCTCTAAGCTGGATTTGAGGGAAGCCTATTTCCGTATCCGCATACGGGAGGGGGATGAGTGGAAGACTGCTTTCAATTGTCCTCTGGGTTCTTTTCAGTACAAGGTTTTGCCTTTTGGGTTGGCGGGGGCACCAGGGGTGTTCATGCAATTGATCAATGAAGTGTTACATGAACATTTGTTCAAGGGTGTACTGGTCTATTTGGATGATGTTTTAATTTATACTGAAATGGAGGAGGAACATGAGCGCTTGGTGAAACAGGTGCTTAGCAAACTGAGAAAGGCTGAGCTTTATGCTAAACTTTCTAAGTGTGAATTTCATCAGACTCAGCTTGACTACCTGGGGTACAGGATCTCTGACAAGGGCATTGAAATGGATCCTGCGAAGATTCAAGATATTTTGGGGTGGGAGCGCCCGCATACCCGCAGGCGGCTCCAAAGTTTTCTTGGCTTTTCCAACTATTACTGCCAATTCATCCAGGGGTTCGCAGAAATTGCATTGCCTCTGACTGATTTGTTACGTACGAAGGGGTTGGGGGACACACGCAAGGTGAAGAACCCGGGGGCATTGCTCAATTGGACACCTGAATGCCAGTTGGCTTTCGACAAACTCAAAAGCCTGTTCACTGCTGAACCCATTCTGCAACACCCTGATCCCACTAGACCCTTTGTGGTTCAAGTGGATGCTTCCAATTTCTCAATTGGTGTGCTCTTGCTGCAAGCGGATGCTGCTGGCTGCCTGAAGCCCTGTGCGTATCTGTCCCGGAAATTTTCCGAGACAGAAAGGTGATGGCGTGTTTGGGAAAAAGAAGCTTTTGCAGTCAAGGCTGCTCTGGAGGCATGACACCACCTCTTAGAGGGGGCTATATGTCCTTTTGAGGTTTGGACTGACCATAAAAATTTGGAAGCGCTCAGCACGCCCCGTAAGCTCAGTCCAAAGCAGATCCGCTGGGCTCAATTTTTCAGTCACTTTGACTTTAATTTGAAGTTCATTCTGGGCAAGAAAAACTTCCTGGCTGATGCGCTTTCCTGCCTGCCCCAGGACTCGGTCCAGGCACCTGACATTGTGGGTACGGTGTGGACAGCACCCCAATTGGGGTTGCAAGCTGTCACACGCAGTCAGACCTGTGCACAGCTGCCCCCAGCTTCAGTTTCACCAGCTGGGGGAAGAATGCCAATTCCCTCGCAATTGCAACAACAGTTTCTGCTAGAGCTGAACTCTGACACTTGGTTGCAAGTGAATAGAGACAATGTTACATTTGACAGAGGCTTCGCTTGGAAGCAGAACCGCCTCTATGTCCCTGACAGTTTGCGAAGGGAAATTTTGATTAGGTCTCATGATGATAAAGTGGCTGGTCATTTTGGGTTTGTCAAAACCTTACACCTCGTGCGCCGCCAATTCTGGTGGCCCACATTGAGACATGATGTAAAAAGTTATGTTGCTTCTTGTCCTGTCTGTGCCATGTCTAAACAGAAGGGGGGCAAACCGCAAGGGCTACTGCAGCCGGTGGCCAGCCCCTCCCGTCCTTGGGAGGAGGTTTCCATGAATTTCATTGTGGATTTGCCTCCTAGTCAGAGAAAGACTGTGATTTGGGTGGTGAAGGACTACTTTTCTAAGCAAGCCCATTTTATTCCATGTGCTTCCATTCCATCTGCACAGCAATTGGCCCGCCTTTTTCTAGTCCACATCTACTGGATTCACGGGAGCCCCTCCTGCTTGATCACGGACTGCGGAACACAGTTTACTTCCCAATTTTGGAGGGCATTTTTGAAGCTGGTGGGCACCAAGCAGGCGTTGTCCACTGCATCACATCCGGAGACTGACGGATCTACGGAGGCTCTTAATTCGACCCTGGAACAATTTTTGCAGGCATTTGTCAACTATCAGCAGGACAATTGGGTTGATCTGCTGCCTTTTGCTGAGGTGGCTTATAATAACGCTGTCCATCAGAGCACAGGGCACACCCCTTTCCGTACTGTATTTGGCCGGGACTTTGTTCCCATTCCTGACTTGCCTCAGCCCTCCATGCAGCCCTCCTCTGCTTCTGATTGGGCTGCTCACCTGGCTGATTCGTGGCCGGTAATTCAACAGGCGTTGGCTGATGCCCAATCTGCCTATAAACTGCACGCCGATAAGCGACGAGCCCTGCAACCTGCTTTTAAAGTTGGTGATAAGGTCTACCTTTCCACCAAGTTCATTAAATCCCCTCAGCCCTCAAAGAAGTTGGCTCCTAAGTTTGTTGGTCCTTTTCCCATTGTGGGCGTTGTGAACCCTGTCACATTTAAACTGGATTTGCCACACAATCTGAAGCGTTTACATCCTGTTTTTCATTGCAGCTTGCTCAAGCCTGTCAACCACTCCGATCATTGGCATCTGCAACCCCCACCTCCTGCTCCAATCATGATTGACGGACAGCAACATTTTGAGGTGAAGGAGGTCCTTGATTCTCGCAGACTTCGTGGCACCCTGCAGTACCTCATTCAGTGGAAACACTTTCCCCACCCTGAGTGGGTGTCTGCCCATGATGTTCAATCTCCTCTTTTAGTTCGACGCTTTCATCTAGCTTATCCTATGAAACCTGCTCCTTGATATTTTTTGGGGGGCGGTATGTCATGTTCACCGTTCCAATGTTGCTGGTACATCATAACATTTTGCATGTCATTTGGCTGATGCGTGTTTCGTCTGGGAAGGGAGGAGGATTCCATCTCGTGGGATTGTTATATGTTAGCAGCTGGATTGGGATGTGTTTGGGTTATCTCCTGTGTTCAAGGTTCCTTTCCCAGGACATCAGCAGAAACGGTTACCAGCACCTGGGGGGGGGGGTGGAGTTTGCAATGGCAGGGCGAGGGGAGGGATTACGTTTGAGCCAAGGGTTTTTAGTTTGTATTTGGCATGCTTTTACTCATTCTCAGCTTTCTCTGTATTTGCATACTATTCTTTAATAAACCAGATATCATTAAGTTCGTGCTTGTGAGTCTGAGTCTATTAGAGTAGGCAATCATTACACACAGTTACTTACAATTTTAGGTTAACAGATTAATTTTAAGAGCTATCCCTTTGGCTAAACAGAAAGATGATTTTTAATTTATTTTGAACTGGTTGTTAGTTGACCTGGAAATCTCTCTCTCTGTCTCTTATTGTTTAATTGGACTGTGACTGAAATACAAGGGCTTTTTCCCCCTCTTTCCGAGCTATCTTTAAGAATTTCTGCTGTTTTCAGCCTTTATGTATTTCATTATCTAATGAGATTAAGTGGTTTATGTCAAAAGCCACCATACTCCTTTCTATCATCATCTTCTGTCTTCCCAGAAGCTCACAACCCTTCCTTCAGCTATAATTTGCTCACAGACTAATCGGTACACATTTCAAGAGAACAAAGTGCCTTCTCCAGAGCCAAGGTCAATTTGTTGACATGTGGAGATGTGCATGTATTTTCAGTCTTCCTGCTAGCAAAAAAACCAGAGTTGTGCTGTACATGTGTTTCCACAAATGATGTTCCAAGACTTAGACAGTTTCTTCAAGGGCTTCTTTTTCATGGGAATGGAAAGAAGGTTGAATACCAAGAAAGATGGACAGGAGATGACTGGCATAGCTGGAAGCTGCATGAAAAGGTCAGCATCTGAAAGATGTAATACCGAGTTCCATCTGAGCAAAGGTGCAGCTGCAGCTGTAACTCAATTTTCTAATGAACTGGCTTTGAACACCTAATGTCATACTCCCTTCTCAGCTATGTTTGTGTTATGCCGATATTAGACAGAGATTGCTGAATGCCTGTCTGTGGCCAAAATACAAGAATGACACAAAGGCAGCTCCCTTTTCTTTTTTCTGCCTGCAACTCACTGCTACAACAGATTTGTAAAGGGACTAATGAAGGCTTTCAAGTGTCAAGTGTACATCAAGCTCATGGGAAGACCTCAGCAGAATTTCCCAGATATGTAATTGGGCAAGGCTGGACTTGGCTCAGCTCAAGGCTCTCAGACACACAACAATATAAGAATCTTAATTGCATAGTAGGAAGAGGCTACTAAAAGAGTGGGTTACCATCTGTCAACATGATGGTGCAACTGCATTTTTTGTGCCAGGTGTAGTTTAATTCTGGTATTTCTTTCTCTCACCCCTCCAGCTGTTAAATTGACTTTTGCCCTGAGCTTCTCCGCTTTTATGCTGGATGACTGTTAGTGACTGACATAACTGACATCTCTGCCATGAGAAACTCTGGCTCTTAACTCCTGTACATACCATTAAGCTATAAAAAAGAAAGTGGGATTTAGGAGTTGGTGTTAAAATAAATTCTGCCCGGAATCCTGATGGGAGTGAGTTACGGTATTTGGATTCTAACAGATCCATGGTGGCAGAGATACTGATCAGAATAAATGTTGATAGTTGTTCCATTATAACTAGAAAAACAACCTATGGTAGGAACAGGTTTTACCTATTTTCGAAGCTTTGAAATAGCTTTTCCCAACCTGTACATCCTTCAGATCTGCAGGCTTCAAATTCAAGAATTCTTAGCTGCAGTTGATGTTCAACCATCTGGAAGATACCCAAGTTAAAGAAAAAGTCTCTTCTATTATTGTTTGAATGTTTTAAAAGGCCTGGATGGTGCTAGACGCATCATACTGTTTGTAGAGCAGAAATTTCTATTCTGGTGCTTCTTGGGATAACCATGTGATTATACATCCTTGGTCAATCATGGGGGGAGGAAGGAGTTTCTCCTCTTCAAAGAATCTGGCACAGTTATACTTCTTCTTAATGTCTTGAATGTTTGGAAACACATAGAAGAGATTTGTGGCAATCTCATACAGTTTCTAAAGTTCAACCCCCACAACCATTCCAAGTTCAACATGACAAAATTTCCATGGGTCTGTAATTCAAATTTAGACCAAATATTTTCAGGATCAGAATTTTGTTCCTAGAAGCAGACTGCAAAGTGGAAGAGACTTACCCTGGTCTGCAAGTTCCTCTGTGGAGGAATGCAGATTCAGAAGAGAGAGCCATGCTATTCTTAAATTTGCCAAGCAAAGTCAGAAGACTGGATGGTTTCAGCTTTATACATGCCACACTGCTACCACTTGGAAGTGACCTTCCTGGTTTCCCTTCCTCTGACCTCCAAGGATTGCCATCAGGCAGCTCATTGTTTTTCTTATTTTATCTTATATTTTAATATAAATACAAAATTAATCTGCTAATTTAGTATGATTTTCAATGAGTCTGACTCCAGAATGGAGGTTAGAGATGCACAACCATGAGAGAAAAGCCAAAGGAGGGAACAAGATTCATTCTTAGTATCTTAATCAGTAGTGAGAGTTGATCCCATTTCAGTCATCTTTAGTGGATCATTAAGGAGAGAACCCAGAACATTTTCCCTTCCTATTCAAAAGGACTTGTTGACCTTCCTGATTAATTTTCATCACCCTGGCCACTGCCGTTGCCACCCCAAATGGCTGGTCTAGGGAGCAGCAGTCTTACTATAAATCATTTTTCAAGAGGAAATACATAATAGAATCATAGGACGTAAGAAATCATCTAGTCCAACACTCTGACCACTGCAGAAATCCAGCACAGGAATCTGGCTTAACTGATGCCTTGGGGAAAAAAGAGCATTTTTCCACAACAAATTATGTTTCATTTAGTTTCCTTGTTGATTGTATTAGAAATGACAAAGTCTCATTTTCCAGCCTATATATTTTTTTTAGATTTAGATTTGGGGGGTGCAGGGGTATCACTTTGGAATAAGGTTTCCAGAGGAAAATATTCCATGGGAACTCACAAAGATTAAAGTCATGTTCTGCAGAGAGATAGATTGAGCCCCAAAGGACGCAATTCTCCATAGCCCAGCATTCAATCTTTAAACCAATATATTTGGACGGTCTGACATAATCATGATTCCCAGAAGCATCTACACAGACATTTAAAGTGTATGTCACAGTGGATTTATTTTAAATCAAATTGATTTAAGTCACTAGATGGGAAAACTCAGTTTAATGATTTAAAGCACTATTTGTTCAATAGTCAGGATGATTCTGAAATAATTATTTCTAGAAAAAGTGCATTTTCTTCATTTGATGTAACCTGAAGACATAGGCTTCATTATGCAGAAATAGGTGTAGATTTCATTGTTGGAAGGCACATATCATGTAAAGTAATTATTTAGTCAATTCCTTTTTGGGGATTTCATCAAGGAACACAGTAATTATCTTAGTACCAAGAAAGCAGAAACCTAGGAGCTGAACCAACTCCAGTTCAATTCATTTTTGTGGATGTGTGGAGAATAATTGATGGGCTAGGAGAACAGTCATCCTTAGCTTTTAAATCATACTAATCCATCATCTCAAATTCATTATTTAGTAAAATGTAAGAACATAAGAACAACCCTATCTGATCAGGCCAATGTCCAACTTAGTCAAACATCTTTATTTCTCAGAATGGCCAACCATATGCCTCTGGGGTAATTGCATAAAGGAGATGGAGGCATATTCTTCTCCTGCTGTTATTTCCCTGAAGCTGTTAAAGTTTCATTTGATTGAATATTGATTGATAGATTTATCCTCTATGAATTCATCCAATCCCCTTTCAAAGCCATCCGAGTTAATGGCTATGACTACATCTCACGAGAAAGGATCCCCCAGGTTAATTATGTATGATGTCTATTTTAGCTCTCCATCCAATCAGCTGTAATGGATGACTCTGCTACTAGTACATTGAAAGCATAAGAAAAACTACAAAATTCCTCTTTCTTTTCCTTCATTGTCCTTATTTTTCTTTTTTGCTTTTAGAAAGGCAAAAAGAAAGGCAAAAAGACAGCTTCTGTCTGTCTGTCTATCTATATCTATTTATAACCTGATTCAACCCTGAAGGATCTGGGCATTATACAAGTATAAAAACAAAATCATAAAACAAGAATATAAAATCCCAAATAAAATCTTATAGTTCATTAGATCAACCAGGACCAAAACTACTGTATGCTGAAATAGAACAACTTTTGATGTTTCTGAAAGGCCAACAGTGTAGACATCACACATACCTCCATGGAGAGGGTGTTCCAAAGGGTGGAGGTTACTAAGGAGTAGTACTACAGAAGTAGAACATTAGAAAGTAGAATAGAATTAAAGGCTGTA
The DNA here is from genome assembly GCF_035149785.1 of Candoia aspera. Taxonomy (NCBI): domain Eukaryota; kingdom Metazoa; phylum Chordata; class Lepidosauria; order Squamata; family Candoiidae; genus Candoia; species Candoia aspera. The sequence continues at coordinate 328,473,490 of NC_086153.1, forward strand.
TTCATGATTCTATCTCTGAGCCATCATTGCTTCATGAATCTTTTAATGAAACCATTTAGAAACTGATTTCAGTTGAAAAAAAAAATCCTTTTGTTAAAAAATAATTCAGCATTTATTTATTTTTATTTTTAACATAATTTATTTTTGATCTACTCTGGGGTGCTTTCATGAAGGAGATGGAGACAAACTCCTCTCGTGCTGTTGTTCCCTACAGCCGGTGTATGAAGGTTACCTTGAATTTAATCACCCTTGTTGGATCTGTCCACCCAATCCCCTTTCAAAATACAGTCTGCATTCTATTTTTGTGACAAGAAGCACTTGATATAAAGCAAGGAGGATACTACGCTCAACAACCGCAATATTTCTTTCTGCTCCAAAGTCTGATGCTGCTACCACATGTTCCAACTGCATGGTGCAGATGTTATCTTCCCACTGCTGGCCATTTTGCTGAAACAACTGTGAGAAACATGCCTGGAGCTTGTTTTTTGATATCCCTTATGTTAAAAAGCTTATGAGAACAATTGCTGTGTAGCAGGTTCACTCTTCTCAGCCAGGAACAGTAGATATAGCGGCTTTCATTTCCAGACCCACAGTGAGCCTCGTTTTAAATACCTAAATCCTTTGCTCCAGAATCAGTTTGGTCTCTGGCAATGTCTGGATCAGGTGTCTGGGATTACAAAGGAATATCCAGCCCAGAGCTCTGGTCTGGAATTCATCCAGGACTGCTAAACAGAATGTTTTAGATTTGAGAAAGGAAGGAAGGAAGGAAGGAAGGAAGGAAGGAAGGAAGGAAGGAAGGAAGGAAGGAAGGAAGGAAGGAAGGAAGGAAGGAAGAGGGAGGGAGGGAGGGAGGGAGGGAGGGAGGGAGGGAGGGAGGGAGGGAGGGAGGGAGGAGAGGGAAATCCAAATAGTACCCCATGAAGTGAGAAAGGATGTATAGATAGGACCGTATTATTCACACAGTACATAAATGAAAAGAACTACAGATGGTGAGATTCCTTCTAAGACGTTTTCCTAAAAGTATCTTTACAAAGGGAGGGATGCCCTTCCACGCTCCCTTAACCCTAGCCCTTTCTTCCGTTCAGTGTTTTCACATCCACCATGATAACCAGAATGTCCACTGGTCTGACACACAGACAGCAAGCCATGTTCTAGATGTGATAGGCTACATGGAAGGGTGGTGGACATGGCAGCTACTGTTTTGTCATGGATAAATTACTACCTAGTAACTTTTGGGGAAGTGGTAGGCCTAGTAAGGCCTATAGTAAAAAATAATAACAATAAGCAGAAAAAAATAAGCAGTTTGGGGAAGAAGGATTTCCGTGTGCACGCAGGCGAGGCTATAGAATCCATTTTTTCTTTATATAACATCCATGGATAGAGTCCATTTTACCACCTTAGCATGCTGACACAGAATAGGCATGTATTTTTTGCTTATTTATACTAATATCTTCACAGTATGCCAGTGTAACTGTTCCTCAGAAAAGGTAATCCTGACTGCTGTTAACCATGTTCTTTGTGAACAGCTTGTTTGCTTGTTTATCTTATAAACAAATATAATTAAATGGGAAGGCAAGGCAAGGTAAACTGATAGTCCATGCAGAACTAAAATTAAATTGTCCTAGGATATGAATTATATAAGTACTTCAAGGAGTTATCCCAATATTTTAGGGGCAGCTGCCAATGGTGGAGGCTGCCTTTGGTTTTGTTGTTTATTCGTTTAGTCGCTTCTGACTCTTCGTGACTTCATGGACCAGCCCATGCCAGAGCTTCCTGTCGGTCATCAACACCCCCAGCTCCCCCAGGGACGAGTCCGTCACCTCTAGAATATCATCCATCCACCTTGCCCTTGGTTGGCCCCTCTTCCTTTTGCCCTCCACTCTCCCTAGCATCAGCATCTTCCCCGGGGTGTCCTGTCTTCTCATTATGTGGCCAAAGTATTTCAGTTTTGCCCTTAATATCGTTCCCTCAAGTGAGCAGTCTGGCTTTATTTCCTGGAGGATGGACTGGTTGGATCTTCTTGCAGTCCAAGGCACTCTCAGAATTTTCCTCCAACACCACAGTTCAAAAGCATCGATCTTCCTTCTCTCAGCCTTCCTTATGGTCCAGCTCTCGCAGCCATATGTTACTACAGGGAACACCATTGCTTTAATTATGTGGACCTTTGTTGTCAGTGTGATGTCTCTGCTCTTCACTATTTTATTGAGATTTGTCATTGCTCTTCTCCCAAGGATTAAGTGTCTTCTGATTTCCTGACTGCAGTCAGCATCTGCAGTAATGTTCACACCTAGAAATACAAAGTCTTTGACTGCCTCTACATTTTCTCCCTCTATTTGCCAGTTATCAATCAAGCTGGCTGCCATAATCTTGGTTTTTTTGAAGTTTAGCTGCAAGCCAGCTTTTGCACTTTCTTCTTTCACCTTCATCATAAGGCTCCTCAGTTCCTCTTCACTTTCAGCCATCAAAGTGGTATCATCTGCATATCTGAGATTGTTAATGTTTCTTCCAGCAATTTTAACTCCGCCTTGGATTCCTCAAGCCCAGCACGTTGCATGATGTGTTCTGTGTACAAGCTGAATAGGTAGGGTGAGAGTATACAGCCCTGCCGTACTCCTTTCCCAATCTTAAACCAGTCCGTTGTTCCATGGTCTGTTCTTACTGTTGCTACTTGGTCGTTATACAGATTCTTCAGGAGGCAGACAAGATGACTTGGTATCCCCATACCGCTAAGAACTTGCCACAGTTTGTTATGGTCCACACAGTCAAAGGCTTTAGAATAGTCAATAAAACAGAAATAGATATTTTTCTGAAACTCCCTGGCTTTTTCCATTATCCAGCAGATATTGGCAATTTGGTCCCTAGTTCCTTTGCCTTTTCTAAACCCAGCTTGTACATTTGGCAATTCTCGCTCCATGAATTGCTGAAGTCTACCTTGCAGGATCTTGAGCATTACCTTACTGGCATGTGAAATGAGTGCCACTGTTCGATAGTTTGAACATTCTTTAGTGTTTCCCTTTTTTGGTATGGGGATATAAGTTGATTTTTTCCAGTCGGATGGCCATTCTTGTGTTTTCCACATTTGCTGGCATATAGCATGCATTACCGTGACAGCATCATCTTGCAAGATTTTGAACAGTTCAGCTGGGATGCCGTCATCTCCTGCTGCCTTGTTATTAGCAATGCCTCTTAAGGCCCACTCAATCTCACTCTTCAGGATGTCTGGCTCTAGCTCACTGACCACACCGTCAAAGTTATCCTTGATATTGTTATCCTTCCTATACAGGTCTTCTTATATTCTTGCCACCTTTTCTTGATCTCTTCTTCTTCGGTTAGGTCCTTGCCATCTTTGTTTTTGATCATACCCATTTTGGCCTGGAATTTACCTCCAGTGTTTCTAATTTTCTGGAAGAGGTCTCTTGTCCTTCCTATTCTATTGTCTTCTTCCACTTCCACACATTGCTTGTTTAAAAATAATTCCTTATCTCTTCTGGCTAACCTCTGGAATTTTGCATTTAATTGGGCATATCTCCCCCTATCACTGTTGCCTTTTGCTTTCCTTCTTTCTTGGGCTACTTCTAGTGTCTCAGCAGACAGCCATTTTGCCTTCTTGGTTTTCTCTTTCTTTGGGGTGTATTTTGTTGCCGCCTCCTGAACAATGTTGCGCACTTCTGTCCATAGTTCTTCCCGGACCCTATCTACTAAGTCCAGTCCCTTAAATCTATTCTTTACCTCCACTGCATATTCCTTAGGAATATTAGTGAGCTCATATCTAGCTGATTTGTGGGTCTTCCCTAATCTCTTTAGTCTGATCCTAAATTGTGCGAAAAGAAGTTCGTGATCTGAACTACAGTCAGCTCCAGTTCTTGTTTTCACCGACTGTATAGATGTCCGCCACCTTTGGCTGCAAAGGATGTAGTCAATCTGATTTTGGTGTTGCCAACTGGGGAAGTCCCTGTATAAAGCTGTCTCTTAGGTTGCTGGAAGAGAGTGTTTGTTATGCAGAGTGAGTTGTCTTGGCAAAATTCTATCCGCCTATGTCCTGCTTTGTTTTGTTCTCCCAGGCCATGCTTACCTGTAATTCCAGGTGTCATTTGACTGCCCACCTTAGCATTCCAGTCTCCTGTGATGAAAATAACATCTCTTTTAGGCGTGTTGTCCAGTAGGTGCTGCAGATCCTCATAGAACTGCTCTACTTCAGCTTCTTCAGCATCTGTGGTTGGGGAGTATATTTGGATCACTGTGATGTTAGATGGCCTGCCCTGAATTCGAATTGAGATCATTCTATCATTTTTTGGATTGTATTCAAGCACTGCTTTAGCCACTTGACTATTAATTATGAAGGCTACTTCATTTCTTCTGTGGTCAGTAGATCTGGTGGTCATTTGATGTGAAGTGGCCCATTCCAGTCCATTTCAGTTCACTGATGCCCAAGATGTCTATCTTTAATCTTGACATCTCACCAATAACCACATCCAATTTGCCCTGGCTCATAGATCTTACGTTCCAGGTTCCAATGGTGTTTTGATCCTTAGAACATCGGATTCGCTGTTCACCACCAGCACCGTTGGCCGCTAGCCGTCCTTTCAGCTTTGAGCTAGCTGCATTTGGTAATCATCCCTATACTAATGAAAGTTACCCTGAGTTGTTCTATTGGATGGCAAAGACTTCTGGATCAAACTATATCTAAGAAGCTATGCAATGTTTTACTGACTCAAGCATCCAGCAGATTGTGGATTCTGGCCAGAGCTATAATATGTTCAACATAAGTGATAAAATCTGACCATTCTCAATTTCAGTCAAACCCAAGTGAAAGATATAAGACATGGTTTAAAATAAAGGATGGGCTGAAGTCCAATTGATTGTGGCCAACAGAACACCTGATGGAGTCCTTGGTGCTCTCTGAGCCTTGTTGTTTTCTTGCAGACGTTTCATTGCCAGACTAAGCATTGCCTGAGTTAATAGTTCCTTGATTAGGGTGTATTGTGTATTGTGCTGTTTGATGATTCATCTGGTGTCTTCTGACTGCAGTTGTTCCTTTTGTATTATGACAAAAGTGTCATCTACATACCGGATCCATACTTTGGGTTGTATGTGTGGGAGTGCTATCCTTTCCAGGCGCTGCATTACACTTATAGCAGAGATCGTAATACAGCGCCTGGAAAGGATAGCAACCCAAAAGACCCAATAGCCCAAGAAGAAAAAACAGGAGTTATTTACAACATACAATGCAAAGACGGTAACAGCCACTATGTAGGACAGACAGGCAGAAGACTAGCAGAGCACATCCACGAACACCAACTAGCAGTCAGAAGACACGACGAGAACTCCTTAATCTCACAATACATGGACAGAGTCAACCATAGTTTCAACTGGGAAACTGTGAGCATCCTAAACCAAGCCAAATCCAAAAACGCCAGAGAATTCCTGGAAGCCTGGCACTCAGACAAAGCAGCCGTCAAGAGACACATAGAGGTAAACAACATTTACATACCATTCAAAAGAGACAATAGAAAAGCCAAAAGACCAGTACACTCCCTTGCCAGCAATCAACACCCAGATATGCAAAAATCAACACTAGGATTAACACCAGATGAACCATCAAACAGCACAATACACCCTAATCAAGGAACTATTAACTCAGTCAATAACCAAGCAACAAACAACAGCCCAATCAAAGAGCTCCCAAGGAGAGAACAACACCCCTATCAACACAAGCAGGGCAAGCCACAGTATATAAGCTGAGAGCAAGGCCCACTCCCTCTTTGCACTGAAGATGTTGCCTAGTCTGGCAATGAAATGTCTGCAAGAAAACAACAAGGCTCAGAGAGCACCAGGGACTCCACAGTTCAGTCCTGAGCTACAAATATTTGCTTCAATTGGTAGAACTCCTGATATTTTGCAGTGCTTCAGATCTGATGCAAGCACCTTCTCGGTAACTCTCTGCAACTGCTGGCAACTCCTTAAAGGAGCCAAACATTTTCTTGGGCTTACACAGTAGCCATGCATACCAAGAATAGGGGCAGATAGGGAAAAATGAGCATCCAGGAAACTACAGACCAGTCAGTCTGACATTGACACCTGCAAATGATTCTAGAGCAGATCATAAAGTGATTAATTTTGCAAGCACAGGGGAGGATAATATGTCTATTAGATGAATATATTGGCTTGGAAACCAGACTCACAATGCTCATCAATGGTTTCTCTTCAAACTGGAATGAGATATCAAGCAGGATTCTGCAAGGTTCGATTCATTCTTCAACATTTTCATTAATCACTTGGATGAAGAGATGAAGGGAATGCATGGATACCTATGAGTTGGGGTGACATCACATGTGCCATGACATCATTAAATCATTGTGATGCAGTGATGTCATGTCATGTCATGTCATGTCATGTCATGGGGGCTTCTACTGGATGCCTAAACTGTATAAGAACTCTTATTAAATCTGTAATTATCACAGAACTGGGTGGGACACTTCATCTAAATTATTCCAAATCTTGAAAGGTTAGACAAGTGGTCTGAAAACAAAATAATGAAGCAGGGCTGTATTCTGCCCACTTTAATTTTTATGGAAATTCAGTTGTTACCACCTTAATTAAAGCAGAATTGTGGAGTCCTTGGTGCTCTCTGAGCCTTGTTGTTTTCTTGCAAACGTTTCACTGCCAGACTAGGCAACATCTTCAGCGCTGGTGAAGATGCTCAGTGCGGCTGAAGAAGTTGCCTAATCTGGCAATGAAACGTCTGCAAGAAAACAACAAAGCTCAGAGAGTACCAAGGACTCCACAGTTCATCCCTGAGCTACAAATATTATCTTCAATTGGTAAAACAGAATTCTGTCCTCCTAAACTCAACAATACATAGTTACCTGTGCATTATTACAGTTATTCTCTCTTCAACCCAGATTAATCTTTGAAGATATCTTTGGGCTTTAGCAGACTATTATAGGGAAAGGCTCATAATAAATGCCTCCAAAACCCAAATAAAGATTTTTTTCAAAGAGACTTAGACGTTATAAACCTTAATGGTAAATAAACAATAACAATAAAGACCAGGTTTCATCCTTCAAATATCTCAGTGTGGAATCAAACGCAGGACCCAAAGCAAATAATCAAGGCTGAACTGCAGTATTTTAAACAGTGCACTCTGGAGGGCTTCTCACCAAGATGGTAGATGCCTTTCCGCTGGCTGAAGGAATGCAGTGATATTTATACATTACAGGAAAAGGAAATGATGTAAGCATACATATTCATATGATGATGTAGGCAATACATACATATTCATAAGCAATAGATCTCAGGTTACTTTCTGCCCTACTTACTTACTCTGAAGAAAGCCACTGACTTAGCAGGAAGAAGGAGGGAGCAGACTTTTTGAATACAGAGATTCATGGTTGCTATGGGAATGTCCTGATCAAAGTTAGCAAAAGCTGCAGAAGCTGGTGTGAGATAGCTTCCAAGGTTGTTTCCACATTCCTTTATGTTTCGATTTGGACCATTCAACTGAAAACTTATTTTCCTCACATTAACATAGTATTTCAGGGGTTCAAGGGGACGCGGTGGCGCTGCGGCCACATGACCACGGACGGGTCCTTAGGGACAACGCCGGCTCCAAGGCTTAGAAACGGAGATGAGCACCGCCCCCTAGAGTCGGACACGACTGGACTTTACGTCAAGGGAAACCTTTACCTTTACCTTTAACATAGTATTTCAGTCCTCTGGAATCTGATATGTACAAATTAAATCTATTTCTGATACAACCAACAATAGCACTAAGGCCATACTGATTTTTTTTTACATCAAAGGTGACAAGTATATATACATCTGCCATAAAACTTCTTAAACCTGAATCCATCTCCCTTACAGTATGTTATACAGTTCTCAGGTATATGCTCATAATAATTTAAAGTCCTTAAATACTATTTTAAGCACTTGTGATTTGGAGGACCCTGAGATTCCAGCTATGTGTCCCTTCAATATCATTTTTATAGGAAGTTGCTTCCTACCTTCATAACAAGTTCCACCTGTTCTAATGATGTTTTTGTTTGTTTTATATTATTGGAATGAAAACGTAACATTTTCCAGAAGAGTCATAAAATTTCTTACAGATGCCATTGTTTTTCCTCGGGAAACTATTGCCTTAATTCTAGGGTTTTATAACTATATTTTGAAATGCATTTTATGTTCTTTTATATCCTTTTGTCACATGTGACTGTTCACTGACTACAACAAATGTATATATGGGTGATATATAACTCATACTGGCCCATGGTGATAGAATATGGTTCATAACCTTCAGTGAAGAGAGAGAGAGAGAGAGAAAGAGAGAGTAAAAATTAGAAGTAGCAAGTGTAAAGTTATTCACATAGGAAACCACAATAAAAAAATCAAACAAACAAAAATATGTGTTTAGGAAGGGGGAGCCCAGCTTGTTTAACTTAGAGATGAAATATCTCGCTATAACTATGAAAATTTCCCCAGCTGGTTATGAATATCACATCTCAACAATGACATTTTGAGGCCTGCATATTTATCTGCACTCATTTTTCAGCTTTCTTCTGGATATCTGATTGGCTAATCTTTACATTCTGCTCCAGGATTCACACAGCAGAGCAAGAGATGTTAAATAGTTCAAGGTCAAAAACCAGTCGTCTTTTGATTAATAAATAAATTTTAAAAAACTGGACCATGACACCTTACTTCTTCATTAAACACTTCCTATAATCTTTGTTATTATACTGTTTGTTAATACATTCCCATTTCCTAGAATTTATTACACTGATTTTTATCTATCTGCATCCTTTCCTAGGATGCAGTTAGGTGAAAATCAATGAAATAAATACTAGGAAATGGGAACATATTACTAAATACTAAAATGCTACAATGTGATAATCCCATTAAGCTCCAGGTGTTCTATGGCCATTAGGGAGCCTCCCACACCACCATCTCTGCACTGATGTTTTGGACATCTAAATCTTATTCCAATTTATGCCCCTCTGGTAGAGATGTTTCTGCCATTCTGCACCACCCTTAACCATATAAACTTCTGGCATGCAGTGCATATATACCCTACACAAAATCACTAACTTTTCTGAGCTCAATCCCACGCTCTGCAGTTCATACAATTAATCTTCCTTTGGTAAACTAAACTGAAGTTTATTTAATGATACTGAGACTAAAACCTAATTGGAAGCAAGTGGAACAATAAGAAACAGATGGTTGCAGATAAAAGATAAAAATTAAGCTCATTCAAAGATATTTACATGTAGTATTGGGAAGGGGAGAAGAATCTTGTTAATACATTTCTTCTCCAGATGGTCACCCAGAATTGCATACTCACTTATCAGACTGGATAGATGAATAGATCTGATTAATCTTTCCATGGGATATCACCTGGCATGTTGCAGAAGCTCAGAGTTGGAGGTCTGATAGCCATATGTATTGAACAAACCATACTCCACTGTAGAGTATATACTGGTTATAAAAAGTGATAGGATTTGGAACTATCACTTAGAAGAGAGCATCAGAAATGTATCTGTAAGTTGATCCCAGCTCCTTGCACATTGGCTTTTTGAACACAGGAAGTCTATTAGATAGAGTGAGAACATGTAGCTCAACCAATGGAGCCTTTGTGTTTGAAAAGGAGGGCTGGTGAGATTAGGGTCTAAGACTAATATTGAAGTGTAATTCCCAAAGAACTTTTGTCCTGGGAAAAGTTTTAAGACTTCCTGAAAGTCTGCCTATTTTTTATTATATACAAAGAAAGCATGTTCTGCCCTCGTTCCTTGGCTTCCGTAAAAAATTAAAAACCCAGTTTTGCCAGCTTCCCTGGAGCGGGAAGGGGAATAGTCATTCCTAGGGATGGCTAGTACCTTAGAATGGCCATTATACTCATGGACTGATACAGAATCTTCAGCCATTTGGATTTTACCATATTTTATATATTTATTGTCTATTTTTATTTTTATTTATTATTTTATAATTGCATTGAATTTTAAATTTTGTAAACTGCCCAGATTCCCTCCTTGGGGGGAGATGGGAGGTAATAAAATTTGATAGATAGATAGATAAATTAATTAATTAATTAAGAACAATCCAAAAGTAATGCTATAATTCTTTAAAAAATAATTTATAATTTTTTTAAAAAGTAGTTAAGTCAAGAATCTTTAGAACTGCTGCAACATATATTGCACACAGGAGTGGTTAAGGTGTAGGACTGTTAACTAAGGGGACCCAGATTCTAGTTCAGCTTCAGTCACAGAAGTTCACTGGTAACTTTGGGCCAGTCATTCTCTCTCAGCCCAACTTACCTTACCATGTTCTTATGGGGATAATAAAATGGGAAGAAGAAGCACTTTGAACTCCTGAATGAAAGGCAGGATAAACATCTAACAAATACGTAACTAAATAAAATGTTACACAGAACATCAGTACCAAAACAGAACAGAGGGCATAGCAGCACCACTAACTCAAAGCCTAGGTGAAGAAGTATGTTTTAAGATAACTTGCAAAGCTTGTCATCAAATGTCACCGAACAGAGAAGGAATTCCACACCTAGAGTGTTTGTCTTAAGAATACCTCCTCTGGGTGGTATATAGATAGTCCTCGTTTAGCAACCACAATTGGGACCAACACCTTGGTCATTAAGTGAAGTGGTCACTAAGTGAAACCCTGACTGTGCTTGTGATCGTACCTCAGCTTTCCTTTGCTTTACTGACCTGTGAAGGTCATAAATGCGAGTATTGTTTGAAAGATTACTTTTACATCACCGTTGTAACTGTGAATGGTAGCTAAACAAGGCAGTCACTAAAAGAGGACTACCTGTATAACAAAATTCCTGGCAGACTCAGCACTTTCAAGAGACCTAGATCTTCACTGAAAGACTTAACTAGGTCTTTCAAGAGACCTAGATATGTAAAGGAGGAGGTCCAAAGCTGGAGAAAAGTTTTATTTTATATTAATTAATTTTACAACAATATTTTTGTACTACCCTATGCTGAATGATTGAAGGAGGTTTACACAGAAGAAAATTAAACCATTAAAACATAAGTACATTGTTACTGAACTGTAGCAAATGCATCCCACTGTCCACAACCAAATCCCATCAAAACAGGACGGTCTTAACCGCTTGGTGAAAGGCAGAAAAGGTGGGGGCTGCCTGTACATCCAAGGGCATGGAATTATATACAGTCATGGCCCCAACATAGAAGGCATGCTTCTGGGCTCCCACTCCTTTTATCTTATGTGGGATGAGGATCTGGAGCAGCCCCCCTTTGGATATGCACAGGATGGGCATATTTTATACAACCTAAGTTTTATAGTACCATAAACTTATCTTGCAGCAACCTGGCAGCAACTTCAGAGCTCCTGTAACGTGTTCCTGATAGGCTGCAACCTAGCTGCAGTGTTTTGCACTACCATCAGCTACTGGGCCCTCCTTAAGATTAGTCTATTGTAGAGAGTGGTGTTTTTTTTCTGAAAGGGTTCTTAACCCAGCTTCCGGAGTAAATTGTAACTTAGCACGCTTCATCACTTAACAGCTGCAGAGAGAGCACTTTCAGTTTTCCATTTTGTCATTTTATTTTATTTATTTGATTTTTTTATTTGATTTTTATCACCACCCATCTCCCCACCCCCAGGAGGGACTCTGGGCGGTTTACAATAAAAACAAAGTTAAAATTCAAAACAATTATAAATACAAATTACAACGCAATGAAAATATGATAAAATCTAGATGACTAAAAGTTCTCTCTCAGGCCGTGAGTATAAGGGCCATTCCAGGATCATCCTAGGGCACCAGCCATCCCCAGGAGTGGCCACTCCTCTTCCTGCTCCAGGCCTGCTGACAAAACCAGGTTTTTAATCTTTTACAGAAGTCCAGGAGTGAGGGGGCCTGTCTCATCTCTGGGGGAAGGATGTTCCAGAGGGTGGGAGCTACTGCAGAGAAGGCCGGCTTCCAAGACCCCTCAAGATGGAGTTCTTTTATGGACGGGGTCCGCAGCATGCCCTCTCTGCCTGACCGGGTGGGATGGGTTGATGTAATGGGGGTGAGGCAGTCCCTCAGGTAGCCTGGACCCATGCCATGTAGGGCTTTAAAGGTCATCCCCAACACCTTGAATTGGACCCAGAAGCAGACTGGGACCCAGTGCAGCTCACGTAGTAGAGGTGTTATATGTGCCAACCTTGGGGCACCAAAGTTTGCCTGTGCGGCTGCATTCTGGACCAGCTGTAGCTTCTGGATATTCTTCAAGGGTAGCCCCCTGTAGAGTGCATTACAGTAGTCTATGTGGGAGATGACCAGGGCATGAGTGACCTTTCGAAGGGCCTCTCAGTCCAGGAATTTCCTTTCCATTTCCTTTACTCTTCTCCTAAATCTTCCTGCCTATTACAGTGTCTCCTGAAATTTATAGTACTATACGACATACAGCACCCCAGTTATAATCCTATGAGGAGGTTACCAGTACATGGATCTGTTTAGCCTGATCATCCCTAACTAGCTGTAAGTGGATCATCCCTAAACTGGCTGTGAGTGGACACCTGAATTATTATGCTTTGGGGACCCCTGAATTATTATGCTTTGGGGAGGGTACAGTCCTGTCTAAAGTTAGTAATCCTCTCTTCCTTGAATAAGAGAACCACCTCACCACAATGTCTCCATTTTGTTGGGATGCTTGACCTTCATCCATCCCCCCACTCTGTCCAGACAGCTTCTCATGGCAGAGATCATATAGACAAAAATAGAATCAGGTTCTCCTATTTTCATTTGAAACCCAAAATAATTCCATCAGATTTCTAAGGGGCTGTTTTGTCTTTATCTAGTCCAGATTGGTCATGAAGTTGATGGGATAAATTAGATAACATTGTGAGTCCAACACTGCAGCTTCATCATCAGTTTGCCATTAGGAGATGTCATTCTTCATACTTCATATAATGGTGCATTTTGTAAAATCATCAGAATTCCACAAATCCATTTTGACCAATTGATTCGATAGGCTTTGATCCAAGACAACAGCTTTCTGGCATAAGAATCAGCCTCATAGCTCAAAAGAAAGTTAACTGTAGCAAAAGGAAAACTGAAAACTGAAAACACACAATCTTTCCCAACAGATTCCATGCTAGAAATATTTGGAGAAGCAAATATGCTTCTCCTATTCTTTAAATCTAAATTCTCTCCATATTTTGGAGTTTCTAAATTACCTGCTCTGGGTTTTGAAGAAAAACTAATGCATTACAAAACTTAACTGTTCTATTTTTTGTGCAGTTGTCCCCTCAAGCTCCAATTCCTTCAGCTAATTCTCTCCCTCACCTACAGTACTTTTATTATCGATGCATACATATGCATGCATATAACACAATTTTAATGTGTGTTTTACAAATATGTATGTGTTCTTGTAACCAGATAGGATGTGATAGTGCCATCAGTTGTATTAAGATGCTTCTCTCTGTTGTTTATATAGTTCAGTAAATACTACACAAAAAGAATTCTGATGCAACGATATGCACACATGCATTGCTCTACTGTAGTGTTTTAGCCAGGTGAACACAACCATCAGTAACATCTAGGGAACTGAACCCCAAATCTGAAACTATAGCACACTGATTAATGTCTAGTCTCCCACTACATCCATATTCCACCCATGCAGACGCACTCAAAAACTGCACACATATTGGCCATGTCTCAGCTTTTAATTATACCTCTTGGGACTTACAGGAGAACATCAGTAAAGATCTGGAGTGATATTTCCATGCACTGTGAGTTCCATCCTTCTTTGCCCACATTAATAAGCTATTCCTATTGATTGCAAATCACAAATTCCACTGGAAATGCAGGTTGTTAGTCTAGCAGTGGATAGTTGGTAGGTAGACTGTCTTAAGGCAGTGACAAACTGATCTCTCAGGTGTGGCAGAAGTGGCTGGAACATATAAAGACCCGTTGCTTGAAAACAACTGAGTATGAATGCATGAAAGGTTTTATCACTCATATGCAATATTTCAGTCTAGTCACTGTTCCTCTCCCAAGCACTTCTTCACTTTATCCTTAAGGTATTGCAAAGAGGCTAGAAATTCTTATGGTAGTTTTTGGTTCTTTCCAGCAGAACTTTTTTTAGGAAACAGAAAATGTTCACTGAACTCACTAGATGGTTTTTAATGAAAGGTCAAAACAAAGTAAGCTGGACACCTCTGGGTTTGCCTTTGAGTGATCATTTGGCACTGCCTGCCAATCACATGTTTACCTTTGTATGGGTTTCACTAATCTCCAATAAATCCTGTTCTCTTTGTACAAGTCCTTGTAGCTGAAGGCTAAATACTGAAAGTCCCTGTCTGCAAACAGAAGGAGCTCTCTGAACTTATTGCTCAGTGCTGGATAACCCAGCTATTTTCACATACCTTTGGCTTTCATACAGCCATTTTTCTTAACATGTTGAAGTCAACTTAAGGTTAAGGAGACCTTTAACCAATTTTCTTAACCATGGCTGATTTGGGTTAGCATATTTTTTACTTTAACCACAGTCTAATGTGTTATCTGAAGCTGAACTCATAGCTAGCTTACATTTCAGTTTACACTGGTTGTCCAGGAAAATAACACAGTTTGCAGGAATGGCTGTAAAGCAAAGTTACTCCTGTGGCAACATCATTACTGCCCCCATTTTTTAAAAATCTCTACCCAGGTGGATGAGTGGTGGATGAGGAACATAAAGGCGATGCGTGATCATTGTCCCCCATCAGACTACTGTGAGCTTCTTTTCATTGCTATGTACAAAAAAAAAATGTCATTGAAGTGTCAGCCGGCCAATTACAACAAAGGTTGCTGGGAAACTGATGTGTGAACCAACTACCTTGGGCTTCTTGTGTGTACATGTTGTGTATTGATTACTAATCTGTCCTGATCTGCTCTTAAGCTTCTAGAAACTGCTAGTCTTAATTTGATTTGTTGAGACTCTTCTACCTCTGAACCAAGTGAGGCTCCTCAAGTTCTTAACCAGCAATATTCAACTTGCTCAGAGATTCTCTGGAAATCCAAAGGCACACACCGTTGTTGTTGTTTTGTTTGTTTCATAATATCTCTGCTGCCTCTTTATGATCTTGACCTTTAACTTTTAAGAGTCAGCAGCAGCCCCAGAAATGACATAAAGCTGTAGAAGCGGGGGTGAATAAGGAAAAAGAAATGTTATCTCCTTCAATGAATCCTTCTCACGAAATCTGAGTCACATGACAATCAATAGAGAAGGAAATCTACATATAAATATGGTCTATGCTTTTTGTTCTTAAGGTCTCTTATCCTACTCCTTAGGGAAGCCAAGGGTTAGGGTTACCTACAAGGTAAGCTGGTCAGTGTTGGTTGATGTTCTTTTTTATGGGTTGTGTTTGTGGCCTTGGATAGTATAGTGGTGGTTGTTAAATTGTTGCTTTTGTTTTCAACCCTTGTATGATGCCTAGTCACTTCTGTGAAATGGATGGCCATATAAATTGGATAGAGGAGAGATAGATGGAGAGATAGAGATAGATATAGAATCAAGTGTATGTCAAAATAGTGTCCTTGCACAGTTACAGCCCATCAGCCACAATCCAACCTGCTTTTGGTCTTTTCACTTTAGCAGGACAAAAGTGCACAACTTCTATCAGTTTGAGAATGGCACCAAACTTTGCATACCATGTCAAAGATTACAATCTAAATATGGGCAGGACTAAACTGGGCCTGATCTGGGAGAAGAGTTATTTATTTATTTATTTGTTTATTACTCACATTTCTATGACTGCCTAACTTCAAAAGTTAGACTTTTGAAGGGGTGACTTAGGTGCCTTTAGCTTCCATAAATTTAAGAACCCTTTTTATCTCTTAAATGCCTCTTAAGCTCCCCAAAATGCAAAACAGGAGTAATTTTGGGTCCCTGCCTACTCTGGCAACACTTTTTTCACCCTGCATTACAGGGTACACACATGCTGAATTTTGGTGCTTCTACATAGACTGCTTGCTTGAGAACAAACCTTTAAAAGAGAAAAGAAATCATAAATGTGATAAATAAAAGACTTACCTTTTTATGTTGGTGGAAATGAAAACATAATTCTTCCCTCTGTGATAGATCCATTTATTCCCAGGATATTTCCCATTCTCATTTGTTTCTTCAAATGTGCAAGTGAGAATTCATTTTTTTAGATTTGCCAAAAGTTTTTCATCTTTGAACAGCAACATGCTTTATGGGGAACAACTGACATTGGACTCATTATACCTTTGAAATACAAATATCCTGTCTCAGATCCAGATGCGACAAAAATAAAGTCTCTTCTTTCTCCATCAGCAGCACAAAAAGGCAAGTAATATAAGAAACAGAGATCTGAACCATAAAAGAATAATTTCTTATAAATGTCAAGGCTGATCTGAGCAGAGCGCATACCTATGGAATGATTTCTGCACCAGTGTGTTGGGCTCTGGACCCCAGGTGCACTTGATCTCACAATTCTTCTATACCATTTTGATACCTTCCTATAGACCCCAGATAGATCACTGCCCTCTATATGAATGTAGAGGTCACTGATTTCAGTGGCATGAACCAATTATACAGTGAGCTCAAACAGTCTGCCTGGGACATTCAAGAGTGTGAGGTATATGGCTGACATTTTGGGACCTCTGACCCTTTGTAAGCCTCTTAGAATCTCAGGGAGCCATACCACACTGTGACTAGGTTTACCTAACTTGCTTAACCAGGCCAGTAGTCTAGAAGCATCAGTCCCCAGTGTTAACTCTAGGGACTGTTTTCCCTAATAATAGGCTTCAGGCAACAGATTTAAGAAGTGACCCTATGAAAGTTATTTCAGGAAGAGATAGAGGTAAAGATATAGAGATTTTTATCTGATTTTGCCAGTAAGGTGTACAGGAAGTGAGTTCCTTACACACTCACGTTAAAGGGGAGGACACCAGGGGAGGACATCCCCTAGAAGATATATGGTGTCAATGACAACTACCAGTCAGATACATCAGGGTTGGTAGATGGGCCATGATGACCCATAGGGAGTCTGGGAGAAGAGATTTGAAATCTCCAATCTCTCAACCTATGGATTCACCCCAGACACTATACAGGTTGTTTCTTCAATTACAGGTCCTTTGTCTGACCAGAAATACGCCTGCTTAGCTTCAGAAATGTGGCTGTGCTAATGTGGCTTCAGATTATGCCATGAGAGTATTTCATCTGTTTCTGTACATGCATATCTCCTCACCAATCTGTATTAAACAGGTTCCTCAATTCTTGCTTTCCTCTGCCTCTTTTTAAAAAAAGTAGTACATAGATTTAGTTTTTTAAAAAAAGGATCACAAAGTTACCAAGCCAAACTGTGGAGTATGTGGAGACAACCACTCTACAACCAGGGCAAGGCTTTCGTTTTGTGGAGCCATTCTAAAATCAGATTAAAGAGATATAATCTCTTATAATCACACACTGGTTGCCTGGCTTTTGCACTTCTTCTATAGAATTTATACTTCCTCTTTAAACAGAATAGTAAATATTTGCTCTGGCTGATTCCCCTGTGTAACAAAGCCAAAAGCTATTGAGTGGAACCAGGTCTGATCACCAGGACTATCCATTCACTTTTCAGTATCAACTAGGATTAAGGATTCCATAATCACATCTCCATAGTTTCTGTTCCTTGCTAATTGTTTGTCCCCTTAATTAGTCATTAATACATTATGATGATGACAATTACAGGTCCTTTGACATCCCTTTGGAAACAGAGATGGCAAGTTCAATACTTGCAGTTGCAACTGGACTCATTATACCTTGTCAAAGGCACTTGAGAACTGCAGTATAAAAAGTCAGGGGAAAGCAGATGACAACCCATACTCTTCTTTCCATTTTGATGCTTAGATTGCTCTCAGTTTTCAAATCCCTCTTGCAAAATAATTAAGACAGGGTTCCATCTACCCAGTCACAAAAAAATCACCTATAAAAATGTTCTCCATGGATATGGAGACAAGCCAGTAGAACATCCCACCATATGCATGGATGCAACTTGGGGACCCAAAGAGTGAAACTACTCTCCAATCTTTGATCACATGGAAATGAATTCTTGTAGCTTAGCTCAGCTTTCCCAACCTGTCTGAAAAGTACAGGAATTATAGCCCAGTACAACTGGAGGATATTAGGTTATGGAAGCTTCTCATGGCTTCTAACTTGGTGGCTCCCATAGTACTTTAGTATTGGCTTAGAAAAGAATAGGCAGGTAGTCTCCACTAGTTGGCTGTACCCAATACAATTTGGGTAGCCATATTTTGTCTCATGGGAAGTCACCTCCATGTGCATGACCTGCCATTCTGAGTTCTTTCAAAGGGCACCCCAAATACAAAGCATTGCAACCATCCACTTGGGTATCTGTGTTTATTAAATGGGAATGGTTATAAACCATTCAGGCCACTAAGGCCTCCTAAGTAACAATGCTACATCCAGCAGAATCCCTATCCTTCATATCTGTCTTATCTGTGGAAGACCATTTAGATCAGGATGTGTGTCTTATCTGCCTACCTGCTTGGAATTGCCCACAGCGTCTCTTCCTTTGTCTTGTGAGAATCCATCTTATTTCCTCTCATCTAATCCATAACTGTAGAGCCAGTCTGGTGTAGAGGTTAAGGCATGGGGCTAGAAACCAGGAGACTGTGAGTTCTAGTCCCACCTTAGGCACAAAGACTTGGTGACCTTGGGTCAGTCACTTTCTCTCAGCCCTAGGAAGGAGGCAATGGCAAACCACTCCTGAAAAATCCTTGCCAAGAAAGCTGCAGGCAGTCTCTGAGAATCAGACACAATTGAATGGATAAAAAATAATATCCCTAACTAGGTACTTGTCTACAGCCTACCCAGACTCTCTTGATTTAGACAAAAAGAGACAAAGATGAGGATCATTAATAGGGTGTTTACTTCTCAGTAGACTCACCCAACAATTTCATATTCTGTAGATGCTAAGATTAGGATTCCTTTACCTGCACATGCATGAACTGTGGGTCTCAGGTGAATTTTGCACGCTGAAGTTGGTATACTGTGTGTTTTTGCTGCTTATATAATGTATGTCATTTAATGTGCTTTTAAATAAGATTTAATGGGAGTTTTCAATACAGTGCTTTTTGGTTTATCATCTCCTGGGTTCAAAAGGGTCTATGCAGTCATATTTGATTCCTGTTACCAATGTTCTACCCCAGAGAACTGAGAAGGCATTATCCCACATGGCCTGTAATCAGCCCCTTAACTGTCCTTGATAGACAATGAGATCATGGGTGGTTGTCATACCTCCTGATGTTGTCTGCTCTGCCACAACATGGGTTAGGGTTCTAGGTGTCCTATGTGGCTTATTCCTGAGCTCCTCATCCAGAATGATAGCACATTGCTGTCTAGCTCTTTTAAGGTAGCTAATGCTATCTCCTGTTGCAAAAAAGCCTTGGCCATCTGTTGTTGAAAGCTAAGATGGACTGGGGGACAGCATAGAAAAGATTGGCTGAAATCTCCCCGACATATATTGTCGACATTTTTAGGCTCCCCGACATACATTGTCCACATTTTTAGACCACAACTGAAACTGTAATCTTAAAACCAGACTAGACAGCAATTTGGAGTCCTTTGCAAGATACTCAGTGAATAATAGTCACAACTTTGCCATGAATCTGAATTATTTTACCCTTAAAGTGCTCACCAAATTGGCACAGCAGGTCCACATTTTCTCACTTGGGTCTGATTTTAACAGCCCATTCACTGTTTGAAAAAGCTCTGCTGGATGGCTACTTGAAGACACAATGGTAGCAGAAAAGACGGCTTTATTGCTGTCATATGCCACCGCGATATCATGGTTGCTATGAAATCTGTGTTATCTGAGTTCCAATCATCACCCTTTCTTTTTTCCCCTCTTCCTCTGCAGCTTCTCTGAGAATTGGAAAAGTAAATGAACTCAGAAATTTTCCACTACCTTTCACTTCTGCAGGTGAAGTCTCTAGGGGGCGCCATAATTTACTGCTTCAGACATGGAGGATCTTAACCAGGCTTTCTCTGACTTTCACCAAGATATTAAAGCAGATTTTAAGCAGATTTTTTTTCTGATTTCTGCCAAGTTATTATGCAAGACATTCAGAGCATTATGGAAAATATGTTGTCTAAAATGTGCCATTTGGTTGGGGATGATGTGGATGAACCTGAAGAATCTAATGGCGATGGAAATGTCTCTCCCAAGAGTCAATTTCAGGCTTCTGTTGAAATCCTGGATGAAATTGGCAATGCTGAATTGAAGAACTTAAACAAAGAAATTGAGCTGCAAGACATGAGTGAATTTGACTTTCTGATGGAATGTTATAGAAAAGGGGTTATTATGTATGGGAGGTTTTTTGAAGAGAAGTCTGTGTTTGTGAGGGGTGGGCTGTTTGATTTCTTTAAGAAAATAGCTCTGTGCCTGTTATGGTGATATGTAAATGTCTTGGTCTATTTTGAAGTGGGTTAAGGGACTAAAAATATTTATCTGGATGGTCTTTTGGCTCTGGATGATTTTACTTATTGTTAATGACTGGGATTATGGTTATTAAGGTTTCTTCTTATTCATGTTTTTTTTGTATTCATGTCTTTTGTATTATTAATTATAATGGTAGACAATTTACATGCTTTTTTATTTTTGATCTTTATTATAGTAGACAGGAATGTATAGAATAATATTAGGAAGGCAATAATTAAGTAATTGTTATTTTAGGGGGGAAAGTTGATTAGCTGATTTATACTTTTTCTTTTAATATAAAGGGAGGAAGCAATGGTATTTAGTGATTTTTATAATGTGCTAAGGGATTGACTTGTAGAAATAATGTGATTTTGGTTTAATACAGAGTAAGGGATTGATTATGGTAAATTGCTGTATATCCTTGATGTTTAAAGTCGGAAATCACTTCTTTTTGTAATCTATCTAATTTTTTTTCTCTTGTGTTTTCACACTTTTTAGTTCTTTTTGTAGTTTTTTGTTTTTTTCTGTATCTTTTATCTTTTTCTGAAATTCAATAAAGTTCTTAAAAAAAACTAAAAGCAAATGAACTGTACATCAAGATTTGGGGGCTGATAATTTCAATAGTCTCTTCATCTCACCATTTTGTAGTGAGACCAGGGCTTTGACAGAAGCACCAAAGTGCATTCAGGAATCCTTATTTAATACATCACTGGTGGCAAGCATAATAACATAAGAATTCTGCTGGATCAGGAGAGAAATTCATGTAGCCAAATATTCTATGTCACTTCATCACCAACCAAACATTTTCTGGGCATTTACAAGTATGGATAGTGGGGCAAAAGTCCTTTTCCACTTCCACTATTGCTTCCTAGCAAAAATATTAAAATATCCTTTCTATGAACCAGGAGGTAGTAAATGCCATGTCCTACTACTGATAGTCCAATCCTCCATGAACTTGACTAGTGCCCTTTTAAAACTTTCTAAATAAATTGGCTCATGAAGAAAATCTATTTATGTGGTTGCTAAGTGTCACCAACAATTTGATGGCACATAATCACTCCATCAAATATATTGGCATTGAATCGATGAATTTCATAGTTCAACCATGCAATCTGTAAGTAAGTTCTTCTTTTTATTCATCCTGAATCTATACAGTATTGATTATGGTGGATGAATTGAATTCTAACATTGGAAAGAGATGGAGAAAAATTTTCCATTTTCCATGCCAAGCATGATTTTAACTACCCCTATTCTGTTTCCCCTTATATCTGTGCTTCATTAAAAAGTTCCTGATGCTATAGCCTTTCTTTATGGGAGAGCTTCTGTAACTCCTAATCAGAAAAATGTCATGACAACCAACACAACAGGATTATCGAAGCTATTACTGCCAATTCCAGGCCATTAAATGTCCTAGCTGGTCAAAAATACAGAGCATAATCTGCAGAATTCATTGAATGCCCCATTAAACTTCAATGCAGTGGACAGCTTGTAAACACGGAGTGTCCACCCATCAAGAGTGAAAAATATTGACCTTCAAACATTATTTTGAGTAAGATTTTGCTGTAGTTTGTTCCTTTTACAAAACTGGGGCTGGTGATGTCATTATTTATATTAGATGACCATAAAGGATTCCCCCAAGTTTTAATTTCTATTATTCCATGTCTATGATAAGTTATCCTTTATTTGATAAAGCTGTCTTCTTCAATCTGGCAATCTTCACATGTTTTGGACTATATCACTAATGATTCCCAACCATGGGTAAGGAAATCCAACTTCAGTAGAGTACACAGGTTGGGGAAAACTGTTCTAAGAAATGCAGTTTTGCTCTGAGGAGCTTATAGTCAAATTTATGTTGGGGGCCCAGCTCAAAAGCAACCAGACACTCCTACTTTTTCTTGGTTTTGCATCTGGGATTCCTTCATAGCTTGAGAACATCAGTTGATCAGACACAAAGTAAAGTCAAAGTGGATCCTCCTCATCCTCTACACCCATTTGAATACATGATACACACCTTGCACATTTTTTAAATGCCATAGACCTGCATGTTCCAGAAAAACAGAGAAGGGAGCCTTATGAAGAACACTCACTGTTTGCAGTGCTAAATTTGTGGGTTTTAGGTTTAGCAGGGAAACAAATATCTAGCTCAAACACAAATGCATCGTTTGCATCAGTGCCCTTCCCAGAAAGGTAGAGAGTTTTCTGAAATTACTCTTTTCTTGTTACCATTCAGATTTAGAGTGAAAGGTAATTTAACCACAGAAGATAATTGGAGAAGCCCTCAGACTGTTAAAGAAGCTTCAAATTTCATGTGATTATTGAGGAGAGCTGCCTTGTATGAATTGTTAGAGCTAGGGGCTACTTCATTCCTTCCCTCTCTCCCTTCCTTTCAACAGTCTTAAATTAATTGCAATGATTCAGTAAAGTAATTTAATATATAGATAAAGTTCACTCTAGACTTAATATGAAAATGAGAGAAAGTCATGATTTGCTGTCAGAACTCTCCAGTGTCTATTCAAGGCCAACATAAAAGCCTTGCTCAACTGTCCTATGCACACTGATGCCAACCACTGTGTTTACTACCCTGCCAATCTTCTTTGATCGAGCCAAGACGTTTGAGGAGAAACTGCGCTCATATTTACTTGAATATATTCAGAGGGCTATACTCACATACAGCTGAGCACAAGTACAGCTTTCCTCCAGACCCCATGGCTAGCCAGGCTGAACAAAGTTCAGGAAAAGCAAGGGGTAGACCATACATTTCTAAGGGTAGGTAGCCCTTGCTTGACAACCGCTCGTTTAGTGATGGTTTGGAGTTACAACAGTGCTGGAAAAAATGACTTATGGCCAGTCCTCACACGTCCATTGCAGCATTCCCCCTGGTCACTTGATTGTGATTTGGGCACCAGGCAACTGGTTCACATTTATGACCATTGCAGCATCCCATGGTCAAGTGATTGCCATTTTTGACCTTCCTGGCTGGCTTCTGGCAAGCAAAATCAATGGTCGTTGTCATGAGTATTGATGGTGAGCAGGAGGGGGGCCCTATCCAGGGGGAAAAATGCATGTGTAGTTTAGAGACTTTGAACTTTCCTTCAAAGAAACTCAGAGTAGACCCGCCTTGATTTTGGGGTTTAATCTGTGAGGGTTTCCTACGGCCTTTCAGTTTGGCAGGATCTTCTGTCTAGTAGAGTAGAACAGTAAACACTAGAGACTCAAGCTACTATCTCAGCATGGTTCTTTGCTCTAAGATAGGACAGTCGTTAAGAGAATCACATGGTTCCCCTAACAACTGCAGTGATTTGCTGAATGACTGCTGCAAAAAAGGTAATAACGTTGGGTCAGATTTGCTTAATTACCACTTCACTTAGCAATTGAAATTCCAGTCCCAATTGTGGTTGTTAAGAGAGGACTACCTGTAACATTATTTTGACCATCTGCATTGAGTGGGAAGAGGATCCGTACGTTTCTCCATTTTCCTTAGGGAATGAACTGCCTATCCAGTGGATCACTGATGAAGATCCAGACTGTATTTTTGTCCTCTCTGCACTGTAAGGTTTCCTTTCAGCAAAGCATTTTCCCTCCTTTCCTCAACAGAATCAAATGAAAGCCAGTTGTTTCTTTGTGGCAAGGAACATAATCTTTGGATGAGAATTTACTTCTTGCCCCCAGTAAATGTCGTATGGGTTGGGCAGGATTCCCAGCACCCACAGCAGAGCCTCTTCATTTGCATTTTTTTTTCATTCATCTTACTCATCTTTCCAAAACCAGGATGGAATCCCCTGATTTGTAATATGTAAGAGAAAGCAGTTTTCTCTCTGGAAGTGCCCAAGAGTCCTTAAACTCAATCCATTCATCTGGGACATCTGTTAAGCCACCAGACGTGAGCTCATTAACTTGCATATGCAGCCACCTCCCCTTGAGAATTGCTTTTAAAGAAAGCTAGACAGAGCAAGGATGGGAGCTTTGTTGCAGAGGTTTGCTTAACGGCCTGCTCTTTGCCAGAACCAGCCAAAGCTTTACTTCCCTCCTACGTCTGGGAGTGAGTTCCTGTAAATAATTCAGCACAGCCTAATTTGTTATCAAAGACCATAAACAAAGATATATTTAGGTAAATGCTATTTATTCTGGTGATTAAACTTTACGAGGAATGCGTAAAAGGCTCTATAAAGAATCTTGAATCTGCAGCTTGTGTTAGAACTAGAGGGGGGGAAAAAGACACTGCAGAGCCAAATGGTGTTGGAGATACTTTGGATGTGACATTCTACTGTGGATGATGCCCAGAAGAGGATAAATTAATTTACTTCTCTCCAGGTGGAGTCTATAAATATAAGCCACTAACAATATCTTTCAAGCAAGCACTGAGAAATCTGCTGGACCATGAATAAACAATGGAAAAAAGGATCGTTCTGCAACCAAAAGGGCCTGATAGCAAGATGGGGAAAGTACACTTCCATATAATAAGAACTATCTCCTGATAAAGACCACTATTTCCAAAAGTTTTTAAGGCCTTCAAAGTGGAATAAAAAGCCTGCATTTATTTATCCTAAAATCGCTCAGATGGGTAGCATGGACCATGTGGCTGGACTTGGTTGATCACAAACAGCTAAGCAGGATCAGACCTAGTTAGTACGGGAATGGATGATAGACTATCACCAGGAAATCCCAGGACTGTAGGTGAAGCTGGGAGAGGGAAAAAAGAAGGCAATGGTGAACCAATTCCAAACATTTGCCAAGGAAAACAACATGGACATATCTATGAAGATCTCAGGAATAACCTCAAATTTACCTTCCTTTAAAATATATGGTTTATATAACCAATCCACTATCCAGATGATCTTGGTACAGGTTGTGATCCATAAAACAAGCAAATTAAAATAGATAGTAAACAAGCAAAATTTTTAAAAATAGTAAAATTAACAATAACTTCATCCAAGCATTGGTCTCATTCTATCTGGCTATCTGATTTTACATCGTGTCACCATTAGATCTCTTTGAAACAAGAGGAATACTTCATTGCCTTGTTAACAGACAAGTGTTGGTGGACTTATTTATATCTACACGGTAAATCTTTTTTAAGCTTTCACAGAGACAGTTTCAGAGGATAAAACCTGACTTCTTGAATTGTGGTACCTCTTATTTATTCCCAGTTCACCTAACACCTCTCCAGATAAAAAATATCCTTGATCAAGAGGAGAGGTGATAACCAATGATGGGAAGGGGTTCCTAAAGGAAGAAACTGGAAATGTTATTTCTCTTAGGAAATAGGGGTTTTGCAGCTTCATCCATGCTCCATTGTAGTATGGAATCCAATGAACTACATGCTTCCTGCCTAGGAAATTATCCTGAGCATGTCATAAGCATCATTGCCCATTAATGGGCCTCTTCTGACCCTCATCCTACCAGCTCTTCTCTTTCTTAATGCAAATGTTATTTTTTTTCCTTGCAAGGAGGGCTAACTATTAAGAATGAATTCCACTGTAAATCAGCATGGATGCAGAAACATTGAGACTTAATCCTGAAACCTTCTAGTTCCAGATCTGATCTATTACTGTCCCTCTCTCTGATCTGGCTTTTATAATATTGTCAAGAAGCTTTTTACCATTTTATTTTTATTCAGCTAGACAGATGGCCTATAAACTATTTTTTTCTGTCGAGATATGTTTTAATTAATTTGGCCTATTTGTTTCTTTTGCTTTATATGTCTTTAGCTGGGTTCTTAATTACATTTTAATCTGATTTGTATCTGTTTGGTTAACATTAAATTTTGTAATGTATAATTCTATAATGTATAATCCTGCTTAATTTTTATTAGCTACCTTGAGCAATATCTTGGATAAAAAAGTTAGTGTACAAATTTTTCTATTAAGGTATTTCTAAGAACACTCAGTTATAACTTGTAAATATGTGCTACAGATTGGTACATTACATGACTAACTTTGCATTCATTTTTTTTTTCTCCATGGGCAATATAACTAGTATTGTCTGGACTAAGCTTCAATTTTTTTTCCTTGTCTAATTTATTATCTGTCAGACTTCCCTTGGGCTGATTAGAACTTGGTTGGAGATTCACAGAAATTCAACACAGCAAGATTGGTGAAGAGTCTTTATTGTATACCAGGTCTTCAGCTATTTCAAACAATTGATTGCCTTCTAACAGATAAGGCTGCTGTCCAGTCTTATACCTTTCCGGGTTTAAATTGGTACCTTTACATCCCTATCTCTCCACACTAAATTGAAGTCATGCTTTTTGATTCCCATCATTTGTGCTACCTCCCAAAGTATCTCCCACATCACCTGTCCTGGGTTAAGAACTCAAAGAGCTTCCTTGTATTTTAGTGACAGAACGGATAAAGTCAGCTTAGTATTTGCAGCAAAATCCCAAACTCTCAGCAATCTTCCATATTGATTTCATGTATACTTGATAAATAGAAAAGGAAACTGTGGACACATCATCAAACAGGTTCCTTTTACATTAACTTCTGAGAGCCTCTTTCAGGTAAGTATGAAAGCAGTATCCCCAAGTCTAAGCCCAACCAGATGATTCAGAATGGTCAATGCTACTGCAAACTGCTGAGAAATTTAATGAAACCAAGAATTATGTTCCTTCTGTATGGGTTCCATCCACAAGATAGCCAACTAGACCAAAGTGGGTCTAGATTAGGGCTAGGCAAATTATCAGGCAAGGTATTTGAGCATGAACAGCTGCCAGCTACTCCACTGTAAGGTTTTTCATGTATGGAAGATCTCATGGAGGTGTCCAAGCAGCTGTGCAGAAATTTTAAACAGCTGTTTCATGTTTTCGTACCAATGAAGAGAATATTGGTAGCTCAGGGTTGAACTGTGGAGTCCTTGGTGCTCTCTGAGTCTTATTGTTTTCTTGCAGACGTTTCATTGCCCGACTAAGCAACATCTTCAGTGCACGAAGGGAGTGGGTTTGTTCTCTGTATGGTTGAGTTTGTCCATGTGTTGTGAGATTAAGGAGTTTTCATTGTGTCTTCTTTGGGTTCATGTCTTCATTGGGTTTGCAAACCAAAAGACCCAGTAGCCGAAGAAGAAAAAACAGGAGTAGTCATCTACTACATACAGTGTGAGGACTGTACGAGCCACTACGTAGGACAGACAGGCAGAAGACTAGCAGAGCACATCCACAGACACCAACTAGCAGTCAGAAGACACAATGAAAATGCCTTAATCTCACAACAAATGGACAGACTTAACCATACTTTCAACTGGGAAACTGTGAGCATCCTAGACCAAGCCAAATCCAAAAACACTAGGGAATTCCTGGAAGCCTGGCACTCAGACAAGTCAGACATCAACAGGCACTTAGAGGTAAACAATATCTACATACCATTCAAAAGAGACAATAGAAAAGCCAAAAGACCAGAACACCTCACCAGCAGTGAACATCCAGATATGCAAAGACTAGCACCAGATGAAAAATCAAACAGTACACAATACCCTAATCAAGGAACTATTAACTCGGTCAATCAACCAAGCAGCAAACAACAGCCCAATCAAAGAACTCCCAAGGAGAGAACAACACCCCCACCAACACAAGCAGGGCAAGCCACAGTATACAAACAGAGAGCAAACCCACTCCCTTCTCACACTGAAGATGTTGCCTAGCCTGGCAATGAAACACCTACAAGAAAACAACAAGGCTCAGAGAGCACCAAGGACTCCTCATGTTTTTGTGCCAGAGATCCAGTGAATCATTGCATCCATGAACATTTATTTACTAATTTAGAAAATGTATGTGGCCCTCCATCTTAAATAGATAACTCTGGGCAGCTAACAGCTGGTTTGCTCTTTCTCTCTGTCCCTCTGTCTAAAACCAAACAAAGTTTAAAATAACCCAATACAAAAGAAAACCAAGGCACTATATAACAAACTCACAAAACAAAGCATGCAATGCCTTATCGTATAATCTGCACAGTCTTGTCTAAATAATCTGCTTCATCCAGAAACCCAGAGAGAGAGGCTGATGCTCTGTGCCCTTATGCTCTAGTCCTTTGACAAGAAAATAATGGAGAAGAAATTATCCAGTTTGCTGGAGCTCTGTGAGTTTATTAAAGAAGTCTTCATACTATATTTACCTGCTCATCTAGTCCTTCTCTGGCTACTTCTTTAAGCTAGGATAGGCAAAGATTAAGCACACATGTGGCAAATCTTTCTTGCCAAAGATCTTGATCTTATACTCATTGTGCAAACTGGAAAGTATTAATTATAAACCCTAACCCAAAATTGCCTTCACTGGACCCGGATCAACCCTGGCATCCAGTTTATCTAGGATCTGAGTAATTTGCAGTTACAGACTCTGACGATTATTTGGATTAGAGGCTGTGAAGAATTTGCTTTGGTCTCCCTTAAGCTTTCTGCCTATCCATGTCATTGAGCATCACACATCTGTTTTGTAAAGGAGGGAATGGGGTGGGGAGGGGGGGAAACTCCTCCATATTTTATTCTGCTGCTGCGTAAAGCTGCTATGCTCAGAGTCCAGGGAGCTCTGCATAATTTTGAAGGGCCAATTCTGCAGGTGCATTTCAAAGCTCCTTATCAGCACAGCTGGCACTGCAGCACTTGTGTACATGATTGCCTTTCCGGCAGGTTAAGGGGCCAGAACAATAACAGCCCCAGAGGGAGATTTATTATGTGACACCATCATAATGATGGAGGTGAGGCCAACATACTGATGGAGCTGTTCTGAGCCGAGAGGCCTTGCTTTCCCCCTTCTGCTCACTGTGCTGAAATGTCAAATCTTAGCAAAATGGCTCTGCTTTCGCCTGGGAAATGAGGGTGGGGGGAGAACTCTGCCTGACCACTCCGTATTTCCAGGGAGACATTCTCATTTTCAGGCCACTGCAGTGCCGACAATGTATATTTTATTTCCTGCACTGTCTCAAGTCACAAACAACCACCTGATTTAAGGTGGTTTATTTGTAGGCAAATGCATTCAAATGAGAACATTCTTTTATACATCCTCCTCTTTTATGATTAGGAAAGTTTTCTTCAGTTCTTTTTAATCTTGTTTTTGCAGCTGTTATCACCCTGCAACGGGGAAATCATGATCCCCTTCCACTCCTCGCTGCTGACTGCAAAGGCTTGTGCCATGGATATTAAAAATAAAACAAACTCCAAACAGAACCTTTTCAAAGAAAGGAACAAATAGTTCTTGAATACCTGTACAGTAGAGGCAATGCTTCTATTTGCCATCAGAAGTAAGCTAGAAATCAAGAAATGTCCTCATTTAAAAAAGGTTTAAAACCTCTGTGGAATGTTCCACAAACAAATCTGATTTTGTTCCAGATTTTGATGAGGAAGAGGAAGAGGAGGAGGAGGAGGAGGAGGAGGAGGAGGAGGAGGAGGAGGAGGAGGAGGAGGAGGAGGATTGCCTCTCCAACCACAAGGGTCCACAAGAGATCAAACTTTATTTATTTATTCATTCATTCATTCATTCATTCATTTATTTATTCGATTTCTATAGCCACCCATCTCAACAAGTGACTCTGGGTGGCTTACAATATGTCAGAAGACTCCAACAAACACCGCATTCCTTGTGTACTTGCGTGCAAATTAAGACTGAAAAATTAAACGCTTGTGCTATCATGACACAAGACACATTTTGTCACTCTGGTGTCAGCATGGTAAGGAACAGATACCCATATTCCTGACTTAATTCTTGTAAATCTTCTCTGAGTTTTAAGAGTAGGAGGAAGGAGAGGTAACTGTTTTAGGTATAAAGCATGATCTGGTTTGTGCACATGGCTTCACATCCATTTTGACTCCTGGTGACTGCCTGGACATGTCTCTCCACCTTTCTTGGCAAGGTTTCAGAAGTAGTTTGCCATTGCCTCCTTCCTAGGGCTGAAAGAGTGACTGGTCCAGGGTCAAACAGCTGGCTTTGTACCTAAGTCTCCCAGTTTCTATCCTTCTAACTACACCAAACTGGCTCACTGGTTTACTGGGTTTACTGATCTCATTTACTGAGTCCTAATGTTGTGTGTAAACCTGGATAGAGCCAGCCAAGTGGCCTGAAAAACATGCTTTATGCTTATCATAAATTGTGAACCCAACCAATTACAGTTTACTCGGTAAAGCTAGCAGATCAGAGCCTAACTACAATGTGGGCTTCAGTGATAGTGGTTAAGGATCCCAGTGTCTATTATATTTTTTAGATGATACTTTCCACAATTTGACACTGTCACCATTCATCAAAGATGCTAGTCTATAGAAGAGGGCTGTCAATTATTTGGTAGACTCAGCTGAATGGATAGAATGCATCCAATGAAGCTATTTCTAACAAAAATGTCACCACACTTTTTCATTGCCGATGGATCTATCTCATAACAGCCATTTGTTCTCTTTCCTTCCCAGTTGGCCAAGCCTCCTTTGAAATCAGCCAAGCAGACAGAAGTTATTATGGACACTGTGACTGCTACATAGAGCCATTTTTTTTTTCCTTTTCATACCTTGTACTGCCAAGATTTGTGAGATTGTAGTGGGGTCAATCAATCAATCAATCAGTCCTATCTATGCCTCTAGGCTATACAAAACCAACTGAAAATTATCCAACAAACTTGGATCATTTGAAGCTCAGGCTTGAATCCTTGTATATACAGTAT
Organism: Candoia aspera; assembly: GCF_035149785.1. Taxonomy (NCBI): domain Eukaryota; kingdom Metazoa; phylum Chordata; class Lepidosauria; order Squamata; family Candoiidae; genus Candoia; species Candoia aspera. The sequence goes on from NC_086153.1 coordinate 328,504,563, forward strand.
TAAGTTCAAGTCAGAGCAAATGGAAGTGACTTTATCTGCACAATCTCTTTCACTTTAGGACAACTGGTTCTGGATGCAAAAATGCAGGTGTCCACTAAATGACTACAAAGAAATAGAAAACTCTCTTTGCTACAGTCTAGTGGTTGTCTGGATTTGTGCAGCCAAGGTATGGTAGACTCTTATGGGTCCCTTCTGGTAGACCTATAACTTCCCTTCCCTTCAGAACAATATTTCCCTTATTGCTCCAGAACTCCAACCCAGAACAGACATTTCCAAAGCTGAATGCTGGACTGATTCTTCATGTGTTTCTGAAGACAACATGTATGAGGCTGTATAAATTTCAGATCTGTTCACAAATCCCAGCATACTTTCTTCTTGTTACAGATGCATATCCACCTTCATAGTCAAGGTTCCTTCAGAAATCCTCAGAATAAGAATGGAAAGGTTGTCAACCTGAGTGCCCTTTTTCCTAGTACAACCAACTTCCCTATAAATAGTTCAAGAGACAAATGAAAGGGGTGCAATCTTATACTTCATAGTAGGGGTATCAAGCAATATGCCATAAATCTGTCCCCATTTTGTGGGAACAGTTTTACGAGATCAACCAAAATGAACTGTACAATGGTAGGGATGGTAGCATTACAACGAAACTGCTTTGTCCAACTTTCACCAGTCAAAAATCAGTGCAAAACTTTTTAAATGAAAGTATGTTACTGAAAGTTGCATATAAAAAACAAGAGACTTTCTAGAAAAAGGCTGCAAATATGAAAAGAATTAACTGAGTGAGTGAGTGAGTGAGCGGGTGAGTGATCAATTGTGTGCCATCAAGTCATTTTCAACTCCTAGTGACCACATAAATAGATTTTCCCCATGATGATCTTTCCCTAACTTGTTCTTTCAAGACCCCCAACAGTGCACTCATTGCCAGTGTAACTGAATCCACCCACCTTGCTGCTCGTCGTCCTCTTCTTCTCTTTCCTTCCACCTTTCCCAGTATTAAAACCTTCTCCAGAGAGCTGGATCTTCACATAATGTGACTAAAGTAGGATAACAGAAGTAGTAGAATAGCAATAAGGAAGACTGTTTTCAATATGTCTTTAAGGAACTTTACATTAAAAAATTATACCAGACCTAGAATATCTTTACTTATAGTTATTTATAGTTATCAATAAAGAAAGAAATATTTACAATATTTATTATAATTTCTTTCTTGTGAGCCACCCAAAATTGTTGAGAGTCAGGCGGCATACAAGTTTAATAAATTATTATTATTATTATTATTATTATTATTATTATTATTATTATCTGAGCTGCAAAAATCTAGACAACCACTATATGGCAATAAAAAAGTTTCTTTATCTTTTTACTGCCATCCAGTGGTCATTGGGATTTTTGCAGCTCAGATACAGTATATATTAAGTGTATGTGTGTGTGTGTGTGTGAATGTGTGTGTGTATTAGAGGAACTTGCAAACAAAAATGGATTCCAGGTTATTTATAGTTTAAAAATCCATCAAAATTGATTGAGCAGGACACAACCCTTCTAAGATAAGCAGAAAAAGGGAGCAGATTTTTACTGCCTGACTCATCGCTTTGCAAGAACAGCTAACATGAATGATATTCCAACTGCTACCATCATCTGGATTTTATATTGTATTTATGTTTATGTCATATTTGTATTTATATTTCTTAGAGTTATTTTAATGTTTTTAATCTCTGTTGTAAACCGCCCAGAGTCCCCCCTTTGGAGGGAGATGGGAGGTGGCTTGAACAAACAAACAAACAAATAAATAAGAGATGATAAGAAACAAAAGAATTTCTAGCCTCCTGACAGAATGCAAGATCTACCATTGCACAAAAAATACAGAAGTGGAACGTCCCAGAATCACCATCAGGGATATTTCAGTAAAGGAAACCCACCTGGCGGGATCCAGGAGACGGGCCTTCTCTGCAGTGGCACCCGCCCTTTGGAACATTCTGCCCCCGGAATTGAGACAGGCCCATTCACTCCCGGACTTCTGGAAGAACCTAAAAACCTGGTCTTGCCGCCTCGCTTGGGGTGGGAGGGCCACAAGTTCATCTTGGGGGTGGCTATTATAGATCTCTCCCGAACACACAAGATCTATGCTGCTGGATTTTATATTTTTTACTCTGTATTTATTTTATTTTTATATAGCATTTATATTGTAATTATGTGTTTTAATTTTGATTGTAAACCGCCCAGAGTCCCCTTCTCAGGGGAGATGGGCGGTGATGGAAATTTGAAATATAAATAAATAAATAAATAAATTTCACTGGCAGAGCATCTCTGCTTCTGAAAAAAATGCCAAGAAAACTGCTAAAATGGTGGAGATCTCTAGGTGGGAGAATGCCACAGGGAAGAACACTTATCTTATACAGGAAACCTTTTTAGTCCCCCCACCCCTTATTTATGTCTTCTGTTTGAGAGAGTGTTTTGTTTGGACACATGGGATTTCCTTTCTATTATTTTCCTGTTATTGTTTCCTATTTTTCGTGCAAGCCACCCAAAGTTGCTTTAGAGTTGGTTGGCCTCTAAGTCTCATAAGTAAGTAAGTAAGTGAGTAAATAAGCAAGCAAGCAAGCAAGCAAATATCCACTTGTCAGCCACCAAATTATATCTGGTAGGAAGGAATCCTAATCCATGTAGATTTCTCCCTATCAGCCTCCCCATTTCTGAAAGATTGTTCTCTTTTTCAGCAGTGAATATATGCACTTTAGAAAGGGATGTTCCTCATTGTTCCATTTTTGTGCCCCAAACTCTTCATTTTGCCATTGGTTCAATTGCCCCAAAACTGCAAAGTTAGCAAACTGCAAGCAAAACAGATCACTTATCATGGACATAATGGGGAAATTATGTTGCTTATCTTATCTAACCCTTCTATTAAAATCTCCTTTCAGTAAATTGCTGGCGACTGTATAGATATTTCCATGTAGTTTCCTTGGCGACATGCAGATGTGATTTGCCATTATCCTCTTCCAGGATATTGTGGGGTGGTTGTTGTTATTGTTATTCTCATTACCATCTTCTCAGTTTGGCATACAGACTTGGGTTTTCCATACATTCTCCTGGCCCAGTACTAATCTGCTCTGATCCTGCTTGGGTCTTCTGCAGCTGGCCAAGGTTGGTTTTGTGCTGCCACCTGCTGAGACTCTTCACACCTTAAACCAGTGTTTCTCAACCTTGGCAGTTGAAAATGTGTGGACTTCAATTCCCATGCCGGCTGGGGAATTCTGGGAGTTCAAGTCCACACATCTTCAAGTGGTCAAGGTTGAGAAACACTGCCTTAAAAAAGTTCTAAGCACTTTTCTGCCTTCATTTAAAAGAGAAGTCAAGGTCCAATTCATGTTGTAAAGCAACATTAGACATTATATGGGCCACAAAGATTTTTGTGAGACCTCAGGCTCCATCACTCCTAGACTAACATGGCCAGTGTAAAGGATTATGGTACTCACTGTCCAAAACTTAGTCAAACATTGTGCTATTCTAAAGACTTGCTGTTAAATTGTTTAGATCTATAGGTGTTATTCTTTTAGTTCTGAGGTAAACATTTGAGGCTCAAGAGGCTTATGTGGCCAGTTAGTTTTGTTGTGCCCTTGAGAGCTCCCTCTGAGCATTACTGCCTAGAGTTTCTTGCCATTTTGAGGCCTCAAATGCAGTAGCATGAGCTAAAACTTGATGTGGAAGGAAGCAAAGTAGGTTCCATCCAACTTCCTTCAAAAACTCAAGGAAAAGGAACACACACATCTCTCCTTGTAAGCAATGCAGCTCACCTACTTTACATCATTGCTCTCACCCCCTACACTCTAAATCTAAGTACAGCTACCAAAAAAAAAATGTCCACCCTGTTCTAGCTAAACTCCAGAGATGGTATTTGTGTCTCTGTCTGTGTTGGTCCAACTACTGCACTGGAAAAAAATTACCTGAGAAAAACAGCTGCAAAATTTTGGGGGCATGCAAAATTGTATAACAGCTCTTTTTAAGATTTTGCCATGATCCCCTCCAGGCCCGCAACTAGGGTCTGTGTCACCCAGGGCAAACATGGATTCTGCACCCATTTTGGCACCCACCCAGCATGGCACCCAGGGCACAGGCCCCGCTTGACCCCCCAGTTGAGGCCCTGACACTCTCCCCCAGGAATGTCCCTCTGTCTCTTTCTTATTCATCCTTTTTCTTGTATGACAAACTCATGATCAAACTGCACTAAGAAAAGACATTTGGTAATACAATATTTCATTGGACGGCTTAAGGGATCCAAATACCTCCAGGTTTTCTATCTGTCTATCTACTTATCTATTTATCTATTGAGGGCATTTCATACAAGCCTCCCAAGGAGATGTCACAACCTTTGATTAAAGAAAGGAAAGAGTTTATAGAAAACCCAGGGGCATTCCAGACTGAGGAACTCTTGATGTCCTTGTTAGGGCCTCTCTCATAATCTGTATTGGTCTCTTGACCACATAAACCAGGAGTGCACAGCTGTTTCTGGGCCAAGGGCCACACTTGGCATTTGAGTGCCATGTTGGAGGCTGCCCTCTCAAAAAAAGTCAGTAAGATCTGAACAAAAGCTACATTTGGTTTTATTTTCCTTACATTTACATTTCCTTGAAATCAAATATGGCTCATATAATTAGTGGGGTAATAGTTTTCTTCTTTTAGAATATTAAAAATAATAATAGAGTTACAACATATGTAAGTCTTTGGGGGAAGCAGCAAAGTTTGGGGGGCTAGAGAAGGACCTGGGATCATAGGTGGTACACCTATGATTTAAACAAACAAAACTCTGAACTGAACTCAAGGCAGGTCCCAAAGTAATTCACTCCCTGCATAAGCAATGTTGCAGGGTGGGGGTGGGGGTTGCAAGAAGCTACGCACCTAATGGCAAGCATCAATTCAATGCTAGTGTCATGAGTAAGGATGGCGAGCAGGGGGCTCCCATCCAGACTGTCAAGCGCATGCGTAGCACTGATGAATTGTTCAGCCATTCAAAGAGACACAGATCGGGACCGCCTTAACCCTTGGGGGTTATATGTCTGGGTTTTCCCCACGCTTCTTCAGTTTGTTAGGATTCCTGTTATGTACTAGCAATAAACATTAGAGACCAGTTCTGTCATGAGTAAGGATGGCGAGCAGGGGGCTCCCATCCAGACTGTCAAGCGCATGCGTAGCACTGAGGAACTGTTCAGCCATTCAAAGAGACACAGATCGGGACCGCCTTAACCTTTGGGGTTTATATGTCTGGGTTTTTCTCACGCTTCTTCAGTTTGTTAGGATTCCTGTTATGTACTAGCAATAAACATTAGAGACCAGTTCTGTCATGAGTAAGGATGGCGAGCAGGGGGCTCCCATCCAGACTGTCAAGCACATGCGTAGCACTGAGGAACTGTTCAGCCATTCAAAGAGACACAGATCGGGACCGCCTTAACCTTTGGGGTTTATATGTCTGGGTTTTTCCCACGCTTCTTCAGTTTGTTAGGATTCTTGTTAAGTACTAGTAATAAATATTAGAGACCAGTTCATTGTCTCAGTGTGTTTCCTGGTAGTTAGGACAGCTAGTCTCCATTTCAGCTTTTCCCTTTATTGGGGCAACAGGTGAGGAAAATTTCCCCCTCCGAGTCCTTCAATGACTGCTTTTTATCCATCACAAGCCAAACAAGGAGTTACATCATTTCAATATTTTTCCTGGATGCACGGCTGTCTGTTACAATAATTACATGGCGAGAATCTCACTCCAGAGTATGTTAGCCAGGGCTAGACTCCAATGAAAGGTGATTAAAAAGGCAGGAATGAGTTGTCAGTTTGGTGGAACAGGCATTTTAACAGCAGACTCACCTTTCATTGACTGGAGGAGCATATGACTTTCCTCCTCCAAGCGATATTGATAGTTTCATCCTGCTGTGGCCAATTTTCAGTTTTGGCAGCACATACAGTTGCCATATCAACACTTTCAGCCAGAGAAGAGACCAAAACACTTTTATGTGGATATGCAGGATATATATCCAATACTATCCAGGAGTCTGTGAGTTCTAGTCCCGCCTTAGGCATGAAAGCCAGCTGGGTGACCTTGGGCCAGTCCCTCTCTCTCAGCCCAAGAGCCAATCAGGCATAGTAAGAGAGTTCTAGTCCTGCTTTAGGCATGAAAGCCAGCTGGGTGACCTTGGGCCAGTCCCTCTCTCTCAGCCCAAGAGCCAATCAGGCATAGTAGGAGAGTTCTAGTCCCGCCTTAGGCATGAAAGCCAGCTGGGGGACCTTGGGCCAGTCGCTCTCTCTCAGCCCAACTCACCTCACAGGGTGGTTGTTGTGGGGCAAATAGGAGGAGGAAGGAGTATTAGGTACGTTCGCCACCATGAGTTATTTATAAAAATAATAAAGGCCGGATAGAAAATAAATAAAAATAAAATAAAATAAATTTGCATTCAGTTCCAAAATTGTGATTCAGAGTGTGCACGGGTGCAAAACAGCATCAGTCTGTAGCTCTTTGATGTAGCTATCTTTTCCTGGGATCATGAGGAATAATCCTAGGACAAGACCCAGCTTTAAAAATGTGGGGAGCAGGGGTTAGAGTATGTTAATACCCACACATACTCCACAGCACTGTTTTGGAATCCAATCTGAAGCCCTGTGAGCTATTTATCTTCCTATCAAGATTGAGTGATTATGTGCCATCAAGAGGGTGTCAACCCTTAGTGACCACATAGATAGATTCTCTCCAGGAGGATCAGTTCCTAATCTGATCCTTCAGGTCTTCCAATGGAGCACTCATCACCGCTTTATTTGAGTCCATCCACCTTGCTTCTGATCATCCTTTTCTCTTTTCTTTTGCCTTTTCCGTCATTATAGCTGGAAAAGAGCTGTGTTGTTGCATAGTGTATCTGAGGTATGATAATCCATTTTCCAATTATAGTCATCTCATTGATATATGCATGTGTCACCTCTTTTGCAGGGGTTGCATGGGTTGCCAATTTGCTTTCAGGTCCAATTCAAGGTGCTGGTTATCACCTTTAAAGCCCTACATGCTTTGCCTCTGACTAAGGAGAAAACGTCCATCCTCTTCTCTGTCAATTTGTACCCCAAGTAGTAGCTTGCCGTCCCAAGGCATTTCACCTCTACTTCTTTGTTCAAATTGGATACAATTTCATCAATGTCCTTTTGATCCTCATAACAGAAAATCATGTCATCCACAAATGTCAGAATGAACACATCTCTGCCATTCTTGTGTCGTGTGTGCAGGCTTTGCCTGGAGTGAAACCTTGCTTTATTAGCATCTGGTTTAATTTCACATTCCAGGCCCTTGCTGCTTGTTTCAGCCCATAGATCCCCTTCTGAAGCCTACACACTAAATGCCTGTTCTTTGTATCAGTGAACCCTTCAGGTTGTTGCATGGACAACTCCTCCTGAATTTCACCATGCAAGAATGCTGGCTTGATGTCTATATGCTCCACTTGCATGTTTCTACTGGCTGCTAGACTTAAAAGAAGTCGAATGGTTGTGTGGGTCACAACAGGTGCAAAAGTTTGGTCATAATCTTCCCTATACTTTTGTGAATAGCCCTTGGCTACCAGTCTAGCTTTGTACCTTTGGACTTCTCCCTTCCCATTCTGTTTGACCTTAAAGACCCATTTGCAACCAATTGTCTTTTTGCCAACAGATAACTTTCTGAGTGTCTAAGTGTGGTTGTATTGCAGAGCCTCAAACTCTTCTTGAGCTGCTTTCCTCCACTTACTTGCTTCAGCTAGTGGTAGCTGTTGTACTTCCTTCCACGACGCAGGCTCTTTCGGCAACACCACCCCTGCGAGGTACGACAGTCGCTTGGCCAGAACTCCATTGTTGGGTTGCAGTGAGTGCCTCAGGCCCAGAACAGGACTCAGGTCTGGATCGTACTGCATCTCTGACCCTTCTGTTCCTCCTGGTTCCTCATCATCTTAGCCAGGCAGAGTGTCTGGCTCAGTCTCCTCTCTCTGGGCTTGCCTGCTTGCTACATCTGGAAACACTGGGTAAGGTACTTTGAACAAATCATCATCACCTCTCCCTTCTGCAGTGCTATTGGTTAGAGGATTCTTATTTGGCTCTGTTCCTTTTGTTGGTAATCTACTTTGTAGGTAAGCAACTGTCATTGCTACTTCCCCCCGTCTGTTACCCCCAACAGATGCCTGAATTGGCCCACACAGTTTGGTGTGAATTTGCTCAAGGGGCTATTTGGAGCACCTGGTGCTTTGTTTTGAAATTGCAGGCCTTGGCCTTTCCCTGCATGTAGGTTTTGCACCTTGCATCAGTCTTACCACAGTCCTTGACTTCCAAATTGCTTGCCAATCCACATTTCTTCATTTGAAGAGTTGCATTTAAATCTCTGTGACCAAATCGTCTGTGCCACAGGGTGGCGCTATTGTCCTCTTTTCCTCGGTGACTAGCCACACATGCCACTCTGGCCTCTCACAATTGAGAAAAATCAAACCTTGATCTAGGAACCTGGTTAAAAAGACAACTTTTTGATCCATTATTTCACATTTGTCACCTTTAAATCGAAGGGTAAGCCCCTTTTTCATGAGGCCAGATGTGCTAATCAGGTTCATTTTCAATTCTGGAACATACAAAATGTTAGTTGCAATCATATTTCTCTGGGTGGTGCCATTTCCGCACCGTAGGAGGGTGTGCCCCTCCCCTTTCACTGGGATTTTTCTTCCATCAGCCAAACCAATCCCTTCCTTTGAACTTGGGTTCAGTTCAATAAAGAGAGAAAGTTTCATTATTTATTTTTAGTTTAAAAACATTGCTAATGCATATACTGTATACAGGCCAACACATGAAATGAATAGAATAATTTTGTAACTTCTAGCCTATATTTGAGCCTGAATGTTCAGGGGTTCCCTGTAGCCTAGGCTGACCTATTTCCTTGAGACAAAAAACGGATATTGGGATGGCAAAACAGGGCAGGGGTGGGTGACGGGCTGGATTGGCAGGCAGGAACTTCTCCGGTTTTCTCGGACTGGGAATCTTCGGATTCCTTCATTTGCGAGAGGCAAGGCTGGGCTGGAGAGTCCAGTGAACGGTTGTCCCCGACAAGCCGTTCCTCCTCTGGCTGTGCTTTTATGTTCTTTTCTTCCCGCCATTTCAGGGCAGGAGCCAATCTGCTCGCCCTTTGATCACTGCCTATCAGCTGATCCTGTTTTTTCCTTTTTAGGTTTCCTGCCAGGTTGAGCTCTGCAGCTTTTTTCCCGCCGTTTCTGCTGAGCTCCCCCTCCTTCCAGTCAAAGTCAGACTGCATTCTGACAGGTTTGCAGGAACTTTCAAATTTTTAAGTAAGGTTTTTCGGAAAACAGGACAAAATGGACATATATATTGAAACAATGGGATGGTCTGGAAATGTTGAAAAAACGGGACTGTCCCATTCAAAACGGGACGTATGGTCAGCCTACTGAAGCCTGAAAAATATTTCAAGGGTTCCTCCAGGGTCAAAAAGTTGAGAAAGGCTGCTCTATGGTTTTCTAGAGACTATTGCTATTGTCAGTAGCAATACAGCTATTGCTTTCCTGGATCAAATGTGCAGGAAGTCACAGAAATACAGAAACTGTCCAATGGGAGGATGTGGTGGCCTGCATCTCAGACTGAATATCTCGTAAATGGTTGCCGAAGTGTCTCAATCCAGGCAGGAATTTCTTGAAATCAGTTTAAGAGGCTAGCCACACACCAAGCTTGAGCAGAACACAGGAACAGTTTATAGAGTAAGTACAGATATGCCCTGCATCTAAGTCGAACTGTCCCTGATGTGCATGGTTTGGGTAATTCCAGCAGACTAAGCAGGATTGCACCTGGTTAGTTCTTGAATAAAAGATCATCAGGAAATTTCAGGGCTGTAAGCTAGCCTGGGAAATTGAAACCACATCCTTGAAAAAAGCAGATCATTTACATATTGCTGCCAAGAAAATGATATTAACTTATAGTCCATCCAGTCACCAGGAGTAGAGCTCAACTTGAGGGAGCCTCTATATTTGTGTGTGTCTGTGTGTTTATGTGTGTTGTGTTGTGTGTGTGTGTGTGTGTGAGAGAGAGAGAGAGAGAGTTTAACCAATACAGGAAAGTTTTATGCAGTGTTTTGAGCTGGGGAACATTTCAAGCTGGATGCAAATTAGCATAGTGAAAATGAGCCACATGGATTCGATATCATGCCATTTCATTGGGGGGGCGGGAATGACAGACTTTTGAAATATACCTGTGTCTTGTGGATGGCACTAGAAGATGAGGAAACTGCTTGAGTCTGTTCATCGATACAGTAAAACTAGCTTTAACACCTACATATTCAGGAATGATCGCAGGAAGGATTCTGAAAAGCCAGATGGCTGAAACAACCCTACCGTCAACACATGTAAAAAAAGTGCCAGGGCCTTGATTTCATAGGTGTGGACTTTTTTTACAAACACAAACCCTGCAGACACCCCTGTACATATTTATTCAAGCTGGCAGGTAGATTTCTAAGACCTTTGTTAGTTTGACAATCATCCTGAAACCCTAAAAATAAAAATGCTGGGATTGATTTTGGTAATTTCAGCATAGAAATTACAGATTAAGCCACATTCTGATCCATGAACTCCAACTTGGGGCAATATATACGAATTGAGTCATAAATCAATAAGCAAGCAAACAAACAAAATACTCAGGGTCTTGGGATATGCAACTGACTTAGCTTCCTTTATTTAGAATAATTAATAGGGAGATGTTTACTGCAGCTTAGCAAATTGGGGCTGTAGAAATCGTGGCAAAGGTGGGAGTCACTGCTTCCTGCACTTGTCAGAATGGTCCCTATCCATCCAGAAAGCCTTTAAGGAAATTTCTTTTGCATACTGATTTCCCCTGAAGTTTTTCAAGCATGAGGGTGTTTAGAACTAATGATGGGATTTTGAATGAAGTTTGCCCACTTGATCCCTAATTGTCACTTGGAAGACTTAGAAATACCTCTGATTTGTATGTTAATAGATTCTTAGCCAGCACAGCAACAGCACCAAACAGGTTTTTTTTTTTTTTTAATTGAAAGTGGCATTTTCTTCTCAGGACCATCTGAGCCCCAAATCCAAGTGCAGAGCAGGTGGTGATCACAGCTGAGGGAGGAGAAATTATCTGGGCACAGGGCTCATCCACTCATTTGAATCAATCTGATGATGATCATTCATCATCAGTGTCATGTCCAGGAGACATATTTGAGAGTTTATTGTATTTATTCAAACAAAATCCACTATATATAATTGGAGGCTGAGTGTGGCGATGAGTGCACTGTTGGGAGGCTTGAAAGAACAGGTTGGGGATAGATTGTCATGGAGAAAATCTATCTATGTGGTTGCTAGGAGTAAAAATAACTTGATGGCACAAAATCAATCATAATAATTGGGGTAGTCAGTATCATGAGGGGAATTGGAAGAGATCCTCCACATGGAATTTCTTTGGCTTGCAGACCAAAATACTTCTTATTGTTCGAAAGGGTTATCTGCATGAACTGCTGTGCAATTTAGGATCTCTAAAGAGAAAGCCATCATTTCTGTCTGTGAGTACAGACTGAATATGGCCATGTAATGGTTAAAATATTGGGTTAGGACTGGAGACATCCAGGTTCAAATTTACACTCAGGTGTTGTGATGGAATATCCAGGGAATGTGGAGTTGTTACAAAAAATGGTATCTCGGTCCTGGGAAAGTAGAAAGCATGAGGAAGAAATTCAAAATAATCTACCTTGATTCAGTTAGGTATAAGTTGAAGTAGAGAGGAGCTTTGACAGCCTTTTAAGGTTCTCTTACAATACCCTAACTGTATTAAAATACTTTTAAAGAATCTTGATCACTCCTGTTTCCTGGCCCTTCTCTTATTGATCTACATGTTGTTGTTGTTGTTAGTTGCCATTGAGTTGTTTACGACTGATGGTGACCCTACTTATAACAGAATGAAATGCTGTTCGGTCTTGCACCATATGCCTGACTGTCTCAATATTTACATCCATTGTTGTGGTAATTGTATTAATCCAACGCATTGAAGGTCTTCCTCTTTTCAACTGGCCCTCGACTTTACCAAACATGATGTCCTTTTCAAGCAATCGGTCTTTCCTGATGATGTGCCCAAAGTATGAGAGTCTAAGCCTAGTTATTTTGGCCTCTAGGGAACATTTTGGTTGTATTTCTTCTAAAACTGATTTGTTTGTACTTCTGGCAGTGCACGGTATTTTCAATAACCTTCGCCAGCACCACAATTCAAATGCATCAATTCTTCTTCTGTCTTCCTTTTTTAATGTCCAGCTTTCACAGGCATATGTGGCAATTGAGAAGACCATGGCGTGAGTCAGATGCACTTTGTTTTTAAACTGACATCTTTACTTCTGAAAACTTTAGATATATGGATGTTTCTTATTCAAGTCTCTGCAAGGCTGTTTCCATAGGAATGTAGGTAGACATAATACAGCTGTGCAGGCTTTCAAAGTGATTCAAAGGAGGAACTTCTGCGTATGTGGGACCATGAGTGCAGCACATCTTTAAAGCAGCCATGTCTCTTTGCAGGCTTCTAAATGAGCCTGAAAAAAAGATGTGGCTGCTTTAGTGACTTGACTAATCAGAGCAGCTGTGACTTCACTACAGCTCATAAAAACAGCTACTGTGGGGTGGGGGAAGGATCAGGCTTGTAGAAAAGATGTGCAGCACATTGCAAAGTACCACTTCCAAATCAGTTTTGAAGCATGCATAGCTATAACCCTTTATCTGGTCACCAATTAACCCAAGTTCTGAGTTGGCATAACACTTTGAACCATAATCTAACCAGGACACACAAGTGAAACCACCAAAAACAAACAAACAAAACACAAATCAAGATTAACACTACCTGGGTTTAGTGTATTATGTGACTGCAGCCAAATATTTTTGAACATCTAGACACAACTGTTGAACCATTGGTCATGGGTATTTGCAGGGGGACCTCGGGGTGGGTAGTTACAAAACACAACATGATGACACAACATTATGACACAAACTCCACCCCTTTAAACAGGCACCCTGATGTTGCCCACAAGAACAGAAGGGTTAGACTTTGTTTCATAGCATCCTGACCCACAGCTTGTGATTTTGACAAAGCCTCTGGTTGCTGCAGACTTTCATGCCATTCATCCATTTTTATCCCAGCAGTATCAGTTCAGTTTGGAGCAGGATATCTGTAGAATTTCTGGATTTTTTTTTTCCCCAGGATGTTCCAGGGACTGTAACTAAAGTAATTTATTGAATAAGCCTCCAGACCAGTTTCTCAACCTTGGCCACTTTCAGATGGGTGGACTCCAACTCAGATGGCTGGGGAATTCTGGGAGTTGGAGTTCACCGGCCTGAAAGCGGCCAAGGTTGAGAAACATTGCTCCAGACCATTGCAAGTATACTACAGGTAACAACAGTATGTACATATCTTAAAACAAGACATTATTGTTACAGTTTAAAAGTAACAAATTACAGACATTACAGGGTTGGGGATCTTCTGCATGGAAAGGAGGAGGCCAGGGTTTGCATTGCGATGTTACAGTACATGTCTTTTTTTTTTTCATAATTACATCTGATAAACCATAAACTAACCAGGACAGGCTGGTTGGCAGCCTGAGGCTCCCTGGATGCTCTTTTGACTAACTTGGATTATATTTTTTCCTCTTTCCTCTCCCCACCCCAAGCAACTGGGCACACTTCCAAATACTTCTCTATCAAGTTCTAGCCCCAGATGCATTCCTTAAAAGAAAGGTTTTGCTTGAGGCTGGCATTTTATTTTTCAGCTTTCTAGCTTCTCACTTATTTTAAATTAAAAGGATCTTTTTGCAAACTAAAATTAGATGGGGCATGGAACCAGGCGAGTACCATGATGGAGACTGAGGCACTATAATGTCCATAGAGCTATATGACCTTTAAACACTCCTGAAAATAACTGATGGTCATAGTACTGTAACATCAATACTACAGACTGGAAAATATTTTAAAAATAAGAAGAGGGCACATATAACTTCTCAAGAACAACAACAAAAATAAGAGGATTACAGGTAGAGGGCAGGATTACTGGGGAGAAAGCAGAAGCATCTGCAGGTATAATCGGAAGTAGGAATAACCTTGAGGAACAGGAGGAAGACAACGATCTGATAAAAGAAATCTGAGACCGGGGCAGAAACATAATTTGAGTAAGCGACCCAGACATGACCCTTCCTAGTTCTCATGAAGATAAAGGGAGGGAGAGGGTAAGCCCATTCAGGCATGCAAGATTCTGTTCCTGGAACCTTATAATAAAGTGGTGTTAGCATTCATAACTCTGGCGTCCTAGCCTGGGCTACCCTAAAGGGCTGACAGCAAGGGATTGCAAAAAGGTCTAGATGACAGTTGCAGTGGTGCAGTCAAAGCCCTGCCTGTTTGTACAAAAGTGTGGTTTCAGCACATCACAAAAGGGGGCATGGCTTCAGCCATGCTACTGTGACTGCCACCTTGGGTTTTAACCACTGCCTAAGGACACTGCTGGAAGAGAGCATGCCATATTCAGGGTCTTTTCCGTGTGTTTTTCAAGGCAACAATATGAAAGAAGTTTGTCCTGGCCTTCTTCCAGAATTTTTCAGCTTCCCAGTCTAACCTACAGTCCTGGGATTTCCCAGTATTCTCCCATCTAAGGACTAATTAGGTCTGGCACTTTTTTTTCTTTTTGAGAACATCCAAGCTTGGAGGTGCTGCTGCCTAAATAGACAATAAACTGTAGATGGGTGTCTAGATTTTTGTCCCATCTTTTTAATACACACGACTCAAGATGATTTGCAGTAAATTAAAATCCATGTCAACAACTTCAGTTACTACAAAATCTTATTGCATGAAACTAACAGAATGCTGAGGATTTCCACAGTTGCTGAAGTTCCTGTTCCAAGTTACCTAAGAAGATCTACTCCAAGCTTCACTTGAATTTAAGCACAACAGATGTCTAATTTATTGCTATGTTATCAGATTTTAGTTCCCAGCTGGATTGTGCAGCTATATTTAATTGTATTTCATTTAAGGTTATTTAATAAAACATTGAGAGGGACTGAGAGAAAGGAAAAATGAAGACAAAACAGCTGTTTTGTAGAAAAATCAGCCACGTTAGCTAAAATAAAGATTCTCACCTGCAGGAAACCAAGTTTACTTTAGATGAGCCCATTTTTTTTATAGGAAGCTTTCTTCCAGCTACTGTTGTACTTTTCTACTATATTTCTGGGCAGAAAAATTGCACAGGCCAATTTTGGATAGTCTACCTTTCTCTGAATTTGTCTGGAAGAAGGAGAAATTCTCCAAAAATGTCTCAATAGCATCTTGGGATTGGAAAGATGTCTGGGAAGCCAGGAAGGAAGAAAACCTGCTCATAGTACAATGAAAGACAGGGCATTCACACACAACCCTTGGATTTCTTTTATCTATATGGATGCAAGAACACTACAGTCCATCATAACTTGGATTCAGAGAATGGGATGCCAAAATTCAAATGCCCACTAGATGGCAGCAAGGAGATACCAAAATCTCTAACACTCTCCTGACATCTATGGGTTATCTGGAATTTTGCAGCCCAGATCTGTTAGCACTTATATATATATATATATAATTTTTATTGAAGAAATTTTTAACAAGATAAAGACAACAGAAATATTAGAAAAGAAACAAAGGAAATAAGAAAGAATAGTGAATAAGTAAGAAAGAAAATAAAAAAAGAAATAGAAAAGAGAAAGAAAGAAAGAAAGAAAGAAAGAAGGAAGGAAGGAAGGAAGGAAGGAAGGAAGGAAGGAAGGAAAGAAAGAAAGAAAGAAAGAAAGAAAGAAAGAAAGAAAGAAAGAAAGAAAGAAAGAAAGAAGAAAAGATTATAAAGAAGTGGCTTCTGATCTTTTTGACAGCTGTTATAAATGCATTTATATTTTACCCTCTCTCTCTAAGGTTACATCATAATCCCCTTCTTTTCATTAGCTGCCCTTTCTAATCCTCCAACCCATACATCAGAAGTTCATTTTTTCTCTTTTTTCAGCAAAAAAGTCCATATGGGGTTTCTGGTCACTGATAAAGGTAGTTTTTGATCTTTCTCTAATCAAACAAGATAATTTTGCCATCTCTGCTACTTCGGTCATCTTCACCAACCATTGATGGAAAGTGGCTTCCCACCACCAGCATACCAGGTGCTCAGTCATTGAATTACAGATTTTTCCCCCTCACCACCACCCCACCCCATTTTGGATGTGATATTAAAAATCAAAGCCAGAAGCTTGGAAATGAAAGAGTGAGCCTTTTCACAGCTTCATCTTCTCTAGTGTGAAAGAGATAGTGCTGTGGCTAAAGGCTTTTCTTCCACTTACAGATGCTCAGTTCAGTATTAAAACAAATATTCATAGACTGCCAGTCTATCTCCTGCCTCTTGAAATTGAAGCAGGATCACATGCGGAGCCTGCAGTGTGATGCAGCTGCAAGAAAGGCAAATTTCTTTTAGGCAGCATCAGTAGAAGTATAGTTTCCCAATCATGTTAAACAATAGTTTCATTTTATTCTGCATTGGTCATACCTTTCAGCTTGAGTACCAGGAGGGTGAAGACAGATTCAAGTGAAGTAGAACAATAGGAAAGAGGCTGGTCAGTAGACTGGAAACAAAGTCATGTGCTGAGAGATTGAGAAAATTTGATATATTTAGCCTTGAGAAAAGTGGATTGAAAGAGATAGGTTTTTTTGTTTTTGTTTTTTTACAATGGTATTGGGAAGTTTGTGGGTCACTGTATTGTAGGAAGTCAGCTACTATCTTGGCATGCTTTAAAAGCAGACTATCATATTAAGCTACCATATGTCAATAGAGCAAATATGCTTTGCTAACCTGGACAGTAGCATCTGCAAGAGGGATCCAGTGGATGAAAGGAGTAGTTCAGTCTCATTATGTAAGCCCCACCCATTTTCTACAGGTATTATAATGCTGCTTGCATGCCCCAATGGGGAGGAGCTTGTGGCATGATGCTGCAATGCCACTTTAGCCACTCTGATGAAAGCAGCGAGATTTTTCAGGTACCACTGAACCCAAGCTTAAAGTTTAGCATGTTTTATGAACCCAACCTTCAAGAATCTGTAGAGGTGCCATACAGGAACAGGCCAAGACCTGTTCTCTCCCACTCCAGTGTGCAAGGCATGGAAGAGTGGATTTAAATTGGGTAGGTAGATTCTAACTGAATGTTAGGAAAAACTTAGCTGGGCAGAGGAACCCATGACCAAGGGAAGTAGGTTTCATTGGATGTTTTGCAGAACCTCAAAGCCAAAACTATCTGTCCAACCCCCTCTGTGTCCTTTTTCTCAGCAAATACCATCTCCAGGGACCACAGAAACAAGCCCCATCAAGTACTGCTGTGGAACAATATCCCCCCATCCCCAGTAGCAAGATGGCTCCTTCCCTCCTGGTTTTCCAGTTCAGAAGGTCATTAAAACATGGTTTTAGTCCATCCAGTCTTGGAGGCTGGAATGTTGTGACCTTGTTCCTTTGGTAGTGGATGGTCTTTCAATATTCAGATATACTGATGAACACGTTTGGGTTGGCCTATAAACCCAGTAAAACAAAAAATAAATAAAATAATACAATACAATACAATACAATACAATACAATACAATACAATACAATACAATACAATACAATAATCAAATCAAATCAAATCAAATCAAATCTGTTTGGATATTTTGTTTTGGACTGGTTACTACATTTACTTGCTTGTTTGTTTGTTTGCTTACTTATAAGGTTTATTAATTGGGCCAATCCTGGAGGAATCTTTTTTTGCACTAGGCAGGGGTTGGACTCCAGACAGCCCTGTTCTGAGTCTATGATCTAAAATGAGATAGTATTCAGTGGTTCATGGAATCTATTTATGTGGTTGCTAAGAGTCAACAATGACTTGGTGGCACATAATCAATCACAAATAAAGTATACAGTGGTACTCTTGATTTAATATCTAGGCATTTATAGCATTTTTCTTTTAGGCAGGCCCTTCAATAGTTATTTTTTCAGACTGCTTTTGATTAAGAGAGTTCATTAGGTTTGCATTTCATATTTCTTTTCCTTTCCTTTCCTTTTCAATCTTAAATTAGAATGACTGGCTGAAATGAAATGATTTGCTTTTGCTTTCCTTTTTTTTCTCCCTCTGGTGGCTATAATATTTTGTTCATATATATTTGTAATGTTATATTATTCTATTATGATGTTGTCTTGAGAACATGTCTTTTGAACATATCTTTTGGATTAAATATGTTAATAAAATAGTAAAACTAGCATTAATTGTTCAAGCTTAATTGATTGTGTATCTTGATTAAACTGATCAGCAACTGGAAGCAAGGCTAAAGCACTTGAACGGTGAAGAAAATGCAATCAATTTATATCTCCTGAACTTGTACATGAAGTAGAATGTAGTGGAGCAGAGAAATCCATACCTTTCAGAAGTTTACAATGCAGCTGAACCTAAAAATGCCAGTACTACTTAAAATGCCTATATTCTTGAACAGCATGTAGAAAGATACTTTATAGTAGATAAAATTCCTTAGAAAAGATTGAACATTATGAAAAACGTGCATGGGCATCTGTGAAATTTTCACCCAAAGCATCCCATTTAGAGGCCAAATTGTCATGTGAATTTTTATGTGAGTATGTCAAAATTTATCCACTCCTACCAGAAGGTCCTTCAGCAAAGGATCGTTACCTTGTCGTGGTGCTGGAGCTTGAGCACCTCAATGATGCCATGAGCTAAACCGTGAAGGGCCACCCAAGACGGGAAGGTCATGACAGAGAGGTCAGACTAAATGCGATCCCTGGGGAAGGTAATGGCAACCCACTCCAGTATTCTTGCCGTGAAAACTAAATGGATCAGTACAACCAGAGATATGTCGGTATACCATCGGAAGATGAGACCCCCAGGTTGGAAGATGGTCAAAATGCTACTGGGGAGGAACAGAGGATGAGTTCAACTAGCCCCAGATGTGATGACGCAGCTAGCTCAAAGCCGAAAGGACGGCTAGCGGCCGACAGTGCTGGTGGAGAACGGCGAATCCAAGGATCATGTTCTAAGGATCAACACACCATTGGAACCTGGAATGTAAGATCTATGAGCCAGGGCAAATTGGATGTGGTTATTGGTGAGATGTCAAGATTAAAGATAGACATTTTGGGTGTCAGTGAATTGAAATGGACTGGAAGGGGCCACTTCACATCAAATGACCACCAGATCTACTACTGTGGACAAGAGGACCACAGAAGAAATGGAGTAGCCTTCATAATTAATAGTAAAGTGTCTAAAGCAGTGCTTGGATACGATCCAAAAAACGATAGAATGGTCTCACTTCGAATTCAGGGCAAGCCATCTAACATCACAGTGATCCAAATATACGCCCCAACCACAGATGCTGAAGAAGCTGAAGTAGAGCAGTTCTATGAGGATCTGCAGCACCTACTGGACAACATGCCTAAAAGATGTTATTTTCATCACGGGAGACTGGAATGCTAAGGTGGGCAGTCAAATGACACCTGGACTTACAGGTAAGCATGGCCTGGGAGAACAAAACAAAATAGGACATAGGCTGATAGAATTTTGCCAAGACAACTCACTCTGCATAACAAACACTCTCTTCCAACAACCTAAGAGACGGCTTTATACATGGACTTCCCCAGATGGACAACACCGAAATCAGATTGACTACATCCTTTGCAGCCAAAGGTGGTGGACATCTATACAGTCGGTAAAAACAAGACCTGGAGCTGACGGTAGTTCCGATCACGAACTTCTTCTTGCACAATTTAGGATCAGACTAAAGAGATTAGGGAAGACCCACAGACCAGCTAGATATGAGCTCACTAATATTCCTAAGGAATATGCAGTGGAGCTGAAGAATCGATTTAAGGGACTGGACTTAGTAGATAGGGTCCCGGAAGAACTATGGACAGAAGTTCGCAACATTGTTCAGGAGGCGGCAACAAAATACATCCCAAAGAAAGAGAAAACCAAGAAGGCACAATGGCTGTCTGCTGAGAGACTAGAAGTAGCCCAAGAAAGAAGGAAAGCAAAAGGCAACAGTGATAGGGGGAGATATGCCCAATTAAATGCAAAATTCCAGAGGTTAGCCAGAAGAGATAAGGAATTATTTTTAAACAAGCAATGCGCAGAAGTGGAAGAAGACAATAAAATAGGAAGGACAAGAGACCTCTTCCAGAAAATTAGAAACATCGGAGGTAAATTCCAGGCCAAAATGGGTATGATCAAAAACAAAGATGGCAAGGACCTAACAGAAGAAGAAGAGATCAAGAAAAGGTGGCAAGAATATACAGAAGACCTGTATAGGAAGGATAACAATATCAAGGATAGCTTTGACGGTGTGGTCAGTGAGCTAGAGCCAGACATCCTGAAGAGTGAGGTTGAATGGGCCTTAAGAAGCATTGCTAATAACAAGGCAGCAGGAGATGATGGCATCCCAGCTGAACTGTTCAAAATCTTGCAAGATGATGCTGTCAAGGTAATGCATGCTATATGCCAGCAAATTTGGAAAACACAAGAATGGCCATCAGACTGGAAAAAATCAACTTATATCCCCATACCAAAAAATGGAAACACTAAAGAATGTTCAAACTATCGAACAGTGGCACTCATTTCACATGCCAGTAAGGTAATGCTCAAGATCCTGCAAGGTAGACTTCAGCAATTCATGGAGCGAGAATTGCCAGATGTACAAGCTGGGTTTAGAAAAGGCAGAGGAACTAGGGACCAAATTGCCAATATCTGCTGGATAATGGAAAAAGCCAGGGAGTTTCAGAAAAACATCTATTTCTGTTTTATTGACTATTCTAAAGCCTTTGACTGTGTGGACCATAACAAATTGTGGCAAGTTCTTAGTGGTATGGGGATACCAAGTCATCTTGTCTGCCTCCTGAAGAATCTGTATAACGACCAAGTAGCAACAGTAAGAACAGACCACGGAACAATGGACTGGTTTAAGATTGGGAAAGGAGTACGGCAGGGCTGTATACTCTCACCCTACCTATTCAACTTGTACGCAGAAGACATCATGTGACATGCTGGGCTTGAGGAATCCAAGGCTGGGGTTAAAATCACTGGAAGAAACATTAACAATCCCAGATATGCAGATGATACCACTTTGATGACTGAAAGTGAAGAGGAACTGAGGAGCCTTATGATGAAGGTGAAAGAAGAAAGTGCAAAAGCTGGCTTGCAGCTAAACCTCAAAAAAACCAAGATTATGGCAACCAGCTTGATTGATAACTGGCAAATAGAGGGAGAAAATGTAGAAGCAGTGAAAGACTTTGTATTTCTAGGTGTGAAGATTACTGCAGATGCTGACTGCAGTCAGGAAATCAGAAGACGCTTAATCCTTGGGAGAAGAGCAATGACAAATCTCGATAAAATAGTTAAGAGCAGAGACATCACACTGACAACAAAGGTCCGCATAGTTAAAGCAATGGTGTTCCCCGTAGTAACATATGGCTGCGAGAGCTGGACCATAAGGAAGGCTGAGGGAAGGAAGATCGATGCTTTGGAGCTGTGGTGTTGGAGGAAAATTCTGAGAGTGCCTTGGACTGCAAGAAGATCAAACCAGTCCATACTCCAGGAAATAAAGCCAGACTGCTCACTTGAGGGAATGATATTCCCTCAAAGCAAAACTGAAATACTTTGGCCACATAATGAGAAGACAGGACACCCTGGAGAAGATGCTGATGCTAGGGAGAGTGGAGGGCAAAAGGAAGAGGGTCCGACCAAGGGCAAGATGGATGGATGATATTCTAGAGGTGACAGACTCGTCCCTGGGGGAGCTAGGGGTGTTGACGACTGACAGGAAGCTCTGGCATGGGCTGGTCCATGAAGCCACGAAGAGTCGGAAGCGACTAAACAAATAAACAACAACAAACCAGAAGGTCCCACTGTATTTCCTGTTTTTCCATAGATCCCTGTCTTATATCTCATGTACAAAGTTCTCCTTAATGGTCCTTGCTCCATTATGTGGTCTCTTTGGAAAGGATCTGGGGCAGTGCTGAGCATCCTTTGGTTGTAGATTTTTCAAGGAATGGTTGGGTGTATATTTATCAGGTATGTTTTAGCTTGGATTCCAGCAGTGCCAGTGGTTGAACTTGATGGCCTCAATGGCCCCTTCCAATGTTAGAATTCTATGTTAAGCTGAAAGAGAGGAAAAGAGAAGCATGGGAAGCCAAGCCTTTCCTGCAGTGGGGTCTCTGCTTTAGGAAACAATTCCAGTGAGATGGAATGGAGTGGGGAAAGGACCATAATTGGTTTCCTCAAACCATTCTTCTCTGTCTCTTCAGAACTAATCCAGACAAACTTGCCATATATTTTCTCTGCAGAGCTTATCCAGCTGGCTCATTAGACCTGGACCTGATGTAATTTTTAGAAATAAATTCCCCCCTTGTATTCCACCCTGCATAAAATCATCTCCAAGCTTGATAATATTTTCTATCAAACTCTTGGCATTATCTGTGCTCAGGCAGCCATTCTGCTGCCCTTTGAAAAGTTGAACAAGGCGCCCAGTCTCATTTCTTTCATATGGGAGGTCAGTGTAGCCCAGGGTGAAGTAATAAGACCTGGGAGACCTTTGGCCACCAGCTGAAAAGCTGCTGCAGCCCCTTTGTGGCTTGGCAGTGAGGACTGCCTTATTATTTGGCTTCTTAGTTAGAAACAGGAGGTGGATGGCAGCAGAAACAAACGCATCTCCAGGGAAAAATAAGTTAATCTCTTGGCTCTCTCTCTCTCACACCCCCCCCCTTCCTTTCTTTCTCTAGCAACAAAAATCTTATTTTCTTGAAAGCTGCAAGATTCTACATGCTAATCTCCCAATAATCTACCATAATGCAGTTGGCTTTGTGTTTCATTCCCAAATTAACTGTGTTGCTAAGATGATGCCATGACACTTTTCTTCAGCCTGCCTCACTCTTCAGGGGGCCTCAGCAAGACCAGAGTTAATCTGTCTACATGGCTATTTCCTCACCCCTGATCCTGCTTAATTTTATAAAGCAGAGTTTGCCTTTCCTGCTTTCTTTCATTGCTCCCCCACCTCCAAATTGGTTCTGAGGAAAAAGAAGATCTCATCTTGAGCCATTCTTCAATATAAGCTGCAGCAAATGGGTTCTCCTCCAGCAGGATCCACAATGGCACATGGGATGAGGTAGTCATAATACTGCCACTATGATGAATTTGTGTCAGGACATCAGATGCAAGTATGTAAACTGGGGCATTTTGTGATTGTGTCATCACTTTGCCACCAGCATGCCATCCTGGGGATGCCCAGGTCTCAATGGTGTCTGCAGGGGGTGGTCAAAATTGGCAAGATGGCAGGCAGTGTGTAGTGATGGAAGATTCGCCTCTTTGGAACATGGATTGTGAAGCTCTGCCCACCATCTTGCTGATTTTGACCAGCTCTCTGCAACTGTTGCTGTCATATTCACTTCCTGAATTAATGTTGCATAGGACAAATGAAATTGTGCAGTCCCAACACAAGAGCTGTGCTCACATAACATATGAAACCTAGATTAACAAAGCACAATTCCGGTGTTTATCTAACATACTTGACTTGAACAAGGAAGCCATATTATGACTTGATAGGATGGCCTGATTCAAACCACAGGTAATGACTACATTCCCACAACAACTGAACCACAAACTACACAACCCCATTTTATCCTTGGGGAGCATATTATGCCAGCTCAGCAGACTCAGCAAACCAGACCACTCCAGGATTATGTAGCAGCATCCACAAGATCTTCCTACTTTCACCAGAATGATAAAGCATAATTGTAGCTTCACACTTCTAGTTGTGCCACTTTGTGGCATGCATGCCATGTCACAACATGCATGAAAATGTGATGGAGTTTGCATTGCAGTGCTGCAGTGCTGCTTTCATCAATCTAATCCCCTTTGCCCATGGCACTTCAGATACAAGCAGCTGTGAAACTAAGGGCCTCACATTTAGTCTGCTGATATAAAAGTCATTGGTGACAAATACAGCTTCAGGGTATTTAAATCTCCTAACAATTCTCTGTAGTAGTATAGATAGAAACAGACCATGTAGGCCTTTGTGGACCAGTCACACAAGGATGCCACTGTTACCACTGACATCTGCCAGGTCATAAGAGTCAAGATGGCAGTTGCTACAGTACAATCAAGGCCCCACCTCTTTTTGATGTCTGTGGATGTGGTATGCACACACATAGGGTCAAGACTTCATTGTGACCATCATCTTGACTTTTTAAACTCCCACTTTGGACCCTGCTGATAGTTACATCTTATTCTGTCCTTAACAAGCTGGATTCAAAAGCCAAGAGTAAACCAGGAGGAGGTAGCCAATGATCTTAATTCAGTTGTCATGCCAAGCAAGCCCCAGAAGGCACATCTCTGATTTGTTTAGCCATTTCCATTGATGCAAATAACCATGGATGGATGGCCAATGTTCTCCCACACTGCTCATTTGCATTAACTCCAAATTGTAACCACTCTGTCTCAATGTGATGTCTTCAGGGTATTTCTAAAAATTATATTATACATTATCCAATCTCTTTAACATGACAGACAGAGAGTAAGAAAATACCATTTGAAAATCAGCCACTCAGAATTTTAGCAGTGCTATCAAACTCTCTTTCTCTTCCTTGAAAACCTAAATGCAAACATCAATGAATAGAAAAACCAAGTAGGGAAAGTCAGCTGATATCCCAAGATATCTGAAAAGAGAGAAGGCATTCCTTCCTGGCATCTTTAACCAGCAAATAAATATTTCAGGCAAATGCTTATCTCCTTGCTAGGACTTCATCCCATCGCTTTCTGTAAAGCTTTATAGAAAATTCAGGATTGCTATGATGTTTCTCTAAAGAAGGATTTCTACCCAAATTGAACAAAACTAAGATATTTTGATACCTGAAGCGATTGGGGGGGAAAGTGGTATCCCCTTCTTGTCCATCCATAAAAGCCAGTTGTACTAAGAGGGTTTATTTTTCAACACTGATTTTGGGATAGACTCTCAGTCATCCCTGAATACAGCAAGCTAGTTTAGGAAGCAGAGTGATACAGTTTTTTTTATCACTCGATAGCTTCTGCTGCCAGACACAATTATTATTTCACTTTGTTTGAAACTAGGACAGGCCCTGACTCTAACTCAGCTTCAGAAATATCATCTCAGGTTCAAGAAGGCCAATGCAGGAGTTATATGAGTCCCCTTTCTCTCTGATTTGCAGACTGAGGTTTTGTTTTTTGTTCTGTTTTTGTTTTGTTTTTTTCCAATTTTTACAGAAACGCTTTTGGCTTCCCATTAAATTACTTGGCTGTTGTGTGAATACAAAATCACAGTTTGCTTCAACATTCTCTTTTACCTGAAATTAGGTGGCACCTCTAAGTTCAAGGTCCAGGCAGATAGGCTTTAGAGCACCTTTGTAGCAAAAAAAAAAAAAGGTTTTTTGTGATCAGTTCAGTGAAATAGTACCTTTTTCAACATGGTGCCCTTCAGGTGGGTTTCACTTTCAAAGTGTAGAAAGCCACAAAGGAAATACTCAGAAGCCATTACAGAAACAGCAAGGGAGAAGCATTCCATTATCCTTGGGAAGGAGGGCTAGTCTTCCTGTAGAGTCAGTTTCCTGATTTGGCTTACCTCGTAGGGCTGACTCAAAGCTGTCAGTAGATTTATATTTCTTTTTTTGCTTCCAAGGCTGTTATGAGTTGTACTACGATCAGATTACAAAGCAGCTTGCCACAAACAAATAGGAACAGGAGAGACAAACTACCATCAACTTCAAGCTTGGGGGCAGCCATTTATTTATTTATTTACTATGCAGATTTCTATGCTGCCCAGTTAAAAGGATTCCAGGCGGTTTCCAACAGCTCAGTTGGAAAGGGGGCAAGCTGTTCCAAAAGCTGTCACTGAGAGGGTGTTCCTCTGAGCTCCCCTCGCCTCCCCGTATGGAGGGAGCTCTCCCTCCCCCACCACGAGATGGGCCAACTCAGAAGATACATGGGCACTGAGTCCTGTAGGGCTTTATAAATCAAAAGCTGAATTGAACCCAGACACACCAGTGAAGCATTGATAAAGCACTGAGGCATTATTTATTTATTTATTTATTTTATTTATTTATATTTCAAATTTCTGTCACCGCCCATCTCCCCCAAAGCAGCTCATCCCCACCAACAGCAGGGCCACTACATTTTGAACCAACAGTAGTTCCCAGATCTTCTTCAAAGACAGCTCCATGTAAATTGTGTTGCAGTCACCTAATTACAAAGTGCTAAAGGCATGAGTCACTGCTGGAATGCCTTTGTGGTCTAGCCACCCAGAGTCACTTGCATAGTGAGATGGGCAGTGTAGAAATTTGATTAAATAAACAAACAAACAAATAAATAAATAGAAGGCTGCAGTTGGCTCACTAGTCAAAGCTGGGCAAAGATTATCCTAGCCATGGTCTCCATCTATTGCTAAAGCAGAAAGCATAAATCTAGGAGAACCAGCAGTTGAGTTCCACTTGAGGGAATCTTCATCTTTCATACGGAAAGAAAAGCTTTCATGAGTTGGAACAAACATCTACTCCAGTCCCTACATTGTCCTATGGGGCCAAACAAATGTCTCTGGAAGCTCAGAAACAAAACAGGGGACCAATAACTTTTTATTTTTCTCCCCAGCAACATGTCATGTAGATGTCCCTCAATCTGGAGCAAATTATGTAACCATCATGACAAGTGTTATCCTTATCTTTTGTGCATTTCTCCAATATCTCTTTAAATCTGTCTGTGTTGGTGGCCACCACTTTATCTTGCAGAAGTTTTTGGAACAGTTTAACAGTGCGTTTTGTAAAATGAATGAATCAATGAATGAAGTATATACTTCCTTTTATCTCTCCTAGATCAGCCTTACTTGCAGAAGACCAAAATGAACAATATTCATACTGGATTCCTCCGGGATTTGCTGCTGAGACCTTTAACTTTTAATCTGTTTTAAATGATTTGGAATTTGGGGTGAGCAGTGAGGGGAGGTGGCCAAGTCTCCTGATGATACAAAACCATTCAGAGTGTTTAAAATCATAAAAGGATTGCAGAAAGCTCCACAAGAGTGGGTGAGATCATTCTGATTGGATTTCAACATGCTGTTAAGTGTAAAGGAAAATGTGATGTCCATAGGCATAAAAAATATCTGAACTTCTCCTGTACAGTACATTAATGAGATCCATGCTGAAAATGACTTATCAGGAAAGGAACTTTGGAATCATGATGGAAAACATGATGACAAAATCAACATAATGCATGGGTATTTTTAAAAAAAACAGTAAATTCTGCATTTAGATTAATTAGGAAGAAATTAAAAATAAAACTGCCACAGAGTAATCACCTTATATAAATCTATCGTGGGACTATATTTGGAGTATTGGTTAAGAAAGGTATTATAGAGATGGAAAAGGAACAAAAAAAGACAGCAATTTAAATTATTAGGATATTGTGGCAGCTCCCCTAGAAGGAAAGATTTCAACCTCTAGAGTTTAGAAGAAAAACGAGAACAAGGAAATATGATTAATCTATATAGAATAATTCATAGCATTGAACATGTGGATGGAGGTATATTTTTCTTCTTCTCCCTGAGTGTTAGAACACCAGATGATCACCTACTAAAACCCAGTGTGGGGAGATGCAGGACCAGTGAAAGAATGCACATTCTTTATGCAACACAAAATTAGATTGTGGATTTCTCTGGTATCTAATGTGGTAAAGGTCACCACATTAGAAAGTTTTAAGGGAGACTTAGCACATTCATGGCTACCAGCCTCTAGGAAGCAACTGTGGAAGAGGGTTTTATCCTTCTGTTCATGCTTGTGAGTTTCCACTAAGCATCTGGTTGGCTACTACATGCTTCACAGTGATGGATCAGAAAAGGTTGTGGCCTGATTCATGGCCTGATTCATCAGGACTATTCTTAAGAAGTCCATCTGAAGAAAAGGCAAGCAAAGGTGAACAAAGTTAACAATATTTTGTTACATTAGCAAGGAGGAATCTGAACACATTCCAGAATGATAACCCTGATGTATAACAGTCAGATTAAAGTAAATATATGTATATACAGTATTTAACACTTTCTCAGTATGAAGGGGAGAGAGAGAAAGAGAGGGAGATGTTTGTTCAAAGTGGTGTTGACTGCAGGTTCTCAAAAACATCATATCTGAAACCAAAGATGAATGTTTTAGAAATTTTCTATTCCTTATTTCCATTCTCCATGGCCAAGCTTTTATCTGCAATTCTAGTCAGGATCCACGTGAGAATACGGAGACCTTCATCTTCCTTTTATAAATAAATAATCACCCAGAATTTGTTCCTTCCCCAAAAAACCACTAGGTACTTTAATAGGGACCTCAAAGAGACATCCTGCTAGTCATTTTATCCCCTTATTGTAACCAAAAAGCTTTAATGTGGGGAGGAATTAGGGGAGGGGAGGGAGAATATTAAAATCAGTGGCATTTCAGTCCTTGCCAAAATGTCTAACATTAATCACACTCTTTCTCCATCTTGTTTAAACCCTTTCCTTCAAATGCTCCCCTGTCCCATTAACTTGACTCAGCCCAGTAGTTTCAGCAGTTCCAAACGATGTATGAAATTAAAGTACTGTTTCAAACTTGGCCAAGTTCCACTCAGAACTGTTATGGAACCCCTCCAGGTTTTATAATTATCAGGGGAATATGATGCTGTGATGAAATGCCAACAGGATGCCCATTTAGAAGTGAACCTCTGATGGTACCTCACTCCCAGGGGCACACAAGATACTGTACTGCTTTAAGCTGACAGAAAGATCTCAATGCCTCAGACAACTTTTGGCAGACGCACACTAGGAGTGTGTGCAGGCTACATAATTTGGTTTGGACCTTGTTTGGTTTGCCTCCACACAGACTGGACTGTAAACAGTTAATCCAGGGAACAAGAATCCAAAAGCTCTGATTAATAGTATTTATAAGAAGGAAGGTAATACAAGAATCCCAGCAAGTATTCTACTTTCAAATTAGATACCTATATATAAGCAATTTAGGGTGCAAAACTCTTGCCTGCTTTTTCTCCTGATGTTTCTATGCAGGGCATTGGATGGCCCCATCTTTTTAGAAGGAAGGATAGTTGTCATCTGTCCACCATTTTGATAACTCCTAGAGTAAGAAGTAACCTTCATACTCTGAAACAGTAATGGAGCTTTGGAAGAACCCCATTAAAATTAGACAAAGCTGCAGTTATTTGGGTATGAACTTCAAACTTATCCAACTCTGTGCACACTGTTAATTCACATGGAAAAGGTTTACATATTTGCTAAGCCATAGGGTGATACATAGAGTTTTGTCTTGGCATGTGGTATGAATCTAGCCATTTGTTTTGTTTTGTTTTGTTTTGTTTTGGAATTTCCATGTGGTGTAAACCCACTCAAATATGGCTTCAATAAATTATGGTTGGACAAACCGTGGCTCAGCAAGATATGCAAAACCAGCTGCAGACTTTTTTTATTTCTTGATAAATGTTATAGGTTGCCTCGGTCTATCACAACTCTGGATGGCTTATAATAAGAACAATAGAAAATATAAAGATGCAAAACCTGAAAAAGGAAAGTCCAGAGAAACAGCACCAACTAAAAATGAAAAGACCCCATATGTGGTCTATTACCCACTCTAATCCAAGATCTGGGGGAACAGCCAGATCTTGAAGGTTTATTTAAATAAGGTTGGCAGCATCAGCTGGTTAGCCCAAGACCAACATTTATAAGTGGGTATAATTGGCATATTCATGCATCAGCTTCATGTAGATATTAAATGGGAGGGGTGACAGCATTGAACTTTGAGACACTCTACATAAGAGGGACCTCTAGTTTGCTTTCTCTCCCTCATCAGCAGCAACTGAAAACAACCAAAGAATAGGAGCAGAATTACCAGATCCCTGTGTTACTCACAATCCTGTAAGTGGTCCAAAAGGATGCCACAGTTGATGGTAGTGAAAGCCTGTGTCCCAGCTCCATCAAAGATCATCTACCAGTGTGACTAACACTGTCTTAGTACTATGCCCTGGATAACCTATGGTGTGTTCTTCCTAAATATACCCAGCAGAAGCCATTTTAAGCATTATTGTTTTATTCATTCCTAACCTTGTTAATGTATTACTTTTTCTGCCCTGATGGAAATGAAGGTGGCTTACATTTACATGAGAACCAGTGTTGTAGCATGGTTAATGTTTTGGGCTAAGACCCTCAGCAGTGGAAACTCTCTTTGTGACTTTGGGCCAAACACCACAAATGTCTTCCTAAGGATGTTCTGGAGATAAAATGAAGAGAGATCCACATATAAGTTTCCCTGAGCTCCTGGAGAAAAGTCTGATATAAATATAATAAATACAATAAAATACAGTAGATGTTCTCAGTTGGTCTCTCTACTACTGTGAGAGTAGTACTACTCTATTACTTCATCTACTGTGCTGATGTAGCACAGACTAACTTATTTTTGTAAGGAGGCTGCATCATGTTTTCTTCAACGATGCTGTAGAACTAGTTATAATTCAGGCATATGGTGAAAAATGGTCCTATTTATCAAAGCTTTTGATGGCCTCATCATACTTAATAATGGGTTCTGGATGTCAATCATTGCAATGGCATATAAAGTCTGATATCATTCTCTTTGACAAATAATAACAAGTTAGCAGTCACATTGAAAGTCTAAGGTTCAAAATCAGATAAGTGCAGTTAGAAAAAGTATTTCAAGGCAGCTGAGGCTGAAAAAAAGCTCCATGAAGCATCTTCATCAATCATCTTCTGAAATTATGTAATCTCTGACCTCTTAGTAAGGTGAAAATTATTAGCTAGCTCTCACACACCTTAAAATTTCCATTATTTTGCAGTTTGGGTTGGGGGGGTGGGGAAGCAAAGCAATCTGAATTTAATAACCATATTTCTGGGAAGAGAGATTTTGACAAATGGAGTAATTTCAACAGTTAAGGTGATATTCAACATCTTGGATTTTGCCAAATATGAACCAGAAACCAATCATGTTCCTCTGATGCCATTCCAAGAGCAGCCCCTGTTGACAACTTTGTTGCCACATTCTGAACCAAAGAAAATGTATGGTCACTTTAGGCAACAGTATGTTTTCTTTCAACATCTCAACATCTCACCATTTTACCATTTTGGATTCCTTCAAACATCCGCAGTTGTTTCACTGCTGTGTTAGGATTTGGCATATCAAGTTACACCTTCTATTACATCTAAGGTATGTCTATGCTTATGTGTAGACTTGTTCTTGCTCCTTCCACTTGATTTGGTCACCCTTTGCGATCTCCTGCCGACTTCCCCATTGACTTTGCTTGTAGGAAGACAGCAAAGAACGTCACAAATGGCAATCATGTGACTGTGGGACACTGCAATGTCATAACTGTGAGCACTGAGCACCTGGATCATGATCATGTGACCACGGGGATGCTGCAATTGACATAAGTACAAGGACCGGTTGTAACTATCACTCATTCATCACCACTGTAAGCTTGAACAGTCACTGAATGACTTCTCATTAAGTAAGGACCACCTGTATAGTTATCCATCTAGTTACCAAGAGCTGATGGCAACAAACTAAGTAACTTTCAGATCACAGGAAGTAAATTATATAATTTACTTTGCTTTGTTTTTCTGAGAGCTCATCTCAAGTATTGTGTCCAACGATAATTTAAGGATGATTCAGAGACATTGGAACAGGTTTAGGAAAGGACAAGGAAGATGAGAGATCTGGAAAATAAGTCTCATCGGGATTGGTTAAGGCAGTGTTTCCCAACCTTGGCAACTTTAAGATGTGTGGATGCTGGCTGGGGAATTCTGGGACTTGAAGTCTACACATCTTAAAGATGTCAAGGTTGGGAAGCACTGGGTTAAGGTAATTGAGTATATTTCACCTCTAAAAAAGATTAAGATGAATGTGATATCACTCTTCAAGTACCTGAAAGGATGACTACAAGAAGGTCACAACCTGTTCCTTATCATTCCAGAGTACAGGAATAATGAATTTCAATTAAAGGAAGGCAGCTTCCAACTCAGTATTAGAAGAAGCTGTATAAAACGATAAAATAATTGCAGTTTGATCATGTAAACAACTACCCAGGGAGGTGATTAGCTTCATTCGTTAGATGTATTCAAGTAGACATTGGACAGCCATCTCTTGTGGATCAGAAAGTCAAGATAGTGGTCATGACTGTGTAATCAAAGCCCTACCCTTTTTTTATGTATTTATGGCTATCACTTTGATTTTCTAATGTCCTCTCCCTTTATGGATGCCCCTGATTCCTGAATCCAGCAGGGAATTGATCTTGGTGGTCTCCACATGGACCCTTCAAACCTTAGGATTTGATGATAACCCATGTTCTGCTGTCTAGGAAGGAACTGTGCGTGGTACATCTCATACCCTTGATTTCCAACTGCAGAGCAGAACAAAGCTGCTCTGCCAACTAAGGCACTAAACACCACTCTCTATTCCCTTTCCTGGTGGAAAAAAAACAAGGGAGGGGGAGAAGGTGGCCTCTCTTCAGCTGTTCCAGATCACCTCAAAGTACTCCTGAGAGATCCTGTAAAGGGAAGCAGTCATTTTCTCTCCAGCCCAAAAGTGAGGGGTCTGTTTTTCTCATTAAGCTGTGCCCATATCTTAGCTTGGCTTGAAACAGGAAATGGAGATGAAGCAAAGGACTGGATGTATTTGGGGTAATGCATTGTGTATATGCATAGGAAAGGGGGGTTATTAAGAATAGCAGGGTAGCACACAAACCCTAGGTGCTTTAAAAACTGTTCCATTCAGTGGAGATTTTATTTTATTTTATTTTATTATTTATTTTCTATTAACATTTCTGGAAATAAGTTGCTTTAAATTTCTAACTGTGGCAATTCTGAAGCCCATGTATATAGAACATGACTTTGTTCAAACAGATAAGAAGATAGAAGCAAGCACTTTCTCCTGATCCAGGGGTGTCTGCAGAGGGGAGGTCAAAAAAGTCAAAACTGCAGCCACAACTACACAGTCAAAGCCCAGCCCCTTTTTTCACATGTGACACACATTAAAAAAAAAAAGGAAAAGGACTTTAGTCATGCACTTGTAGCTGCTATAGTCTGATCCCCAAGTATTATTAAAAAAGGTAAAGCTGCTTCTTATCTAGAGGGTTTTTTTTTCCCCTTTTACTTTGTGTGTTTGAGTCAGATTTGATTTCTGGCTACTACCTGCACTAGTCCCTGTAGTTATTGTGTCAAGATTTTCTGAAGTGGCTTGCCATTGCCTTCTTCGTCCTAGGGCCAAGAGAGAGTGACTGGCCCAAAGTCACCCAGCTGGCTACATTCCTAAGGCAAGGCTAGAATTTACAGTCTCCCGGTTTCTAGCCTGGTGCTTTAACCACTACACCAAACAGCTCTCCTTACATGGAGCAAGACCACTGAAATCAATGGGTCTTATTTGGCATACATAGGATTACCCTATAAACATCAACTTTCTACTTCTCAAAATCACCTTTATCCCAGCTTTCCACAGCTCAGGATAGGAGAAGGAGGTTGAGATGGTTGAGAATTTCCTTTGAGTCACTTTTTAAACATAAACAGGATGGAAAGAACTTTTTTAAAAAAAAATGCAGAGGAAAATGAAATTGGCCCTTCTGGGCAGAAAGTTGTTAATACTTGAATCAGGTGAGCGCAACTTTTAATGTAAACTTTTAATGTAAATTCATTTACATTTAAATTTAAATCAGAATCTGGAATATGAAAAGCATGAACCAAGGAGAATGAAATTGTCAAAGTGGAAATAAAATGTTCCAAACTGGGTATTTTAGGGATAAATGAATTTAGGCAAACCGAAATAGGTCACTTTAATTATTATTCAGTATACTTTTCAAGGCATGAGTCCATGCAAAGATATGAAGTGGCAATGACACTCAAAAAGCACATTGTTTGCATGAAATCCAATAAATAGGATCAGGTCAACTAGAATTAGAGGACATCCAGTGAACATCAAAGTTGTACTTTGTTCCTACTATAGATGCAGGGGTAGAAGATATTAAAGATGCCTTTAGCGAATTCTAGAATTACTAAATGCAGAATCAATAAATGACATGATGCTACTGATGGGTGATTGGGACCATGGGCATCCATGTGGGCAAATTGTGACACAAATAACTTACATCTTTGCATCAGACGTCATGATGTCAGTAATAATTGTGCCATTTGCATGATGACCTCATGAAGTACATGATGTCATTTTGATGTTATTTGTTACAGCCGCTGTTCATTGCCAAAACCTGCTTATTCTAATATGGACATCACCTGATGTATAACATCAAAACAAATCAATTACATAATTAAAAAAACAATGATAGGGAAGTGCAATCCAGTCAGCTGGAACATTTCCATAAAGGCTCGGGGTCAAATATCCGGATTAAACTTAAACAATTAAAGAGAGGCAATATGATATTCTAGCTGGAGAACATACAGTCAGAATATAAGACCAATGTCAGAAACAGATTCAATACATTTAATTTGAGGACTATGGAAGAGATAAGAGATAATCATGAAGACTGAGATGAAAAATATTGGGATAAAATGCTTGGGCAACAAGGAACAAGGTACCACAGATAAACTAAGAGTTCCAATATCAAGCAAGAAAAGACCAGTGTAGATATCGCCATCAAGAATATTAGCAGATAGAAGAATAGACGTATTTTCAGACTCACAGCTCCAGGAACAAAATGATCTGGAGAACTTCAGAACATTCTATTCCCCCTCTATATCAAGCTGAAGATCCTCTACACATGTTGTTCCAGGAGTGGTTTAGTGCTCAGGAACAAGGATGAAGCAGTGAGGAGGAAATTAATTCTACAGAGAAAGGTGTGAAAGAATGTAGACCTGGCCTTGGGAACAAGGAAGTCATGAGTGATTTGTTAAGGAGAAACATGTGCAGAAAAAAAAGAGGAAAGCTTGAGAAACTACAAGAACCCTATCTTGGTTTTGTTTAGTATAGATTATTTGGATGGAGCAAAGAGAAACTCTGACAGGCTTTCAAGAGTCTGCTATTCTACCCTACAACAGTAAATATTATTCCTGGAATCCCTGATGTGCCTGTTTCTTGTCCCAGCCTACCTAAAAGGGTGATAGAAAGTACAGTGCAGGTAGTCCTTGCTTAATGACCACAACTGGGACTGGAATTTCGGTTGCTAAGCAAAGTGGTCATTAAATGTATCTGACCCAATTTTACTACCTTTTTCACAGCAGTTGTTAAGTGAATCACCACAGGTGTTAAGCAAACTGCGTGGTCATTAAGTGAATCACGCAGTTGCCCATTGATTTTGCTTTCCAGAAGCTGGCCGGGAAGGTTAAAAAATGGCAATCGCATGACCATGGGACATTGCAATGGTCATAAATGTGAACTGGTTGCCAAGTGCCCAAATTGTGATCACATGACCATGGGGGATTCTGACAGTCATAAATGTGAGGACCGGTTGTAAGTTGGTTTTTCCAGCACTGTTGTAAGTCTGAACCATCACTAAATGAATGGTTGTTAAACGAGGACTACCTGTAATGACAAACTTTGAAAAGATCATCAAAGTTAAAGACATCAAATATCAGAAGAGTTTAGAATAATTAAAAATGGAATTTCCAGGGAACATAGATGGGTGTGAAAGCTGCATACTGAGAAATATTGAGAGACATATAAGATGCCTTCACGTTATAGGGATGGAGATGGTTACTAGCATGAACTGCAAAAGGAACCATTTAATTAGACTTAGACCTAGGGAACGGCCTGACTATTGTCTTAAGGTCATGATCAGCAAGCAGAAACTCACATACTTTGGACGGATGATACAAGTATATAATACCCCAGAAAATAAGTATTGCACTTAGCAAGCTTGACAGAAATAAAAGAAGGGGAAGACAACATATAAAGTGGATAGACAGGAATAAAGAGATAGCTGAAATATGCTTGGAAGAACTATGAGTTATTTCAAAAGACAGGTCAAGATGGCAAACACAATATATTCAGTAGGTGCCAGGAATCAAACTTGACTCAGTGACATTTACCTAAGTAATATGGTTTATTTTGCAATGATGTATTTAATAATTTTACCTTCTGTCACATACAATAGCTATTTACCAAAATTCTCAACATCCTTCAAGAATAGGACAAAAGTGATTTGTGATTTTAAGCATTTGAATAAAACAAAATCAATAGCTTCATCCATCCCTCTTTCATAATACTATATTTGCTGTGATGGTCTTACGAACTCCCTAAATAAAATTGTATAGATCATAATGGTCAACCAGATGAAATGCCAGCAGGAAAGTAGAAGGAGAAGATGAAGGGAAAAGGCCATACAGAAGCAGCAGGCAGAGGATCAAAAAGGCACAAGAAAAAGATGACAATTTGTTGGATTTCCCTCACCCCAATTCCTGGCAATTTGCATGTCTAAATGAGTATGCCAAGTTGGAAAAGACTTTAAAAAGTGGACATATTTTCTGCACTGTTCTAATTAAAAAAAGAACAGTCAAGGAAGCTTATTTGAAGCATCTTCTCTGCCCTGTGCTTATGAATTGCCCAGAGGCCTTGTTTTTACCACTTGGAAAATAAGACACAGACAAGGAAATTGATCAGAATTAACATGGCATCTCTGTGTATGTGTTTGTGTGGGTGAGCGTGTATGGAACAGAAAGAGAGAAGGAATACTGATTTTATTCTCACTCCAGAGCAGCTGTAAAAACATTTGCACTGGGGAAACACATCCTCTGTAACATTTCCTCCATCCTTTAGAGTGTGAGATCCTAGCTTCCTCAGGTGTAGCCTCAGGTTAACACTTTCTCCCTCAAACCAGGTGGATAATTTGCTTGAACCTGACTCAGTTTAACTTTCCCCTTCCACGTGGCAAATGGACGTGTAAAGCTCTTCATTACCCCATGAGACAACTGTCTGGCCTGGAGTGGGAAAGCCACAAACAGTTGTACCACCTGCCCCAGATTCTTCCCAGAAAATTGTCTCAGCAGTTGTTTATCAGAAAGAAGGACTCACTGAGCAGAGCAAAACTTGCTTCAGAGAGTGATAAAACAGCCCAAATCACAGAGCAGATTATATTGTGCTGCTGTTTTCTCAGCTGATTCAGAGTGAGGGAGAAAAATAATTAGGATGTGAGAAAAATACATCTTGCCAATTGCAGAAGGAACATTTCAAGGTCAGAAGGTTTGAGTGCCTTCCATTTTTCTTCTCCACCTCCAGTATCATCTCTATTTTCATGTTTGCCTTCTTTCCCTTGTTCTTTCAGGAAGTTGGTTTAGTATGACACAGTTTCAATGCCACTTACATCTACTGCCAGGAAACAGTTGAGGAGTGGATGGTAAAATATCTATTTATTGATCAATCTATTGCTATAGCAGCAGCAACAACTCTTAAAATCCTTCCATTATATAACTTTTTAAAAAATCTAGCAATGAATCTATGTATCATCATAGGAAAGCTATTAACTGCCCAGGACCTTGCCAAGCTAGAAAGTTGTGAAAAGCTTTGCAGTTTTTCACAAAGCATATACTAAGGAGGGAGGGAGGGAGGGGAGGGTCCAATTCTCATTCTAAAGCAGCACTGACTGGGCAATATGTAAACAGCCCAAATCTTTCTCAGACTCCAGGCTCTAATGGCCTAGACCAACATGACCAGTGATGAAGGATGGTAGAAGTCAAAGAACAAAATTTGGGTCCTAGACAGGGGTGAATTCTTTGAGAGATGGGGTTCTGAAGGAGGTGGTGGTTTACTCCTTTCTCAAGAAGCCATCATTGGACTTAACCATGTCAGACAACTTTCATCCTGTTTCCAACCTTCCTTTTCTAGAGGAGATTGTGGAGAAGGTGGTTGTGCTGCAGCTTCAGAGAACTCTGGAGGAAGTGGATTATCTGGTTCCTTTTCAGTCTGCTTTCAGGCCAATGAGGATAGCATTGATAGCTCCTCTCTGGCAGGAGTGGGATGCAGGTGGTGTGTCCATCCTTGTTCTCTCTGACCCTCAGCAACCTTTAGTACCATCAATTGTGGTATCTTTCTAGATCAACATTGGGGTTTGGGAGTGAATGGGGGGCAGTGTTACACTGGCTCTCCTCCTTCCTCCAGCTTGATTCCAGTGTTGATAGTGTGGGAATGATCAAGCCCACAGCCCCTGCTTTGAAGGGTACCATGGGGATTTGTACTCTCCCCATTCCTGTTCAACATCTATATGAACCTAGTGAATGAGATCATCTGCAGGCATGGGGAAGGTATCATCAGTATGCTGATGATACCTAGCTTTAAATCTCTACCTCTGGAGGTTCTGGTTTATTATCTTGGGCTTTGGGAGTCTGGATGTGGAGAACAAGCTTCAGCAAAATCCTAGCAAAACAGAGTGGCTTTGGGTTTTAAGGCCCCCTGGATCCAAGGATTTTCTATCTCTTGTTCTGGATGGGGTTGCACTACCCCAAACAGAACCAGTGTGCAACCTGGGAGTCCAACTTCATTCTGTGCATCAGTTGTGCCCTTTCCTGCACTGGGAAGCTCTGCTCATAGTTATTCATTTCTTAGTCATCTCCCAGATGGATTACTGCAGTGCTCTTTACATGGGGATGCCCTCAAAGAGCATCTAGAAGTTAAGCTGGTGCAGAATGCAGCAGCACAAGCAGTTATGAATGAACCTTGGTGGACGCATGTTACACCTCTGCTTTGCAAGCTTCATTGGCTTCCAATGTGCTTCCAGGTGCAATTCAAGGTGCTTGTAGTTATTTATAAAGCCCTTCATGGCATCAGGCCAGGTTATTTGTAGGACGTCTCCCCAGTGACTTCTACCCATCCCATTAGATCCAGCAGAAAAGGTTTACTGCTGGTCCCGTCAATTAAGAATGTCATTTTCTGGGAACCAGGAAGCAGACCTTTTCTGTTGCTATGCCTGCCCTTTGAAACACCATTCCCTCTGAGATTAGGATGGTCCTGGCCCTGCCAGCCTTTTATTCATTCATTCATCAAATTTTGCCACCACTCATCTTCCCCCAGAGGAGGGACTCTGGGCAGTTTACAATAAAGGTAAAAGATTTAAAATACAATAAAACCATAAATAATACATTAAATATAAATACAAGATATAAATACAAAATAAAATCCAGATGGCAATGAAAGTTCTAATTCAGTTTGTTCGTATATGAGGGCCATTTTAGGCTGCCAGCCATCCCCAAGAATGACTACTCTCTTCCCACTCCAGGCAAGATGGCAGAGCCAGGTCTTCAGCTTTTTATGGAAGGTCAGGAGAGAGGGGGCTTGCCTCAGCTCCAGGGAAACAATGTTCCAGAGAGCTGGAGCCACCGCAGAGAAGGCCCACTTTCTGGACCCCACCAGATGGAATTCTCTTACAGACAGGGTCCGTAACATGCCGTCTCTGCATAATTGGGTGGGACGGGTCGATGTAATGGGGATGAGACGGTCCCTCAGGTAACCTGGACCCATATCATGTAGGGCTTTAAAGGTGATAACCAACACCTTGAATTGGACCCTGAAGCAAACCAGCACCCAATGCAGCTCCCACAGCAAAAGTGTTACGTGTGCCATCCTTGGGGCATCTAGAATTGCCTGCATGGCCACATTCGGGACCAGCTGTAGCTTCCTGATACTCTTCAAGGGTAGCCCCATGTAGAGCACATTGCAATAGTCTATATGGGAGATGACCATGGCATGAGTGACTGTTCAAAGGGCCTCCCGATCCAGGAAAGGGCGTAACCTCCACATCTTAAGAGTATTTTGGAAGACTCTTAAGATGTGGAGGTGTTCCTAAGCATGGGGTTGGAGAGCTAGTTAGAGCCTGTGATGTGGTTGTTATCTGTCTAGATTGGCTTGGCCCAGAGTCACTATTGAGAGATGGGCAACTATATAAATCAATGAATCAATAAAGTCTGGGGAGTCAAATATTGTGGTGTTCTAAAGAATTACTATGAAATTGTTTAGATCTATAGGTGCTCTTCTTTTAGTTTTGGAGTGAACATTGATGGTCCCAGGGTCATACAGGAATTATCGTTATAACCTGAAGAGCTTTCTCCTGAGTAAAGAAGGGAGGGAAGAGGAAGGGGAAATTTTGTGCTGCAGCCACTCCAAGGTTTTTGAGAAAAGTCAAGCAGAAGCCAAAACCCCTGTGATTCACTCATAGATAGATATTGTAAATAGATAATTCAAAAATGTGATATGGATTATATTTATTTCATTTATAATGGAATGGATTTCCCTCCCCCGCCCCCATATTGGCAACAGAAACTTGATAATGCCAGGCATGGTATTTTTTTCCATTCCAGCATAATAGTGAGCACTCGGCATTTAAAAATCCCCTTATACGTCTCCATTTTAGGTAAGTCATTAGCTTAACAATTATCAGACTTATTTAAAGTTTTTGAAGTACAACATCAAACTTCCCTGGGGATACATATCTTCCTAGGGTTGCAAGTGCACAGTATTTATCTTTAAAACATTCTCTAAGGCAAAAAGGCTTTTCTCTCCTCCCCCACCCCCATCCCTTCCTCTCTCTCTTAACTAAAACACAATTCTGTTACAGGTTAAAACAGGCAAATATAGGATCAAAAGATTACAGAGTTAATTCAGCATGGAACAACATTCACATAGTCAAATAACTAACACATTTCTACATCAAAGCTTGTAAGTAATTACTTAACAGATCAATCTGAGCCAAACCTAAGTAAAAAGCAACCGAGCTGTCTTTTTCAGATACCTCCAGCAGCTTCAACCACAATGTTCCTTTTATACTCTTGGCAGAGTAATCTTTACTAAATGATCTGACAGATATTCAGGGGCAGATAGCCTAGTATAACACAATCTTCCCTTCCAAATCATAAAATATACTTTGGGCCAAGCAAAATGATCAGTGTATATTTCCATGTTACAGAGTTATATACGGAAAATTATACTCCCAAGATCGGAAATATCTGTGCCATTTTTTTCTTTTCACAACATTTCTTCACCTTCTAGAGGTCTGCCCATTTAAAAGTTATTAAAGGAATTTGCAACTGCAACCCTCATTTTAAGGTCTTTCTTTGTTCTGATTTCCATTGATACAGTGTCACCCAATAACAAGATCAGAGTTAGATGGAATATCACTTGTTTTCCATTAAATTAGCTTGTTAATCTCTTTCTTCCCAGAATGCTTTTCATCTCACTAGCCTATGTAATCAGATGCTTTTTCTGAGAGATTTGATATATTTGATTCACTAATACTCTTTCAAATTAAATTGGGTGGGTAGTGTTTCCTCTGACATTCAGCAGCTCACCCTTCCTCCCTATGAAGACAGGTGAGGTTAGCTGAATGTCTGTTGAAAGGCTGTGTAGACATTTTAAATTACGCTCTGATATGCATGGGTAAAAGTAAAGATGTGTAATCAGCAGAAATTGTTCATGTAATGTGTGTCTGTGTGTCTGTGTGTGTATGTATGTGTGTGTGTGTATGTATGTGTGTGTATGTATGTATATATATATATGTATATATATATATATATATATATATATAGTATATTCATATATATTATATATGAATAATATAAAGAATATACTATATATACTATATTCCAGGGGTCCCCAAACTCTTCAGCTCATGGATCCCTTCATAAAGCTTCAGATTTTTCATCAACCCTGAAACAATTATTATATGAAAATAATTTAATAAATACTATTTTAACAAATAGTACTATGAATCATCATCATTATCATCGACTCCATAGATAGTCCCATAGACCATTGGGGATTGATATTGACCACTTTGGGTAACTCTGCTACATGCCATATATGCATGCATGTGTTTATTTTACTTTGCCCAGATAGATAGATAGACAGACAGATAGACAGACAGACAGATGATAGATAGATAGATAGATAGATAGATGATAGATAGATATCAAATTGAATTATCCATTCAGTGTTTCCGACCCTTGGTGATTCCATAAGCCAGTTCTCTCCATGATTTCTGATCTTGTACAGCTTCTTTCAGTTGCTCTATATATTTCTTTATATGGGTCCAGTTCCAAATTCCAAAGAAAGGAAGGAATCCATTAGATAAGTTAGGAATTACATTTTATGATATTTTCAAAAGGATTGAAGGGTCTTTACAATCTTCTTTTTTAACATGTACACAGCGTATCACACTTCTCAGAGAGGCTTTTTTCAAGCCCCTTTCAGAATCTCAGGTTACTTGAGCAGTCCAAAAAACAAGTAACAAAGTGGACGTTTACATCAGAACATACTAAACTTGCGGCCAGCCAGGATGGCCTTCCTTCAGGTTTGGTTCAGGATTCTGTACTGTGGTCAATGTTGAAGAAAGTTTCCATTGCTAAGTCTGTTGGTTTTATGTATATGGAATGGGAGGCAATGCCATTTTTGCTTTGGGTAACAAAACATCATAGCACAAATGACCAGCCTCAAATTATTTTGAAAACATTATGTGAACACCCAGCTCCCTTGAGAAATTTATAATTCAGACTGATATGATTCATGTATTTTCTAACTATGCATTTGGAAATTAGGACTAGTTG
Organism: Candoia aspera; assembly: GCF_035149785.1. Classification (NCBI taxonomy): domain Eukaryota; kingdom Metazoa; phylum Chordata; class Lepidosauria; order Squamata; family Candoiidae; genus Candoia; species Candoia aspera. The sequence continues at coordinate 328,547,163 of NC_086153.1, forward strand.
GGTACATTCCAGGAAATGTCTTCATGCACATGATTTATAATGTTCCTTCCAACTCATATGTTCTAGCATTCTATGATTTTATGATTTATTGTATATAAGTACCTAATGGCTGACTAGGGCTATGAATGTAAGCAGGGGGGGAAGTTGGTCTGTATAATAAACATTAAAATCAGAAGAAGAAAAGGGGGAAAACACACCTCCTGGTTCAAATCATTTCCATCGTTTTTACTGCAATTGCATTGTACTACAGAAGCCATCCAATCGTTATATATAATGCATTTATCCGGACAAAAGTACAATGTAGTATAATCAGGAACACCTCCAGCCAGCAACTGGTCAACACACCACCTGAGCTGGCTTCTTTTCTGCAGTAAATCTTGCTGAACTGATTAAAAGCAAAAACGTGAAGGTCAGACAAAACCAGCTCAGATCAAATTGGCTGCGTCCATCCAGCTAATCAGAAAGCGCAAGCAAAGCATCTCCACTGTTGGGAATTAATCTTAGCTAAAGCACAGCCCTGTTCAAACCAGGCTTGGTCTCCTGCCAGTGGGTCATGACTAGAAGAACTCCTGACATTTATATTTCTAGTGATACAGAAGGAGGAAAAGAGGCCAGTCAAGTTGGGAAGAAGGCCAGCAGGACACAGCTCTGTAGGGCTGCTTCTGGTCTGAAGGCAGCATGGGCAGCTCCAGTAGAAACCCTGCAGTCAAAGGAAGTGTTTCAGCTGTGCATAGTGGCATGAATAATTCAGACAGGAGTGCATTAAGGTAGTGGCTCATCCCAAAGTAAACAGGAAAAGCAAATGCAAACAGGATTAGGTTTTTCAAGAGCACTTTACTACATAGAAGTGGTGAACTTCTTCAGGCTATACTACTCATCACATTTGGGCTTAATATAGCCCTTGACAGAGTAACATCAGCTAAAAGAGGGAGAAGATAACAGAGCGGACACTGCTTGAAGAACTTGCCATTTAAATTTCACTCTTGGAACAATGAGAGAAAAGGATGGGAGTGGTACAAGGAGCAAACAAACGTTTTCCAGTATGGGTGTCCATTAGCCACATGTGGTCTCTCAATGTTTTCTGAATGGGTATCCGGTTTTCAGCTATTGTTGATTTTTGGCAAACCATATATCTAGGATAGATGAAAGGGGATGAGGAGGAGTAAGTTGACTCATGAAAAAAGTGGGAGAGGTTTGAAAAGGATGAGGTCAAAGATTCTGGATACTCTTTTCTCTGGACATACCCACTTTTTGCTTCAATCGCCATGCATTGAAGTTTTCCTCCAATGCCACACAATGGGCTCACTATTAGTTTCTCTCCCTTCTTTAGCGGCTGCTCACAAATCTGCTTAAGAGAGACCCCCAACTTCTCAAAGCAGATTTGGGGAGCACAGGAAGAAGGTGCAGGTACTAGACTGACATCACTGGAAATATCTGAAGCTTAATTTCAATGGTCATGTACCAGTTCTGGATGAAGCCCAAGGCTGGTTTGGAATAATTCAGGAGATATTATTATGAGTCTGACACACAGTAAATGATTCTAACTTGTCCCATTATGAATTAAAACTCTAGTCTTGATCCCTTGTTCCAGAAGTCCAGCATACAGTGACAAAAAGGGGAAATAAATTCACCATTTCCATATATCATCTTGCTGGAGATGTGGGAGGAGGATGATTTGATTTAATCATCCACCAACCAGTCCTCAAATTAAAATTACCTTGCTGTCAGATCACTATCAGCTTCTCCAATCACAGTATCTTAGACAGACGGTTCATGGAAGAGAAATTCTTCCAAATTGTCCAGAAAGGCTGAGGAAAAATAGGAGACCATCTCAGACAAATTTATAAATCAGAGGTGTAGGAGAAGGGAATGCTGTAGAAGTAGTTTGAGCAAGTGGTTGCTAAGGTCTGGAGATGAAAACAATAGCAACAACAACAGCAACAAAAGAGAAACAGTACAAGCCATGCTCAAGTCACATGAAGAGTTATGAACCCAGCTTCAGAAATATCAGGTTTGTTATTACCAGAAGAGGTAGCAAAGGGAAGGTCACAATGACTTTTGGGGAGGTGAAAATTTCTTCTCCCTTCTTTTTATCTACTCCTTAGAGGGCTGGGCTGTAGGACTTTCATGGTCTGTGGTGGAAGCTATGTGGAATCAGATGTGTGTAAGCCTGGAGCTGTGCACAAAGCAGCTCTGGAGGAGTTGTTTTCAGAATGCCTGAAGAACGAACTTTAGAAAGAGAGATTTGGCTGTGCATCACAGCATTTTGAGCTCAGACCACTCTCTCAGTTAAAGAATGGAAGAGAGAGTCACTGAAAGAAACCATGTTGTTTTCTCTGGTGCTTTGTTGTTGTTATTCTGTTCCAGGGAGAACTCCTCCAGTGAGAACCGGAGTCCATCATTCTGAATCATGCTGTAGAATTTGGATCAGGTTGCAGTTGACTCAACATGGAGAGGGTCAGGCTATTTCCAGAGCCTTGGATACACTGCACAAAAATCCACAGTAAAGGGTATTCTTAAATTTAATGTGTGTCTTATTGCCTGTAGCATAAGTATCAGTCCAGTGTGTATCATCTGTTTGAAGATGATCCCTCTGATCAAAGCAAAAGTAGCAGCAAAGGTTCTAGGCTGGGTTTGATGGTGCAGAAAGATTCTTCATCAGGAATCCAGGACCATAGATATGTATACAAGGAAGGCCACACTTTTTCAGGTATCGTTACGGTGCCATAATTCTATCCTTGGCTTGATCCGCAATATGATGAAGGATAGACAGTAAATATTAAGAAGACAATGTTGCAGTGGAGCAAAGCATGGAAGCTGGAAAATTTATCACTGAAATAATGACAGACTATTAACAGATGCAGACCTTAATATAGATGTTTGTTCCTAACCATGATGACACCAGAATGATGAAACATCTGCTGTGACATCATGCTGCAAGTTTAACACTGCCAGAACAGCAATTTCATCTACAGTATATCAAGACCAACATGTGTAGAGGAAACACTTCTCCAGCAGTTCATTGGGATGGAGGGGTCTTTATATTTTACATACTCAAGTCATGTGTGCCTGAGTTATGCCTACGTTGGTGTACCCAAGTTTGATATATGTAGCCCCAACCCACCTCTGCATGTACTTTTGGGACCAAAAAGATTGCAGATTTATACTATTCAGAGTAGAACAGAGCCACAAAATTTGAGCTGCAAAAATCTGGATGACCACTACTGGCAGCAAAAAGACATCAAAAACTCTCTTTGCTGTCATCTAGTGTTTATCCACATCTTTGCAGATCAGATTTGGTACTTTTGGAATGGAGTGAACATTGTAGCTCAATTATGGTTGAAGTGTGGTGGCCAGCTGGAATGTGGATTCAAATTCACCTGTAGCCATGAAGTGTACTGGATGATAAGTGACAAGTCACTTAATAACTGAAAGTACTGGTATGCAGGGGGGGGGGGGACTGCATTTTTCCTCATTCAATTTGATGAAAGAGAATTTGCTTTAGAAAGTTAGGAGAAATGGTCATGTATGGCTTCATGCTCATGCCCTTATTTAATGACCAGGCTTCCAAGAAGACTATATACAATCTGTGTTCCACCTTTCATTGCACAGTAATCTTTCCACCCATTTGTACCTCCTTGATTTTCCAATTAAATCCCAAAGGATTTAATCATTTGTCATTTAAATTAAATGACAATTTAATTATTTAATTTTTAATTAAATAAAAAAATTAAATTAAACTAAATTAAACCTGTTGGATTGTATAGCTTCTAATGGTTCTAGATTCTTACATGCACATATTTGGAAGCTGTAGGACAGCTGTGATATTATTTTGGCCTCAAATACTTTTAGTCCACCAAGTATACAATTACCTCCTATTGTCCGAAAAAGAATCTTCATATGGGGCCTCCATGATCTGGTGGCATGAAAAACAATTCCAGCCTGCCAAACAAGAGAAGTGTGATAGATCTACAAGCCAGGTTTGAAATAAGATGTTCTAATTCTGTGAATCTTGCCACCATTTCATTAATACAGAAATTAAACAATAAGGGGGCTAGAATACAACCTTGCTTTGCACCCTTATAAGTAGTCACCAGGTCAGAAAGATGTCCTTGGTTGTCTTATTTGGATGTAAGTATTGTTATGCAGCATTTTAATGAATGCTAACAAGCATCTAGAAGCCTCATGTGGTGCAGAGTGGTAGGCGGCAGTATTGCAACCAAAACTCTCCCCACGAACTGAGTTCCATCCTAGCTGAAGCTGGATTCTCGGGTAGCCGGCTCAGGTCGACTCAGCTTTCCATCCTTCCAAGGTCAGTAAAATGAGTACCCGGCTTGCTGAGGAAGGTGATGACTGGGGAAGGCAATGGCAAACCACCCCGCTCTATAGTCTACCAAGAAAACGTCACGAAAGCGGCGTCCCCCCAAAGGGTCAGGCATGACTCAGTGCTTGCACAGGGGACCTTTCAGCTTTCACAATAAGCATCTATCAATAGAAGATCTCTCCAGTTTAGACTATAGCCATTCTCTGGAGACTGAGTTAAAAGTTGTTTTAAAATCAATAAAAGCCACATGCAAAGCCCCCGCTAGGGGGGAATATATACTTCTCAATTAGATGTTGTAGGAACAGCACTGGCCATGGTTGATCTCCCTATCCCAAACCCAGATTGCTCTTCCACAAGAATGGTCTCCTGTTCCAACCAGTCCATTAATTTCCAGTAAAGATTTCTAGTACAGGCCTTACTGATAATGCTTAGTGGGCTATTCAGGAGATAATTGGATGGGTCAGACCTCTCCCCCTTTTTAAATATAGGGACAATAATAGAGAAGTTCCATTCAGGAGGCATTATTAAAGTACAATTTATAGCTGTACACAGAACTGCTAGAATTCATACCCACCAGTCAGTGCTTAGTATAATCAGTTCTGGTGGGATGATGTCTCTCCCAGGGGCTTTGCCATTTTTCAGTTGTGCAATTAGTTTGGAGATTTCATTTGGAGTGACAGGAGGCCAATATGGCAGGTTCTCCTGAACATCTTTGGTGATTATAGAGTTACAACTTTCAGGAGCATAAAGTGATCAGTAATAAACCTCCCATGTGGAAGCTGTAATTGGAACTTCTAATTTAGAGCTAGTTTCCCTCATATAGTTAGAGATGATATACTAAAATGTGGTATTATCCCTGATCTTGGAGGCCTGAAACAATTTTTCCCAGAAAGCTTTCCTTCTGTAGATGTTTGCTGGTTTGAACCTTGTAGAGGAATGAGGTTAGGAGCATCCTGGAATGATATGGGGGGGATTGCCCCCTGAAAACCCTGTCGGAATCTCCTGGGATGCTTTTGTCTCATCCTTCAATCTGCAGAGTAATTCTCTGCAAACGTGCACTGAATGAATGCTTGCCTTTTAAGACAGCCCATAGCTCTTTTATTAATTATGGAAGAACTGTTTTGGATGACATTCATTAGCCAAATGAGAAAAGTTCCACACCTTGGGTTCCTCTTTGTTTATTGATAATGTTCTTTGATGAATGGCATATGTACCATTTGACATTGACAAACTAGGCCATTGATGAGCTGAATATTTTGAATGGCACACAGATGGCTATTACTCTAAGTTTTAGAAAAGGCTATTAAGTGTTCAAGGCATCTAATTGTCAGGACAATTTTCTTACCTGGCAGATTGGTGCTGTCTTGATTGGGGAGTAGATCTGAAGAGTGATTAGGCCATTTCATTTCTTCCTTCTCTCCTCCCCTTCAGTTCCTGTAGACAACAGTTTGCTAGAAGATATGCAAAGCTTCAGAAAACTTCCTGACAGTACTGTGTCAAAAAATTCTTCAAGACTCATATAAACATATTCTTCAGCATGTGTATATGTGTATGTGTGGGTGGGTATATATATCCTTTTCTTGATGGAAAATGTATTTCCCAAAGGAGAAGAAAATTCCAGTGAACTCTCAGAGACTGAGCGTAGGGTTCTTGGAGTTCATTTAGTGATCACAGGGTACACCTGAGACCATTTGATCTTCATTGTACAAGCTTCTCTCCAATGGTCTGCAGCCTCTCTGGCTTTCTGGCTTCCATTAAAATCCCTAGGGAAGGGCACTGAGCAATCAAGGTGATAAAGGGCCCCCCAAAGGAAGGAAAAAAAACTGATCAGGCACAGTTGAAGGTGTTGGGTATGTTTAATCTGGAGAAGAGAAGTCTGCTGGGAGGCTTAATAGTCAAATGTCAGTCATGTAGAAGATGGAGCAGAATTATTCAAAGCTGTGTGATGGAATGTGTTCCTGAAGGAGGGGGTGATGTGGTGGATTCCAGCGCTGCCGCTGGTTCCCAGGGAGAGAGCACTCTCCAGACTGATAAGAGACTTCGCAGCCCGGGCTCTGTTGGTGGGAAGGTTAAGAGTTTCAAGGTGGCTCTGCCCTAGAGCCCTTATGGGTAATTTTCCCTTAGGTTGGTGATTAACTTTAGTCTGGCAAGATTCTGTCTGTAAGGTGAGAACAATAAAGAACTAGAGTTGAATTACTGGCTCAGCATGGTTCCTAGCCTGGTTTTCTGACAAGTTGTTCCAGAAGACAGGAGAAAAAACAATGAATTTAAATTTTACAAAGATAAGTTTCAGTTGGGCAGAGTAGAGCTGTTCAACTGTAGGAACAGACCGCTCAGAAGGTGGTGGACTCTTCTAAACTAGAGGCATTTAAACAGAGCCTAGACAGTCATCTGTCAGGGATGCTGTAATAATAGATCGTGGACTGGGCAGGGGTGGACTTGATGATCGGACTTGATGATCTTCAGGGTCCTTTCCAACCTTGATAGTCTATGATTCTGAATCAAGTGGGCCCTCCTTCAGTGGGGCTTTTTCAAGTGTTACAGACTATATCTTTCATCAGAGGGAATGGTAGCTTTCAAGTTCTACTTGATGGGTTCTGCTTTGATCTGGTTGGCCACTATCAGAAGCAGGTTGAAATTTGTTACACCCTCTTTTGGTCCAATCCAGCAGAATTCATCTCATGTATTACAGCATTAATTGGGCTTAATCTCCATTAAAGGGGGAAAAAAATCCATTAAGTAAACTTAGCCCCTAGTGGCTGTACAACCATGTACTTTTCTTGACAACAGTGCAGGAGATTTGCTGTTGCCTTCTTCTGTGAAACTTTTCTAAACTATAGCTCTAGGATTTTCTAGTAGTAATCACAAGGTCCAACTTTTTGTGCACAACAAACTTTTGAATATCTAAGGGCATATTGAGAATTTAATTCAAAGGAATCCTAACTTCAAGAAACGAGAAGAAAACTTCAGAAGTTAGAACAATTTATCGATATCCACTGTTAATGGAAAATCTGCTTCCCAAGGCATATGACGCATTTCTGAGATTCATAGGAGAATTGGTATGCCTAAACGTGGCTTTTTGAGAGTCCCAGCTAAAATTAATATAGCTTTGACAAATGCCAAATTTATCATGAGTAAATCTATATCAAAATCTCCAACATGATAAGTTAGCTGACTGTAGGAAGTAATAATATTTACGGGAATGATTAAACCAGATCCTGCTGTAGGAATTTAGTGCAATTGGCAAATACTCGATTAATATAGCCTGAACTCTCTGTGTTTGAACTTCCAGAAAACTGAAAATTTGGAAGCTCTAGGGAAACAAATAGCACACAAGGATCAAACAGATGGCTCATTTCTGCATTTTTGAAATTCTATACGGAAGGAGCTTTCATTGCAAATGCATAGAAATCTAAGTCTCTGCTGTTGCTCCCAATAGTCTCACACATGCATTTTGTTGCACTTTGTACTTATGGCATATGCTGGAAAGCTACAGCCAATTGTAGTATCCATCACATGATAAATGCACAGGGATAAACTTTGGTGCAAGCTCATCTGACAGGGAGATGTGTATGGATGTCACCCCAGAAAAAGCACATTCTTTGAAGGCACTTTTATAGAACATTGTTCAGAACTGCAATTACCCAGCACAACCTGGGTCTATAATTAACCCATTTTACAGGTCTTCACAATGCATTGATCTATTAAGGAACTGAATGGACTTGGTTGGCAGGAAGCACTAAGCTCCCTGTTGGTTACATTATCCCCATCCACCAGCTGGTGTTTTATTTTTCATCTTTTTCTGCTGCTGTTATCCACATAAAGGAGTTAACTCTGGTATAGCCAAAGATCACTTCCTTTGGAACTGTCTATGTTAATTACCCACAGAATTGTTTCCAGGAAAGAACAGTTCTTGTTGTTGTTGTTTTTAAGACAGATATAGATAATGTAAATTTGGCCCATTATTTGTCTCTCTCTCTCTCTCTGTCCCACTTTTGCCTGCCTTTTATCCCATTTGACCAGTTGACTGTTTTGATGTTTGCTGATACTTAATAAATAAGCATCAAACTATATTTTTGCTAGTTGAACTGAGTGGCATGCAAGCCTGCTCTGATCCATATATAAGGATTGACTGGGACTGTGCCGGGTGCAAACTAAAATGGAAATTACCCACAGTCATTTTCCCCAATCCCAACAGTCTAATGAAGGTTATACACTTACCAAGCTTAGCATTGTAACGCACCCACAGGATTTTGATCCAGTTACCCACATTGGAGGACCACAGCCTTAATGTTAGAGAAGCCTGCAGGAAGTTGTTTGCTCATTAATCAGAACTTCTTAGAGAATATGATCCCTTTTTAGATCATGGAGCACAAGCACTCATCCGTTTATTCTCTTTGGAACAAAGAATCTCCTTAGGGTGTTGTAAACTTTTCCAAATGTCAAATAAATCAGCTGAAGATGATTTCAAACAAATCATAATCAAAACTGTAGAATGTCATTTGTTTTGAAAGGGGAAAACAGTCTCTGTTTCTGAAGACATTGCATAGGAAAGCACTGTTTCTTTTTAAAAAAGAAAAAGAAAAAAAATCCAGATCTATTGCCTCCTTCCTTTTGTTAGCTTGGTGAATTATTATACAAAATAATATTTAAATAGCTTTTTTTTTTTCCCCAACAGAGTGAAGGGAATAATTTCGACAGCACATGCTGTTATCACTATTGGTAAGATAGCTGGAATATTTGGGTTTTCAGGGCTGGATCTGAAAAGCACTGATTCTAGTTCCTAAGTTGATATTTATTTATTTGTTTGTTTATTTATTCGATTTCTATAGCTGCCCATCTCAGCAAGTGACTCTGGGTGGCTTACAACAAGAAAACTATAAAACAGTTAAAACAATTACAATTAAAAGAATTAAAATATAAAATAAATACAAAATGAATATAGATGGCTGCCAAGTAAGCAATGTATGGATGTTAATACAGCCAAGAGGCGGGACCGTCCACACGCTCGAGGCCCCAGGCCCAGGCACAAAACCAGGTCTTCAAGGCCTTATGAAAGGCCAACAGGGTCAGGGAAATCTTAATTTCTGGAGGGAGGATGTTCCAGAGGGCAGGTGCTACGGAAGAGAAGGCATGCCATCTAGTTCCCACCAACTGACACTCCCTGGCTGACAGGACCCGTAACATACCCAACCTGCTAGATCGAATTGGACAGGTAGAAACAACAGGGAGAAGACAGTCCCTTAGGTAACCCGGTCCCAATGTCATGTTCACTGTTTCAATGTACACTATACATCATAACGTTTCACATGCCATGGCGCTGACGCGCGTTTCTGTTTGGGAAGGAGCTGCTGTGAAACCTTGTACCAAGCCCTGTATCTGTATTCATTACAATGGAACGTGTTTGGGTTATTTTCTCTGTTCAAGGACTTTTCCCGCAGACCATCAGAAACCATTAGGAGCACCTGGGATTGTGAACTTGAGAAGATTCTATGGGGGGAGGGATTTCATTTGCACTGAGGGTTTTTAGTTTGTATTTGGTGTGCTTTCATCATTCTCAGCTTTCTTTGTGATCCTGCATACTATTCTTTAATAAATCAGATATCTTTAAATTCCTGCTCATGAGTCTGATGGTGTTTTAGAATAGGCAACCATTACATAAAGCTGAGAATCACCAAAGTTGTACCGTTAGCTCCTACCAAGATTAGTTTCTTGCGAGGGAAAATAGTTAACGATGGCTGAGTCCAAGCTCACGACTGGGGGACTTGAGGAGATGGCTAGCTTGATGCCCAAGTCAACAGTCAAGAGTGGAGAACTGAGCCTCACCCCAGAACCTTCAAATTTCTGGGATGAATTGAGTTCCAGTCCTGAGGTGGAGGAATCTGACAATGGGGGAGAACCAGAGCAACCGGCACCCAGCGAATCGCTCGCAGAGTTGATCACCTGGGATGAAGTGGGAGAACCCCAGCCAGGGACATCCCGGGTGTCCTGGAAGTATCGATTCCTGCTAACTCCAGACAAAGAATCTACTATGGTGTCCACAGAAAGCCGAACACGCGATAGAGAGAGGGCTCTCAAACCCCTGAGAGACTAAGAGTGGTGAAACTCGAAATAGAATCGATGTTCTAGAATCGAGTACATGTTAAGAAACCTGTCTCTATCACTGGAGGGGCAGGGGAGGCATGGAGGAGATCCCAGCTTCCAGCAACCATCCCCCATCCTCCCATCTGGACTGCCGGCGGAGCAGGGCCGGAGATGGCTCTGGGATGAATCTCCACCCCACAGGGCTCGATCACCACTGTCCCCACCCTGAAGAGGGAAAGCTAGTGTAACCTGGGGCCCAACCACTCAAGTAGCTGTCGATTCTGCTCCAACCGGAGTTGGGGTGAGAGACGTTTCTGTCAAGTTTGATGGGGATCCAACAAAGTTATCTTTCTTTTTAACTAATGCTAAAAGTTACATGAGGCAGTTTGGAGCACACTTCCCTTTTGAAGAGGCTAAGATAACTGCCATTCCCACCAAGTTGAAGGGTCAAGCGGCTGACTGGTATGTTCAATTAAGTGATGCTGACTCCCCTGCACTTGATTATTTCGATGAATTCATGTGGGCGTTAAAGCTGCATTTTGAGGATCCTCTGACCAAGGCAAGAGCTAAGCAGGTGCTGAAGGATTTACCCAGGGCCAAATGTCCATAGCTGATTACACCCTAGAGTTTAAGGCTCTAACTGGGAAAATCCCTGACTGGTCTCAGTCAACCCTAATAGAATGGTTTAAAGAGGGACTCAACCGGGACGTCGTATGGTGGGCATTGTGTAGAGATGACCCAGAGTCATTGTATGAATGGATCTGTCTGGCAGAAAAGGCTGAGCATGCTCAGCATACCTTCATGCACACTAGAAAATCTGAAAGACCACCCACCACCATGAGGGGACCCCGAAGTGCTGCGACTGCTGCCCGGCCAAGCTATAGAGCCTGGGATGAGGAGAGAGATAGGTGCTACGTGAGGGGTCAGTGTCTCCAATGCGGAAAGGAAGGGTATCGAGCAGCTGATTGCCCAAAAGCCAAGGCTGGAGATTGAATGGGAAAGCCGCTGGCCAAATCCCCCCCCCCCCATGGCAGATGACAGCAGCCAAGGGTGCAGCCGATGCTGAGGAAGTATTCTACTTCTTGGGAGAGGCTGAAGATGACTCTAATGGGCCGGCGGGAAACACCAGCCACCTGCCATGAAGAGCGCCTGCGGGCAGGTGGAGGAGGATGGGCATGAAGATGGTATGGTGAGTGCTGACTGTCCCACTTTAGCAGTAAAAGTGAAATTGGGCTCCCGCACAAAAACTGCAGAGGTCTGGGCTTTAGTTGACTCTGGGTGATCCAGGTGTCTAATTCACCCTGATCTGGTTGCTGCTTTGGACCTGCCTAGCTTCCCCCTCCAGCAGCCTTTGATCTTCAAACAGTTGGATGGTTCAACGGTGGGGGGGGGGGGGGCGGCAACCCATTTCACTGGAACTGTTGCAATGCAAATGGGCAGCCACCGTGAGACTTTGAAATTCGTAGTAGCACCTGTTGGCAATCCCTTGGTAATTCTGGGGATCCCCTGGTTGACCTATCGAAGCCCCTATATAAACTGGGAGCACAGAACTGTGACTTTTAAAGATGGTTTTTACCAAGCTCCTACAGCGGAGAGAGCTGCACGTGTGGGAGTTGGAAGGGCAGCGATCACCATGCTGCGCCCTAACTTGGCACCTTTAGAAGGCTTGCCCAATCGATACCAAGACTTTGCAGATGTATTTGGGGACATGGAAGCAGATCAGCTACCCCCCCCCCACCGAAAAACTGACTGTGCAATAGAGTTGGTTCCCAGTGCTCAATTGCCCAAGCCAAAAATCTATCCAATGACTCAGAAGGAGCTTGAGGCATTACGGGACATTATTGACAAAAATCTGTCAAGGGGATTTATTGAACGTGCTAATTCCCCAATTGGGGCCCCTGTGCTATTCCGGGAAAAGAAAGATGGCACACTTCGACTTTGTACGGACTATCGAGGGTTAAATTTGTTCCCAATTCTCAACAAATACCCTCTTCTGCTCATGAAGGACATGTTAGCTCATTTGTCAAAGGGCAAGATTTTCTCCAAGCTCAATCTTTGCGAAGCCTATTTCTGCATCCGCATACAAGCTGGGGATGAGTGGAAAACTGCTTTTAATTGCCCACTAGGATCATTTCAGTACAAAGTCCTTCCTTTTGGGTTAGCAGGGGCACCTGGAGTCTTCATGCAGTTGATTAATGAAGTTTTACATGCTCATTTGTTTAAAGGGGTCCTGGTTTATTTAGATGATGTTCTCATTTACACTGAAACCGAGGAGGAACAGGAACGCCTCCTCAAACAGGTGTTACACAAGCTTAGAGATGCCAAACTCTATGCCAAACTTTCCAAATGTGAATTTCACGAGACCCAACTTGACTATCTGGGCTAACGGGTGTCTGACAAGGGCATTGAAATGGACCCTGCAAAAATTCAGGTGATTCTAAGTTGGGAACATCCCCGCACCCGGATTCAATTGCAAAGCTTCCTAGGGTTCAGTAATTATTATCGCCAATTTATCCAGGAGTTTGCTGAGATTGCTTTGCCCCTCATTGATTTACTCCGTACCAAGGGCTTGGGGGAGACACACAAGGTAAAACACCCTGGAGCCATGCTGAATTGGACGCCTGAATGCCAGGCAGCATTTGAAAAACTGAAATCCCTTTTCACTGCTGAGCCTATTCTACAGCACCCCGATCCCGAACGCCCCTTTGTGGTCCAAGTTGATGCCTCTAACTCCTCAGTTGGGGCTATTTTATTACAGAGGGATTCTGAAAATCATTTAAAACCTTGCGCTTATCTGTCCAGGAAATTTTCTGAAACTGAACACTGTTGGCATGTTTGGGAAAAGGAGGAGTTTACTGTAAAAGCCACTTTAGAAACCTGGTGTCACCTCCTTGAAGGTGCTAAATGCCCTTTCGAGGTTTGGACTGATCACAGGAATTTGGAGGCCCTCTGCACCCCCCAGCATCTCAGTCCTAAACAAATTCGCTGGGCTCAGTTTTTCAGTTGTTTCAATTTCCAGTTAAAATTTATCCCAGGAATGAAAAACTTTCTGGCAGATGCTTTGTCGCGTTTACCTTAGGACTTTGACCAGGAGGCAGATGAGATTGGGACTGTTCTCACTGAGCCACAACTGGGCTTGGTTGCTGTCACTCAGAGCCAGACCCGTGCGCAAGCAACCCCGCCCCCAGCCCAGTCTGAAAAGCAGAAAGTGCAAGTCCCTTCTCAGTTACAGAGGGACTTTATCCAGGCACTGAAATCTGGCACTTGGTTGCTAGCTAATAGAGACAATGTTTCTTTTGAAAACGGTCTGGCATGTGTGGACCACTGCCTTTATGTGCCTGAAACTTTAAGAGCTGATGTTTTGCAGCATTCCCATGATGATAAACTTGCTGGACACTTTGGTTTTGTAAAAACCCTACATTTGGTTGGCTGCCAATTTTGGTGGCCAACATTGAGACGTGACGTAAAAGATTATGTTGCTTCCTGTCCTGTTTGTGCCATGTCAAACCAGAAAGGAGGGAAACCACAGGGGCTTTTACAGCCAGTGGCCAGTCCTACCCGTCCTTGGGACGAGATTTCTATGGATTTTATTGTGGATCTTCCTCCCAGTCAAAAAAACAACAACTGTTATTTGAGTTGTAAAAGATTTTTTTCTCCAAGCAAGTGCATTTCATTCCCTGTGCCTCCCTCCCATCAGCCCCACAATTGGCACGCCTATTTCTCCTCCATATCTACCGCCTCCACGGTAGCCCCTCCTGTTTGGTCAGTGACCGCGGGACACAGTTTACTTCCCAGTTTTGGAAATCATTTTTAAAATTGATTGGCACCAAACAAGCGCTGTCCACTTCTTCCCATCCTGAGACTGATGGTTCTACTGAGATTTTGAACTCCATTCTTGAACAATTTCTTAGAGCATACATTAACTACCATCAGGACAATTGGGTGGAGTTATTATCTTTTGCTGAAGTGGATTACAACAATGCTGTCCATCAAAGTACCAGACAAACCCCTTTTCGTGTGGTTTCTGGTCACGACTTTGTTCCCATCCCTGAACTGCCACAACCCCCTTCCCAAACATGTTCTGCCTCCGACTGGGCTGTTAAGCTGGCTGATTCCTGGCCGGTGATTCAACAGGCTTTGGCTGATGCCCAGGCTGCTTACAAGGTCCAAGACGATAAGCATCGTTCCTTACAACATGACTTCAAGGTTGGGGATCAGGTATATCTCTACTAAATTTATCAAGTCACAACAACCCTCTAAAAAACTGGCTCCCAAGTTCATTGGTCCTTTCCCTATTGTTGATCTTATCAATCCAGTTACTGTTAAATTGGACCTGCCTCACAATTTGAAATGCTTGCACCCTGCTTTCCATTGCAGCTTGCTTAAGCCTATGCACCACTCCTCACGCTGGCATCCTCAACCTCCTCCTCCTGCTCCAATCATGATTGACAGACAACAACACTTTGAAGTCAAGGATATCATTGATTCTCGCAAGCTTCGAGGCACCCTTCAGTATCTGGTCCGATGGAAACACTTTCCTCATCCTGAATGGGTGTCTGCCCGTCCTGTTAATGCTCCTGATTTAGTCCTCCGTTTCCACCTTGCTTACCCTTTGAAGCCTGCTGCTTAATGTGTTCTTTCTTTTTTTGGGGGGGGGGCAGTATGTCATGTTCACTGTTTCAATGTAGTTTATACATCGTAACGTTTCACATGCCATGGCGCTGACGTTTCTGTTTGGGAGGGAGCTGCTGTGAAACCTTGTACCAAGCTCTGTATCTGTATTCATTACAATGGAATGTGTTTGGGTTATGTTCTCTGTTCAATGACTTTTCCCACAGACCATCAGAAACCGTTAGGAGCACCTGGGATTGTGGACTTGAGAAGATTCTATTGGGGGAGGGATTTCACTTGCACTGAGGGTTTTTAGTTTGTATTTGGCACGCTTTCATCATTCTCAGCTTTCTTTGTGATCCTGCACACTATTCTTTAATAAATCAGATATCTTTGAATGAGTCTGATAGTGTTTTAGAATAGGCAACCATTACACCCAAGCCATGAAGGCCAATTTGGAGGATATGGCCAACAGACCTGCTTTCATGAAAATATAGCAAGGGTATTTTCAGTGAGCAAGTATTGTTGCCCCATCTTGCATGATGGTGCACATGCCCATTGTGCTTTCTCTCTTGTGAGGTCTCATGCAAGAATGTTGCAATCAAACAAAATTTGGTGATCTCTCAAGATTTCAGCATTTTTAAATGGATTCCCATGGATTGCGTTTTGCATTTAGGAGTGTCCCCATCACTGGGACTCTAGCAAAGGCTGTGCTGCTGACCTCTAAAATGCAGGATCTCTTGCCCCACTTTGAATAACAAATGCAAATCCAATGTCTCCTGGCTTTTGGTTCAAAAGGAAGCTGATTGTCAGGCCACAAGATACAGGCACCAAGAGCTTTTCTTGGCACTCTGTAATCTGTAATTGAAAGGTGACAAAAGTTCAGTTTGCAGTTCTATCCTTAAAGCACCAGCCACTGCCAACATTTCCCAGTTGCAAAGGTCTCATTAACAGCCCAGCTGCCTACAGCAAGAACAAAGTGAAGACCCACAGGTTACCATAGCAAGTGGCTGGCCTCAAATCACAAGCTCTGTTTCCATGCAAGGACATTAGTGACAAAGTACAAGAAAGATATTTTTGTCCCCTGTGGAGCATTAAAGAAAAGCATCAATAATAAATCATGTTTTTCATTTGCTGGTCAAGATTAAAAAAGGATCATAATGTTCTTGGAATAAAATTCAGGTTTCATGTACTGTTATCCCTTCAAGGTTGTCCAGATCAGGAAACAGATTCCACAAGAAGACTAGAATGAAGCTTTATTGAGATAGGCTATGTTAACAGAATCTTGCAAGTCCCATTGTGTTTTCACTTCCCTCCTCTTTCATACCCCATGGATTCAAGGAGGAGCCATCCTAAATCTCATGGTAATACACTGTACTTCCTTCTTTCCCAGGGCTCAAGGCAGGCTTCCAAACATTTCATTTTTGTAACAGTTTCTGAATATTTTCCCCAAGGTCATATCCTTGGCTCCCTACACAAACAGGTAGTCCTCACTTAATGGCCATTCATTTAGTGCCAGTTCAGACTTATGATGGTGCTAAAAAACCGACTTACAACTGGTGCTCACACTTACAACCATTGCAGTGTCCCCGCAGTCACGTGATCATGATTTGGGTGCTTGGCAACCAGTTCACATTGATGTCCATCATAGCATCCTGTGGTCACGTGATTGTCATTTTCAACCTTCCCAGTTGGCTTCTGGCAAACAAAATCAATGGGGAACTGTGTGTTTCACTTAATGACCAAGTGGTTCACTTAACGGACATGGTGATTCACTTAATGACCACTTTGCTCAGCAACCAAAATTCCGGTCTCAATTGTGGTCGTTAAGCAAGAACTACCTGTATGTAAGTGCTTTGTAATCCTATAGCCATCAGGTTATATGCTTGTATGCTGACCTCTCTGTACCCCAATCTATGTTTCCAATGAAAACAGCAAGGACTACCTACCTACCTACCTATTTCAAGGTTTTCTGCTTTGAAATACTGGCTGCCAACTGCTGCTTGTGGGCAGTAAGAAGAAAATAAACATGCCTATACGCACAGACAGATATACACAGGCATGCTTCTAATCACGAAGGAATATGGATACCAGAACAAAAAAAAATACAAACCCACACAAATGGGAAATAAGGATCAAATGCCCCCCCCACCAAAAAAACCCCAAGATGAGCTCAGAATTGAGATGATGTAACTGGCATGGGATAAATTGAGGACTGACCGCATGATGCATTTGTGGAATTCACTGCCCTGTGGTACAATGATTGTCCACTGATCTGAACTGCTTTAAGGGGAGTGGCATTGTATAAATGCATAGAAAAGGAAAAGAGATCCACTGATATTTGATAGCCATGTGCTAACCCCAGGATCAGGGCAAGTGCAATTGCTTGGGAGGAGAGAAATTAGTAAAAAACGATCGCTTTGATGTTGTGATAGTTAATGGGGAGTTTATCCAGACAAAATAGTCCATGTTTCTGGTCAGGAGGCAGTTATACTCTGGAATCTGAAGATCAAGCAGGGTTTTTCTTTGCCGCTGTAGAGGGCAAGATTAGAACAGGCAGATACTTACAGACCTGTTCTTAGCATAAAGTTAGGCCCTGCTGCCTTCTCAGTTACCTCTGTGCTAAATGAAAGTTTCTGTTCTCTGTTTTAAATGCACACAACCAGGTTGGTTGCTTTAAAAGCCCTGAATGGGGGCTGAATGCAATAACTGGTGACTTCTTTAGTAAACAAATCTGTAAGTAGCTTCTGAGCACCTAACAGAAGTTAATTTGCATTATATAATTAGAAGTGTCATATTCAATAGCACTTTCTGGTCTTCTGAAAAAAGAGAATTAAGTATAATTTCCTGTCATTTTAAAAAATTGATTTCTACTTCACAGTATGGATCAGGCAATTTGCTGGCCTGAAAAGTGAAGGAGGCAAGTGAATGAGAAGCAGAGGCCTGAGCCAAATAAATTCTCCACTCTGATGGCCACATCAATTTTAAAAGCGTCCGTACCGTCTTGCAAACTTTCACAGCTCAGTTTGAGTATTTCGTTTTATACAATGTTTCACTATCCTAGGCGTTAATTAAGGGACAGCTATATCTCATAAGTTTGTTCCCTAGGATTCAAATACCATTGGTCAAACAAATCTCGGCCCATCCTGTCATAATCTGATGCCTTCATATTAAAACACAAACTAAACAAAAATTCTTGCCATCTGCACTAGCTAAATATGAAGACAATTATTTGCCGTGTAACTGTTGAAGATGAGAAACTGTTAAAATAAATGTGACTGTACCCCCTAATTCAACACAGCGGTCATAGAAATAATCCCCGGAGCAGAGGTATCTTTGATGGAGGGCTCAACAAGTCAAGATGGCAGCCATGACCATGTGACTGAAGCCCTATCTCTTTTTATGTTTGTTGTGTCTCACACAACATAGAAATGAGGTAGGGCTTTAATTGCACAGTCATAGCCATCATATTGAAATTTGTCTTCCATGCAAATTGCCCCAACCAGGAATATAAGAAGAATCCATCTTTTACTTCTTAAATAACAGCACCGTGTTCATATGGCCTAGCAACTGGGAGGAGCTAAGAAAGTGTTTCAAGTTTCTTGAGTATGAAGGGAAAAGACTTGCTTTTCCTACCCCTGACTGAGGAAATAAATCTAAGCATTCTGCATCAGACCTCTACTGTAAGAGGTTTCTGTTAAAACTGTTTCCATTGCTTAAGGTTTTTATGGGCTTGTTTCACATGTTGCTGCCTTACTTGGTACTGCGGGAAACAGTATACCATGCTGCAGGTTGGTTTCTTCACTGGTTTTCATCTATCACAGTTCTTTTTGTGATCTTAAATTAAGGTTGCCAGAATCAACCTGGTAAGCCAAGAGGCAATAGGTTTAAATCACAAGGAAGTAGATTTCAGCTACTTCCTCATAATTTGGATGGACTAGAAGAAATAGAAATGGAAATTAAAATTAAAATTAAAATTAAAATTGCTGGGAGAAGCATCAAGAACCTCAGATGAACTGATGATATTACTTCAGTGGCTAGAAGAAAGCAAGACTTAAGGAATGTCTCGCTGAAGGTAAAAGAGAAGAGTGCAAAAGCTGGTCTACTGCTTAATATTAAAGTAAAAACTCTTAAGGTTATGTCAAAAAGCAACTCCAGCTCAGTGCAAATAGGCAGAGAAGAAGTGAAAGTAGTGACAAACTTTATCTTTCTGAACCCAAAACTTCACATGACTGGTGACTGAAGCCATGAAATAAAGAGTCATCTGCTACTTTGGAAAAAAAAAAAAAACTATGACAGATCTAGGCAAAATAGTAAAACACAAAGACATCTCAATTACAACAAAGTAACATGAAAGGTGGACCATCGAAAGGCCAGAACAAAAGGAAAAAAAACCAAAACCAAGATGCCTTTGCACTGTGGTGCTAAAGAAAATTGCTAAGAATACTTTGGACTACAAGAACGCATTGTTCAGCACAAGATGAAGTAAAACCAGACAGCTCGCTGGAAGCACTAAAAATGAAATGAAAGATTAAATATTTTTGAAACATAATATGATGGGTAAAGTCATTCGAGAAGACCCAGATGCCTGGAAGGATTGAAAACACTTGAAAAAGAGGCCAAGAGAAGGCAAGGCGGCCAGAAAGAGTCATTGATGACACTATGAGTTTACAAGTGCTCAAATAAGTTACTGACAGACAGTCCAGGCAAAATGATGTCCACTGGGTCAAAAGAGTCAGGAGGAACTGAATTACAGCAGCAGCAAAAGATTTCAGTGGACATCAGAAAAAATGTCTTAGCTGTAAGAGCTGTTCAACAATGGAACAGACTAATTCAGGAGGTGGTGGATCTCCTTTACTGGAGGAATTTGAACAGATGATGATTGACTATCAGGTGGGGATGGTGTGGTAGTGGATTTATGATGGCACTGAATGAATGGTATTTATGCCTGGTCCTCAAAATTCTGGACATTGCAATGCCCCCGCAGTCACATGATCAAAATTTGGGTGCTTGGCAGTCAGCCCGCATTTACAACCTTGGGGTGTGCTTCAACTTCTTCCCACCCACCTATCCCCCCACCCATCTCTGCCTTTTGGCCACTATGCACTCTGCCGCCTCTGCCACCCTTCTGCTCCTCTGCCCTTGCTGCCATTAAAAAAAAAAAAGCAAAAAAGAAAATAGATCCACCACTTGCTAGATACTATTGGTTATCACTTCTTTATCAGGGAATAACAAGCTTGGTAAATATCTGCCCTATCCCACTTTGATGTTGTATTAAAAGGAGAAAACTTCTTCTTTCTACCCATGCTTTCTGTATGAATTTCTTATTCTCTCTCCCATTCCATATATGTCTACCCCAGAGTAAGCCCCATTAAGTTCAACTAGACTCATGTTTTTCAAACTTGACAACTTTAAGATGCGTGGACTTCAATTCCCAGAATTCCCCAGCCAGCATGACTGTAGAAATCTAGGAGTTGGAGTCCATGCATGTTAAAGTTGAATTCTGGGAGTTGAAGTTCACGCATCTTAAAGTTAAGGTAAAGGTAAAGGTTTCCCTTGACATTAAGTCTGGTCGTGTCCGACTCTAGGGGGCAGTGCTCATCTCCGTTTCAAAGCCGAAGAGCCGGCGTTTGTCCGTAGACACTTCCGTGGTCATGTGGCCGGCATGGCTACACGGAACACCATTACCTGCCTGCCGAAGCGGTACCTATTAATCTACTCACATTTGCATGTTTTCGAACTGCTAGGTTGGCAGGAGCTGGGACTAGCAACGGGAGCTCACCCCGTCACGCGGATTCGAACCGCCGATCTTCTGATCGGCAAGCTCAGCAGCTTAACCTGCAGCGCCACCGCATCCCTTAAAGTTGCCAAGTTTGAAAACACTGAACTAGACTTATTCTAACATAAAACTCTATATGGCTGGCTGACAGTTCTAGGGTGTATAATCCCAATACCCCTGGAAGACTCCAGATTTGGGAACAAAGTGTTAAGTCAAATACTGTAGTTCAGCCCCCTAATCCCTTTAGTTTTTCCATATCTGGAAAAAACACCTCCTAACTCTATCTGAAATCCTTATGTCTTCTGCTTTAGTCTGCTTTCTGAAGTTGAAAGAAGTTTTGAGCAATATGAGATTGTGACAGCAGCAGACAATAAACATGCACATAATTTTCAGAGGCAGCGACAAGGGATAAGGAGTGGTAAAGGAGATGTGTATGGATAAATACTTTGGTAAATATATCTTTCTGGCAAAGATTCATGGGGAAGTCTCCTTCAGGGCTTTTTCCCCCCTTTTCCCTACCCCACATGTGAATATAGTCCTTCATAATCAGATTGTTCTGGCCATATAAGCTATTTAAAACTCACAAACTCAGAGCTTGTTATGCCGACTTGAAATTGTATGAAAAAGGAGGAGTGAGAAAGAGGTACACCAGAGTAGATGTTACTCCCTTCAGCTGCTGTAATGTTCTATGAAGTGGGAGCTTTTCAACTATTAATTAATACTGACTAGAATAAATATTCATAAGGTAGCTTCTGTTTCACCCAAAATAGATGAGTTTATCACCATTATTCTGGCTACCAGATGCTGAGAGAATCAAGGGAATCCAGAGAGGGCAGACATTTCTCCCTCTGCAGTAAATGTTGCATCCTACATCTCTTTTAAAGCATTTGGTGGATATCTGGTTGTTATGAAAGGTACCTCCTCCTCTTCTTAGAACATTAAGGAATTTTGCACTGGGCAGCCTTTATGTTGTACGACTTCAGATGGTGGCCTAGGAATGGAGAGACCCTGGTTCCAATCCCCCCACCCCCAGCCATGGAAACTCTCTAGGTGGCTCTGGGCCAGTCACGCACTCTCAGGTCAACCTACCTTACAGGATTTTTGTTGTGAAGATAAAATGAAGGGGAACCCACATGTACACTCCTCCATTTTTTGTGATTCCATTTTGCGTAGATGAAATCACTTCCAAGTAATGCCATGTTGGACAATAAGTAAAGCATCCATTTTGCACTAGCCATGGCTGTAACTCAATATCACAGACCACTGTCATAGTAGGAATGGATCTGTCTGTCTGTCTGTCTGTCTGTCTGTCTGTCTGTCTGTCTGTCTGTCTGTCTATCTATCTATCTATCTATCTATCTATCTATCTATCTATCTATCTATCTATCTATTTACAGGACTTATATGGCCACCTATCTCATATGATGACTCTAGGCAGCTCACAACCATCCATAAAAGCACAGCTAAAAACAAAAATACTTCTCCCCCCAGGCACCAGACCAAACAGCCTCCAGCTCAACCCCCATCCTATCCCAAAGCTTGGGGGGAAAGCCAGGTCATCACGGCTCTCCGGAAGGCTAAAAGGGAGCAATCCCTCAGATCTCAGGTGGGAGGCTGTTCCATAGGGCTGGGGTGGCCACTGAGAAGGTGCACCTCCAATGCCCCATCAGGTGGCAACATTTAAGGGAAGGGACCTGGAGCACACCCATCCTATCTAACCTAATAGGATGGGCAGATACCCTCAGATACCCTCAACTATTGAATAATAGATTTTACTGTGTTCAGACTGAAAAGTAAACAATAGCAAAGCAGGTCAGGCTGAATTTAACTCACCACACTGATCTTTTCTCTTTCCCTTTAGTGATGATAGCAACACTGCTATTGAAAAGTGCCATAGGAGGAATTACCTTATGGAAGAAATTAGAGGATTTATCTAGGGCAATGTTTCTCAACCCATGCAACTTTAATATATGTGGACTTCAACTCCCAGAGTTCTCCAGCCATCCAGTTGAAGTCCATATATTTTAAAATCACTGAGGCTGAGAAACATTCCTCTCAAGGAAAGAGACTTTTTACAACAGTTTCTCATGGGTAGGACTTTCCTTTAGTGATAATAGCAGCACTACTATTGAAAAGTGCCATAAGAGGAATTACATTATGGTGTCTTCCTTTGGAATGTAATGAAATGAGGGAAGCCAAGGATGCTGCAGACCACAGAAAAGATTATTGTACAATGAAATCAGCACATTCGCATAACACAACCCTTGGCAACATTGTAACTCAATAAGTACACAAATACCATCAAACCAAGTGAGAACTAGTAAGGAAAAATGCAGGACAAGTGTTCTGCCCAGCACTAAGACAGTCCAGAAGATTCTTCACTGCAAAACTGTAGTGACTTAGTTGACTACATGGAGACCTACTCAGTAGTTCTTGCACAAATAACATTTACTTAGGGTATCCAATCCTGAGACTTTCCTGTTCACTTTATTAAATCAAGATAATGATGGAAGTTGGCATAATCTTTCTGCCCCTCAGAAAGTTTGTCTGTCTTTTCCCACAAAGCCTTGTGAGACCCTGCTCCAACCTTATGCCTATGCTCTCAGAGTTCCCAGCCACCATGATCTTATCTCCACTGGGAAATAGGACCTCTGGACAGTGTAGATGCAACCCAAACACACAAGGAAAATACCATGAATGAAGAAGACTTCCATAGGGAATTGCTAGTAGAAGATTTACCATCAGTGTACTCCCTATTCCACCAAAAAGAAAGGACACATGGGACTTCAGTAGAATTATGTACAGTTGAAAAAAGGATTTACACTCCAGCTCTTAATCCTAGTGGACCCTCTACCAGTAAAACATAGTTAAAATATGAATTACTTTAATATTTAAAGGGTACATATTGGCAGGCAAATGCCAAGAAGTAGGCTGTTACTTGCCAAGAGGATATAATACAAATAGTGTTTCAATGTGATTTTATTCAATTTAGTATGAATCTGCTTAAAGATAAATTATGTTCCAGTTCACCTTTGCCTGAGATGTGTAGGTTTAAGGGAGCAATTTTATTTTATTTTATTTTTTACTATTCTGGAATTTGAGTAGTCTAGAGTGAGTTCTGGCTTTGGGTACAAGATGGACTTTTTTATTCCCTCCAGCTCTGTGTTCCCGGGTAGCGCGTTAAGTGTGTGGGAGCGGGAGCATTGCAGGTACTGTTTTAAGCCCAAGTAGGTTGAGAAAGTTGGGGTGGAGGAGAAGAGGAGGGAATGAACAAATAAATCTGGAAACAAAAATCATGGCCCTGAGGGAAATAATACAGGACAACCTAAGAAATGTCCAATTGTGATTTTTATATCTCCTCTCCTGGGAGATATCCAGATAGTACAGTGATGGGCAATGGAACGGTTGAAGTATGAATCCTCTTCACTGCACTGAATGCCCTGGAGGAAGGAACAG
Source organism: Candoia aspera (assembly GCF_035149785.1). NCBI lineage: Eukaryota > Metazoa > Chordata > Lepidosauria > Squamata > Candoiidae > Candoia > Candoia aspera. The sequence continues at coordinate 328,571,417 of NC_086153.1, forward strand.
CTGTCAAGATTCCTTGATGAGTAGCAACTGATTTCCTCCTTGGATCACTTTGAGTCCATCTTTTCTTGGTTGGATGGATAGGATGCATCCCCAGCAGCTGCAGCTGCTGTAAAAATGTTGAATCTAGAAGAGGTAGGGGTTTTTCCCTATTTGTTGTAAATTGTTACCGCTTTAAATAAAGAATAAATCCAAATGTTGGCAGAGAAAAGATTGACTTCTAGCCAAAGGGAACCCTCCTTTTTGTTTTTTTTCACTCCATTTTGTGTTTGGAAGGTTAAATGAAGCGATATATTCAAATCTTTAAAGACAGCTGCAGCAGAAATAGCAAAGTGTGAGAAGGCAGAAAACTGGAAGAGAGCCCAATGGATTACTTAATGCCTCCTATTATGGGATGTTCAGTAAATCTGCCAGATGCAAGTCTCAACACTCTTTGGTAAGCTCTATTAAAGGTCAAAGCCAAAATGAAAGGGTTAAAGTAATAATGGCTATCGGCAGGATTGCAACGTACATCTTAGTGAGATTGTTGTGTTGTCATAATTCTTGAGAGCTATACAGGTGATGTGGGATTAAACTTGGAAATGAATGCATCATATCAGCTGGACTTTGGAGAAATATTATGCCAAAACCTTGTGAAGGTTGACCAAAGTGCAAGTCGTCTTCATTCCTGAGGCAGCTGTCCATTGCATAACACGTTGGAGTTCAAAGATAAGATTACTTTGTTTAGAGCAGTGATTTTTCAAACTTGGCAACTTTAAGCATGTTGGTTGAGGAATTCTGGGAGTTAAAGTCCACACATCTTAAAAATGCCAAGTTTGAAAAACACTGATTTAGAGTGATAAACACTTACTTCATCTCCAAACTGTGAGAAATTTTCTTAAGGACTCTGTTGCATTCAACAAAACATAACATTCTTCAGAAATTTTGTATCCACAGTATTAGACTTCGCGCTAGTACAACCCCCAAGATTACATTTGCACTCAAGTAGACACCCTGAGCAGCAATGAAGTGGAAATCATGTTGTACATGCTTGATTAACTGTGCAGTACAATGATTAACACCCTGAAGCAACATGTTCTATGAATCCTAAGTGAGGCTGTATAGAAACAGAGATGGGCAAGTTCAGTTTCACTTAATTTCTCTAGTTTTTTGAAATTCAAAACTTTCCAAGAAACTTTGTATCCACCCTCATGCACATTTCTTTTATATGGACAACTTATCTTTGAATTTTCCTAATATGCATATAATATTTTCCCAAGTATTTGTCATGTGTGTACATTTTGCACTCTCATTCCACATTTAACTGGGTTAAGAGAAAGGAATATGTTGTAAAAACACCCCAAAAGGGTTAATTGATTCAGTCAATTCCCAGGGAAATTAAATTAATTCTACCTGGCCAGCCATACAGTTGGTACTATTGATCATAGGATTAATGAATATTTACCTCTCTACATCATGATTTCTTGATTTATTTTGTTGCCTTCAAACATTCAATGAAGTGTATATACCAACAAGCAAGTCTGGATGCAGACATGCTGAGTAACTCTATCATGCCATAGCAGATCTCAAAAATGTCCTGCCCATGGTTGAACTTACTAGGACTTTTTATAAGTTTCTCATTGGCAAAACTGGCACTGACAAATTTGTTATGTACGATATAGACCAGACCCAATCCATGGTTCCAACAAGTTAATCTTTAGAGCATTTACAGAGCCCTACAGTCTTTCCAATCTGCTACAAATAGGTTGGTCTTCAGGTATGAAGGTCACATTACTTCCATAATCATTCAAGCATTTAACTGTAATATGGGCCTTCCCAATGTTCAGTGCTTTTCTAGGTTTTGGTGTAGAATGAGAGACAGATAGCGGAACATAAAAATCGGACTGAGGGTAACAGATGAACTCTCCCATCTTTTTTACTGAGAATTATATCATTGCACTCTCATGGATGGACGGGTGCAACCAGTTCTGAAGACCAGGCCTGACAGTATATGGACCTCCAAGATCTCTATATGCTTCACTAGCCTGAATTCCAAGTATGTGTTCTTAATAATTGTGACTAAAGTGAAATGGACCTTATTAAACTCCTTTTTAATTACCAGAAGGATCCTATCAACACCCTCAAGGCATCTCAAATGGTAAGAATTAGTAATTGGCCTCCTGCCAGATGAAGATCTGTGTTCCTTAGCACTCCTTGGGAATTTTGCATTGAGAGCTATGGTTGTTAGACTAAGGGAGCAAAGGGGGTGGTCAAAGCTGGAAGTAAATGAGTCCAGAATGAAAAGGTGTGAGACATACAAATACTCCAAATTATCCAATCTGAAAGCCACTAACTTTAATTTTATCTTTTAAGAATTAATTAGCAGTAAGGAAAGGCTAGGAAGGCAAGAAGGCTTGGTGAGGACTGCATGTAGTTCTTAAACCACTCTGTTGTGATATTTACTAAGAGATGAGCCTTACAGGCTTTAGTGTACTTTGATTACACTATGTCTGCAATGAATATATGAAACCAGCTGTGAAGTATGTTGAAGATTACTTTTCAAATCTCAAACATATGAACACTCAATTACTGTGAATTATATCACTGCAGTCTCATGGATGTCCTGACATTATATGCAGGCCCAAGACCTATGCATGCTGTGTTACTTGCAACAGGTAGGTCTAGACTTCACAACTTTATTAGCGATAGCTGGATTAGATGGTCCATCTCGTTCCATGATATATGACAAACAGGATGTGTCCCCTGCTTGTTGATGCCATGGAGGGGGGGGGCACCACAATTCTCTTTATTTCCATCCTTAAAAATCTAAAGAACAAACAAAAGAAAACAGTAGCTTGAAAATGTGTTTCTATCGCTTCTTGTAATCTTACTACCATCTGATGATGCCATTCAGCTAGTAGTTTCAGCCTCTGAAGTTGGGAAAGCTACCCATAATACAGTTAGGAAGCCAAACTTGCTGGTGGGGTTGGGTGAATTTAAACTGGGCTTGCCCTTTGAGGAGACAGAGCTTTGTAAAGTTATTTTTTCACTTATTCCTATTAAGTTTTATTTATTGGCAGTTATCTTTCTCAGATTATACACAAGAGCAATTATGGTGTTAAATTAGCAGCCAGGAGATATAAATTCAAGCCCAGCCTTCATTAATTCTTCAGAAGCTCACTGAGTGGTTTGGCCCAAATCACTGTCATTCAGCCCACTTTTCCAGTGTTGTCATTGTAGTGAAAAATTGGAACTGGGAGTCCTATGTATGCTTCCTTGAACTCATAGAGGAAACGTGTAATATAAATCAAACACACAAACAAAATTATGCCAACCAAGTGCAATCAGGATTTCAGAGCTCATTAAAGCTGACTGAACATCGTTTAGATAGATTGAAGGACGCTGTCTGGGTTTTCCTCTTCTTACCAGTAGGCTGTGCTATTGCTTTACTGGGGTTCCCTTGTCCAAAATCTGCCTTTTCCCAGCTTTCCCCCCTTCTCTTGGGTGTTTCTGTAGTAATCAAAGAACTCAAAATGCAACCTTCTACCCAGTAAGACATTTGGGATATAGCCTGTTGGAATTCTACCAGTAACTGAGCTTGTCCAATCCTTGCAGAATAAACTTCCTACGCCAGCCAGCCCAGTTCCTTCACATCTACCTGTGACTGTAATAAAGAGCTAACTAAATATTTTCTGTGCTAGTGGTTTCTTTTCTTTTTTGCTCATTAGCCAGGTGACAATTAGGGCTTGTTTCTAATGTTCCTTTTACATTCTTTCATCATTTAACAGATTATCGAAAAGGGCAAATTTCGTTTTTCACTATAGCTGAATAAATGCTTTGCTGGGGTTAAAAAAGAAAAGAGAAGCAAGCAAGCAAGTGCAAAAGCATCCCACACACTGCAATACAAGCCATACAAAAAAAAAATGTAATTAAAACCTTTGCCAATTCATATTGCTATCACACATTTGAGCAGAGAACATTGCATTCCAGGGATCTGGAAGCAGCAGGGAATCCATGTATTTTAGGAGATGGAACATGGACATTTCTGAGTGCTCCATGGCTCTGTTGGCCTGACTGGGTGTAAACAGAGTAAGGATGATATGGGTAAGGAATGGCATCACTAAAACCAGACAGAAGAATTGTGAAATTGTTTATTGGTTTAAGGTACATTCCAGATGTGTCAAATTTACTCAGTTCCCACTCTGCATGTTGAGAGCTGTAATTCCAACCATCTTGGAAAACTAGTTCAGGAAGGCTGATTGACAGTGCTCAGAATCATGGAGTTGGAAGGGACCATAGAGGTCTTCTAGTCCAACCATCTGCTCAATGGAAGATGCACTACAGCATCTCTGACAGATGACTATCCAGCCTCCATTTGAAGATCTCCAGTGAAGGCAGCCTATTTCATTGTTAAAAGTTCTTAGAACCAGGAGGTTCCTCCTGACCTCCAATCTGAACCTACTTCCTTACAGTTTAAGCCACCATTTCTCTTCCTGCCCTCTGAAGCAATAGAAAATAAGTGTGTTCCCTCTTCTACATGGCAACCCTTCAAATGTTTGAAAACGGCTATCATAATTCAGTCATCTCTTCTGTAGGCTAAGCATACCCAGATCCTTTAACTGTTTCTAGTGGGGCTTATTGCTATTATTAATACAGATGGTCCTCGATTAACAATCATTCAGCAATTGTTTGAACTTACGATGGCACTGAATGAGTGGTACTTAGGACCAGTCCTTGTACTTATGTCAGTCACAGCATCTCATGGTCACGTGATCACCATCTGAGACCTTCTTTGCTGGCTTTCCTACAAGCAAAGTCAATGGGGAAGCCTGCAGAAAGCCGCAAATGGCGATCACATGATGTCCTCACTTAACAAGCCATGGTGATTCGCTGAATGACAGCAACCAGAAGTGCTGGAATTTTCATTACTAAGTGGTGTGGTCACATGATGTTGGGCTGTACAACCACATTGCTTAGTGACAGAGATTCCAATCCCAATTACCATCATTAAGTGAGGACTACCTATATTCCTATTGGAATGCAATTATAACCATTTCCAGGTGATATCTGGATTTCTTTGAGCACCCAAAAGCAACAATCAGAGACTATATTAATTTGCCACTAACAGGACTTTTTTGGGGAACGGAATAGGCAAAGCACGCAACTAACACTAATCAACAATTTCTGGGAGATAAGATGCCTAAAAGTCAGTAAGGCTTGGTATGAGGCCTGCTGAGATGGATGAAACTGTTCCCAGAGAAACATACATGCTAAGTCAACCTTTTCTTTGTACATATATACAATATATAAGTATTCCTGGAACAGACTCTAGCTAACTAGCTAGCTATCTTATTAGCTAATCTCTAAATATCAGAGCAAAGATTAGGGTGAGAGAGGGAGAGCACCCTGATGACAATGACCAAATAAAGTTGATTATGCTTCTGCAGTTGTGCATCTTATATGAAATTATCTAAAAAAATAACCCAACCAAAGAGAGGGAGAGAGAGAGAGAATTAGATTGCAACCTTCTTCTGGTCACACAGCTCCTGAAAGCAATGGCATTGCCGATAATTTGGCAGGCTTGTGCTCTCCAGTGTGTAGTAGGAAAGTTTTTGTTGTTGTTTATTCGTTTAGTCGCTTCCGACTCTTCGTGACTTCATGGACCAGCCCACGCCAGAGCTTCCTGTCGGTCGTCAACACCCCCAGCTCCCCCAGGGACGAGTCCGTCACCTCTAGAATATCATCCATCCACCTTGCCCTTGGTCGACCCCTCTTCCTTTTGCCTTCCACTCTCCCTAGCATCAGCATCTTCTCCAGGGTGTCCTGTCTTCTCATTATGTGGCCAAAGTATTTCAGTTTTGCCTTTAATATCATCCCCTCAAGTGAGCAGTCTGGCTTTATTTCCTGGAGGATGGACTGGTTTGATCTTCTTGCAGTCCAAGGCACTCTCAGAATTTTCCTCCAACACCACAGTTCAAAAGCATCGATCTTCCTTCTCTCAGCCTTCCTTATGGTCCAGCTCTCGCAGCCATATGTTACTACAGGGAACACCATTGCTTTAACTATGCGGGCCTTTGTTGTCAGTAGTAGGAAAGTAGTGAGGCCCAAAACCCCTGGCAACTATGGCTGGCTTAAGCTCCATTTTGCAGCTCCATAACAGGAAGTCCATCATTAAGAAGTACATTCTGTGATGACTAATTCTTGAATGCCAGAAGCTTGAAGCAATGACCTGATGCAATTTCAGCTTTTGCTCATTTTCACTAATTGCAGCTGGGGCTGGCTGCTACCTGTCCAACAGCCCCTAGAAAACTAGCCGCCTTCTCTTGGTGCAGCATCTGGCTTCGGTTATACTCCGGCCCATTGTTATCTGAGCAGCAGAGAGCTTCAGAGAATGGCTATGGAGCAATCCCAGCCACCCCTGTTCCCTCCTTGTCCACAAATGCAAGTCACCAGCAGAATGCTTCTTGCCTATCACTTGGCTACCTGAAAGCTGTAGATATGGTGCCCAGATGGATCATTCAAGGAAGCCTTCCAAAGATGTAAAGCACCATTTTGCAACGTGGCTGCCTGTGCTTGGAGTTGCATCTGGACTAAGGAAATGGGAGCTGGAAGAGGAAAGAATTGGTTAGGAAGACTGAAGGGGGAGCCCATGCAGGGAATCTTCAACTTGGCCAAGACCCCAATGCACTGCCTTTACCCACTGGTATATTTGTTTAATGGTTTAATTCACAGCTGAATCTGGGCAACCTCTCATTTCTCTCTGCAGGAGCAGTGTCCCAGCCTTTGAAACTTTCAGAAGTCCTGGGGCACAGATTACACAATGCAGTCACTTAGGACCAGGAAATTATGAAAGGCTCTGTTTCTAGTCTGTGCCACTATTAAATGTGTTTCTTGGGCTTCAATTCTCTGTCCTATTTCTGAACTAAACTATGATTTAATAATAAATCATCCCAGGCATTTGGATTTAAGTGCACAATTTTAAATGTACTGATGTGCAATGCTTTGAAATCTGTTCCAAAAATATGCTTCAGAGAGCATGGGGCATAAATATACCATCTGCCTGCAATTTTTTAAAATAGCCATGTGAGCCTTGGAAAAGACACAGCTGCTTTAATGAATTGAAGGCAGGATGTATTTGCACCTCCATACATTTTTGAAGCACTTTGTTGAAATTGAATCCATAGCTCTGTGTTGCCTTAATAAGAGGATGTGTAGGAAGAAGGGGGGAGGGGATTTGGGCTGCTAAGGGAGTCCAAATAACTCTTACATGGTGATGGGCTAAGTGGCTTAAGGTAAGTCTGCTTGGTTTGTCTGTCTGTCCAGAAGGGTTTTTTCTCCCCTCTGGATTTTTAACTGAAAAATACATAAAAATTACTGCATCATTTAGGCACTGTTTTTCAAATGTGGCAATTTTAAGATGTGTGGACTTCAACTCCCAGAATTCTCCAGCCAGCATGCTGGCTCTAAAGTTGCCAAGTTTGAAAAACACTGGTTTAGGGGAATAGGGAGTTGGGCAGGGATGGATGGATGGATGGATGGATGGACAATGGACTTACTGATAAACAGTTAACCCTTTACCAGGAAAAAAGGACTCATCTACTTGCATAATCACATGGTCACTCCAAGAAGTGTTATTGGAGGAAATGGAACATTTTAATAGGGAAAAAAAATATTAATTGGGAAGGGCATTCATTACAGGAGCACTAAGATCTCTCAGCCACTGTGTGATTCTTGGCCAGTTTCCCTCTCTCAGCCCAACCTATCTCACAGGATGGTTGTTTTGAGGAAAAATGAGAGAAGGGAGCTGTCATTTTCATCGTTCCAATGTGCCTGGTACATCGTAACGGTTCGCATGCCAGAGCGCTGACGCGCATTCCTAGCTGGGAGGGAGCTGCTGAGAAACCTTGCCCGGAGCGCTCTATCTCTGTGTGCTAAGCAGGAATGTGTTTGGGTTATCTTTTTGTGTCAAGGTCTTTTTGCCCGTTGATCAGCAGAACTCGTTAGGAGCACCTGGGAATGTGAATTCATGCCTTGAGCTCTGAATGAAAAGTAGGATATGAATATAACAAATAAATAAATACAGTTTTCTTAAAGGGAAGATTTAACTGATAAGATTTTGCTCCTGTTACTGCTTATCTCACCAAGACTCCATCAGTAACCAAACATCCACATTGACTCCTAGCAAGGTCCATGGAGAGATACTTTTATGCCTGGCAAGCTACTGCAACCACTTTCAAGGCAATGGGAGGCAGAGATCAGAGCTGGCCATCCCATCCCTTCTGTTTTGGCTCTAAACAAGCTTGTCTATGCTGGCATTCATGTATGCAACCCTTCCTGAATCAATGCCTGTCTTTTGAACAGCAGAAGCTTCAACAGAATCCTTAGTCTAATTAATTAAGTGATGGTAACTCAGTTTTGAGCATCCTGTAAATGGATTAGAGCAATTCACTAACTCCTGCCAGACAACTATGTCAGGCATGAAGTTCCCCTGTATCTTCCCTTGATCTAATTAAGCACTTAGCACTTAGGAATAAGGGGAGAATTGATAGGATAGAGGGCATAGTGTCATGATAGAAGCCCCAACCCTTTTATCCATTTATTTACAAAGGCACAGGGGCAGAGCTTCACAATATCATAACCCCTGGATGTCACAAAGCATAGTCCTATTTGATTTTGATGTCAACAAATAAACAAATCCTTATGTATTTGGCTTTATCCTCATCTGAAATAAAGAAACTTATTTTGCCAAGTCATGTAGCTTTGCCTTCTGACTAGTCAGCCCAATACTAAATAAGGGTATAAGTGTCTGGACAGCCAAGATTTCAGCTGTGCCTGTGTGAAGCCTGGCATTTTCAACCATTTTCCTTCAATGTGATGGGAAATATTTCATTTTATTCTTTAGGAAAAGACATTTTCAATAAAATACTCAGGGGTGGGATATGGGCCCCTTGCAATGATCTTATAGGGTTCTGCACACTTTCAGAATTATTCAGAAGAAGTCCTTTGGGCCTGGCACCAGCACAGGGCCTCTCTGCTTAAATCAGTCATTTCTTCCCCTCAACTTTTTAGCTTCTATTCTAAAATAAAAAAAAGAGAGATGGGTGTTTTAATAAGTAGCAGAGAGGTGGTGTGCTCATACCAAGTCCAAAATAGTTTTCTTCAGGACATTCCAGATGTGCAAAGTCCTGTTATTATAATTACAAACCAGTTGAGCAGGGAAGGCATATGAAATTTTCCTGTCTTTTGCTGTACAGTCATCTTCCAGGGGATGTCGTTGATCTGCAACTTCCCTGCTTTCCCATGCTTCCATTCAATCTCAAGGAAAGTCATCATGAAAAGAATCTGCCCAGGGGCTTTTACTGGGCCAGGAAGTGGAAGTAGGCAAGCAGGCTGCAAAATAATAGAGAAATGTCTACTGAATGGAAAACAGCACTTGCTATCTTGCAACTGTGGAAAAAGCTAAACATAAATGTGAAAATAATTCTAAATCCCTTTAAGAATGAAGGAAGAAAACTTTTGGGGAAACCAGAACACAGCTTTGGACACAATATTATTAATAATGTTCTAGGTATATGTGTGTATATATATACCTTTGTGTTTTCTAACCTTTTTGACATTCCGAATGAAATGTGCTGAGAAAATATTCAAACAGATAAAAACAATGAATTATTCACATTTTGGGAAGCCAATTGTCCTAACAGTGAGACACACGCTGAGACGAGGAGTAGTTCTCTAATGTTTATTACTGCTACATAAACAGAATCCTAACAAACTGAATAAGCGTGGGAAAAACCCAGACATATAAACCCCAAAGGCTAAGGCGGGCCTGATCTGTGTCTCTTTGAATGGCTGCTTAATTCCTCAGTACTACACATGCGCTTTACAGCCTGGATGGGAGCCCCCTGCTCGCCATCCTTACTCATGACACCAATTTAAGCTAAGAGAACTTACTTGATACTTGCCTGCCTTTCTAAAAGTAGAAAATGTGTGCTAGTTCATGTCATATTATGGCCCACCTGGTGCATTTGGGAATGCATCAGGACCTTATGAAGCATCATGCAAATAATGTCATTGGTGTCATTTGCACAATGGCATCACAATACATATAGCATCATTGTGGCTTCTACTGGAACCTGTGGGAGGGGGCTACAGCCCAGGGCTTTCTTTGGAAGCATACAACTGCCTAGCAGAATAGAAAAAGGTAAATTGGAAAGGGTAGAGAAGTCATCTTTCCCATTGTCTTCTGCTGAATGGGAATTTTGTAACTGGCTGTTTCCCCCTTTGCAGCCATTTTTATTTCATCTAATCATAGAGTTGGAAGGGACCTCAGAAGTCACCTAGCTGAACTTCTTATTCCATGCAGCATCTACTAAAGCATGGCAGACAGTTAGCTATCCAGCCTCTCTTTGAAGACATCCAGGGAAAGGAAATGTATCACTTCATGAAGTTGAGAGCTCTTATCAGGAAATTCCTTCTGAATGTAAATAGAGGTTCCCTGTAGATTCAACCTACTAGTTGTGGACCTGACTTCTAATGCAACAGAGAACATATGACAACTCTTTAGACCAGCCTTTCTCAACCTTTTGAACCTGAAGGAACTCCTGAAATATTTTTCAGGCCTTGGGGAACCCCTGAGCATTCATGCCCAAACACAGGCCACAAGTTACAAAATCATTATATTCATTTCATGTGTAGGCCTGTATATATGCATTAACAGTGTTCTTAAACTAAAAATAAAGAATGAAATTTACCTCTTTAATGTGCAGTTGCCCGAATTTGAAATATTTTTTTTAAATAAATCGTGATCTCCCAGGGAACCTCTAGTGACCTCTCGCAGAACCCTGGGGTTCCACAGAACCCTGGTTGAGAAACCCTGCTCTAGACTGCTCTCATATTTCCCATCAATCTCCTCTTCTGCAAACTAAATATTCTCACTTACCCTCACTTCCATGGAAAACATTTTGTGGGAATGCCTGTAATATACTCCCAAAATGCAAAATGAGGCCGCTGTATGAAAAGGTTTGCTTATTTATTGTTGCTGTATTTTACAGATCAGTCAGCATCTTCCCGAAAAAGCTGTCATTCAGAAAGGCAGTGCCAGCCCAGTTTCATCAGTACATAACTCATTTCCCTTTACTGACACCAGTCTTCTAGCCAGGAGCTAGAATATACTGCCCTGTTCCATAAGAACAGCTTGTCAATTACAGAAAGAGAGCTGGAATATGTGAAGATCTTCTGTCTTACACGTTTTTAAAGAGGTTATGTGAACTCCTGGATTTTCAGCAACAGCTGAAAGTTGCTTTTTCAAGAAGGAGCCAATACTGCAAAACCATTTCCAACCTAGTAAATATCAGGTCACATCCCACATTTTGTATTACAAATCATATAGCACAATGCCATTTAACAAACTTGTGGATTCATATGCCAAATGTTATCACATTAGAGGATGGAAATTATGAATGTTAGCATTTCCTTCCAACAGTGATGAGTAATTTGCACTTGCTAAATTTTAATTTTCTAAAAATTTCCTTCCTTCAATGTTTCCAAATGTAATGAGATCTGCAGTAGTCTAAAACAGCATTATCTCACCTCGTGCTCTCCAGGTGGGACCACTATTCGCAGCATTCCCAGCTAGCCTGTCTAATATGGGTGGAAGGACTGCTTCAGGTTTTTGTATCTGATGTGAGCTTTAAGACAGCACCAACACTTTGAATTAGATTCAGAAGCAAACAGGCAGTGAGTAAAGACTTTAAGACTGTAAATATGTGGTCTTCTTGAACAGGGCAAGCCAACATTCTCACCACTGCATTCTATATTAATTGAAGCTTCCAGACCATTTTTGAGGGATTTGGGTTATACAAAGAGATAAAGCACATTCATTCCAGTTACATGGCAAGGAAGTTAAGATCTGTTATTGTTTTCTAGGAGAATGGATCTGTGGTTAGCAGCATTGAATAGTGCAATTTAGTCCATTAACAACCATCTTTCTTTTGTCAAAAAATCATAAGGGAACCCTAAAAATACAAAAATGGGGTTGGGAACTGCAGATCTTACCTGTGCCAGATCTTCTACAATTGGTCTTTTGCTGCAGATCTCTTCTAAAGTCCAGCAAATATGGGTCATGTTCCTCACTTCCTCATTCTCATCTTCTTCTTCCTAATATAGTTATAAAGCACATCTGGATAAGCTGATAATTAGGATACATTGCTGACAATTTTCACACCCGAGAAAATGATCAAGTATCCTATTTTAATTAATAATCTGGGATATTCAAGTTTCTATCACAATATCATTTGACAAGCTTATAATAATTGTTTATGTGCCATCAAGCTGGTGTTGACTCTTAGCAATCACAAAGATAGATGATGATCTGTCCTTCAGGTCTTTCAATGGTGTACCCATCACTACTGTCACTGAGTCCACCAAATTCCTACTGGTTGTCTTTTCTTTCCTTCCATCTTTCCCAGCATTAGAGCCTTCTCCAGAAAGCTAGGTCCTCACATAACATGTCCAAAGAATGATAATTTGAGCCTGGTCATTTGTGCCTCAAGCAAGAACTCTGGGTTTAATTTGTTCAATGATCCATCTGTTTGTTTTCCTGGCTGTCCATGGTATTCTCAGGAGTCCTTTCCAACATCAAAGTTCAAAAGCATGAATATTCTTCCTATCTTGCTTCTTCAAAGTCCAACTTCTGCTTCAATAGAGTATCACAGGGAATACCATTGCTTGCAAAATAAATTTGTCTTTGCAGCTTTTCAGATTTCTTTTCCTGTATGGCAAAATCATCAACTAGACATCCTGAAGGCTTTAATCTAGCCATGTCACAAACACCATGTGGTGCTCTGAAAGATCCTCAGCTCTTCCTCAGTAGCACATTGAGTGCCATCCAACCTGAGGGGACCATCATTCAACACTATATCATCAATCATTTTATATTTTCTATCCATGTGGTTCTTCAGCAAAGGATCGTTACCTTGTCGTGGTGCTGGAGCTTGAGCACCTCAATGATGCCATGAGCTAAACCGTGAAGGGCCACCCAAGACGGGAAGGTCATGACAGAGAGGTCAGACTAAATGCGATCCCTGGGGAAGGTAATGGCAACCCACCTCAGTATTCTTGCCGTGAAAACTAAATGGATCAGTACAACCAGAGATATGTCAGTATACCATCGGAAGATGAGACCCCCAGGTCGGAAGATGGTCAAAATGCTACTGGGGAGGAACAGAGGATGAGCTCAACTAGCCCCAGACGTGATGACGCAGCTAGCTCAAAGCTGAAAGGACGGCTAGCGGCCGACGGTGCTGGTGGTGAACGGCGAATCCGATGTTCTAAGGATCAACACACCATCGGAACCTGGAATGTAAGATCTATGAGCCAGGGCAAATTGGATGTGGTTATTGGTGAGATGTCAAGATTAAAGATAGACATTCTGGGCGTCAGTGAACTGAAATGGACTGGAATGGGCCACTTCACATCAAATGACCACCAGATCTACTACTGCGGACAAGAGGACCACAGAAGAAATGGAGTAGCCTTCATAATTAATAGTAAAGTGGCTAAAGCAGTGCTTGGATACAACCCAAAAAATGATAGAATGATCTCAATTCGAATTCAGGGCAAGCCATCTAACATCACAGTGATCCAAATATACGCCCCAACCACAAATGCTGAAGAAGCTGAAGTAGAGCAGTTCTATGAGGATCTGCAGCACCTACTGGACAACACGCCTCAAAGAGATGTTATTTTCATCACAGGAGACTGGAATGCTAAGGTGGGCAGTCAAATGACACCTCGAATTACAGGTAAGTATGGCCTGGGAGAACAAAACGAAGCAGGACACAGGCTGATAGAATTTTGCCAAGACAATTCACTCTGCATAACAAACACTCTCTTCCAACAACCTAAGAGACGGCTTTATACATGGACTTCACCAGATGGACAACACCGAAATCAGATTGATTACATCCTTTGCAGCCAAAGGTGGCGGACATCTGTACAGTCGGTAAAAACAAGGCCTGGAGCTGACTGTAGTTCAGATCACGAACTTCTTCTTGCACAATTTAGGATCAGACTAAAGAGATTAGGGAAGACCCACAGATCAGCTAGATATGAGCTCACTAATATTCCTAAGGAATATGCAGTGGAGGTGAAGAATAGATTTAAGGGACTGGACTTAGTAGATAGGGTCCCGGAAGAACTCTGGACAGAAGTTGGCAGCATTGTTCAGGAGGCGGCAACAAAATACATCCCAAAGAAAGAGAAAACCAAGAAGGCAAAATGGCTGTCTGCTGAGACACTAGAAGTAGCCCAAGAAAGAAGGAAAGCAAAAGGCAACAGTGATAGGGGGAGATATGCCCAATTAAATGCAAAATTCCAGAGGTTAGCCAGAAGAGATAAGGAATTATTTTTAAACAAGCAATGCGCGGAAGTGGAAGAAGACAATAGAATAGGAAGGACAAGAGACCTCTTCCAGAAAATTAGAAACATTGGAGGTAAATTCCAGGCAAAAATGGGTATGATCAAAAACAAAGATGGCAAGGACCTAACAGAAGAAGAAGAGATCAAGAAAAGGTGGCAAGAATATACAGAAAACCTGTATAGGAAGGATAACAATATCGGGGATAGCTTTGACAGTGTGGTCGGTGAGCTAGAGCCAGACATCCTGAAGAGTGAGGTTGAGTGGGCCTTAAGAAGCATTGCTAATAACAAGGCAACAGGAGACGATGGCATCCCAGCTGAACTGTTCAAAATCTTGCAAGATGATGCTGTCAAGGTAATGCATGCTATTTGCCAGCAAATTTGGAAAACACAAGAATGGCCATCAGACTGGAAAAAATCAACTTATATCCCCATACCAAAAAAGGGAAACACTAAAGAATGTTCAAACTATCGAACAGTGGCACTCATTTCACATGCCAGTAAGATAATGCTCAAGATCCTGCAAGGTAGACTTCAGCAGTTCATGGAGCGAGAATTGCCAGACGTACAAGCTGGGTTTAGAAAAGGCAGAGGAACTAGAGACCAAATTGCCAATATCCGCTGGATAATGGAAAAAGCCAGGGAGTTTCAGAAAAACATCTATTTCTGTTTTATTGACTATTCTAAAGCCTTTGACTGTGTGGACCATAACAAATTGTGGCAAGTTCTTAGTGGTATGGGGATACCAAGTCATCTTGTATGCCTCCTGAAGAATCTGTATAACGACCAAGTAGCAACAGTAAGAACAGACCACGGAACAACAGACTGGTTTAAGATTGGGAAAGGAGTATGGCAGGGCTGTATACTCTCACCCTACCTATTCAACTTGTATGCAGAACACATCATGCGACATGCTGGGCTTGAGGAATCCAAGGCTGGAGTTAAAATCTCTGGAAGAAACATTAACAATCTCAGATATGCAGATGATACCACTTTGATGGCTGAAAGTGAAGAGGAACTGAGGAGCCTTATGATGAAGGTGAAAGAAGAAAGTGCAAAAGCTGGTTTGCAGCTAAACCTCAAAAAAACCAAGATTATGGCAACCAGCTTGATTGATAACTGGCAAATAGAGGGAGAAAATGTAGAAGCAGTGAAAGACTTTGTATTTCTAGGTGCGAAGATTACTGCAGATGCTGACTGCAGTCAGGAAATCAGAAGACGCTTAATCCTTGGAAGAAGAGCAATGACAAATCTCGATAAAATAGTTAAGAGCAGAGACATCACACTGACAACAAAGGCCCGCATAGTTAAAGCAATGGTGTTCCCTGTAGTAACATATGGCTGCGAGAGCTGGACCATAAGGAAGGCTGAGCGAAGGAAGATCGATGCTTTTGAACTGTGGTGTTGGAGGAAAATTCTGAGAGTGCCTTGGACTGCAAGAAGATCCAACCAGTCCATCCTCCAGGAAATAAAGCCAGACTGCTCACTTGAGGGAATGATATTAAAGGCAAAACTGAAATACTTTGGCCACATAATGAGAAGACAGGACACCCTGGAGAAGATGCTGATGCTAGGGAGAGTGGAAGGCAAAAGGAAGAGGGGCCGACCAAGGGCAAGATGGATGGATGATATTCTAGAGGTGATGGATTCGTCCCTGGGGGAGCTGGGGGTGTTGACGACCGACAGGAAGCTCTGGCGTGGGCTGGTCCATGAAGTCACGAAGAGTCGGAAGCGACTAAACGAATAAACAACAACAATCCATGTGGTTTTCTTGGTAAAAATAGAGGAGTGGCTTGCCATGCCTTCTTCTACACAGTATGAATTGATGTCTTTACCATTGTCACCAAAGTGATCGTCTGCCTCTGGCATCTTCCTATATCAATGCTGCCCAATATAGATACCTGCTTGCTTTAGCTGGAGAGCTGGGATGACCTTCACACCTTGGGTAACCCTGTTGGGAATATATACTCTTGGCATACACTCCCAATGTTCTTCCCTCATCCCTCCCAGGAAGAACCTCTCCCACCACAATGAAACAGCACAGCAGAACCTCGGGGGGATGGGGACAGGCTTATATGCCTCCTTGCAAATAGCCATTCCTGACATTTTTCTGTGCTCTCATTCTGTTGCTTTTTAGAGAACTGGGCCTAAACTTCTCAGAAGAGATTTATTGGGAAGAAAACATTCTGAGAACTTACTCCTTGCCTCCCTCAACAAAAAGGGCCATTTTTAATTGTATCCCCCGTCATTGCTAATATGGAGTCCTCCCACTTGCTTCAAAAGAAGACAACAATTTGAGAAGTCTGCCCCCAACCCAAGATCATGTTTAATAAAAGCTTCCTCCTGTCTCATCGCGCTAAATGCATGAGATACGTTAGATTGGGGTGCATGAATTACTGGATGTTTCCTGAAGTAATCTGCACCTCATTCTGTTTACCCCCAAATTAGGGGATTATTTCTATTAGAATATTTCATATATTGTGGATCTCTAGCAAGGGCTCCACAACAGAGGCCTGTCAGGTGTTCAGAACGGCTTCTAAGTTCTAGCTGTTACAAATGGCTTTAAACTGTGGCAATTTTATTGGATCTGCTGTTCATTTAATGCTTTATTGTTCCACCATGGAATAATTATTTTATACTGGCAGTTTTATATTTGAGCACAATATTACTAGTTTGGAATTTCTGTAACTTTTAAAGGCATTAAGATAATGCTTAAAAATAAATGCAATTTTCAAGCACGGAACAAAATCTGACAGATTTACTACTGATGATTGCCCATATAAGCCATTACCATATTTTGCAGATCAGAGGCTCAGAGAAATGCATATCTTAAGACTGTAGGGATATTATACCACATTCGTATTTGTTGCTTACATGCATTTCAGTGAAAATTTAAGAGGAGGTGGCATTTTTTCTTGTTTCTGCTGGTAACTACCAAATCAATGCAGTATAAGCACTGATATTAGGAAGACTCACCAATCTAGAATTTCCTTGATATGGAGGGATTTTGATGGAAATTTTTTAAAAAAATGTCTGGGTATATTTGTGTTTGAGAACAGGCCAAAATCATTATCATAGCAGCTCCAGGACCGAAAGATAGCTCTCAGTGTTTGCAGAGCAATAGCTGATTTTGACCAAATTGCATTAATTCAGATCTTCCTGCTTGTGAATACTGGGTGAAACATGAGTACGGATGAATTGGATGGCTACCACAGGAAACAGATATTGTAGGAATAACAGATGAGGTTCCCCCTCCATTGTCCCTCTTGAGCCCCTTGGCTGTATTCAAATGGCTTTTATAGTATGTGGGTTTTTAAATATTATTTTACAGAATATTTTTTTACCTTTGTTTTTCTTTTTTCTTTTGTTTTTAATGATGCTTTTTAAAATTGTAGTAAGCCACCCAGAGTCATATATTTGAGATGGAGGGGGGTATATAAATTGAAATAATAAATAAATAAATTCCATGTTCCCGAATTGGTTTGCCAGCAAGCCAATGCTCCCTGGTTCATGTACTGGATTTGCTTGCAGTCTCACTAATTACCAGTCAGTTTCAAGGAGGAAGCTTGCATTTGAGCAAGCAAGCTTGCAGGCAGGCAGGCAGGCAGGCAGGCAGGTGGAGAGGCAATCAACTCAGGTCCCATATGTTAGCACTGGGTAGGTAAGAATTCTGGGCAGGGGATTGCGATGTGCTTTAATGGCTTGCTTGGGAGCTTCAGACGATACAGGTGGTGAAATCAAGATATCACCATAGTAGAAGGAGCTGAAAATGTTGGCCCAGGTTTGTTGCATTTTGTAAGGGTTAAGGGCAAGAGGAGGAATGAATGCCTTTAAGCCTTGAAGATGCCTAAAACTTCTGTTTTGCCCTTTGAACAACTCCCCGCCCTCTTAAAAAAAGAGTTGTTTTTACAGGATACAAAAATATGCTAGGCTTCTGGCACTCATTCCACTCCTTAAACCATCATTCCCCAGAGCATAGAAGACAGACTAAAAATATCATCTCTGCTTCCTCAGCTGGCTCTGAGGGCTATAAACGGAATATTGAGTGTGGATTGTAGATCACTGATGCCAACTCCTCCTTTATTAGGTATCTTTTATTGTAAACCGCCCAGAGTCCCTTTTGGGAGATGGGCCGTGATAAATTTGATTAATAAATAAATAAATCTCTGTTGCCACCTGGTGGCCAACCAGGAGACCACAAGTTCTTTAGGACTCTCCAGGGTGAAGTGCCAAAAAGACTTATTGAATTAATATGAGAAGATGCAGAGAAAGAAAGGTATACCAGCCTGTGTATCTTCAGCTTAATAAGAACCCCCAAATTGGTGGTGGACATACCCCTGGAGCTAGCAGTTAGTCGGGCAGCCTCCTCCCAAGACTTTAGGTCTATGCCAAGGTTCAAACTGTCTGGGGGATTTTGCCACTTTTTAATACTTTTCTTAAGAGACAGGGAGTAAAAACAACAGCACCTGGAGACGGCTAAGTAGGACATCATATCAGTGACTTGGTCACAATTCAGTCAGTCGACCTACTGCTAGGGGTATGTTCAGACAGGGTACCTAGCAGACATCTGGGCATGGTCTGACGCCATCTCTGGTCAATAATGTGGGGAGAGTGATCCTTTGCTAAGAATATTTTTATGAGAAACATTGGTTCCAGTGGGCAGCTGTTGCTCCCTCTTCTCTTAGCAAGTGTTAGATAGGGAACTCATGCTGTTGTCTTTATCTGAGTTGTTACAAGTAGAAATACAGATAAAAGGCTTGTAGGCAAGACTGATTTACAATACAATGATGAAATCTGCAAAGCTTGCCAAGGAACTTTTACCCACTCATACTGCCTCAACTGACTAAATCACTCTTCCTACACAGGTATATCTTATATAAGGAAAGGGGAAAAATGGTTCCACACCACCATTTCCTTGCCAATTTTCCATGGTGCCAATACAGTATCACACATATTGATGTGTTACACTATGTGTATACAATGCATGCTGGCAACATGTTGCCATATTGCCACTTTTGTCTAAATGGGCAGCAAACAGATGCCAAGTATAACACTGAGCAAATGGTGCTAAAGCAGTAGAATCACAAGAAGCGGGCTAAGAAGAACAACAGTACAAAGAAAATAACCTCAGCAATATAATCCAACAATATAAACCACAGCTTTAAAGGGGAAATGATTACTTAAAATGCTTACAAATATGCCCTCTACCAGTGGGAATGAAATGAAAAGGAAAATTGTATGCTTAAGGCTTTTCAGAAAAGACCAGAGTTTTGCAAAGTTAAGGTTGCCTATAGGTAGGTTTCTTATTGGAAAGTAGATTGTTTGCTGGAATCCCTGTGTTATTATCTTAACTTTCTTTTTCATAAATATTGCTAAATGAGAGCTCTGAGACACTTTGGTCACTTGTTTCCAGCCCAGACTACTAGGACGGAAGTCTGGTGGAGTGCTACTTTCATGGTTCCACAGGCTTCACAGTGCTTTCTGGAGATGGATTTCAGACTCCTACACAGCTGTGATACCAGCATGTCACATATGAAAGATGTCTAGTACAACAACCTGATTCGTTTACCGTCAGTAGCTGTACATACCCTCTTCTCCCCGATATTGCCATGATTGAAGGCCCCCAGTGTTTGTTGATTTATTAGATCTTTATCCCACCTTCATTATTATTAAACTGAAAGTGCTGCACAAACCTAATGCCCCTGCTTCCCATTTTCCCTGCAACAATAACCCTGTGAGGTGGGTTGGGCTGAGAGAGAGCGACTGGCCCAAGGTCGCCCAGACAGCTTCCATGCCTAAGGGAGGCCTAGAACTCACAGTCTCCCAGTTTCTAACCAGCACCTTAGCTACTACACCAAACTGTGAAGATTTATTTTAAAACAAGAAAGATCCCTTTTCTTTCAGTTAAGATCTAAAAAAAAAAAAAAAAACAGGGGGTGGGGGGTAGAGAAACACCACTCTTCAGATTTGTAGTACCTGAACCACTGATGGAAGTTTTGGGCTCTGTTCCAATCCTATCTGCTCCCCTCATGGAGATGGAGAATGGCTATACCCTTTTTCAGCTGCATGTAATAGTTTGCAGTTTTAATGGGATCCAGAATTTTAGGCTGCCAGTATTCTTTCTCTTTTTTGGGGGGGGGAGGGGGAGAGGGGGGGTCCCTCAAGTCAGTCTTGACTCTTGCTGACTGCCTGGAGAAGTCCTTGCAATTTTCTTGGCATGATTTTCCAAAGTGGCTTGACATTGTTTTCTTCCTAGGGTTGAGAGAGAATGACTGGCTCAAAGTCACCCAGATGGTTTCATGCCTAAGGTGGGACTACAACTCATAGCCTCCTGGTTTTTAGCTTGGGGTCTTCACCCCTACAGCAAACTGGCTCTCACCAGGAACTTTAGTCTGGGGGGATATTGCACTTGTTTTCAGTCAAATGCAGATCTAGCCATAATACACAGCTATCGATGCTTCAAGGACTGGAAGAGGAGAGTTGGGGCTGGAAAACATGCCTCTTGTTTCTGTCCACAGTTACAATTAGAGCTGTGTTCAACTAGCATGTCAAAACTGTCCATCAAATTTGTTGGTAGAGAAATTGGGTGGTGATTTCTCCAAATTTCTCCAGTGGAAAGAGACTTTCCTCAACCATCTTCCAAGCAATCAGGAGTATTTTCTGACTAACAAATATTATTAAAAGGCATATGCTCTTGTGAGGTATAGTGCACTTCACCAGATGAAATCCCACCACAGATTAACATGGCTTTCCTCCTGCGATGCCTTTCAAAAATAGAACTCCCCCTTACTATGGACATTAGTATCACCACTAGGAAAAAACAATGGAAGGAGTACCCTTACGGCATTTTATTTATTTGTTTGTTTATTTATCTGAATTCATTGATAGAATGGAAAGCCATGAGAGTCTGCAGACCTGTAAAAAATGCATGTACAATAAAAGACAGGGTATTCTCATGCAGCCCTTAGCCATCACTAAATAAGTGCAGAAACATAATATTCCACTCAGGAAAAGTTCTCCAAATTATCTTCTCTCTTGAATGAATTCCTAAAGTGCATTTGCTTTATCAGAGAGAATAAACACTTGTAGAAGAAAAATGAAGAATTTCTCTGCTCCGCCCAAGTTGCAAATATTGAGGAAGACTTCTCTTCTCAACTATGTGAGCTGCCCCTCATCAGTTTATTCTTTTTCTTTGGCTGTGCCCTGGTATCCTCATATCATTTCCACGTTTTCCATAAGTTTGTCTGCCTCTCTACATTGGGGATGTCAAAGACATGAAAAGCAACGATGAAAAAATTTAGGGGAGAAAAAATTTAGTAAGCCAAAGGACACTGAGCAACAGTACGAATATCTTGAGTGCACAGAGGGAGGCCCAGAAGCTATAAAATGGTTAAACGTTGAACTTACCAGCAAATGAGAAGCAGAAGAACACCAATCAGTGTGGAATATGGTGGCCATCAATTGCTCCAGGATGGTGCTAAGAAAGGAGTGGCATGGAGAAAGCAAACCTGAGATTTTTGATGAAGCATAACAGAAAGTCTCCTTTGAGCCAGACTTGTGAGGGCCAATAAGCTGGAGCAATCTTCTTTGATGACACATTGAGAAGTTTGGGAGATTTCATGAGCAAAATGGTTACCATGAAGTTAGCTATATTCCCAAAAATATTGCCATGTTGGACATGACCAGACGTGCCCCTTTACCAGAAGACAAGCTGCTGTGATTACATCCTGCCATGCCTTTTAGCCTTCACTTTCCTGAAGTCCCCTACTCCCACAATTTACCCCCAGGTGACAGTTTCAAGTGAAGTATTTGACTCTAGCCACTTGTGTTTCTTTTCTTTGTTAAAATAATGCCTTTGGAATCTATATGGGGTACAGGTGCATTCTTTGAAATAAAGATGCTGATGTTTGCCATTTGCATTACATCAACATCTAAGGGATGTATTGAGTTAAAAGAGCGGAAGTGGGATGTATCTATGTGCATGTTGGTGACCACAGGTGCCATGCTGTCTGGCCCAATTGCTTATTTGTCCATCCATTCATTCATTGATTTATAGAGTCACAGTTGTGAGCCATATTTGAGATGCTAGCTATTCTACCTATTAATCTAAAGCTAGATTATATTTTGTCATCCTGACTAGCTTTATCACAAAGTTCTAGAACTTCGCCCCAGCATCTCTTGCTGTGCATCATAAAATATACTCACTCCATCAAACACTCTTGTTCTCCAAATATGAAGACTTCAATTCCTTTGTATGTCTGGGGAGGGGGTCTGTTTTATAGTCACAACATTCTTTTGCATTTATCTGAGCAATCCCACGGCACTTATCAGATGTTCCTCTTTAAGAAAATAGCAAAACAAAGTACCCATCACAGTTTAAAAATTTTAACATTATTGTCTTTTCCCCCAGCTCCTCCATGTCATCTAAACTGAACAAGTTCTTGATGAAGGTTTATTCCAAATGTCTGACATGCAAAGCAGAAGGGGAAAAAGCTGGTTTCAGGAAGGAGGGCAGCATGTAAGTTAACCATCCTTGTCTTTTATTAAGTGTTCCGCCTGTTTCTGTGCACCCAAATGACACTTAAAACAGAGAAAGTTACTCACATATTGCCGTTTATCTACTGCAATGGAGGCACTTTTTTCAAAGTGAGAGCTGGATCTCTTGAATAATGTAGAGAGATTCTCTTTAGGGAATGATCCCTGCAAAGTATCTTGTTCAGGGTGCAGTTAACCAAAATTAATAAATAAATTGTAGTGTCTCTGCCTAAGAATTAGCAAACCTCAAGAGGTTCAAAAACAGTCAACCAAGGGTTTGGGATGCTTCCAAGTTCAACGTGGGCTATAGGAAATGGCGTCCAATTTCACTGGGGTCAGAAACTGACTTGAAGATACATTCTATCCCAGAAGCCTCTATTTCCATACTTAAAACACCAGTAAAAGTTTGAAGATGAGGCATAGGGGGGTATGCTCCAGGTCCCCTTGATAAGCAATGTCATTTATTGGGACCTAGGTGTTGTGGCACCTACCCTGTGGAACAGTGGCCCCCATCCTGAGGATGTTTGGAAAGTCACTGAGAACCTAACTTTCTCCCAGGTCTTGGATTAGGGTGGCTGTCAAGTCACCATAGGACTTTTTTGTTGGTTTGTTATATACGGCTTTTTCTTCAATATTCATATGATCTCTACTCTCATTTTTATTATTTCTTGTTTTTAAAGTGTTTTTAAGCCACACCCTTCTGGTCATGATAGCAGACATTGATTCCAGAGGTTCATCCTTAAGAGGGGGCATTTGTGATTAATAAGGACTCTTTCCCAAGGATGCCACACACAAACCTGCATACCAAATAAACTGTGTTATGGGTAATTGAATGTAAATAAAACTCATATTAAGGAATGGCGTGTAAGAAAAAACATTCCTTGCAAATAAAATGATGGGAAAACACATAAGTTGCAAGTAGGAACTTCTGTTACTTACCAAAAGGTGTACAGAATGCAGTACAGCAAGGAAGCTTATGTCCCAAATCCATACCACTGCCCAGCTTTGCTGATCATTTAAAAAAAAAATCTGAAGAAGAAGATGAAAGTGGCAGATTAAGTGTCCCTGCCATGAAGTGAATTTACACTGATCCTCAACAATCCATAATCGCATTCCTCAAAGCTGGGTTACCTCATGGTGAAAACCAAGAATAACGATTTCAGCCAGAGCAGAAAGTTGCCTTTGTCCTTCATTTCCTCTCATTCCTCTTTGTCACTCACCTTGGCTTTCCTCCATCTGCAAATACAAGTTTTGAGGGTCCATGAGTTGGCAGTAATCTTTTTGATCCTGGGGAGTTGTAACAGTTTTACATCACAGAACCTGGTCATCCTGCTTTGTACTCCAGCTGCTATTTTATTATCCCTGGCCTTGTTATAAAGTTAGTGGACCTAAAACTTCAGCCCTTTTTCCAGCACTCAAAACCAAATCATCCTTACCAACTTTCATCCATGCCCCAAGAAAGATGTTAAAAAACCTTCATGCTGAACCAGAAGAATATGTCTGCTTTTTCCTAGCTTGCTTTGTTCTCACTTTTCTGACTTTTTAGTAGTCCCATTTGAAACATTTAATGCAACAGTAGGCAACCTGTTCTCTTCTAGCTGCTTTAAACTACAACCCCCAGTATACCTTAACATTTGGCTTCAGTGGCAGGCTGTGGTTAAGAATCATCTGGAGTGGTACTTCTGCTCTCATAAGTCCAGAAGTACAAATCCTTTCCTTTCCTCTTTCTCCTTCTCCATCTCCACCTCCACCACCTTTTTTGGGTCAACACAAGTCATTTCAAATCTCACTGTTCTAATATAGCTGTATTACACCTCTGATTCTGTATCTTATCCGTGCTATGGAACAACAAACCAAAAAACCTTTTATATAAGAATATGAATAAATAATTCAGGCCAGAGACTGCATTAAACTAGAAATATAAATTCAATGAACAATGCAAGTGGATGAATCCTCTCATACATATCTTACCAAGTAATAAGACAGACAGATTTCTATTTCCATGTACAATTCTGTAGCACAGAGAACCATATTTAGGGCAATTCTTGAAACTTGCTGCAAATGGGAAAGTGGAAGGAATTCTGGATGTTGGCCCTGGTTAAAGTAGTTTTGATTCAGGAATGGAGCATCCTACTGACTGGTAGAAAATGCTCTAATGTAATAAATGAGGAGTGTTCACCATTGACAAACTATGTAAAATATGTCAGAGAGAATCAGGGGGGGGGGGGTATTGAATTATATAGTGTACTCATGGCACATATGAGCTGATTCATAGATGTAAGAAAAGTGTACCATAAACTCTGCTGAACTTCATGGTTGAATGAATACTAGCATCAAAGTCCAATAGCAGCCATCTTTCCCCAAAAATAAATTTACAAAAAAAAAAATGCATCTGAATAACAGTAGATTGCTGAAGGTAGTGTCCTAACAGTCAGGAACCACGCTGAGACAAGGAATAGGTCTCTAGTGTTTTATTACTGCTACATTAGACAGAAAATCCTAACAAACTGAAGAAGCGTGGGAAAAACCCAGACAGATAAACCCCCAAAGTCAAGGTGGGTCTGATCTGTGTCTCTTTGAATGGCTGCTCAACTCCTCAGTACTACGCATGCGTTTTCCCCCCTGGATAGGGGCCCCCTCCTGCTCACCATCAGTACTCATGACAGGTAGTATGCAAACAGCAATACCTATGTTTAAAAGATAGCTTGCATCTATCTTTTAAATTTGTATTTTGAATATGTATTTGTAAAAATACATATTCAGGGCATTTTATTTATTTATTTATTTATTATTTATTAGATTTATATTACCACCCCTCTCCCCCAATTTAGGTAAAGTATGAAAGCAGGGTGATTTAATTGGAAAAAAGGAAGGTTCTTAGGCAGGCTTCATTAACAGTTATATAAATAATGGGTAAGATGCATAGAAAACCTTTGGATGTTATGATACTTTGCAAACAGAAATAGTTACAAAATTTCCACATTAAAAAATGCTGGACTGGAATATTTACCAGTGTGAATAGTAAATTGGATAGGATTTTTACTGATTTGCACATGCTTATTCCTACTTATACAACAGCCTATGCAAACATAGGGTAGCCACATCCTTGATTTATTAGGAATGAATATATAAACTATCATAGTGAGTGACAGAACCAGAGAACTCACAGCTGGAATCACTGTGGTTTAAGACAACTGGGGTAATTCTAAGCCAAGAATTCTTTTTCCCAAGGATTTAAACTCATTTCTGAATAAGCCCATCTATAGTCCTAGCATTTCTCACTGATGTAGCCTCCCTTCTCTTTCCTACGAAAACTTGGAAGAGAAATGCTGCCATTGAAGATCTTATTAGGCATTAGAAATTTTGGTTGCATGAAAATCTAAGGAAAGAAATGCCTTTGAACTTCTGGAGGTCCTATCAGTGGGATGGGGGTGGGGGTAAAAAATCAAGGCATGACTTTGGTCATATGGTTGCAACCACCATCTTGACTCTTCTGACATATGCACATACTGTGGCTGTCCCTGGATCCTATAGATTATCGTGACACAGAAGCATTCTGTGCACTATGAGCCATAACACTGGCAATTTTGCAGGGCTCTTCAGACATTTCCTGGGATCCCAAAGTTTTTGCATATGGCAGGGGAATCCTATAGGAATTGTAAGAATTCTATATCCAAAATCTGCTGCCAACTAATAAACCCGTTAGGTTGCTAGCAACACTGAAAAGCTATTTACTAGATGCAACAAGGACTTGATAGGCAAGAAGTGGACCTGGCCTGATCTTCAAGCTTATCACAATTCTTGCCAGTGGTATGGGACAGGAGAGATCTCTAGAATATTGCAGGTCCATAATGACGTTGTGGATTTTGGAAAAGAAGTATGTGGTAGAAAATAAAGAGCAACCCTCTCATTGCCAGAAGGGATCTGTGTTCAGGTGGGCTCTTTTCAGCTGCTACATTTTTTCTCCTGTGTAAATGCTAATGACTTCCTTGCTCTGTTTTTCTAATTTATGTATAAGGTTATTTCCTAGGCTGACTTGTAGCAATTATCCCATAAACTGCACTCAGCAGAACTAGACCATAATTATACACACAGTTATTTCAGGGCACATACCGAAATACGATTATTCATTCACAACACAAAAGACGTGGAGGAAGGAAACAAACACAGGCAGATGGAACAAGCAAACAAGCATTAACAGAGACAGTACCATGCAGGAGATAAGGGAATGCCTTTTTCTGTGTCAGTCCCTAGCCAGAACCTTTTCTCCTTGATGGACTGGTCTTTTTCAACCACAGTGCATCCTTTTTGGGTTTTGCTTTAATATAGGAAAGCTTTGCCAGTTGTATTTATTTATTCAGAATATTTGTACTCTAGTTTTTCACCCTGAAAAGATGGCTAGCAAGCCATAACATGTAAAATGAGATCAAACCCAACATATAAACAATAATAGCAGCAAAATCCATTACCATCAACACCACTTGGGAACAAAAAGATGTTATGTCATTTCATGAAGGGGAGAATAACAAGCTAACTTTTCCTGTGGCTGAAGTTTCATAATTTAGTCAGCCTTCCCCTAAGGATGCCTTTTAGATATTTTGGAGTATGCCTCCCACTGCCTTTAGCCAACTTAATGGTGGTGTCCCATAATCTGAAGTTATGGGAAGGTAGATTTCAAAATAACAGTTGGCAAGAGAACCAGATAACTGAATGGATGGATTTTTGTACAACTTGCCTTATTTCTTGCTAACCAAGTTGCACAAACTTAAGTGACTGACCAACAGTCCTTTGATTCCACCTTTCCAGAACAGATGAGTTTTATTCCTCATCACATTTATCTTTATTCATATCTCTGCCCTGCCCCATTTTCACCTTCATCAGTTGAGGATCACATTGTACAGTAATTAAGGCATTGAATTTGGACCTGGGAGAACTTCAGGCCAGTCACTCTCTGTCATTCCAACCTACCTTTGGACTGTTGTGGGAAAAACTTGGAGGAAAGGAATCCTGAAATATACAATCTTAGTATGGGTTTCTGCTTTTTAGTCAAAAATGCACAGTAACAAAGGTGTAGAACTGTAAGGATAACTACATCCTAAGCCTCAAGTTTATTCAAGTGGTGTCAGTTGCAAGCTGGCCAGCTTGCTTGCAAATATTGATGGAACAAAATCTGCAAGCATCCTTCCACTGATCACTCTTTCTCTCCGGATGCAGTCCCAGCCACCTGCACAATCACCTCTGCTATGGAAGAGTGGCATTGTTACTAAGGCTGTGCAAAGCTTCAGAGTCTTTGGGTTGATGAACCTTCAGTCAAATCACCCCTACAAAGCAGGGTCATGAACTGAAGTGGGGACCTGCTACTTAGAAGCAGCAAATTGAATTGGTGTCTCCCAAGCTTGTCATGGTCTTTTTTTTTTATAAAGCTTTATTAATTTTTTCAACATATAGATAAAATACATAAAAACTAAAAAGAATGAAACAAAGAATACTACAAGAAAACGAAAACTAGAAAAGGGCAAAAATACAGAGAAGACTGTTACATGGTGGCTTCCGACTTTCTACAACAAAGATATATATATAACTCATTATCAATCTCTTACTCTAATTTAAACTAAGATAAACATTATTTCTATATAGCATTTCCATCTCTATATGACATTCTCCTCTAAAATAAACTATCTCTCCCTCTTAAAAAAAACTTTTCTAACATAATTATTCACCTAATAAGCAAATAAATATATCCTACTTCACTAAAATTTTATTCCTCTCTGCCTACTAAAATAACAAAAAATAAATTATCTACATTTGGTTAATGTCCTTTTACCCAAGGTAAAATCATTATCTCCTAAACAAAAACATCAGTCTAAACCTTTAAGGGCCAACCTGATAAATACATTTAAACAATTATCCGACTTCAAAATAGACGAAGGCATTTACATATCTCAGTATTACACCCAAAGCTTTCCTCTTACAGGTCTCAAATGCAGCAGCCAGCCTTGATTCTTGGTCTCGATTTTCCAGGAACACAGCCAATCGTATCTCTCCCTTTGCGCCCAAAACTCTTCTTTCTTCAGAATCAAAGTTAACTCTCCACAGTCCAGTTTTTCTCCCTTCACTTTTTGACTTGGAAATGTTAATCCTCACTTTCTTCTTTAAAGAAGGAGCACTACTCTCAAAGTAGTTTTCACTCTTGTCTTCTTTTCCAAGTTGTTGGAAGGCTTTAGATTCCTCAAGTTCTAGCAGACGAACGAAGGGCTTGGGTGACATCAAGGCAGAGTTCTTTAAAGATCGCTTTCAATTCTTCCATGTCTCTCCGCAGTGTGTCATCAGGAGAAAAAAGATGTAAACAAGAGCCACTCTCACAGGAAAGCAGAGGCAGATAGCTCAAAATTCAACTCCGCAGATTCAACAAAGTAGATAAATCGTTTATAATCCCCAAAACGTTAAGAAAATGGCAACAAAACAGCAAAAATCTTTAAATCCCAATATTAGAATTTAAATATTAAAAAGGCCAACTTTCCAAATTAGTAAATTCCAAAAATAATGAAAATCACCAAGAGCTTCGCATTTCTTTGTTGCAAAAGTCCTCTCTTCAGTAACAAATAAACAAACAAACAAACAAAAACCCTTGGTATTTTAGAAATGGGGTGGCAAGATTTAGTGTCCATTTTACGGCTTCGGTGCAGCCCCAAACTTGATGACATCCATGCCTCCCAGCATTCTCAATCACAGATTGATCGCAGGGACTCCGTTCTGTGACCCCCCCCCCCCGCTAGAAAATGCTGCCGGGAGAACAAAAGGGATGATTTCCTGGATTCTCCTTACCCAGAGAATTCTTCAGGCTACAGGGACCCAGCCTGTGCCCAGAAATGCTGTGCCATTGGCGCTGCTTAAAAAAAGAGCACCGTTCAGTCTGCCATTCCCCATAGGAAGTCCAGCTTGTCATGGTCTTCTGAAGTCCTTTGCAGATTGGTTTGCTTTTGATTTGCTTTGATTTGTTTTGTGGGTTCTGAAACTATTGCAACCAATATCCAGTGTTGCAATTTCTTCCATATGTGGAGAATGCTGGGGTGGGGGTGGGGGTATTGAGTGACATGATGGACATTTTGATATTGACAGGAAAAGCCAGTCAATCAGTTTAATGCTTCCTTAGTCTTTCTTTACTATTGGAGCTCTTTTTGATTTGTAAGACTAACATTGCTTTAGGCTTAATTCATTTTCAGTGAAGGCTGAAGTTGCTGAAGTGAGAGTCAATGATTCTCAGGCCAAATAGAGCTATTATGAAATTTTATTTATTTGTTTATACAATTTATATAGCCAGCCATCACATGACAGTGACTCTGGGAGGTGCACAGATTAAAACCAACAAAACGTAATAGAAAAATAGAAACAATAGTAGTAGTAGTAGTAGTAGTAGTAGTAATAATAATAATAATAATAATAATAATAATAATAATACATAACATATGCCTGGATCTAAAAATCCAATATTAATCCATACAGATCAAACAACAAATCCACTAACAGGCCTTGTTTAACTTCCTGGCTCCGTACCTGGGGGAAAATGCAGATCTTTAATACCTTATAAAAAGCTAGAAGAGTTGAAGCCATTCTGATCTCTGTGAGTACTCTGTTCTATAGGGCAGGTACCACGATACAGAAGATGCAAATCCTAGGTGCAGGTACCATAATATACAAGACGCAACTCCTAGGTGCAGGTACTACAATATACAAGACGCAACTCCAAGATGACATTTCTGGATAGAAGGGACCTGCAGCATGCTAACCCTGCCAGTTCTGATGGAGCAACCAGAAATGGTCAGAGGTAGAGACAAGTATCCTGGCCCCATGCCATATATGCCATTGTAGGTGACAAGCAGTACCTTGAATCGAATGCAGAAGCCCACTTGGAGCCAGTATGGCTCACAGAGCAAAAGTGTCACATGAGCACATTGTGAAGCACTGAAAACCACCTGTGCTGCTGCATTGTGGACCACCTGCAACTTCCAAATGTTCATCAAAGGCAGCCCCATATAGAGCAGGGCAGATGCCTCTGACTCTCAAGAACGGAAAAAAGAAATCCACAGCTCAGTTGGCTCACAATGTTGGGTGGAAAAGGCCTAAGATATAAACCTGAAGCTGATGTTATATATGCTTGATTCCTGTGTCTTGCAATAAGGAGAGATGCTGGGAATATAGAACTTCCTTCTTCTCTTCAATAAAGCAGCTTACTTAACCATATTGTATCTGTGAGGTTTCTGCTGTTACTGAACACAGGGCTGAGTAACTGGAGAGTTAGTATTTATTGTTGTGCCTGGGGTGAAAACGGACATTTTCTTAGCTCTCAGCTTCTTGAATGTGGCTGGCCACAGGCTTTAACTTTGCTCTCTCTTGTGCTAAAGGATAGTTACACTTCTGTGCAGGTTCTGCCAACAAAACCAGGAACTCAGCTCAGCTCTCAGTAGTCTGAATACCAACAGTCTCAGTTAAAACCTTTCTTTTAGGCTCTGTATGATTGGGGCAGGTTCAGGTCTGTTGAGAATGAATGAGTGAGTGAGTGAGTGAGTGAGTGAGTGAGTGAGTGAGTGAGTGAGGTCAGGCTAACATGTAACCCAGCTTGAACACTTTCTAAGAATAAGGGGTTGTAAAGTTATGAATGAAGAGCCTCGTGTGGTGCAGAGTGGTAGGCAGCAGTATTGCAACCAAAACTCTCCCCACGACCCAAGTTCGATCCCAGCGGAAGCTGGATTCTTGGGTAGCCGGCTCAGGTTGACTCGGCCTTCCATCCTTCCGAGGTCAGTAAAATGAGTACCCAGCTTGCTGGGGAAGGTGACGGCTGGGGAAGGCAATGGCAAACCACCCCGCTATAGTTGGCCAAGAAAACGTCACAAAAGTGGCATCCCCCAAAGGGTCAGACATGGCTCGGTGCTTGCACAGGGGACCTTTTACCTTTCACAAAGTTATGAATGCCACTTTCTGTGTGCAAGCTTCTTTCTTTGTGGTCTGCCCATCTTTGTGGCATTGAATCTCAGAGGGCCATTCTGCTTCAATTGCCTCTGTTAACATAGTTAGTTATCAGCAACCCACAAACCTGCTACAACTGACCTGTGCCAATGATTAGGGGATCTTACCCCAGATGAGTCAAGCTTACCATCCTGTGATGCAAACCCTACTGGCACCCCACAAAACCCAGTGATCAAAAGCAGCAAAGCAATACCATGCCCAAAAGGCAAGTCAGTGGCCACTTCTCTGAATCTTGTGCAGAAGAATCCAAGCTTTGCCAAGGTGCCCAGCCTGGTACCCCATCAAAACTGGTGATGGGGGAGTCCTTCCTAGCAAGGGCCAAGTTTATGCCAACCCTCCGTATAGTCCACTGATAAAACTAAGTGATGGGAAGCAGCAAATTGCAAGTCAGGAGTCATTCTTCAGTCATGCCATATCTGGAATCCAGAAAAGTACATAGAAAAGTAAGATATTATTATATTTTAAACTGTTTTTAAAAGTTTTTTTTAAGTTGGAATAGTATACTTTTACATTAGTTTAATACTAGGCTCTGAAAAATGTGGATGTTACTGGGTTGTCCTTTTCTTATCTCTGCTATTTTTGTCTTTAAAGAGCTGCAGGTAATATATTTCAAAAAATACTGTATTTTGCAGTGAAATCTTTGAAGATGGCTAGATAAGATTTGGCAGAATTAATGTCCTCTAAAGGATCTACCATCACTTTCATTTAATTCTGCCAAAGAATGATGCAGTTGCAAGCATTTTGAGGCTCCCCAGTTATAACCCCTATAGTAAAGCTAAAGTTTCCCCTTGTCATTAAGTCCAGTCGTGTCCGACTCTAGGGGGCAGTGCTCATCTCCGTTTCAAAGCCGAAGAGCCGGCGTTTGTCCATAGACACTTCTGTGTTCATGTGGCCGGCATGACACGGAACGCCGTTACCTGCCCACTGAAGCGGTACCTATTAATCTACTCACATTGGCATGTTTTCGAACTGCTAGGTTGGCAGGAGCTGGGACTAGCAACGGGAGCTCACCCCATCACGCCGATTCGAACCGCCAACCTTCCAATTGGCAAGCTCAGCAGCTCAGCAGTTTAACCTGCAGTGCTACCGCATCCCTATAACTTCTATACAGCTCCTCCTTTTAATTAAGCTCAAAAATTGAATAGTTTTGCCTTTAAATTTAAAAATTGCAGAAGTGAACCAAATCATGCCTTCTTCAAGTCTCAGAGTCCCAGTTCAAATAGAATCATGGCTGATTTTGATAAGTGTGTTACACAAGCTCTGCCCATTTGTATGACATCACAATGTACATACAAAAAGGAGCAGAGCTTCCATCACAATGGTGTGACGTTGCTTTCATCATTTGTCTCCTCTTGACACCTTAAAGTCTCCTCCCTCCCTCCCTCCCTCCCTCCCTCCTTCCTTCCTTCCTTCCTTCCTGTAATCTTTAAATAGAGATTTTAGTAGAGTACAAATACTAATCATGAGGGCGATGAAATATTACCATAAATTGAAACATTAAAAATCCTATGATGCTGTGCAACCAATGCATGAAGAATGGCATTCATTCAGCTCCATTCCCCATGTACAGAGGATTCCAAATGAGCACAGCTAGTCACTGATTTTACAGCTCTTCTTGGTCTCCCCACCCACTACCCCCTTGAAGAAATCAGTCCAATTTGATCAGTCAGGCACCAGTAGAACTTCTGAAGCTGCCACACTGTGGAAGGATGCTGGATATGCACTGAGGATAAGATTAATGGGAAACCTCACAAGCAATGACACCATCTATCCTTGGAACACGAAGATATTTGTATATTAATGAAGAGTTGGGGAATGAAGAACCCCATCAAGATGGAAGGCAGATGATAAACAGAAATGTCCTTTCCTCCTTCCCATTTCAGCTACCCACATGAAGACCCAGCATACAATGATAATGTGGTACTTGAAAACCTATTTTTGACAGGCTGGCAAGGGGAAGATAATTTGTCTTTAAAATGGAGGGAGAGAAAGGCAATCAGCATCTAAAATGTGGAACACATTGTCCTTGATGAAGCTGAAATAAAGGGAAGTGAAAAGTGGGAGGGGCTGTGGCTGCAAAGAAAAAGTTACTGAGTGGTATGAGGTGTCAGGATGTGAAATAGCTGATGATCTAGCCTACAAGCAAGATCCTGGTTGTCGCCAGCATTTCAGGCTTTTCACTGAGACACACTAGTACATTACCCCAGATTCTACCTAAGTCCCACCTTCACCCTCCATCTTTTTTAGCATATGTGCTCAGAGCTCTGCCTTTTCTCCTAGTCAACATCATGCTTAGGGCTGAGTGCTCTGATCCAACCAACACTTTGCAAGAAAACTTTTTTGCAGTCTTCCTTGAAGTAACCCTTATCACTACTGACTGTGAAGACCTCTGAAATGTTTGCATTGAATCTAAAATTTTCATGAAATCCAGTTCGTGTAGAGGCAATTTCAAGACAACTTCCTATTCCAGCAGCATCCAGAACCAGAATCTGCATTGTTCCTGTCAACCAAAACCAAAGCTGAGTCTGCATAGCTTTGTGTGTTGAAAATATCTGCAGCCCTTCAAAGTCTAAATGAACAGGGTAGACAGAATGTTTTGTGAATGTGCCATTATGAATATTACCCAGTGGGGTGGAGGGGAGGTTGGAAGGGACCTGCAGAAGAGGGGGAAAATGGTGGGTTTCTCCAGCATGTTCTGTCTCAGTGCCTGAGGCTGTGGGGGCCTGGGTGGGGTGCACCACGCTTCAGCTCAACCCAAGCAAGACCGAGTGGCTCTGAGTATTTGGACCTCCTGGCTCCAGGGACCTTACATCTTTGGTTCTGGATGGGGTGACACTGCCCAGGCAGACCTGGTATGCATTCTGGGGGTCCTCCTGGACTCACAGCTCCTGCTTGAACAGCAGGTGGCAGCTGTGGCTAGGAGGCCCTTTGCACAGCTTAGGGCTGTGTGTCAGTTGCACCTGTTCATGGACCACGGGGCCCTGTTCACAGTCACTCATGCACTTGTGACCTCCCGATTGGGCTACTGCAGCTGAAATTGTCTCTACACGAACTGGATTTCATGAAAATTTTAGATTCAATGCAAACATTTCAGAGGTCTTCACAGTCAGTAGTGGTAAGGGTTACTTCAAGGAAGACTGCACAAAAGTTTATGTGGGGCTGCCCTTGAAGAGTATTCAGAAGCTTCAACTGGTGCAAAATGCGGTGGTGCCGCAGATACTGGTTCCAGTTACTTGGCACATGTGACACCACTGCTCCCTAAGCTGCTTTGGCTTCCGGTGTGCTTCTGGGTGCAATTCAAGGTGCTGGTTGTCACTTTTAAAGCCCTTCATGGCTTAGGACCAGGTTACTTATGGGACCATCTCTCCCCAGTTGTTTCTACACATCCTATCTGATCTGGCAGGAAGGGCATGCTCCAGGTACTGTCAGTTAGGGAGTGTTGGCTGGCAGGACCCAGAAGGAGAGCCTTTTCTGCTGTGGCACCCGGCCCTTGGAACATAATTCCCCCAAGATTGGCCCTGTCCCTGTTGGTAATTGGGCCAAACTGATGCTCAGTCCAGACTATAGCAACTGCAAAACCTGATATTGATCATTTCCCTGCTTCTTGCTCTTCCCATCTGTGCAAACTGGCTCCTCTCTGGACTGATCTACCAGTGCCTGCTTTTTCCCTTTAGGGATTGTCCCCTCTTCACTAGTCAATGCACCTTTCCTTTGATTTCTCAGATATTTGCATTTATGGATCCCTTCATACTGCCTTCCCATATTATCTCTTTTGAGAATAATGCAGACCCTTCCTTTTTTCGCTTATGGTTCCATTAGCTACAATAATCAAAGCAATAG
Source organism: Candoia aspera (assembly GCF_035149785.1). Lineage (NCBI taxonomy): Eukaryota > Metazoa > Chordata > Lepidosauria > Squamata > Candoiidae > Candoia > Candoia aspera. Next base: position 328,607,210 of record NC_086153.1, read on the forward strand.
AGAACAGGTTGTTCTTTTGTTCCTCTGTAGGTCTATGGAAACTTTGCAGCAAGGAAGAATGATGATTCAGTTTCATAGAACACAGTAGCTAAGTTCCTACTTTCAACTAAAAGTTGTTTTATAAAGAAGGGAAGGGAAGGGAAGGGAAGAGAAGCTTTATAGTACTGTGGGCAAGGGGTGGGAAAGGAAGAGGAGCATGCTTCACCCAACCTGAAAGTATACCTACTGGGAGATGTAAGGGTTGAATGGAGCATGAGCTTCTGGGGTTGTGCATATTTATTGACTTAATCAGCCATCCTTGGATCAATTGCAAAAATATTGGAAAAAATCAATTGCTCACCAGCAAAGAGCATAGCTGACCAGTAGCCCAGGATAAAATGTCCAGTGCTGGAGGAGAGGACACATGCCAGGCAGTGCTGTAGTTGGAGCTTGGGTTGCTAATAGAATGGAATGAAGCACTGGTGACATCTGCTCTGAAGGGCTTAAGACAGAAAAAGTCAGAGAGCACTTTTCAATTGAAGCTGAAAAACACAGGTGTGGGGTGCATTTGCGATGGGCTGGGAGTGGGAGAAGGCAACATTTTCTCTTCTTGCACTCAGAAAGTGGTGCTCAGCCAAGTAAAATGTGCAGATCTGCCCCTAGCCAAGATATGAAATTCTTTTTACCCATTTTGTAGGCATTCCTCTGCCTATGTCTAGCTCTAAGTAAACTGGCAGTTCAGTACACCATTCTGTGTGACCCTAAATTGCTTGAGATACCATTACATTAAAATGATCATCCACCCTGCTGATAAGCCAGCTTTAAGGAAAAGGGTGGTGGTCCAATTACATGAACATGTTGTTTTGCAGACAGCACCAAAATAGGGATCTTCAGACATCTTCAAAGGGAAAATGTTAGCTGCATGCTGAAGGTAAGATAGATTCCCTATCTTATTTTCTATGGTACAATAGATGATAATTGCTTCCTGACTGAACTCATCCTTCATATTTGAACCAATGCCAACATTGTTTCCCTAGGTTTTAACTGAAGCCCATGAGAACATGACAGCTTTACTCAACAAAGTGAGCCTTTGCAGCACCTTGTCAGGATGTATTTCTTTGGGCCTCCTTGTAATGAACAGATATCCAAACAGATGAAGAAGTATCTTGGTTTGCTTGAGGCACCCATGCCTGGCAGAGGAAAAGCAGTATTTGGTGATGAGCGGGTGACACTGTATATGGGCTGTCACTGACACTGTCCTATGGGATTTTCTGCTGCCTTATCAAAGAGCAGTTAGGGAAGATGCATTTCTTGTTCATGTTTGGGATATCACAAGAACTTGTGAAAAAACGGGAACAACACATAACTCCCTGTCTCCCTCCCTCTCTCTTACACACATACACAGACACACACACATGCACAGACACACACATACTTTTTTAAACTTCAGAAGTCATCTTCAGTGATTGAGAAATTAATGCAATTGGGGGATGGTCCAGACCAAATGATCATGGGTGTGATATTCATTTATACTCCCATATATACATAGGCAAAAGGCACATAGATTATTAAAGGTTGACCAAATCTCAGGATTCAAGTGAAAGATTTAAGGTTGGTGTGGGGGGCAAAATGATTGTAGCCAAGATGTGCCCTTCCACTTTGTTTCTGGAGACTTTGAAATCAATATAGGACACAGCTGCTGACATGATAAAGTATCAGAGGGAAGGGCCAAATTTTTTAACTGCTTTTGTGGGTTTATTCTTTTTTTTTTTAGAGAGAGAGAGAGAGAGAGGCTGGGGGTTTTAAAGTTTGAAATGAGTATGCTAAACCTATTTTGCTCCTTTTTTATATAAAGCTTGGACACAGAAAAAATATCTTTACCAAAAATCAGGTTTATCACCACATTTGGTGGCTGATAGGTTGCCTTTCTTCAGCTTAAGATCTGAGTTTCTTTTCCAATAGCCAATTGTTAGAGATGAGAATGAATTTTCAGGACTGGAAATTGACTGTCATGATTAGCCATTCATTTGTGTAGACATGCAAGTGGAGAGGCCTCATCTTACAGAGAACCAGTGATTTGTTGTTCTTCATCAGTCCAGCTGTGGTTTGTACAGGCTACTAGATTTGACGGTTTTAGATTCTTAATTCTTCATCAGTGAAAAGAGTAAAAGAGCTTCAAACAAAATGGGCATGTATCCCTCACCATTTCATGAAAAATCTTTATGTTCCTAAAGTTGACCAAAGTAAGGCTCAAATCCCTGCCTGTCAAAAATTATCATCAAGCAGTTTGTCCAACAGTATTAAGACCATGACTTTTTATTGTGGATAAAAATGGATAAGAAAGGAAAATGCAGCATGGTTTCATACAGACATACAGTACATGCATACATACATACACACCTACATACACGCACATAATGCTTGCTCCTAATTCAGAAGGAAGTTCCTACCATGCAGCATTTAGTTGGCATTATTTTGTTACTTTCCATCACTTTGCTCTTAGGAATGAGCACAGCTTAAAATAACTTCATGCACCATGAAAACTATTAAAGATCAAATCTGAAACATAAAAGCATTAGAAGAGTATGAGGAAACAACTTCTAGCCCCTACTTATTTCTGTAGCTTCTCTGTTGCTCTGACAAAACCTTGTCCTCAGAAAGAAGATGGGTTTGTTTTGATTTTTCAGCCTGCCCTTGCCTTGGCCATAGAGGTTGCCGCAAATCCCAAGGCCCTGGAGGAAAAAGAATGGCCTGAATCACTCCACAAAGTGATTCACAGATCTGAATTACTTTGGGCCATAGAAGTCACTTGGGGGTGACTTTCAATGGATAAGCTAATGACTTTGACCTTTACTTTCCTGTTTACTGTCCCACTTGACTAAAGCCAAATGGCTTTATATTAATATAATCTCAGAAAGAAGTTCCCTGCTCTTGTCAGGGCACAACTTGAAAGAGTGTTCTGAAGTCATTGGAAAAATAGCTGTTGACACAGAATACCTTCCGTACCAGAAAGGAAGAAGAGTCCACTCTTGGGTCAAGGTACACTTGATGCTAAAAGAACAAGCTCCAATATATTATTTAAATCAAGAAAGTAGATGATGGCCAAATACTTGTTAAACCACTTGCTAAAATTGAGGTTAGAGGATCAACTAAAAGAAGTCCATGTGAATGCCCTCTTTTGATATGGTGTCTTTGTAGGGATATGCCAAAATCCAAATCAAGCATGCTCAGTTTCTCATTTGATTGTCTACCTTAAGCATAGTTGCTTGCCTCCCAACTCTAGTTGGGAAGCATATCAAGAGCCCAAATGGAAGATGGGATGATCCAAAAGCTGAAGATTAATGAACAGTGCTGCAAATATTTACACCAAGATGATCTGAGCCAATGTAAAGGAAGACCAAACTAATGACAATAGGTAGAACAACCAGCCTCAGAAGTGGCAGTGAAGATGTTGAAGTGGTGGATGGCTTCTGCCTTTTAGGAACAACCATCAACAGTAAAGGAATAAGCATTCAAGAAATATGCCACAGACTAGCCTTTGATAGAACAGCCATTTAGGCCTTGGAAAAGATATTAAAATGCCATGACATGTCTACACCTACAAAAATCAGAATTGTGCAAGCCATGGTATTCCCTGTGATACTGTATGGAAGCAAAAGTTGGAGCTTGAAGAAGCAGGATAGGAAGAGTGTTGATGCTTTTGAACTTTGGTGTTGGAGAAAATTCCTGAGAATATTGTAGGCAGCCAAGAAAATAAACCATTTTGGATCATTAAACAAATCAACCCAAGAACTCCAGTTCTCAGTTGAGGCACAAATAACCAGGTCCAATTTTTCCTACTTCAGACACATTATGCAAAGACCCAACTTTCTGGAGATGGCTCTAATGTTGGGAAAGGTGGAAGGAAAGAGAAGAAGAGGACCTCCAGCAGCAAGGTGGATGGACTCAGTTATAGTGGCAATGAGTCTACACTGGAAGACCTGAAAGACCAGGTTAGGGGCAGATCATCATGGAGAATGTGGTTGCTAGGAGTCGAAAACAACTTCATGGCACATAATCAATCAATTGATCAATCAGTAGGGAAGGAATGAATAAATAATTAAGGGTGGACTTGCAGAAAACATTACACAATTCCAAGAAAGAGAGGAGGACAAGAAAAAAACTCAGAATAATCCCACCTTGATTTTGTTTAGTATATGATGGGACAGAGAGAAACTTGGACAGGCTTTTAAGGTTTCATTTATTATTATTTATTAGATTTATAAGATCTAATCAATCTAATACATTATTTCTTTGTCCTTATTTCTTAACTTGACATACCTTAAAGGGCACAGGAGCTGAAGTTGCACCCCTTTTTCTCTTCCCTTTCTGGGAAGGATTCCACAGCTTGTCCACATGTAGATACCACGTCTCAGTAGTGTATAAGCAAAATCCAGAATCAATCACTCTCCAGTAGAACCTTCTGGCAGGGATCTCAAAGAGTTGCTGTCAGACATTTGTCGACAGCACTGGACAAGACTGAACAATTATCTGATGCATTATGAAGCAGCTTCAAATGTTAAAATGCAGCCTCAGGTAGCTCACTAGCTGGGTTTGAACTTCAAGCAATGAGATGGCTTGTTCTGCTTCCAGACCTCCAAGCTGATGTCTCTTTTAACTGTAATTCTGTGACCCAGGGGGATGGGAATTTTCAAGAAACCTCAAAATGTCTCCTTAACAAAGGCTTCATGCTTTATCTTACATCCAACAAGCCAGATGAATATCTGCATTTAAAAACTGAAAACAGAAAGTAACTTTTGAGTTTAGGCAAAGTATCTGTATTATTTTTTAATGAAAGACACCCCATACTTTCAAGAGTTCTACACAGTGAAATGGGGTGTGGGTGAGCTTTTCTAAATCCAGCTAATATCTAACCTGTTTCTGAGGAAGAACATTGATACAAGCTGTTAGGAAAGGGTGGTATAAAATTATCTGGGTGAGAAAAAAGACAGATATGATCCTCTCATCCTTCAAGCTGTAATGCTGAAGATTGTGATCTTTGTTGTTAGATGTAAAATTATTGTTAGATGTAAAAAAGATTCCCTTGAGGGGGACACAATTTCTGATGACTACATGGGTGCAGCCACATGACATCATTGGAAACAGTGTAGAAGTGGTTTGTCATTGCCTTCTTTAAGTTCAGCCAAGATAATCAAGATACCCTAACCTGCTGTATGTATGCATGCATGTATGTATGTATTTTCAAGATTTATAAGGTCCAACTCAAACTATCTGACTCTGGGCGGCATACAGCATAAGAAACAATCAATAAATCAGTAATGAGGGGAAAAAACACTATATAACAATAAACAAATGCAAAATATAAAATAGCAACGAGCCCAAAACAGAACTACCATTTGGCCCCTAATGCCTGTGGTAATATAGAGAGCTAATATTGAGAGCCAAGTCCATTCCTGTCTATGAGCAGCAAGGGGAAGGGCAAATGAAGATACGTGCATGGCAGTGTCATCATGCCAATGCCACTATTATGTACTTACATTCCAGAGTTTACAAACTGCCATTTGCACCAGGGTGGCTTGCTGCAGACACTGTTGGCCAGTTATATGTTTAATTGTATTTAATAGATGTAATTCTGTACATGTGGTAGTGGTGTTTTTTGTTTGTTTGTTTATTTGTTGTGCCTTTGAGTCAGTCTTTCTTGACAATATTTTTCAGAAATAGCTTGCCAGCTCCTTCTTCCTAGGGCCGAGAGAAAGTGACTGGCCCAAAGTCATCCAGCTGGCTTCATACCTAAGGTGGGACTAGAACTCACAATCTCCTGGTTTTTTTACCTAGTGCCTTCAACTACTACATCAAACTGATTGTCATGAACTGGTATTGGGAGTGTTCCAATATTCAACTGGGAGATTCATTCAAATATGACTTTTTGGACTCTCCAAATCAAAATGATTGAATTGTGGGATTGATTTGGCTGTTGAATCAAGTCAGATGGCTCCACTTCAATGATTCAATGGAATAGAAAGGCCCTTTTTTCCGGAATCAAGTCAGATATAATTCTAGAATAGCCGGCTCCCACTTGAGGTCCATGGACCCCCCTCAAACCTTTAGCTTTTCACAGGGCTGTTGAAACTGTTTCATTTTATTCTGGGGAGCATTTGAGTGCTGATGGTGGTTGGGCTTCCATTTTATAGATGTTGATTGATTGATTTTTGATACTGCAGATTTATTTATTTATTTAGCTTATATACTGCCAAAATCAGCAGTAACATTGCAAACATCCAACAACGTTAATCCTGTATTGGACAGTATCTTTCATTGTTTTGTTCTGATATAGAAGCAATGTTCTTGCATGGGCTTTTGTTTGTTTGTTTTTCTTTCTTGTAATCTGTCTGGAGTGTTTGAGGTGGGTGATATGCAAGTCCTTAAATAAATAAATATTGTGGGCTAAGGTGGAATAGAAATATTTCAGATAGATAGTTGAGAATCATTCTACCTTGTATAATAAACGTCTGTGATGGGCATACATTATTTATCAGAGAAAAGGAGCTTCTAGTGGCACAAAAGCACAATGGGACATCACTGAAACCTCTCTCAGAGAGCAAATGAAGCAAAGTTGCACTCTCCTACTCCAGATGTTTAGTAATTTCAGGACCGTCTATTTTGGTTAAGCAATTGGTGAAGTTATAGGGTCACAGAACAAACTATCTCAGAAAAGGACGGTCTCTTCTTCACTGGATTTTCCTTAATCAAAGGTGCAAAAGCAGATGCTGGATATGCATATATTTTGGACATGTGTATACTTCAGAACTTCCACTGGCCATGATCTCCAAATGTAAGGGTTGGTTGCTAGACTCATAGAGAGATGATTTATTTCTATGAAAACAATCAGCTACAAACATCTTGGTTATCAGTGAATAGAGCAAATCCTTGCTGGTTCATCAGAAAATTGTTCAAAAGATAATCAGTTTCTGTCCCAACATACATGGGGATATGTTGGTTCTAAACTGGAAAGTGTTCTGTTGCATGAATTCATGTAACCCCATCCCATTCAGAGAACTCAATGAGAATAGTGCTTGGAAAAGAAGAGCCAAAGAGACTGACACTCAGCAAGGACTTGGATTTGAAGGAAAATGATACTTTGGAGTACTTATGGACATGCATGTAACACCTGTCAACAGTTCTTTAATTAGAACAGATTTTTTCTGGGATCTCACATCAGCTGCATAGGGAAGCCATATCATTCTGGGAAAATGTGTAGCTTCCTTAAGGAGTTAGTGGTAGATACTATGTAAGTACCCACTCCCAATATTCTTCAAAGCAGCTTTTCCATTTCAACTTTGGAAGGCTGTGCAACCTTAAATTTCCAAGCCTTGGATTCTAGAATTCCAAACAGTCTCATAGATCATTGTGTCTCTGTTCATGGTACCCAGAAGATAGTTCTTTTCCTAGATGGTTTTCAACCCAGCTACTTTTAAAAGAATAAATAGTATAGTGAAGAAGGAAGGAAAGCTGAAACTGGACCATTTCAGATTACAGAAATGCATATGAGGTACAACAAGGTGGGCCTGAGGCATAAGACTTAACAACCTTCTTCAACCAGCCACAGGCCATGCCTTCTGCTCAAGCAAACAATATGCATAGGTGTTATTGCTCATGGGTTGAGATGGACAGCTCATAACTGTGATGGGCACTTGGTGATAGCTAAAAACTGTCAGCTTGGAGTAAGACTAGTATCAATGCTGTACATCTGTCTCAGCTGTTCTCTCCCAGTGTTTCACAACCCCCAACCCAGCTCTTTGATTTTAAAACAGTTTTGCTAAAAACAGAAGAGTGCCTGAGGCCAGCAAGCTGAAAAGTGAGCCAGAAATACTTTCTCAAATGTAAATGAACAGAAAGCTGCCTTGCTCATTATAGATTATGATGGTGCACTCTATGATCACACAGCATATGCTGCAATGTTTGAAGCAATTACAGGAATCTACATCACTGGGTGGATATATGTATACCTTGTAGGAACCTGTGGTTAAATTAGGAGACTGGGACAGTGAGACAAAAAATTATGGAGTTCAACAAATGCTCAGCTACACCATTTGTGTGTATATGGAGGCATGCACTCTTAATTTTGGTTTACATTTTGATGAGTCACATCTCAATGGGATCCTACAGAATCTGAGACTAATGGGCCAACCTGCCACATTAAATCCATGTTCCTGATGTTGTATTTGTATTTTGATATTTCTCATCACTCATCACTTCCATAACAATTTCTCATCAGTTCATATACTATATCTCAAAGATAAGAAGTCAAAGATAAGACAGAGTAAGGGAAAGATATCTCTCTGGCACTTGGTATAAAAGTCAGGAGGAGGAATAGACAGTCAAGGCAAGGAAGAAGTAGGTAAGTGGGATTTAGCTGTCCGTAATAACACTACGGATAAGATCAAGCCACACTGTGCTCCCACTGGTATCCTCAGGGCTGCATAGAACTACAAAATGAATTCAGAATAAGCTAAGCTATTTTCTGAAAGTTAAGGTGAATAGTTTGGCTTTTAGGCAAGTTACATTCCCATCTAGAGTTGTTTGCTTCATTACTCATCTAAGATGGCTCATGCAGACATCTCTGGAGATTCAGTAATTGAGCTGGATGTGTGAAGAAGCCCTAGTTTGCATTGAAAGTGGCTGCACTGAAAGGGCTCCTATCTCAATAATGGAACAGCCACTTTTTGTGCATAAAGTCTTAGTGTAACCCCTGCATCTCCATTTGAAAGTCTCTTAGGTACAGTAGCATTGGGATAAAATTTGGAAGAATGCCTTCAGTCAGTCAATCAAGTGCTTCCTTCATCAAGATACAGCTTGAAAACCTTACACACTCACACATCCAGTAGCTCATGGCTGATTAGTCAAGTGCTTTTGCCCTTGTGTGCAGCACTACATCAGGCTATGCTTTCTTTAGGAAAAAAAATACTCCAGTGATACAGAGACCTGCCCTTTTCAGAGCCACATAAGAAAATAGCATTGCTTGAAAATAAAGAGACAGGTCTTCACATTGGCTTCTCTCTTTAATTAAAAAAGAAATCAAGCTGATCTCTCATGTTTGCCTTTTATCTGAGGTTTTTGTGTGATTATTAAGTCCAATAAAACAGCATCTTCTCAGGTACTTATACTTGGAAAGCAATTGTCCCTCCTGTTTCTTGCCATATGTTCTGTCAGAACTCTTTTTATATGCACTTTCCTGAAATCATTCCCCACCCTTGAACTTTGCCAAAGAAACAAAGTTAGACCCACCTCAATTAGCAAGGCAAGTGAAAGGAGCTGTATAAACACTGCAGGTTTAGGTACAGGGCATCAGTAGCAGAGAGAAGAGACGAGATCTGTTTTGCAGTTTTGGACCTGGGGCTAGTACCTGGGGGTGGGGTGCTAATGTGGGCAATTGCTCCTAGTCAAAGGGGCCTAGTCAAACAATGGTCCAAATTTTGAAATGGCCAAATAATGGCCAATACCTTTCTTTCAAGACAGTGTGATCAGTTTAATTATACTGTAATTCTAAGAGTTGTTGCAGTATTTGGGTCTTGCCTACATATTCTCCATTTACTAAAGTGTTTCTCAACCTTGGCAACCTCAAGTGGGTGGACTTCAACTTCCAGAATTCCCCAGCCAGCCATGCTGGCTGGGGAATTCTGGAAGTTGAAGTCCACCTAGCCTGAAGTTGCCATGATTGAGAAACACTGATTTATGAAGTGAGGAGGAGGAGGAGGAGGGAAGGAGGAGGAGGAGGAAGGGGGAAGGGGGAAGGACAGCAGCAGCAACAGAACACTCTGTCCCCCATACTTTGAGTCCTAAAAGGACTGTCCTCTAGAAGCTGCACTCTTCTTGTGTCTGACTACTTAGCACCTGTATCCTGGCTCCCTTCCAACTGAATCCTGATTCTTTGCCTATCTTCTGACTCTTTTCTACCTAATCCAGTTGTACTGACTTTTGGGCTGCTCTAGAATTGTTTTCCACGTACTGTTGTATGAGTAATATCACTTGAAAGCACTATAAATAAATAAAAACAAATAAATAAATACCTTTTTATTATGGTGAACTGTGTTACTGAACTTCTGGCTTGGACCTTTGGACTGATTTTAATCTTCTGTTGCATCCAGGATTGTGTTTGGTATCAACTTCTCAGTAAGTCTAACTCCCTACTTGTTATCTATTACAGGTAATCCCTGTTCAACATCCACTCGTTCAGGACTGTTGGAAGTTATGATGGTGCTGAACGAGGGGTACTTACAATGGGTCCTTGTAGCTGGAGCTGTTGCAATAGACCTGCAATCATGTGACCATGATTCGGGCGCCCAGCAACCAGCTCGCAGTTACAATGTCAGGGTGTCCTGAGGTCACATGATCGCGATTTGTGACCTTCACTGCTGGCTTCCCACAGGCAAAGTCAATGGCAGGGGGTTGCAAATGGAGATCACGTGACCACGGGACGCTGTGACCACACAGGCTTCACCGATCAGTGGCAAGTGGGACTGCCAGAACTGCCATCGTAAGTCACGTGACCTTGTGCCTTATGACCACATCGCTTAGCGATGGAGTTCCTGGTCCAATTAGCATTGCTAAACAAGGACTGCCTGTATATGAATGGAAAAGTAGCCCTGCCTTTCCCTTCCTCAGGCCTTATGTGATAGCTAAAATTACTGCCCTCCCCCACCCCGCACAAAGTATTTTATATTCATGAGAGGATCTGGTTGCTAAAATCACATTACTGTGCCTAGAAATTGTCAAGGCAACCCAGCCATTGGCACCTGGTAAATCTCAGCCATTCTGATGATCCTAAATTTGTTGTCAGGGAAATTCACAATCTGCTGCATATACACTTTTTATTATTTTGTTTCCCCACTGCATCCTATCCTAGGTAATGAGCTGACCAACATTCTTGTCTATAAAGGCAGCTGTATTCACAATGGTGGCATTGTATATTTTAAAAAGGCAGTGCTAAGAATTAGCCACCATTGGACTGAGAATCACAGACAGTGTATTGGACTGAAACTGTCTGTTATTCTGTAGACAGCACAATGACCTACTCTTTAATGCAATCTCTGTCTCAATGCCCAGAAGGTTTGTGTACAGAATAGGCTACTCTTTCAAAGAATTAAGGGATATTTGGGTTTTACATTTCTTTAACTCATTCCTTTAAAGCATTTCCCACATTTTCTTCGGCCACAAAGAGTCACAGAGTAGTTTATAAAGGATTGCTCAGTAACTAACAAGACAATGAAAAAGGGATGCAGAAGGAAAAGAGAAACAAGCAGGTTCAGATGACATTTCTTTAAAATCATTTTTTATTATTTTATCTGATGTGACTGAGAATCACTGAACTGATAATCCAGGCAACATGCGAATTTGAAAAAATAAACAACAATAAATATTAATGCATCAAAGGTAAAGGTAAAGGTTTCCCTTGACATTAAGTCCAGTCGTGTCCAACTCTAGGGGGCGGTGCTCATCTCTGTTTCAAAGCCGAAGAGCCAGCATTTGTCTGTAGACACTTCCGTGGTCATGTGGCCGGCATGACTAAATGAAACGCTGTTACCTGCCCACCGAAGCGGTACCTATTAATCGACTCACATTTGCATGTTTTCGAACTGCTAGGTTGGCAGGAGCTGGGACTAGCCACAGGAGCTCACCCCGTCACACGGATTCGAACTGCCGACCTTCTGATCAGCAAGCTCAGCAGCTCAGCGCTTTAACCCGCAGTGCCACTGCGTCCCTTGCAACGCATCAAAACAACCAGCTAAAATAGAAACAGAGGTGATCTTCATCAGAGGCCTCAACCACCTAGAACTGATATAATGAGAAGGACTTTTTGATAGAATAGTCCCACAGTTATGGGATTATCTTCCTAAAAAGCCCACATTAGCTCATTGTTTATTATGTTTTCAAGGGGTGACATCTAAGGTACCATTTCTTTGAGCTCTTAATAAATAGCAATATACCCTCTTTCTTGAATATTCCTAAATAAACAAGGTGGTATAGTTTTTGTTTGTTTTTTTTCAAAAGCTATGATACTACAAAATTTAGGTTTAGAGTAATGATAGAAGTTTAATACTCTCACTTCATTATTGACCTGACTGTAACAGAAAGAAGTGTGTTGTAATTCTTGGGGCAGGGGGGTATATTTATATTCATATATTTATATTTATTCACCCAGCATATACCATAGGAATCCTCCTTACAGCAACACCATCATATTGCATGTTTTATGACTTCCTAGAGGCTTCTGTCATGCAAATAATGCCAAATGCCAACTCCAGGAAAGACCTGTTGCTGATTTGGGAAACAACAGGCAGTAGAGAGCAAAATGGAAACACAAAGAGATCTTCCGATGCCACATTTCAAAATAAATGCAATGGATTGTATAGCCTAGATTGGATTAATCCAAGATATTTTCCAGTCCTTTGCTTATGTATCTTGGCTGCAATGAGACTGGGAGTTCTAGTCCCACCTGAGGCATGAAGCCAAGCTGGGTGACCTTGGGCCAGTCACTCTCTCTCAGCCCTAGGAAGGAGGCAATGGCAAACTGCTTCTGAAAAACCTTGCCAAGAAAACTGCAGGGACTAGTCCAGGCAGTCGCTGAGAATCAGATATGACTGAACAACAACAACAACAAAAATTGAATTCAATGTGATTTACTAGTAAGATGGATGCATTGTTTGACACTGAACATTTTCAGCCTATGTATCTCCAGGATTGAAAAGGGCTGCTGAAGAAAAATTCTATAATTCTAAAAATCAGTAAGTTTGTTGGCAAGAGGGGGACATTCTGGATCAATTGTCTACTTTGTTAGCCAGCACTCTGATTCAGATCCTTTCCTTTTAAAGTGTAAGTTGCTTTCACTCAGATGATTTTGAAGTAAAGGGGTTTGACATTACAGGTCATGAAAGTCAAATTCATCACCTAGAAAATACAGGCTATGTACTCAAAACAGATTCAGTCAATTTAGTTCATTCAGCAAATAAGACCCTTCTACTGGAAACACTGGGATTATCACAAAATTACTGCCTTGAAGAGGGGGAATTCAAGGAGGAGAAGTGAAATATCAAAAAGGAGATAAGACAAGGGGCAGTGATCAGCAGAAATGGGAGAACCTGAAGGAAGAGTCAATTGCCAAATTGATGATTGTCATCATCAACCCTAGTCAAGATTTGTACTGATGCAAATTAATGATCAGGTCTCTTTTTCCTGATGCTGCATGCAGGGTCCACTTAATTAGACATAACTCCATGAATCCATATTTCCACTCAAAGTTTGAAATAGCTGATTATGGAGCAAACTCCGCAGTTGTGTGATAATTTCTGTTTTATGGGAATTCTCAAGGGCTGCTGATATACCCCTTGGGAAATTGCAGCAACTAAGTCACACAGCAAAATGATTAATTTGGGGTTGTTTCTGCTTTGCACAACATATCTGAGCTTCTCTTTTGAACCCATCTTCATAAAGATCTTTGTGTTGTTTATTCGTTTATCGCTTCCGACTCTTCGTGACTTCATGGACCAGCCCACGCCAGAGCTTCCTGTCGGTCGTCAACATCCCCAGCTTCCCCAGGGATGAGTCTGTCACCTCTAGAATATCATCCACCCACCTTGCCCTTGGTCGGCCCCTCTTCCTTTTGCCCTGCACTCTCCCTAGCATCAGCATCTTCTCCAGGGTGTCCTGTCTTCTCATTATGTGGCCAAAGTATTTCAGTTTTGCCTTTAATATCATTCCCTCAAGTGAGCAGTCTGGCTTAATTTCCTGGAGGATGGACTGGTTTGATCTTCTTGCAGTCCAAGGCACTCTCAGAATTTTCCTCCAACACCACAGTTCAAAGGCATCGATCTTCCTTCTCTCAGCCTTCCTTATGGTCCAGCTCTCGCAGCCATATGTTACTACGGGGAACACCATTGCTTTAACTATGTGGACCTTTGTTGTCAGTGTGATGTCTCTGCTCTTAACTATTTTATCGAGATTGGTCATTGCTCTTCTCCCAAGGATTAAGTGTCTTCTGATTTCCTGACTGCAGTCAGCATCTGCAGTAATCTTCGCACCTAGAAATACAAAGTCTTTCACTGCTTCTACATTTTCTCCCTCTATTTGCCAGTTATCAATCAAGCTGGTTGCCATAATCTTGGTTTTTTTGAGGTTTAGCTGCAAACCAGGTTTTGCACTTTCTTCTTTCACCTTCATCATAAGGCTCCTCAGTCCCTCTTCACTTTCAGCCATCAAAGTGGTATCATCTGCATATCTGAGATTGTTAACGTTTCTTCCAGCGATTTTAACCCCAGCCTTGGATTCCTCAAGCCCAGCATGTCGCATGATGTGTTCTGCGTACAAGTTGAATAGGTAGGGTGAGAGTATACAGCCCTGCCGTACTCCTTTCCCAATCTTAAACCAGTCCGTTGTTCCATGGTCTGTTCTTACTGTTGCTACTTGGTTGTTATACAGATTCTTCAGGAGGCAGACAAGATGACTTGGTATCCCCATAGCACTAAGAACTTGCCACAATTTGTTATGGTCCACACAAAGGCTTTAGAATAGTCAATAAAACAGAAATAGATGTTTTTTTCTGAAACTCCCTGGCTTTTTCCATTATCCAGCGGATATTGGCAATTTGGTCCCGAGCTCCTCTGCCTTTTCTAAACCCAGCTTGTACATCTGGCAATTCTCGCTCCATAAATTGCTGAAGTCTCCCTTGCAGGATCTTGAGCATTACCTTACTGGCATGTGAAATGAGTGCCACTGTTCAATAGTTTGAACATTCTTTAGTGTTCCCCTTTTTTGGTATGGGGATATAAGTTGATTTTTTCCAGTCTGATGGCCATTCTTGTGTTTTCCAAATTTGCTGGCATATAGCATGCATTACCTTGACAGCATCATCTTGCACGATTTTGAACAGTTCAGCTGGGATGCCGTCATCTCCTGCTGCCTTGTTACTAGCAATGCTTCTTAAGGCCCATTCAACCTCACTCTTCAGGATGTCTGGCTCTAGCTCACTGACCACACCGTCAAAGCTATCCCCAATATTGTTATCCTTCCTATACAGGTCTTCTTATATTCTTGCCACCTTTTCTTGATCTTTTCTTCTTCTGTTAGGTCCTTGCCATCTTTGTTTTTGATCATACCCATTTTGGCCTGGAATTTACCTCCAATGTTTCTAATTTTCTGGAAGAGGTCTCTTGTCCTTCCTATTCTATTGTCTTCTTCCACTTCCACGCATTGCTTGTTTAAAAATAATTCCTTATCTCTTCTGGCTAACCTCTGGAATTTTGCATTTAATTGGGCATATCTCCCCCTATCACTGTTGCCTTTTGCTTTCCTTCTTTCTTGGCCTACTTCTAGTGTCTCAGCAGACAGCCATTTTGCCTTCTTGGTTTTCTCTTTCTTTGGGATGTATTTTGTTGCTGCCTCCTGAACAATGTTGCGAACTTCTGTCCATAGTTCTTCCGGGACCCTATCTACTAAGTCCAGTCCCTTAAATCTATTCTTCACCTCCACTGCATATTCCTTAGGAATATGAGTGAGCTGATATCTAGCTGATCTGTGGGTCTTCCCTAATCTCTTTAGTCTGATCCTAAATTGTGCAAGAAGAAGTTCGTGATCTGAACTACAGTCAGCTCCAGGTCTTGTTTTTACCGACTGTACAGATGTCCGCCACCTTTGCCTGCAAAGGATGTAGTCAATCTGATTTCGGTGTTGTCCATCTGGTGAAGTCCATGTATAAAGCCGTCTCTTAGGTTGTTGGAAGAGAGTGTTTGTTATGCAGAGTGAATTGTCTTGGCAAAATTCTATCAGCCTATGTCCTGCTTTGTTTTGTTCTCCCAGGCCATGCTTACTTGTAAGTCCAGGTGTCATTTGACTGCCCACCTTAGCATTCCAGTCTCCTGTGATGAAAATAACATCTCTTTTAGGTGTGTTGTCCAGTAGGTGCTGCAGATCCTCATAGAACTGCTCTACTTCAGCTTCTTCAGCATCTGTGGTTGGGACGTATATTTGGATCACTGTGATGTTAGATGGCTTGCCCTGAATTCGAATTGAGATCATTCTATCATTTTTTGGATCATATCCAAGCACTGCTTTAGCCACTTGACTATTAATTATGAAGGCTACTCCATTTCTTCTGTGGTCCTCTTGTCCACAGTAGTAGATCTGGTGTTCATTTGATGTGAAGTGGCCCATTCCAGTCCATTTCAGTTCACTGACGCCCAAAATGTCTATCTTTAATCTTGACATCTCACCAATAACCACATCCAATTTGCCCTGGCTGATAGATCTTACATTCCAGGTTCCAATGGTATGTTGATCCTTAGAACATCGGATTCGCCCTTCACCTCCAGCATCGTTGGCCGCTAGCCATCCTTTCGGCTTTGAGCTAGCTGCGTCATCACATAGTTGAACTCATCCTCTGTTCCTCCCCAGTAGCATTTTGACCATCTTCTGACCTGGGGGTCTCATCTTCCGATGGTATACCGACATATCTCTGGTTGTACTGATCCAATTATTTTTCACGGCAAGAATACTGGGGTGGGTTGCCATTACCTTCCCCAGGGATTGCATTTAGTCTGACCTCTCTGTCATGACCTTCCCGTCTTGGGTGGCCTCTCTGTCATGACCTTCCCGTCTTGGGTGGCCCTTCACGGTTTAGCTCATGGCATCATTGAGGCGCTCAAGCTCCAGCACCATGACAAGGTAACAATCCTTTGCTGAAGTAAAGATAAAGATCTTTACCAATTAGATTGTTTCTTGTGAAGTTCCTTTGCAGAATGGAGCAAGGTGAACAGAGACCACATTTGTTCAAATTAGCCATGATAATCTTTCTTTCCTGATATTCTAGAGGTGACGGACTCGTCCCTGGGGGAGCTGGGGGTGTTGACGACTGACAGGAAGCTCTGGCGTGGGCTGGTCCATGAAGTCACGAAGAGTCGGAAGCGACTAAACGAATAAACAACAACAACAACAATCTTTCTTTCCATCCTGCCTACTGGCTTCAAGGAATCTTTTTGAACAATAATTGAAATAAAATGAACTTTTTCAATGCATAGAAAAGAGTACTGGGGCAGAGGCACTGTTTAATGGAAA
Organism: Candoia aspera; assembly: GCF_035149785.1. Lineage (NCBI taxonomy): Eukaryota > Metazoa > Chordata > Lepidosauria > Squamata > Candoiidae > Candoia > Candoia aspera. Next base: position 328,624,292 of record NC_086153.1, read on the forward strand.
AGTGAGCTAGAAATGGCTTTTACTCTGAGTTAAGTAATTAATCCACCTAACCTGGAATTATTATATTCTGAGTGGCAGAAGAACCCAGCAGGATCTCAGAGAGAGATCCATCTCCCATTTCAGACCCAACCATTTTCCATATACAAAACACCCATTAAGATCCCTTAAAAAAAAAAACCACTCTTTGTTGAGTTTATGCAATTCCAGAGGGTAGGCAGAAGTTCAGTATAAGGGGAACTTGAGCTTCAAACCAGGAAAATAAAATATTTATTCATTTTCAGTGGTCATTTTTCAGACTAGTCTAGGATGAGACCTGATTTAGTGGAAAGCCTGAATCCAGTGTCGTTTGTGTTGTGGCCAAAACCTGGCTCATCTAAAGCAACCAAATCACTTTGAAGGTACAACATAATTTTATGTGCATGCATACAAGCAATAATACTGTATATACTGGACCTCCAGCAAAGCTTTGATACTTTGCTGAGTGGCCATGAGTGAAAGCAGGACCAGGGCTTATATACCTTTGGCCCATTATATTGCAAAGGCAAAACAAAGAAAAAGACAGAAACAGTGGAAATTACAACATGATGTTGGAATATTTTAGATAAACCCATCTGTATGACCTTATTATTATTTATCCCTCCCTACTAGGTCAGCATGCTAGCCATAGTATCTCTGAGATATGGTCAGTGAATAGAAACAATTTGGTTTACTGGGCCACAGGTCCTGACTGAGTCTTCTCCCTGTCATCACTCAAGGTCACTTCAGCTTGCTGTGACTGTTTTCTTACAAGGGCACTTTCAGCAGTTCATATGTATTGGTGGGGGAGGGAGCAGGGGCATCCCATAGGATTGGTAGAGAATGCAGTTTACATGTGTAGGGGAGGTGTATCTTTTACCACCACATTTGGGACAGATTTTTATTCATTCAAGGTGGGATATGTGACCCTAACTGCTTGGTCCTGATTCTTCATTCCATTTGCAATTTCAGAGCTCCACTGGATGGCAGCTGGTAATGCTACACCAGACTTGCCCAAACAGGAAATAAAATTTAAAAGCCTTTTCCAACTTCTTTGCAGAAGATACATATTTGGAGTAGAGGGTTGATTGAATTCAGTTACTGATGGGTTTGTCTTTAAGTCACAGTGACCTTTAGGATTAGATCACTCAGGCCTGCAACTAGGGTCTGTGTCACCCGGGGCAAACATGGATTTTGCGCCCATTTTGGCACCCCCTCATTGCTCATTTTGGTGCCCCCCCCAGCACGGCACCCAGGGAGCATGCCCGGGTTGCCTCCCCCAGTTGCAGCCCTGAGATCACCATTGGTCACCCCCATCACAGTCTTTCAGATGGATGCAAGATCATGAGAGAGAGTCTCCTGGACACAGATTAAGTATCTCAGAGGCTGCCCAAACCAATTAAAGATGGCAGACTGAGGATCTCTATTAAATTGCACTCACAATAGTTAATTGAAGCTTTGGGAACACTATGGAAGTTGTTCTATCCATCCATCCATCTATCATATGCCACTACTATTACAAAAGAGATTTGGAAGCTCACCAAAAGAAGCAAGTGCAAAAACAATACATAAGAACCTCTTATAAATACAATTATACAAATACAATAAATACAAAAACTCACAAGCAATATATAGTGTCAAACTCCAAAAGCTCTCCAGAAATGGTCTGTCTCCAGGTTTTTCCTGAATCCAGGTAATGTTGGAGACCAATGAACCTCCAATGGGAGACCATTCCAGTGGGCCAGCCCCATCACTTAAAAACAACATTCCAAGCCTCAGCCCTCTGACCTCCTGGAATTGGTACAACCCAACTGCTTCTCCCACCATGATTAAAGTGGATGGGCTGACTTTGGTGGGGAGGTGCAGTCCTGCAGGTAATGCAGTATCAAATCCTAAAAGGCTTTAAACTCAGTTTTTAAAATGCAGCCAGAAGCTTATAGGAAGGACAGGTGTAAAGACCAATGAGCATGTAGGTGTCATGTTCACTGATTCAATGTTGGGCTGGGGGCGGGGTTGCCTGCTCACAGGTCTGGCTCTGAGTGACAGCAACCAAGCCCAGTTGTGGTTCAGTGAGAACAGTTCCAGCCACATCTGCCACCTGGTCAAGGTCCTGAGGTAAACGTGACAAAGCATCGGCTAGAAAGTTTTTCTTTCCCAGAATAAATTTTAACTGGAAGTTAAAGCGACTGAAAAACTGAGCCCAGCGAATCTGTTTAGGGCTGAGACGTCGTGGGGTGCAGAGGGCTTCTAAATTCCTGTGATCGGTCCAAACCTCAAAAGGGCATTTAGCGCTTTCAAGGAGATGGTGCCAGGTTTCTAAAGCTGCTTTTACAGCAAATGCCTCCTTTTCCCAAACATGCCAACGGCGTTCTCTTTCAGAAAATTTCCTGGATAGATAAGCGCAGGGTTTTAAGCGATTTTCTGATTCCCTTTGAAATAAAATAGCCCCAATAGAGGAGTCAGAAGCATCAATTGGGACCACAAAAGGGTGCTCAGGATCAGGGTGCTATAGAATGGGTTCAGCAGTGAAAAGGGTTTTTAATTTCTCAAATGCTGCCTGGCATTCAGACGTCCAATTCAGCACTTCCCCAGGGTTTTTTACTTTGCAGGTCTCCCCCAAGCCCTTGGTACGGAGCAAATCAGTAAGGGGCAGAGCAATCTCAGCGAACCCCTGGATGAATTGCCAATAAAAATTACTGAACCCTAGGAAACTTTGTAATTGCCTCTGGGTGCAGGGGTGTTCCCAACTGAGAATGGCCTGACTTTTTGCAGGGTCCATTTCTATATCCCGGTCAGACACTCGATAGCCCAGATAGTCAAGTTGGGTTTTGTGAAACTCACATTTGGAAAGTTTGGCATAGAGTCTGGCATCCCTAAGCTTGCGTAACACCTGTCGGAGGAGGCGTTCGTGTTCCTCCTCGGTTTCAGTGTAAATGAGGACATCATCTAAATAAACCAGAACCCCTTTAAACAAATGATCATGTAATACTTCATTAATCAATTGCAGGAAGACTCCGGGCACCCCTGCCAACCCAAAAAGAAGGACTTTGTATTGAAACGACCCTAGTTGGCAATTAAAAGCAGTTTTCCACTCATCTCCAGCTTTTATGCAAATGCGGAAGTAGGCTTCGCGAAGATCGAGCTTGGAGAAAATCTTGCCCTTTGACAAATGAGCTAACATGTCCTTCATGATGGGTAGAGTGTACTTGTTGACAATAGAGATGGAATTTAACCCTCGATAGTCTGTACAGAGTCTAAGCGTGCCATCTTTCTTGTCATGTTCACTGATTCAATGTAGTTTATACATTGTAACGTTTCACATGCCATGGTGCTGACGCGCGTTTCTGTTTGGGAGGGAGCTGCTGTGAGACCTTGTACCAAGGTCTATATGTGAAATCAGTACAATGGAATGTGTTTGGGTTATGTTATCTGTTCAAGGACTTTTCCCGCAGACCATCAGAAACCGTTAGGAGCACCTGGGATTGTGAACTTGAGAAGATTCTACAGGGGGAGGTATTTCATTTGCACCGAGGGTTTTTAGTTTGATTTTGGTGTGCTTTCATCATTCTCAGCTTTCTCTGTGATCCTGCATACTATTCTTTAATAAATCAGATATCTTTGAATTCACACCCATGAGTCTGATGGTGTTTTAGAACAGGCAACCTTTACAGTAGGGCACTGCATTTTGCACTAACTGAAGCTTTGGGTGGTCTTTAAAGACAACTCCATGTAGAGTGCATTGCAGTAGTCTAATCAGATGGTGATAAAGTGGAAGCTACTGTAGCCAGATCCTCTCATCCCAAATAAGTCACAACTAGAGCACCAGCTAAAATTTATTAAATAAATAAATATGTGAAAAAGCGGGGAGAAGCTTATCTAATAGAATCACATTAAACTTATCCTCCAAGTATACACTGATTACCCCTTTGTTCCTAGGCTTAGTTTCAAAGTTTATCCACGATTCTTAAAGCAATAAGTATTGTATGACCACCCAGAAAAATATCATTCGGGCAGCAATCCTCCTATAACAGCCTACACAGCCATTGGATCTGACAAAGATACCCTCCCCTATGTCCCAAGTGGAGGCATTGTTGGGGTAGGGAGGAGAGAAAAGTATTTTCAGTTCCTCCATTTACTTTCTGCAAGTTTTTGCTGTAGGAGGCTCAGTCAGAGAAAATAGAAAAAAAATCTATGGCTTATCTACATATGGTGAAATTCTTCTTGCTTAAGCAAACAACTGTTTTATTAGATGGATAAATTTGAGCTGATGCCTGTCTTACCCATGCATGTGATTGTTTTATTATATTGGTGTTTACCTCCTGCTTTGGAATTTCATTGCATTTCATTATTGTTTTTCAACATTCCAAGCTATTCTCACTCTGTGGTGCATCTATATTTTTTTTTTTTAAAAAAACTATAAATAAATGGAAGAAAAGAGAGATTCAAAGTCTGCTGCAAAAGTTGCCACTTAATTATAATTTTTAATGAGGCCTTGCAAGGCTTCAAATTTGAAGGCAAAAGGGTGTTTTTGTGGGTATGTCATAGCTATCTTACTTAATCCAAGTGCCTTTTCTTTCCCAGGACATGCTGCTGCTGCAGAGGGAAGCTATGCAATCCCATGAAAAGACACTGCTGATCCCGTAGGTTTTCTGAAATACCTTTTTGCTTTCAGATCTAAAGTATTGCACAACCCTAATTTTTAGTACCATTGAAGGGGAAAACAATAATTACATAGGGATTAGCCATACACCTATATGAAATTATTTAAAATTAAAGTAACCAAATTTAGTTCATGGCCAACCTTCCTGACTTTGCCTCTTCTTTTGCCTTTGTTTGGAAATAGCTGATTAAAAAAAGATCTAATGACTCCATTCCTGCAACCTGCTACATTTGGCTTGTTTCTTTTCTGGCTTAGCATGTTGTGTGAATCTGGCCCCTGTGGATAGCTTATGTTCCAGCATATTATGAAAAGCCAGAGAATGGGTTAATTCCATAATGGGGTTTGTGTGAACTCGACTTTTGAAGGACATCCCCCAGGATGATAATCAACATTCAGGTGCAAACATTGAGCTAAAAAGATAGCACCCCACCACTTTTTTTGTCTCCAAAGGATATATTCTGCTATAGCCCTCTAGCTCTTCATGGCACACTTGGTTGTCCAATATGATAGAGGTGACTCTGCCCCACTTTTCAGACACGGTCCCCCACCATGGCTCTGAGGAAGCCTGAAACCAGTGATGTTGATGTGGAGGAGGAAGTCGAAAAACTCAAGGCAGTGTGGCTGTGACTGTGCAAACTAAGCCCTGCCCCTTTTAATGTGTGCTGTTGCCCTAACAGTCAGAAATCACGCTGAGATGAGGAGTAGGTCTCTAGTGTTTATTACTGCTACATAAACAGAATCCTAACAAACCGAAGAAGCGTGGGAAAAACCCAGACAGATAAACCCCAAAAGCTAAGGCGGGTCTGATCTGTGTCTCTTTGAATGGCTGCTTAACTCCTCAGTACTACGCATGTGTTTTCCACCCTGGATCAAGGCCCCCTCCTGCTCGCCATCAGTACTCATGACAGCTGTGTTTGCAACACACACAAAAACGGGTGAGGCTACAATTACGTTGTGGCAGCCACAATCTTGACATCTTTGACAATCTCCTGCAGATGTTCCTGCTTTACCCTCTCCATCAGGGCTAGCGATCTGTTACGCTAGCACTGTTGGTGGCTACAAGCCTTTTTCCAACAGTTACTTGTGTTCTAATATGTCCCTTAGTCTTGTGCTAGGTAGCCATGTTTCACATCTGCAAGAAGCAATATTATTCTTACTTTCAAGGCACAATGACGTTGCAATTTCTGGGACCCCTCTGGGGCATCCAACGGTCAGAAGAGGCTTCTGCGCATGCCCAGAAGCCTCTTCCAGCCCCTGGACATGCTGGAGAAGGTCTTAAAGGGGTTGCAAAGCAATTTGGCAACCTAGAAGCAAGGGGGCTGAAGTAGTAATGAAGAGACACTTCGGCCAATGATTTGTGAAAGCAAAGCACCCCTTTGAAGCTTTGTGGGGCACAAATGTCTTTCACCGCTTCCACTAGGGAAGCCAGTCAGCAATTAGGGCAGGATTTGGGGGTAGAAATCAGGGGCCCAAACTCAGAAATTGGAGCCCCCTCTTTGTGCGTGAAGGCTAATCTGTTGCAATTTAAAACAAGCCAAGTGTTTAACCAAAGTCTAAAATAATCAACAGCATTGAGGTCTTCAGTGAGGTTCTGGTGCACAGCATGGAGCTTTGAGAGATTCTCCAAGGAAATTTACAAAGGTCAGGAATCTTTAGGGAGTCTCTCTGGTATCAGGAAATTGAATGCGAAAAAACACAAAAGATGCTTAAGGGGCAAGCTTTGATTCTCTCTCTCTCTTACACACTCAGACTCACAAGGAGGCTGGAGAGAAAAAGCAGCCACAACTTCTGCAAGACAAATATAGCTTTTTTATATTGCATAATGGTTATTAATGCTTGTTGTTTTCATAATTTTATGTAAACTGCTTTGGGAAGTCTGCCAGAAAAGCAGCATGTCCTAAATAAATAATAGGAAAAATTATTTCTGGTGTTCCCTTCCCCCCAGCTTTCCTTGGCCATAATTAAGCCTATAAATTTGGGACTTTCATTTTTGTCATTCAAAAGCTTGCTGCAGGTATAAAGTGGTTTTCAAGCAACAGCCAGCATACAACAAGCCCATCTTCCTCTCTCCACCCACCACTCCCAAGACTGGGGCCTCCAGAGGACTCTTATTTCTACTAATAGCAAAAATAAATAAATAAAACAATGCAGCTGAAAATAGACCCTTTTGTGCTTGTCATGTTGCTGCTCTGAGGACCCCAGCATCAGGGCTGGAAATACACATGGAAATGTTCCCCACCTTTTTTTTTTTCCTTTTTTCAACTTCAGAACCAGGAGCCTTCTAATGAAGCTAAATGGAAGGAAATTTTAAAAAGGCAGAAGAAAACACTTTTTTACACAGCATGTATTTAATCTCAGAATTCAGTACCACAAAATGGATGTAATGATAGCCATCAACTTGGATGGCTTTCAGTGGGGTTTGGAGAAATTGATGAAGAGCAAGTTAAGAGGGGCTGGGCTGGGCGAAGCATGCCTCCAGATACCAGTTGCATGGGGACAAGGGTGAGAAAGCAGTGGGTCTCCCTCTCCTGCTGCAAGCATCCTGGCATCTGGTTAGCCAATGGGAGAAACAAAATGCAAGATTAAGAGGGGCTTTGGCCTGGCTCAAGAATGCTGTTCCTGTGAGGGTAGATTTAGCTGATAATAATTGTATTGATCGTATTTAGCTACTTACAATTGCAATTATCATTAAAACCACATTTAATTTTTGACTAGGGGTGTGCAAAATCTACCCTACCTTCTCCAGTCCAGGCCAATCCAGCTGTTCAAGGAATGGCCAGTGGTTGAGCTAATGGGTTGGGTCAATATATGTTTGTTTTAATTCTTCATGGTACTGAATCAGAATAACCATGAATCTTCTGCTTGTACCCTTATAGGGCACAATTGCATCTTTTCCACCCTTTAAGGGTTATTCACCTCCCTGGCTTCTCTCACGTAGGGTCCCTTTTTGTTCCTCTGATGGCTGAGAGCCTTTCATGTGAGTAGGCCAGAAAACTGCTCCTGATTTTCAGCAGTACAGAATATCTTCTCTGTCTCTTTCTTGTGGTGGTTACAGTCATCCACTGGGCTTGCTCCTTTGACTCCTTTCCTTTGGGAAAATTTGCAGAGCTTCTTTGCTTTGAACTGGTAAATCCTCACTCTTTTTCAGTAGCTGAAATATGGCAATTTTCTGTTCCAATTTTTCTGAAGTTTTCTTCAAGGACTGCTATGATTTGCATTTGCTGCAAACATATTTGACTTCCTGCCAGAAAACAGGCAGATCACAACTGCAGGCATCTGTCTCTTCACTTTAGCTTTTTAGGATACCACCAGTACAAAAGGGGTTTTCCCCCCTTTGATTAGGGCTAACAGATTTGGGCTGCAACATCCAAATGACCACTAGATGACAGCAAAGAGTTAGTAGACAGGTCTGGTACCCCTATTCTTGATCGTTGCTCAGGTTAGCCAAGTAGAAATATTTGAATTAGAGGGATTTTATTTAAAGGGATTCCTCTAGCAAACTGCCTTGGCAAGCTCATGCTAGCTTCCTTTGTCTCATCCATCAGTGAATGTGCACTCTGGAAGCCCTATATTCCTTTTACAGCTCTGCTTACTCAACAGGAAGCAGCAACTCAACCATCCACAGTGGGCAACCAGCTACTCTTAGAAAACATTCCATGCTCTTAGAAATTCATTAGGAGATGACATTTTTACCTACCCAGTAGTAAAATTTCTTGATCTCACCAGCAGAGGGAGGCAGGTCCAGAACATCTAAGACTGGCACCTGAGGAATCTGCTGTAAGACATCAGGATCAACCATGGACGGCAAAGGGGAAGAATATCCTTCAATATCCAGTCCCTGATCATGTTTCTTTCCCAAGTTTTCAAGCTCATGCCTCATTCTAGACCAGCCTCCTTTTCAATTTTAAAAAAATGGTGAAACAAATCCTAATAACAACAACTAATTGGCATATGCTATTTTAATTCTGGGGCATTTACTTCAACTATTTTAGTAAAATGTTCACTTAATAGCTTTTATCTAGCCAACCTTGGCTGATCTCCAAAAAGCTAAGCAGGATCTGGCTCAGCTAGGACTTGGGTAGGAGACTAACAGGAAATCCTTGTGCCATAGCACAAACTGAGAAATTTGGAAAAAATCTTGGAAAAATGCCATGGCAAGCCAATTCCGTATTTGTTGCCAAGAAAACAACATGGTTGTGCCCATGTAGTTGCCCAGAATTTAGTGCAACTCAAGAGAGATTGTACTTTCCTCTCCAGTTGTTAAAGGCATTTACTAAACCAGCCAAAATTCAACTCTACATCTTTGTAGTAGCAGCTGTGCAACCATAACTATCTCTTTTATTCTAAACACTGGTGCCGATCTTTTTAAAAGCCCACATAAAAGGAGGTGTGAAACGGATTGACATTGTTTACCTTGAGCTGCCTCTCTCCTTGAATGCTAATAGCAATATTGATGCATGTGGATTTATGTGTAAAAAAGTAGGGCAGGACTCTGACTCAGTGCGAACTCAAACCCCAACACAGCATGGGGGCAATCTGAGGGATGTTTTTAATCACACAAGTTAAGCTGGAGATGTCTAAGCCACTCTGTCTAACTCAGACAGCACCATGGAGCTCTGTCTCTGATACAAAATCTGGGAACTCAGTGTGTTGGTAAGGAATGGATGTCAGGCCATGGGTCAATAGCTGGATTTGTTATTATTATTATTATTTATTTTTTATAGGGTAACTTCCAGGTACCTGACAGACATGGAATTTTTTGGAGGGCATAGAGGGTCACTGGATTTTGAGTAAAATTAGTTGCCCCAAATTTCCACCCTTTTGATGTGTGGAAATTAGTGAAGAATGGAGGAATAGATGGATGTATAGTCACTGTAACTGAAATAGTCACTTAAGATCTGTTTTTGAGTGATTGTGTGCATGGCTACCCTCACACACAGGAACAGCCAATAGATTTTTTTTAGTGTTTTTTTTTTATCCTGCCTTTATTATTTTTATAAATAACTCAAGGGGGGACCATACCTAATACTTCTTCCTCCTCCTATTTTCCCCCAACAGCAACCCTGTGAGGTGAGCTGTGCTGAGAAAAAGTGTATGGCCCAAGGTCACCCAGCTGGCTTTGTGCCTAAGGCAGGACTAGAACTCACAGCCTCCTGGTTTCTAGCCTGGAGCCTTAACCACTACACCAAACTGGCTTTTTTCACTTCTATTTTTGTTAGTTTTCCTTCCTTTCATATTCCTTCTCTTCCCCCCGCCCAGGGGTGCCCGAGGCGGGTGGGGATGAGTGTCAAAAAATCAAGATGGCGGCCACAACCTTGCAATCCAAGTCTTGCCTTTTTTATGTGCGCCATGCTGTGCATAAAACACAGTGAGAATCATGGCCACATGGTTGTGGCTGCCATCTTGACTTTTTGTACCCCTTCCTTGAGGATATCCTGGCTCTTCTTCTCCCCCATCTCTTATTTTTCATTTGTACTAGCTTTTGTTGCTTAACTCACCTCCATCACTCATTCATCCCATTTTCACGCTAATCGTTCATTACATATTATTAACTCCCATTGGTGTTTAATAACCATATATAAATAATTGGAAATAATCCAGTTGTGTGGATCAGGCAAGCTCAGTCCTGATGTGAGGTTCTGTGTGGAGGAGGTGGAGTGCCAAGTTTCACCCTGGACAGGAGCAATTTTTGGCAAGTGAAGTGAAGCACCAGGGCCATTCTGCCACTTAGAAGAGATGCATGAAAAGTAGCCCCTTTGAGGTTTTCTTAAAGCCTTAGTAAATAATTTATGGCAGAGTTCATTTTGATTCATTTGAAATGTGCTTTGGAGAGAGTTCTTTGAAGCAAATAAAATAACTTTTTCCAGGATGGTGCTGCAGCTGCAGAGGGCAGCCAGGTAATCACAAGAAAAGACACAACTGTTTTAAGAAGTTGTTGACCAGTGTTACAAGACCACACCGGTATGCTGTGTCAATCAATCAAATCTTTATTACAGTCAAAGACCAGCAGGAGGAGGATGGGGTACAGTCAGTTAAAAGCATAGAAAATGCATTAAAAACCAAAGAATGATATAAAAGTGTGTGTGTGTGTGTGTCACAAAAGTCTAAAAGAAAAGAAATCTAGAAGGAGGGATTAGATGGCAGTAGGGGAGAATAAAGGTTAGTATAAATAAAGGTTAGTGCCCCTCCTATGCAATGACTGAGTGAGACCACAGCCATCTGGATTTTATTATATGTGGTAGCTCTGTGAAATTGTTTTATAGTGTGTTTTATATTGACATTTTATTATGTATTTATTGTTTTATATTGTAAACCGCCCAGAGTCCCTCCGGTCAGAGGAGATGGGCGGTGACAAATTGATAGATAGATAGATAGATAGATAGATAGATAGATAGATAGATAGAGGTTAGTATGTCTACCAATACCGAACACTCTAGTGTGATGAATTAGATGCTCATTAAAACTAGTTTATGGCACCGGTCATCATCTGACAAATTTTAAGCGCTGCTGTGCAGAACCTGGCAACACTGTATGTTGTAACAGGGTTGGAATCTGACAGCAGCAGGGAGGAGTAAAATTGTCCTGAGCACCCTGGGTATTTATACAATAATGGTTAGATGAGGCTAGAGCGAATGTCTCTATAATACAGGCACTGGAGAAGCACATGCTCTGTTGTTTCTATGTGACCAGAGTCACGGGGGCACTGTCTCTCTGGGTAAGGAATCTTTCTGTATCGGCCTTCAAGGACAGCTGAGGGGAGGGCATGACATTGTGTCGGAGTAAGGGCCCTCCGATGGTTGACTACCTCAAGTTTAGTTAAGTATTGTCATAAGCGAGGCAGAATACCTGCTGGATTCACTGGCAATAAATGTTGGGAACCCATATGCTGTGACATCTTTTTCTCTTTGAGTCTGAAAATGCTGCCCATCCCTAATATACTGTTACATGGTTGTTTATTCTGTCTTCTGCCCTTACAGCGTGAGTATTTCCCCTGCCATTTTGGGATGGGTGGATGGATGGATGTTAGTTGATTGAGTAGTCTCAACAGAGGGATAGAAGGAACGAGAGGGTGGACCCTGTTTTCCTGCAGGGAAAGATGAATGCCAGTAAGTTGAAAGGCAACCAGAGAATGATCCATCCATTTATCTGGCCCAGATAAATGGGGCTAATGTCATTCCACACAGGGCTTTGTATGTGATGACCAGCACATTAAATCACTCCCAGAAGCATAGATGCAACCAGTCCAGCTTGTAAAGCAGGATTGTCATGTGAGCTTGCCAAGGAAGGCCCACCGGTGCTCACACTGCTGCATTCTGTACCAGTTGCAGCTTCTGAGTTGTCTCAAAGGTCAGTTCCACATAGGCCACATTGCAATAGTTGAGCTGTGAGGTGACAAGGGTGGGAGTGACTGTTTGAAGAGCTGCCCATTCCAGGAAGGCACAACTGGAGCACCACATGGGACTATACAAAGGTCCTCTTGGCCACAGCTGCCACCTGCTCTTGAAGCAGGATCTATAATGCCAAGAGGATCCTCAGATTGCACACTACTAGTGCAATCCCATCCAGGATGTAAAGGTGGAAGATCCCTGGACCTAGGCAGTCCCAATAACCACAGCTACTTGGTTTTAGTAGGATGGAATCGGAGTTGGTTCCTCCCCAATATTGTGGTGCTCAAAGATATTGCAATTAGAACATCTGTACAATGACTTCTATGATACCTTCATACCCCCCAAATGTCCCAGCTTTCCCATGAGAGACAGGTTTTCAAAAACAGGATTAGCCACTGTGTAAAAAAATCAGGGCCACTCAAGGGCTACAATGAGTTAATATTAGTTTGGCAATATGTGTCAGCCTATCCTGTAAAAAGCAAAAATAACCTTGATTAAAAAGGAGGGATACCTGAAGACTGATTTGGCAAGCTTCATCAGTTTGTAATAGTTTAATGTTTTTGCATCTTTTTTTTGTCCCAGTATATGCACAGAGAGAGAGCATGTGTGCGCACACGTGTGATTACCTTTGTCCTTTATTTTTTATGTATGTATTTTTAGCTAATAAGATAGAGCTCCCTTTTGTTATAAAATGTTTTGGAATCAGAAATGGAAATACCCTGTTCTATCATTTAAAGGAGGGGGACACATCGCATATGTGAAGCTTCTTGTATAACATAGATAGTCACCAAGGAAAAATACACAGACCAGAACTGTAGATCTGGCCTCAGAAAAGTAAAGCTTGGAATGAGCTGAGATTAGTGAAGGGTGCTAAGACCAAAACAAGGGTTTCCTCAGATATATTCACAATAAAATAAAGGGAAAAGAACTGCATTTACATCTTCAGAACCAGGTGAATTGCATCCTGGAATACTGAAAAATAATGCTGGTCTGACCAAATATTTATGTATTATCTTTGGAAATTGTGGAGAATTGGTGCTAGGGCCAAAGGACTGCAGAAGGGTAGAGTTTGCCCACATTTTGAAAAAGGAGAATTGATGAAATTATATATCAGGCTGACATCAATACCTGGAAAGATCCTAGAGCAGATCATAAAGAGCTTGATAGTACATGCCTTGAAAAAAGTGTGGTAAATACAAAAAGTTAGCATAGAACTGTTGAGAACATGTTTTGCCAAACTAATATTATCTCACTGTAGCCCTTGAGTGGCCCTGTTTTTCACACAGTGGCTAATCCTGTTTTTGAAAACCTGTCTCTCGTGGGAAAGCTCCAAGCCACAGTCCCTCTCAGTTTCTCATCCATGTCTTATTCAAAACCCTTCAACTAAGCCTGCTGCTAACCTCCCAACTAGCAGGGGCTTTTCCCTCTTCAATTAACCCCAAGATACTTCTGATTATGAACTAACAACACTCCTTATTTTCCAGCATTCAGAATCAATGGTTGAGAACAGTTCTACTTTAGTGATTGATTATGTGCCATCAAGTCGTTTTCAACTCCTAGCAGCCACACAGATAGATTTTCCCCATGGTGATCTCTCCCTAACCTGGTATTTCAGGTCTTCCAATGCTGTACCCATCACCACTGTAACTGAGTCCAGCCACCTCGTCATCTTCTTCTCTTTCTTTCCACCTTTCCTAGCATTACAGCCTTTTCCAGAGAGCTGGGTCTTTGCATAATGTGTCCAAGGTAGGATACTATCGCTTGCATGAAAACAATAAACATATGGATCTATACACAGATTGACACTGATAAAAAAAAATAACTTTAGACAACAATAACTGTTGTGAACTCAATGGGCTGGAATCTCGGGGTTCAAAAGTTTGCTTAGCATCTCCTTCATCCAGGTTCCTTAAAAGGGCAATACATTTACATTTTCACCTAGTACATACACAGATACATAGTACATAGACAACATGGTCCAATCTTCCTCTGGCAGGAATATGCAGCCGTAATTGCCTTGCATAAAGGCTCACCTCTGGCGATGTTGAGTTCTCTTGAATCTTCTTGTTAGCTCCTCCAGATCTAGCCAGCTTTTTGTCAGCTCTTTGACTCTCATAGCCCTGTTCTGTACCCCCAACCTTCATAAACTGAGCACTCCTCACTCCCCTGGCCTCAGTTCTTTCTTCAGCTGATACATTGGGTGATTCCCTCCATAGCTGGAAGCTGCTCATCAGTCCACTTCCATTGGGCCCAAGCTGCAGGCAAGCATACCAGCAGGACAAACAAGAATAAAGCCTTGAGCATTCTTCTTTGACCTCTCACTCATAAGAAATCTTTCTGTCACTCACTCACACTCTTCTAGCTGGAAACTATGTCTCTGATCTTTCTTTTGTCTTCTTAAGCTGCCTAACCCTACGTTCATGCCTGCTCTTGTCTTTTTCATGCCCTTGGAACTCAGTGTTTTTGCAATTCAGTTTGGTTTCTTCAATGCTTTAATCTGGATTCTTGCACTGAGCAAGGTGTAAGACTGGTCTCCTGGTGGACCATTCCAATTCTATGTACAGAACATATTTTGCATTGCCAAACAATGCCTCTGAATTAATCTTTCAGTATATTGAAGGTTTTGTTAAATCTGAGGGACGCGGTGGCGCTGCGGGTTAAACCGCTGAGCTGCCGATCGGAAGGTCGGCGGTTCGAAACCGCACGGCGGGGTGAGCTCCCGTTGTTAATCCCAGCTCCTGCTCACCTAGCAGTTCGAAAACATGCAAATGTGAGTAGATCAATAGGTACCGCTTCGGCGGGAAGGTAACGGCGTTCCGAGTCGTCATGCTGGCCACATGACCCGGAAGTGTCTATGACAACGCCGGCTCCAAGGCTTAGAAACGGAGATGAGCACCGCCCCCTAGAGTCGGACACGACTGGACTTTACGTCAAGGGAAACCTTTACCTTTACCTTTACCTTTGTTAAATCTATGAGCCAGTCGTTTATTTATGTTCACTGATAGGAGCCCACCAAATCATACCATCCAGGCTCCCAGTGCATTGGATCTGCTGGGAAAAAGAAATGCTCTGCTTTCTCAGTCAACCAGCTTCCAGTCCCTGCATATGTCTGGATGTATTTTGCAGAAATTAAGTCTCAACTCAGCCAGTCAATTATGAGCCAGCCTTGTATCACAATTATAGCATGTATCATTAATTATTAGCTTGACATGCCTTTTCCTCACTAGATGCTAGATTGTGGTGTGTCCCCTCGTTTATGTGTGATATGCATAATTCCTCCGGGAAAGTAGTCTGGAAGAGCAGATGGGCTTTGCAACACTGCGTTAAAAATGGTTTATGAACTGAGCAGAGGTTTTTGTTTGTTTGTTTTTTTCCTGTTAAACATTTTGCAAACATCCCAGGAATCTTCTCTGATACTTCCATCTTTGAAAAAGAGAAAGAAAACTTGGGCAAGTTTCTGCCATATTTTGAAATAAAGCAAACTATATCTACTAAGATATCTCAGTCATAATACAGTGAACCTGGTCTTACAATTCTGTGGGCTTCTGCAGGTGATCTGAATCACCAAGTGTGCATGAACAACTGGCTTATAGATTTAACACAACCTTCTGTCCTGAAAGATTAATTCAAAGACTTTGCTTAGCAGTGGAAAATATGCTTTGCACACAGAGTCATGGAATTGGAAAGGTCCATTAAAGTAATCAAGTCCAACTTCCTGCTAAGTGCAGAAATCCAAGTAAAGCATTCTGTTGCAGCAGTGTTCTAGCTGGAGGAAGACCTCTGATATTTTGATCTGCTGTGCTGTCATGCGCTGCCTACTACTGAGTAAAACACAGACGCTAATTCAGGGAAGATCAGGTTCTGGTTTATTTCAGCATAGTGCATAGCTAGAAAAAGCTGAGAGTGAAGGGAGCGTGCCGGTGCGGGGTTCAAATAGCCGTGCCGGTCAGCACCCCCCCCACCTTGGGTTGTGTCATCCCCCCAACTCCTGTATGCTTCGTTGCCGGTAGGTGAGGGGTCGCGGGGCCCCTGCTGGTGCCCCGGGCTTCGCTCATAATCGTTTTCTTCCTCCGGCCGGTGATTGCTTTCAGCTGGGCGATATCCTTTGCGTTCCTGCTGACAGCTTCAGGTGTGCCTCGTGACTCGCCCTGTCTTTGTCGCTCTTTCTTCCCCCTTTGTGTTCTCTTGATTGGTTTTTCCGGCCGGGGTCGTTCCCTTCTCCTCGAGGTCTGTGTCTGTTGTTGTGCGTCGCTTTGCTTATCTTTTAACCCCTTGCTCTTGCTTCCGTGGTATTGTTATGTGTGTCGTTGTGCTGATGCATTCAGCTCAACGGTGCTCATGACATGTGCTAGTGAAGAATTTATTATTCATCCAGAGAGTGGAGGACTCCTCTTTGCAAGTGGTGTGCCCCACCACTAACCCTTGACTCTTTCATACATGTATTTCTTGAAGCCCACTAGGGACAGCCAAAGACAGGAGTCTGCAAGCATGACTAGCATGGTGCTTTCCAGATATGTTGGAAACAGAACTGTGAGAAATTCTGGAGTTAGAGCCTCATCTCAGGGTGCACTGGGTTTGGTAAAGGTGATCTATACCAACTATCCTGTATTTGGGGGGGGGGTGCAGAATCTGGAGGGGAATTTGAAACACTGGTTGGGACGTTCTAGAGGACAGTTGCACGCATCAAATAATATACAAGCAAAGTATTCAAATTTATTTGGACCTATACTATAGCCCCTCTCTGAAAGGGCTAACTTTATGCCTTAAGGTTAGTGCAAGAAGGCCACTGCAAAACTCAGCAATAGAATGCAGTGAGGCATTTTACTAATTCTCTGGCACAAAAATGAATGCCGCTTTGAGATCAGTAGTCTTTGGAAGATCTATCTCTGTATAGAATTGGGTTGTAAAAACATTTTGCAACAGGGAACTAAAGCGTAATATGAATATCTCATATCTGCATATTTATTAGAATTGCTTGTCTTATTTGTTCATTTTATTTATACCTTGCTGTGTATTCAACATACATGGGGGCTTACAGTTGGTATGCTTGAATTCTGGATAACTAGCAAATCATAGAATCCTAGAGCTGGAAGGATCCTTTGAGACCACTGAGACCAACCTCTGGTTCAATGCAGGAATCCTAATTAGGCTTCCCTAACATTTTTTGGTACTCAAAGTGAAGAGGAACCCATCACTTCCCAGGTCATTGGTTCCACTGAGTACTCTTACTCTTACTATTAGAACATTTCAGATTTGATTTCCTGATTTCTTGGGCAACAGAACATAGTGGTGACTCTGGGGGTGACATTCCTTCAACTAAAAGCAGTTTTAGGGTGAGTTAAGATGACTGGGCATCATGCTCCCTGATCAAATGTTCCCAGAACATCTTATCGTGCCCGCATCCATTTTGGTGCAATGCATGTCAGCTTGTGAGTCGACCAGCAGGGAGGGAGAACATGCCCAGAGTGTGAATCATCCTGTTTTGACTACCACCATCCAGCACCAAGGTCATCCACAGAAAGCCATTACAGACAACTGCTGGCATGAGAAGGAGGGGTGCATACCTATGGGGGTAGTGGGGGGAAATTTGAACTTATTAAGATTTTTAAGTGTAGAAATATGTGGGAAATTTCATTTGCAACTTTTTCTCTGTACTGAAAGCTTTGCGCCATTAAAATAGATTTCTGAGCAAAAGCTTACGAGTCGTAATTGAATGAGTGTATGAGCGTTCCAGTCATCGCATAAAGTTGAGAATCATTTTTTCCCTGTGGCTCTACCTGTTGATTTTTGTACCCAGTTGAGAGTTGAGGAAACTTTCTAAGATGTCAAGACTGAGATCGAGTCTTGATATCTCGATGTCAAGACCCTTGATCGATGTCAAGACCCTTGGGAGAGGCCAACGAAACCATCCACTACACCAAAGGAGCGGAGGCGATGGGAGAACCAAAGGACTTTGAGGGTGAAATCACTGAAGAAAGCTCTGAAGCACCAAAAGACTACACTACTGAGTTGGATACCGAGCTCATCACCTTGGATGTGACCCAGGAATCTCGAGCCGCAGCACCTTGGTACCCAACAAGGGGCCAGCCGGACTTTCAAGAGTTATAATGGTTACCACACAGAAACCAAAGGCAAGCCGACCAAGACTGGACTGTGGGGGCCAGTGAAGGGATCGAAACAGGTCCATCCCAACCAGCTGATGTGCGAGCGAGGGACCGGAGATTTCACTCCCAAGAGACTGAGAATAAATGGGGGGCTACACCCCAGCAGGTTCAAGGTTTGGAAGCTAGAATGTCAGCCATGGAAACCATGCTGCAGAGTATTTTGTGAACTCTGGAACACCTAGTGGACCTACAGGAGGAAGGGTCAGTGGCTTATTCCAGGAGATCCTCCCCCGATCGAAGCATGGGACCCAGACCTACACCCTCACTTAGACTATGTACTGATTACAGGGGTTTAAACGCCATCTCAATAACCAACCAATATCCTTTACCTTTAATGAAAGATATGTTGTCTTGTCGAAAGGGAACATTTTCACTAAGCTGGACCTGAGAGAGGCTTGTTTTAGAATCTGCATTAGAGAGGGAGATGAATGGATAACCACATTCAACTGCCCGCTAGGATCTTATCAATATAAGGTCCTCCCATTCAGGTTGGCTGGAGCTCCAGGAGTGTTTATGCAATACATAAATGAGGTTTTACATGAGCATTTATATAAAGGAGTGTTGCTTTATCTCGATGATATCCTAATCTACACATCAACAGAAAAGGAACATATCAAACTGGTTAAAAAAGTTTTGCAGAAGCTGCAGGATGCTCAGCTTTATGCCAAACTGTCCAAGTGTGAATTTCACAAAACTCAGTTGGACTATCTAGGCTATAGAATTTCCACTAAAGGGATTGAGATGGATCCCACAAAAATTCAGGACATTATTGCATGGGAACCACCACAAACTAGACGCCAACTACAAAGTTTCTTGGGGTTTGCTAATTTTTACTGCCAATTCGTCCTACAATTTGTCCAAATTGCCTTACCATTGACTGGTTTATTGAAAACTAAAGGCAGAGGGGAAACGCGCAAGGTCTCCACTCCGGGAGCATGCTTAACTTGGACCCCTGACTGTCAAACTACTTCCAACAACCTGAAAGCTCTTTTCACAGCTGAGCCCATCCTCAAACATCCTGACCCCAAAAAGTCATATATCATTCAAGCTGATGCTTCTGACCAAGCAATTGGGGATGTGTTACTTCAAAAAGACCACGTCCCGCATCCATGCACCTATTTGTCCCATAAATTCACTGATGCTGAGAGGCACTGGCATGTATGGGAGAAATAAGCTTTTGCTGTGAAAACTGCTCTGATGACTTGGTATCACCTTTTGGAAGGAGCCAAGCATCCTTATGAGTACATGAGTGTTCCAGTCATGACACTGGGTTAGATGACCAAACCCTGCTTTCTAAGACCTTTATTAATTGGACATTCTTCCAGGAACTGAATCTGGGAATTCCAGTAGGTTTGTTCCAGTACATGATTGGATTCACTGAGAATCCCACTGTTTTTATTCATAAAAGTTATATGCATAGCCAAGTAGTTCACAACAAATAGTGTAATCACAATGTATGTATTTAGCTTGAGGGTTGAATTGGATGTGACATGAGAGTTTTGTCAATGTTTTCTTTAATTAAACTGTGCCCTCCCCAGATGTCTGCATACTGTCCACACATTTCTATGGAATGGGTGAATCTCCCTCTACCTTACTGGGCTTCTGAAGGGCTGAAAAGACATTGTTCTTCAGGCATACATTTGGGAATATGGAGGTTTGACATAGCCACTTAGAGACTATGGAAATTTAATAGCACAGAAGCCAAAATAAATAAACCATAATATCCTGGGAATGGGATTCACACCAAATGCCACTTGGACCTGCCACATTGGCACTCACAGCTATAAAATGAAGGGTCTGACCTGCTAAGCCATAGGACAGCTCATTGGTGACCTAAGGCACCATGAATGATTCAGGCTTCCCTTCTTTACTTTCTAGATTGTTCTTCAAGGACATGCCCAGACCCATCCTACATTAATCCATATCCTAGGATGATTTTCCCATGATATATATCCCTGTACTAAACAGGAACTATAGAGAGCCAGTTTGGTATAGTGGTTAAGGCATCAGGCTAGACATCAGGAGATGGTGGGTTCTAGTCCTGCCTTGGCCACAAAGCCAGCTGGGTGACCCTGGGCCAGTCTTTCTCACCCCTAGGAAGGAGGCAATGGCAAACCACTTATGCAAAATCTTGCCAAGAAAACTGCAGGGGCTTGTCCAGGCAGTTGCCAGAAGTAAACATTAACTTGAAGGGACCCAAAAAAAAGGTACTGTACAAATGACACAAAAACACCTATTCAGGTTATCCAATAGCCAGTCTAATTTTCCATCTTTGGGAGTTATCCTATTCCATTAGAAACTCCTTAGAAGTCCAACCCCTTTAGAAACCCCCATCTGGGAAACTTGCTTTGATTTCAAAAGGCTGCCAGAGGGCAAAGCCCAGACCCTGCTGTGAAGTTCCAAGGAATCATTTTGTTAGCAACCTGAAAGGTTGAAATTTCTACTGAGTAGGTTAGATATATTGCTTAACTTTTAGTTACCAAAATCTGTCCTTTTGCTTTCTTTTAAATAGCAGCTGACCATTTCTGACCCTCTCTGCTGGAGTTTTTAATAAATGTACTGAATTGGAAATTAGAGCTGATTTAGAATTTCTTTTTTCTTTTTTGCATAGCCTGGAGACCCTGCCAGACAATCTGAGTATATGTTTATCTAGTTCTTCAGAAGAGAAAAAGACAGCTATGGGAAAGTAGCTTTCTCTTTGCTAGAAGTACAACCCTAGACCTGGATTCAGAAAGAGCACCAGACCTGTGTTTAAAAATCATTCTAAAGTCAGATGACAGATGTGGGGATGGCTGTTGCCAAGTAAAGGGGGAAGAAATTTCCTCCTGCAATGTGCAACTGTCCTCCCCACTGTGCCTCGTTTACAAACATGAGTTTAGCACTCTTCTAGAAGAGTACTAAACCTGTATTTTAAGTAGGCTCCCCAAACACCAAATGCCTGCTTCATTGCACTGTCCCATTGCCTAACAGATGCCTTTCAGTTTGTTTGACTGCTTGTAGATAGCCTCTGCCACTTCATGGAAAATTGGGTGGGAGAAGAGAGCTGCCCAGTAAATCAGGGAGGCTCCTGCCCTCTTCCTCACTAAGCAGCCTTCCCCCCCCGCCCCCACAGTAGTAAACCAGGAGAAGCCCCTTCTCCAGCTTCTTCCTGCCAAGTTGATCTCAATTCCCAGGACAGGCTTCCACATCTTTTATAGAACCTTTGATCTGTTCTCTTAGGTTGTTGCAAGTCAGCAGATTTTGACAGGCCACCTTACAGAAAAATGGTGTGTCTCCTCCAAGGCAGGGATCACCTGGGTTTTATACCCTCCCCCCCCAAAAAGCACTCTGGAGCTAGGCAGACAGAAGTGTTGCAGGTCAAATCCCAGTCCTAACTCTCCCCACAAGGACACCACTCTCCAGTTTGGATTTGCCAAGTAAATTAGGGGTGCCAAGAATGCCAGATGATTTCCAAAAGCTGGTTGCTGGCCAATCTCCTTGAAGAAACAGCAGGATGGTGGTGGAGGAGACCATCTGGAGACCAGGGACATGGCTACATCTGCCTAATCTGGCCAATAGATGCTGGGCAGATCCCAACCCTGACAATTAGAAATGTTGGAAGAAAATCTTGCCAGGTCCATTCTGAGCCAGGAATGCAAGTTCTTAGGTGATTGCCTGAACAGAGATAATTTTATTTTCCAAGAGCAAGGTACAGAGTCTGCTGATTGGAGGTGGCCATGTTCGCATTCTCCCCACAAGCTCTTTATATAGGAGAGCTTGGTTATTGTTATGTAAAAGTGTTCCTACCCTCTAGGAACTTCTGAGAAAGCGCACTTGGCCGCTTTCTTGGAAGGGGGTGCTCTCTAGGACTTCTAGGAAAGTGCAGTTTACTGGAGTTCAGAGAGGAGGCACTGTGTGGCCAGGTCCCCTGCTGTTTGTGTTTCCTCTTCTGATAGTCCAGGTTCCCTGCTAGGCCGCAACTTTTGTCTACCAGCTTGGAATGTTCACCTTGGAAGGAATCTTTTGTTATTTGATTATGGAGATCTGTTTGGCTGGGCAAGAAGGTCTACCAGAATGGGCTCTGCTAAGTTCTATGAAGGGGAAACCTTTTGTTTTACCAGGGCTCTGATTAAGTCTAAAGGGAATCTCTTGTTTAAACAGCTGGGTACTCCCTGTTGCATTTTATTGCATCCTCTTTGTATTGAACCCATTCTATTTGTATTCTTTAACCTTTTACCTTGCTCAAGGAGGGGAAACAATATGGGGAAAGCTGTGTTTGGGGAAGACAGCATGCTTGGAGAAGACAGCATGGTGGAACAGTGTTTGGGGAGAAAACATGGCAGAGAAGGGGGGCGGATCTTGAATTCTTCTCACACAAGGATGTGAGATTTAGTAATATTGGTAACTCATATCACAAAGGTGAGCTGGTAGTGTATTGTACCTTATAGATCTGGCATTGCAGATGCTTCTCAATTGTCCCAGACACCCTTCAGCAACGACTTTCCGTGAAATTGCACTAGTAAGACCAAGGATTTGTTTTCCTTGTCAAAGTCAATCAGATTCCCAGAGCACCCAGACTGGAGTCACCTAGCTTGTTCCAGTCCTCTGAACTTCTCATCTGCCTTCTCCCCCCTCCCCCTTCATGAGGAAAATGCTAATCACCTCTTTGTCTGACCCACTCCTTCCAGTTTATAAATAATTTGCAAGCTGCCTGTCTAGCATTCCGTTATGTGCCAGAAGTGACCACCACCACCCAGCTTTTCTCTCCCTGGCAGGAAGCCATCCAAACCCAGAATTACCAGCAGATGTCACGGTGATAGATAGCTACGTCCACAGAAACAATATAGGGTGTACATTCCAAGGATAGCTGCTCCAGAGAATCCATTATTGTTTAATAATGGTCAAGGGGCTCTAGCAAGGATGGAAGGAAGACTGTTATATGGAATGAAGTTAAGATAGAGTGAAGGAAGGAAATTCCTAATATGGAATGATGCTAAGGTGGAGTATAGGTAACTGAGTAATGGGCGGTATTCTAAGGGAGGAGTTGAATGGAACATATTATGTCCTATTCAGACTATGAGACAGCCAGGCAGAATTACTATTAAATTCTTTATTTACAATAACTATTTACAACAGCAAAAGTTCTTGTAATAGATTAGGCATTGCAATTCAATCAAGTCCACCCAGGCAGTAAAGGATGCCCAGACAAGGCTGCTGGTCCAGATTGTGGCAAAACAGTGAGGCAGAACTCAGCTAATTCTCTTATTGAAGCTGCCAGACTCAGTGGAGATAGAGTGCATGGCAAAGAGGAGGCTGGAGGCACAAGTCTGTGAACGGGCGCACGGGTTGGACTAGGCTGGAACACAGGGGCTAGACAAGACTGGGCTGGAACATCTAGGCAAGGCTTGGACCTGGAGACAAGGCTGGACTGGGCTGGAGTATCTAGGCAAGGCTCAGATCTGGAGACAAGGCTGGACTGGGCTGGAGCATCTAGGCAAGGCTCAGATCTGGAGGCAAGGCTGGACTGTGCTGGAACATCACAACAAGGCTTGGAACTGGAGGCGAGACTGAATCATGCTGGAGCAACAAGGCAAGGCTTGGAACTGGATGCAAAGCTGTGCTCGACAGGGTTGGCAAGGAGAGGCTCAACTGGAGCAGCATATGCAGGAAGCAGGTCCACAATGACAGAAGAAGCTGGCTCTGGTTCCACACTGGCTACAGGCAAGGCTTCTGACTGGGGTAAGGACTCTTCTGCATTGCTGTGAGCTCAAAGGATCAGTTATCTCTGGCAGCTTGCTCTTGCCACATTTGCCTTTTTAAGTGATCTTTTCCATGCCATTTCTCCTTTGCAGCCAATCAGGCTGCCTTTTGATTTACCCATTTCTCTGCTTGTCTTTCACAAGCGCTGGCTGGAGGATTTAAATCTCCCTCTGAAGTTCGTCCAATCAGCACTTCTAGTTTCTCCCACTCTGCTGAGTCACTTCTGGATTTTATTTCTCCAAATCCTTCTTGATAAGTTTCAATTTCCCCTTCTGACTCAAGATAAGGTTTGTTTTCTAAGTCAGAAGCAGACTCAAACCTCACAGTATATAATGTGCTCTAAAAAGTGGGTCCTGTGCAATCGCCCACCTAACAGCTTGCTGTCATTGCTTTTGCTCTTGGGTGAAAAATAAAGAACTTAATTTCATGCAACTGCCTGTTTCTTTGGTCCTGACTCAGAAACAAACCTGGTAAGGAAATTTTAAAAAATTCTAACAATGGCATCCCCCACTTCTTTCCACAGAATCTTTTAAATATATATTTACCAGATGCAGTGATTTTTGTAAACTGTGTTTAATCAGGGATAGCATAGAATCATAATTACCTGCCATTGTAGAAATCTCTTGCTCTAGTAATTCAGAAAAGTAATAAGATTCTCTTATGCCACCCCCCTCCACAGGGAGGCAGGACCCATTCAATTGGTCTGCCTCCAGCGACTGATGGACCTGGTAGGGTTTCAGAGGGAACTGGGGGTTATACCCGTGGATCTGCTGCACAGTCCAGCAGAGGCCCTAGCCGCGGCCTGGAATAGGGAGGCAGCTGGGGCCTTGGACAGGATCATGCCTCTGCAGCCTCTCTCATCCCATCGAACCCAGCACTCCCCATGGTTTACAAAGGAGCTGAGAGTTCTGAAGAGGGTTAAGAGACACCTAGAGCACCGCTGGAGGAAGACAAAGACTGAATTTGACCAAACACAGGTTAGAGCTGCTATTAAGGCCTACCTTGTGGCAATAAAAGCAGTGAACATCAATACTTCTCCCCTCTTATTGCATCTGCAGAATGCCACCCGATGGACCTGTTTAAGATCACTCAATCCCTTTTGAGGAAGGTGGGCTCAGTGACCCACCTACAGGGCTATGCAGAGGAATTTGCTGAGCATCTTCAGGACAAAATCGCTCAGATCCGCTCCAAGTTAAACTCCAGGTGTGAGGCTTGGTCTGGAGAGATACCAGAGGAACATGCTTACCCAGTTATCTGGGAACAGTTTGATCCTGTTGGACCTGAGGAAGTGGACAGGATCCTATGGACAGTAAATGCCACCACATGTCATCTAGACCCATGCCCCTCCTGGCTTGTAAAAGCAGCCTGGGAGATGACATGTGGTTGGGTCCAGGTGATGGTTAATACATCTTTGGGAGAGAGGGTGTTCCCGGCTGCCTTTAAAGAGGCATTGGCACACCCCCTCCTCAAGAAGCCATCGCTGGACCCTACTGTTCTGGACAATTTTCACCCAATCTCCCACCTCCCCTTTTTGGGGAAAGTGGTTGAGAAGGTGGTGGCTCTGCAGCTCTTGAGGGTCCTGCAGGAAACAGATTATCTAGACCCCTTTCAGTCAGGTTTCAGGCCTGGTTATGGGATGGAAATTGCATTGGTCACACTTATGGATGATCTCTGGTGGGAGCGGGATGGTGGCAGAGCATCCATCCTCACTCTTCTTGACCTCTTAGCAACTTTCAATACCATTGACCATGGTATCCTTCTGGGCCGACTTAGGGAGTTGGTGGGTGGCATGGTTCTGCGCTGGTTCACCTCTTCCTCCAGGGTCGGTCCCAGTCAGTGTTGATAGGGAGTGAGAGATCTGGCCTGTGGCCCCTCCATTGTGGGGTGCTGCAGGGTTCGGTTCTCTCTCTGCTCCTTTTTAACATCTACATGAAACCACTGGGCGAGATCATCCGTCCCTACAGGGTGAGGTATCATCAATATGCAGATGATACCCAATTATACATCTCCATCTGGGTGAGGTAAGTGATGCTGTGACTGCCCTCTCAGTGCCTGGGGGCTGTAGGGGCCTGGATGGGGAACAACAGGCTTCAGCTGAACCCTGGTAAGATGGAGTGCCTGTGGATTAATGGCTTTTCTGTATCTGGGACATTATCATCTCTGGTTCTGGATGGGGTTGCACTGCCCCAGACAGACCCAGTGTGGAATCTGGGGGGTCCTCCTGGACTCACAGCTCCTGCTCGAAGAACAGGTGGCAGCCATGGCCAGGAAAGCCTTTGCACAGCTACGTGCTGTGCACCAGTTATACCCCTTCCTGGATCGAGAGGCCCTTCGAACAGTCACTCATGCCCTTGTTATCTCTCATATAGACTATTGCAGTGTGCTCTACATGGGGCTAGCCTTGAAAAGTATCTGGAAGCTTCAGCTGGTCCAGAATGCAGCTGCGCAGGCTGTTTTTGGTGCCCCTAGAAGGGCCGCAACTAGGGTCTGTGTCACCTGGCGCAAACATGGATTCCACGCCCATTTTGGCACCCCCCAGTGCTCATTTTGGTGCCCCCCCAGCATTCATTTTGGCACCCCACCAGTGTGGCGCCCAGGGCACATGCCCTGGTTGCCCCCCCTAGTTGCGGCCCTGCATGTAACACCGCTGCTGTGCAAGCTGCATTGGGTACCAGTTTGCTTCCAGGTCCAATTCAAGGTGTTTGTTATCACCTTTAAAGCCCTACGTGGCATGGGGCCAGGTTACCTGAGGGACCGCCTCTCCCCCATTACATCAACCCATCCCACCCCATCATGCAGAGAGGGCATGCTGCAGACCCCGTCTGTAAAACAACTCTGTTTGGCGGGGTCCAGGAAGTGGGCCTTCTCTGCAGTAGCTCCCACCCTGTGGAACATTCTGCCCTTGGAGGTGAGATTGGCCCCACCGCTTCTGGCCTTCCGGAGCAGTCTGAAGTCCTGGTTCTGCTGCCTCACTTGGGGCAGAGAGGGGGATAGATCTACATGGGGATGGCTGCATACTTGGACTGTTTTAGATTCTCCTGCCACTTGGGCTTTACTCTTTTACTCTTCTTTATATCTATTTATTAGAGTAATTTTATATTTGTATATTTTATTTATTGTATGGTTGTTGTTTTAATTAATTATTGGAAACCACCCAGAGTCCCCCAATGGGAGGAGATGGGTGGGGACAAATTGAATGAATGAATGAATGAATGAATGAATGAATGAATGAATAAATAAATAAATAAAGATTTCTTTCTCATCCTTATAAGTGTGCTGTCAATCACATACCTGCCTCAGAACTTCATCTTCCACTATTAGCAGGGGAAGCCACAGCAGGTTGGAGAGAGGAGCAGAATTATTAACAGCAACAAGCCATGTTACAACCAGCACCATTGTTTGGCTATAGCAGTGTTTTTCAACCCTGGCCATTTTAAGATGGGTGGGCTTCAACATGCTGGCTGAGGAATTCTGTGAGTTGAAGTACACATATCTTAAAGTTGCCAAGCTTGAAAACCACTGTGCTAAAGCTACCAGGTAGCTGGGCTATAATAATTTGAATAGCAATAGAAGGCAACAAAGAAACATAGAACATTGTCTTTGTTTCTATCTAGTGGTTGTTTGAATTTTAGCAGACCTACCTTTGGCCACTAAGACACTTAAGCAGAGAAGTTATCACACCATCTGTTGAGGATGCTTTAATACGAACAGAGGAAAGGACATCATGATGTCCCAAACCCTTTAAACTATTATTTAAAATTCAGGAAATCCTGCATTTTATAACAGACTCTTGACAAAAAAAAAAAAGGCAGGTGTTGTGCTTTGCAAGGCTCCAACCTCCAGGCTGGATGGTAGCCTTTCAGGGGTTGTGTTTAACCTGGATATTTTAAAATTTGTAATACTGAACAAGCCAATAGATTGAGGGAGATGCCCTTACCTGAGAAACCCCAGCCGAGATTCATTTTGTGGACTGATTTTTCCAGTCAGCCCAAGAAGAATCACGAGCCATTTGAGTAATGAAATGGCATAGGAGGCTGGCTTGATCTTTCATCAGGCACCACCTTAAGAGAACTCTAGTAGAACCTGCACCAAGCAGCGGGATGGACTAGATGGCCTTTCCAATGCATGACGCAATGAATCTCCGGTTTGCAGAAGCTCCGCTTTAAACGGTTTCCTCTCCGCCTTGGCAGTCACCTCCTTAATGCCATCAGCTTTAAGGTAGATAACTGAGGTACAGCCACTTCAGTTCTGATTAGAGGTTTTGACAGCAGCAGATGAACATACCAATCTTATTCCTTTTTAAATTTGTTTGTTTCTAAGAATCCAAGCACCTTACAGGCAGTCCTCACTTAATTACCACAATTGGGACCAGAATTTTGGTTGCTAGGTGAAGTAGTCATTATGTGAATCTGACCCAATTTTAGGACCTTTTTTGCAGCAGTCGTTAAGCAAATCACCCTGGGCATTAAGCAAACCACATGGTCATTAAGCAAATCACATGGTTACCCATTGATTTTGCTTGCCAGAAGCTGGCCAGGAAGATTGAAAATGGCAATCATGGGATGCTGTGATGGTCATAAATGTGAACCGGTTGCCAAGCACCCAGATTGTGATCAAATGACCATGGGGATAAGTGTGAGAACCGGTTGTAAGTTGTTGTTTTCAACACCGTGGTAAATCCAACCATCACTAATTGAATGGCTGTTAAGTGAGGGCTACCTGTATATGGAACAGCAGGAATATTACGTAAAGAGACAGTGAAGTTTAGTGGTTAAGGTCTTGAACTAGAACCGGAGAGACTGAGATTCAAGTCTATTTTCAGCCATGAAATCTCACTGGGTGACTGGGACGATCACCACTCTCAGCCCATCCTACCCCCCAGGCTTCTTGCTATAGGGTAAAATGAAGGTAAATTCTTTATAAGCCATCTTGAACTCATGGAGGGAAGGTGAGATATATTTCTAACAAATTAAATTGGGGCAGACAGTCAGTTGGGCATTTAGATGATCAGAGATGCTCTTTTTTCCCCCTTATTCTGTTCTTTTTTTCAAACTCAAGAGCTTTTGACATGGTGGGGGCTCCACAGATGGAACCTTCTCGAGCTAAAGAACCAGTTTTAGCCTAATAGAATATTTTCACTAAAATATAATTCAGCTTTGGGAAATGCCCAGCCCTGCTTTCTTTAACTGTTCTTCTGGCCTGAACACCACTGTGTCTTTGCAATAGCAATTAAGGCTTATTAGCAGCTATTTATAACACCTAATGGATGCCTCTTCCCAGGCCTCTTTCTTCTGAGTTTTGGGAAGGAGATCTTAGATACAAATGAAGAGCTGCAGGAAGCACACCCTACATCCTTGCAAAAGTGCACTAGAGTTAATTGTATAGCATTAATGTCAATGAGGTAACATTGTGTGATTATTTTTTTAGCTAGCAGCAAGTGAGGCTAACAAAGTGTGGCTAAAAACACAGCAGCTTTGCTTCTTGGGGCATTTCCTTTCCATTCAACAGGATTGTCCTAGATGGCAAATAAATCTGTGCATTTCTTCATGTACAGGAATGAACATTTCATGAGTCTAGAAGTATTGTGCCAAAATTTATAATCACGTAGTTCAAAAATATAAAATAACCCAACTTATGGGACCACCATATTTGGGTTGCAAATATCCAAATGACC
Source organism: Candoia aspera (assembly GCF_035149785.1). NCBI lineage: Eukaryota > Metazoa > Chordata > Lepidosauria > Squamata > Candoiidae > Candoia > Candoia aspera. The sequence continues at coordinate 328,653,932 of NC_086153.1, forward strand.
ACAAGATGACAGCAAATAGTTTTACTAACCCTTTGCTGCTGTCTAGTGGTCATCCTGGATTTTGCAACCCAAGTATGGCAGCCCTACCAACTTAAAATGTGCAATTCACAAGATCTCCTGAAGTTTCTGCTTGGCTATTACTGGAAACTGGACCTTGAAGGAGCAAAATAAAATGAGTGTTGTCCCTTTTGAACTTTGGTGCTAGAGAAGACTCTGAAGAATACCATGGGCAGCCAAGAACATAAACAAATGGATCATCAAACAAATCAACCCAGAATTCTCACTCAACTTACAAATGACCAGGCTAAGATTATCATATTTTACATGCATTATGTATGTAAGACCCAGCTGCCTTGAGAAGTCTATAATGCTGAGTAAAGTGGAAGGAAAGAGAAGAGGATGACCAGAAGCAAGGTGAACGGACTCAGTTATAGCAGCAATGGTGTACTGTTGGAAGACCTGTAGGACCAGGTTAGGGACAGATCATCATGGAGTTCTATCTAGGTTATTGCTAGAAGGCAACACTGACTTTGATGGCACATAATCAAATCAATCAATTACTGGAAACAGAAAACAGGCCTCAAGAAATCCATCACCACCTACCATATCAATAAGAATCATTGGAAGCTGAAAGAGGAAAAAAAATAGGTAAGAGACCTACTGGCCATTTTGACAAGGGTTGTTTGCACCCACAATAAAGCCTGCAAGATTCTACAAATACCTGTCATAGGAAAAGAAGAGACATTGTTACAATATTTCAGTTCTGCCCCATATTATTACATAAAATAAGAAGTACTTTTATTTAGCCTTAACATTTCTATAACATCCAATAACCAAAGTTCCCTACAGCTGTTGGTCAGTTAAAACAAATCCCTTGGAAAACTCTAAACAAAGCAAACATAGTAAGCAAAGAATCAATTGATTAAATAAATACATGATTTCTGACCCTATGTCAAATCACAGAAGACCAAGCTGTAAGTCTGGCAAAAGACAGGAAATAGACTTTCTGAATGCTTTATTTTACATTTCTCCAGTGTCACATTACTTTTGCTTTTCAATCCCAGTGATTTCAATATCACACTTAAAGATTTCTGTCTTGGGTTTCTGAAAGACTTCCACATTAGTTGTTCAGTGATGTGGGTTAGATTTCTACAAATGAATTTAAATTCCCCTAGCATTTCTGGGCAATGGAGCAATTCTCTTGGGCTCTCCAACCTTCAGCTTCAGAAACTTCTTTTGTGACCTTTTCTTCTGCGGTTATTTTGGCTTCCCAAGAATGGTTCCAAACATTTCAGAGAGATGAACAGATTTCATCTGTTCTCTCTTCTCTCTACCATGCAGGGAAGATAAGACATGGAAATCACTTCCCCCACCTTCCACTTTTCCAGCTTTTCCTTAAGGCAGGATGGAGGGGAAAAGAGGGGGGAAATCCAGTATGTACTGGCTGCCCCTAGTTCCAAGACCCATACAATTATTAACAGTTCTCACATTCACTGATGGTATCAACCAGTACATTTATTTTTAAATTTTCAAATATTTATTTTCTTCTCCAATTGTAATGGAGTCCGGGTGAGTAACAAAAAGACAAACCGTATAATGCAAAAAAAAAGAGAAAAAAACAGCACATATCTTTGCAATATTCTGCCAGTAGCAGAATAGGGTTAGTCTTTGTAAGGCCACAAAGTTATTCCAAGAAGAAGCTTTGTGCACTTATCAGCATAGACATCACCTTGGAGGATGCCTCATCTAAGGAGTCCAGGACAGTAAGAAATCAAAGCTCTGATTCTCTCTACCTGTTGAGGTCACATTCTCTAGCTTCAGATTCTCCACAATCACCCGCAAAGACGAGTCCATTCTGAAACTCAGACCAGAATGTGCAGGGCAGTTTTGGCAGCACGTGTATTTTTGTTACCAGGCTTGTCCCGTTTTTGCTGCCAAGGTATTTGCTGGAACAAATATTTGCTGCTTTTCCCAAGCCCTGGTGTTATGTTCTCCAAATGGAATCAGTTGGTTCCCAAAGGCTTGGTTCTTCATCAGCAGAGGCTGAATAGCCACAGTTCAGAAATGCTGCAGTTGGAAGGAGCAGATATAAATTAGGCAAGGGCCAGAGGCAAGTGTGCATCTCCTACAGGTCTCTGAAAGAACTAGGAGCATAAGGAAGGATTTCCGACTCCCATTTAAACCTTCACAGAATAACTCTCCCCTCCCCCACTCCACATCCATTCAGGGATTGCTGTCAACACACACGTACTTCGGTACCCATTTCACTTCTTAAAATCCTCTTCACTTGTACTTTCCGGAATAGAACTTGGCTGGGCCAGTTTTGGAGTGCGGCCTTTGGCATGCTGCTCAACGCCTACTGTGGCTTTTGAGCTTTTGAAGTGGCATACTCCTGCACTGGGAAACATGGGTCTGTGTGCTTGTGCAAGAGAGAGAGAGAGAGAGAGAAGAGGAGGAAGAGATGCAAGGTTAAAATTATCATCAGAAGCCAGGAGAGTCTCTTCATATCCCATGATACTGTTATATCCATTAACATGCAAAGCTGGAACTACAGAAAACATCAGTGGTTTCTTTCTTACCTTATCCTCCACTCCTATAAAAAGAAGGATTATTTCACAGCAGAGCAGGACCGGTCATAGATCTTTGCAAAATACATTTTCAATTACGTCCATCTGCTTTCAGCAAAACAGTGTCAGCAGACATGTGATGAGAAAAAAACATGAAATGTGGAAGCATTGCTATTACATGGCACAGCAGGCTTAGGCCTGACAGAGAACTATTAACAGGGATTTACAGCCTGAAGCCCCAAGAGCCCAAGCAGCTCCTCAAGGCCTCAGTGTGACATGAATGAAGAGCGATTGAATGAATTCTATTTAATTTTAATTATATGTAAATTAAATCAAATCAACTTTAGCTGTTGTCTGACCCCATCTGCAACATTGCTCTCCCAGCATGATAGTCAAGGATCATGTGTGGCCCTCAGCCCAGAAACAGTTGAGCATCCCTGGAATAAAGTAATATCTTTTATATAATAAATAAAATAAGATCTCTCTTGAGTTGAAATCAGCTCCTCGAGACTTCATAGACAAATGCAATTTTCTTGGCATGATATAGATGTGGTTGCCATTGTCTTCTCAGATGTCCTCAGCCAGTTTCACAGCCTGGAGTTGAGCGGCCAATAAATTCAAACAAACAAACAAACAAACAAAGTTGGTTTTTACTTCCCAGTCTAGCATACTGCCAGGATTCTCAGGCAGTCACCAATCCAGGGCATTACCTGATTTGCTTCCCATTGTAAATTGTGAACCCAATTTGGCTCAATATTTCTGAAAACTTAATACTATGGTAAAGCCAACAGGTCCAGAATCCTAGTTGCAGAGAACAGTTCTGTTCTGTGGTCAAATCAGTGCCTGGTTTGGAGCCTGACAGGTTGGGGAAAGACCCCAGCTTGGAAAAAAAAAGGGAGGTGCCTTTAATAGTTCCTTCCTGCAAACTGTGAAGAAGAAATAAAAATTATATTAAAAAGGACGAAAGGTTGGCCTTTCCAAAACTAAGGTTTAGCTGACATCCTGCTTCAACACTTTCCATTTGCATTGCTGATTGATGGGTCTTCGTGAAACAATGGTGGATATATAAAGTAATGCCAGGAACGTTTCCTGAGACATTCCTTTTCTTAACCAGAGCAATAGGCAATGTCATTCTCAAGACTCATCTGCTCTTCTGTGGTCTCTTTTGTATCAAACGGAGTGTGGAAAGCATTTTCAGGGCCATCAACCTTTAGCAAGACTTTTGTTCAGGACAGAAGGAAATCACTAATCAAATCCAACCACCTGGTTCAACCTTTCCCTTTTTTTCCTTCTCTTTCTAACTCTGTTTCGTTAGTCTTAACCACCTCTTTTGTCACCCATTTTTCTCTGGGAAGACTACCTGAACCAGCAACGCTTTTGACTCAGGGCAAAATCTTAACCTTTAAAAGAAGAATAAAAGCTTCATTTTTAGTATTTTTCTCCTCACCAATAGCTAAAATTGCTCAAGGAACTGAAAGGAGGGACAGCAAGACCCCTCCCCTCTTGTCAGAATTGTTTTTGCCTCAGAGAGAACCTCTGAGCCATCTGAGGCCAGACCCCTCTACCTCCTCCATGGACTGGATTTGAGCCCAGCCAATGTGACCCTCGAGTGGTCAGAGTCTGTCAAGTTCTTCCATTGAATTGGATGTACAGTTACAGTTCCAAGAGCTTGGTTGGCCTTAAAGCGGTGAAATTCAACATCTTCAGCATGTTGGAATTACCATATTCCTGGGTCTCTGAAGCAGCCTTGGTGAATTGGGTTTCACAGCCTGGAACAACCAGCCAGCTTCACCTGTTCAGATGGATCCAGAATTAGACAAAGTTGCAGCACACCAATATGCATCCTTTGACTTAGTCGGAGGCCTCACTTCCAGGAGAATCATGGTTTCAGGAAGCCAAGAAACACACTGGGCAGACCCAGCCAAAGAGGACTAGCAACAGTTGATAGGAACTGTTACAGCCCTGCCAGGGGACAGGTCTTCAAAAGAGTGGATGGGAAGGAAGCAGGGCCAGAAGCATCAAATCCAGTCCTATCACTGAATTCCAGCAGTACTGAAGCCAATAACTCCACTCTTGCATTGACAGATCCGGCAAGTGACCCTTTGCTTTGCAGCCACTGATATTAACTCACACTTAAACATGTGGCCAGTTAGTCCTAGGCACAGGTGTTTAATGAAGACCCATGGTCAGAAAGCTGGACTTTGCAGATCAAAAGGCTAGAAAAAATGGCACACGGGTGCTAACAGGAGAGATGCTCTGCAGCTACCGTTTGATGAATCTCAACTGCACACTAGGCAAAAGCTTAGTGTGACTTACTATTAGTTTGCTGTGCTATGATTTACACCTTGGATTTTTCTCTCCTCTCTTGCTTCTTCTTTGGATTCACTGCCTGATTGATAGATTACTGACTCAGAATTGGGCCTTGCTTGTTGTACCTCAAGGACAGCCTTCCCTCAGAGGTACGGCGATTGGACTTTTCCAAAAAACTGTTTTTACCTCAGCTAGCTTATGAAGAAGCTTTAGCCCTTAACCTAATCGCCCATGACAGGCTTATAGCTAGGGAATTTACTCCTCGGAAACCAACCAGCCTTGCCAGGACACAGAAAAGGGACCTTCTATCTTTCTCTTCCTCTCCTGTTGGAGGATCCATCTAATCTGTTAAACCTTGGAGGACCTGGGCTATGTGCAAAGCAGCCCAACACTGCAAAGGAAAAGTGATACTTCTTTTTTTAATTTTTTCCTGTCTCTCTACTTCTCCAGAAGCATAATCTCTTTTTATTCTCCATTCTCAAATGAAGCGCTGCCTTGTAAATTTTGTTCCCTTTTGCTGTGGCAGGAAACCTAAAAAAAAAAAAAATCTGGTTTGTTGTAGTAAGAGTCTCTATTTTTCTCTTCCTGCCTTCTTTTTCTGTAGCTGAACTCTGTGCAAAATGAATCACTTGTTGAAAGCTCCCTCATTTTTCCTGTCAGCATTTTGTTTCATCTTTGACTGTGCTATTCTGAGTTCCTTGCTCTTACTGAGTTAAATAGTGTGCTAAATTCCCCTAGACCAGCATTTCTCAGCCTTGGCCACTTTAAGATGGGTGGACTTCAACTCCCAGAATTCCCCAGTGGGCTGACTGGGGAATTCTGGGAGTTGAAGTCCACCCATCTTAAAGTGGCCAAGGTTGAGAAACGCTGCCCTAGACTGTTCATTGCTTCTTGTTTGATTGCCTTGTGTACCACCCTTAAATGTTCTTTATGCTAAACTCCATAAAAATTGCCAACTGCTTGTTGTCTGATTGCCTTGTAGGCTATAACCATTGCAGGGTCAACTGTTATTTAATATACGGTAATAGTTGGCTATTAATTATTTTACATTTTTGGACTTCCAGAATGCATGTTCCTGTAACCTACAGAATTAAAGTCCAGGCAGAATTGGTGCTATGGGAGGCCCCAGTTCATAATAAGAGCCAACCATGCTTCCCTTTCTAAATTGGAAAAGGTCGGTTGGGCACCCTTCTCAAAAGCCACTGGAAAATGAAGAACAGCCCATCTTTCAGTCATTTGAGCATCAGTATCTTACCACACAGCTGTTTGCAATGCTATGAATATAATATTTATATAGTGAGTGCTTTCTCTCCCAAGCATCAATATGGCTGTGTGGTTTTGAGCTTAGACCAATCAGGAAAAGTTGTTTGGAAACATCTTCCAGACAAGCTAAACAGAGAACTGAGTACCTGTTATATCAGTACTTTTCAGGATTAACCTGTTGGTTTAATAGCTTGTGACAAGAAGGAAAACATTGTTGTTCCCTCTGGATTAAGTCATGAGAAAGCTTTATCAACAGGAGAGGCCAAGAGCTGATACCGAACTGCCATGCAGTGTGGAAAGATGGCTCACGGGTGGCATAAGGGAAATGGAGCAATGCCAGCAGTGAACCAGTCACAGTGCTTCTGATACAGCATTAGGCCTACAGTGAAATTCTGAGGAAATTCTGAGGAAAACTACCAATGGAAAATCTGCTGCTGCTGCTGCTGCTGCTCCTCTCTTATTTACCTTGATAAAATAGACCCTGCTTTCAGAATTTCTTTCAAAGGAGAAGAGAATTGCATTGGCATTCTCAAGGGTAAAATGTGGCATTCATACATGCATTGAGTTATAACAAAACCAAGTAGGTTGAACCAATGGCTTCATCTTTCATTGTACCTCCTTTTCCTTCCTTCTTTCCTTCCTTCCAGTTCAAATTTAAGGGAAGACGTCATGCCTCTCATGAGGCTTTCCCAGTGGTAGCACTATTGACCATTAAAGGTCAATCCTGCCCTTGAGAAATTGTTAGAGAAATTCAGAAAAATCATCCACCCTACACATTTTTAAAAAGACCATAGATGCTCAATTCTATTTATATTGCTTTTCTATCCCACTTTTTCTCAGACAGCTCAAGGCACTGTATTTAGGCATAAGCCTCTCCATAACAACCATTTTGTAAGAAAGATTGGGCTAATAGAAAATGACTATAGGCTAGTCATCTGATGAGTGGAGTCTTGAATATGAGTCTCTCCATTCCAAGCTTTACATGGGCTATTCTCAGTGGTAAAAAAGTTGCAATATACATTTACAGGGCTAAAAATTAACAGAATGCAGCAATTTGGATGGGAAAGAGTGTTCACACATGCATGTTCCTCAGTTGGGACTTGTATGTGTAAAAGAATGGTGCTGTGCAATGCTCTGGATTCAGTTCAGGAGAGGTACTTCAGAATAGGAAAGAGCTGCAGTACAGCAACTTTCTGCAACTTACCAAGAGAAAGTGTTCCTCTCTTCTTCAAGAAATGACATAGATAGACTGGAGTGTGTCTAGAGGATAGGAACCAAGATAATAAAGGATCTCAAAGGAAAAACATCTGAGGAACAATTGAAGGCACAGGAGAAGAAAGGATTGCAAGAAGACATGACTGCTGTCTTCAAATATCTGAAGGGTTGTCATGCAGAAGATGGGATAGAATTGTTAAGAGTTTTTCGAGAAGAGAAGAGAAGAGAAGAGAAGAGGCAGAGGCAGAGGCAGAGGCAGAGGCAGAGGCAGAGGCAGAGGCAGAGGCAGAGGCAGAGGCAATGGATGTAAACAATGGAGCTACTCTACTGATTGAAGAGGCAAATCCATAGACAAATAAACAAATAAATTACAAGGAAGTAGATCTTGGTGGGGCTTCTGGAAACATTTTGTAATGGAACAGATTGCCTTGGGATATGGTGGATTCTCCTTCTCTGGAGATGTTTAAAGAGAGTCTGGATAGCCATCTGTTGGGGACGCTGAAGGAGTGGATTCCTGGAGTGGACAGGAGGTTGGAGTAGGGGATCTGCAAGTAGTGGAGGACAAATTGGAGTTTATTGTTAGTTCTGTATACATATGTATTTGGTTAAAACATGTAGCTATGCATGTGATGTGTTCCAAGCCATGTAACTCTTCCTTTGCAGCTGTGCCAGCAGTCTTTTGCTGACACTGAATTCCTATAGAATTTATCTTTCTAGTGAGTTGTAACAGATTCAAAGATGCAGTGTGGCAGTGTCTTTATCACTACTCTGTCCACACTAAGTATTAGGTCAGCTCGTTAAAATAACGGTTAGAAACGAGGCACCTCTTGTAATATCAAAGCTGCAATGTTGCATTTCACAGAACGCTAGTGTAGTGCCTTCCCCCTTGGAATGATACCCGTCTCCTGTTGTCCAGCTTCCTTATCAGTCGTAAAGCAATTCCTTGTTCACATTTGGGGTCTGTAAAGTATGTGTGCATGCTCAAACAGATTTTGATCAATATCCTATATAATAACTGTGTATCCTTGCAGATCCTCTACTCTTATTTCTTCTGGGTGCAAGAGACCAGGCACTTGCTGTAAACTATGAGCATTGGAAACAATAAAGCAATCACTGGATCTTCTCCAATTGTTGGCAAATCTTGGTGTGTCCACAATATCAAAGACACTTTCCATTCCTTATATTCTATGAGACCATGATTCATTAAAGCAGCCTCCTCTATTTGCAGGATCATGCAGTTGAACTGGGGAATCTTCCTCAGGAGCTGAATAATCCTGGAAACAGGGCTGTGTTAATGCCATTCAGGTGCTGTGTTCAACTTTCTATGTTTTTTTGCATGAACTCAGAGCGTGAGACTTACCATGCTTTCCAAAGGAAAATGGCATAGACTGAGAAAGTCTCAAGATACCTTCACAACTGTTCATGCTCATTTTTTTCATATGCTTTCAAAGCTGTGTAAATTAACTACAATCTTCCATCAAATTCAGGAATATTATCAAGCATTTCACAATTTCCATCTCAAGACTTCAGCCAACTGAGCAAGCTAGCAATATTGCAAGAGATAAGAAAACATTAATATCATAGTACCAAATAATATGATGAAGGATATAACTGCACTTTATTTGTTCCAAAGGTTTCATTCCATTGATGGGTGAAGATTACAGGTTCTCCATCCAGTTACCTACAAGAACACCTTCTGTGCTGAGTAAACATCAGCTGTTATTTTGGCTCTGAGATAAGTAATAATTTATCATAAACATTCAGTTTATGTCCTGCAATCCTGTGTTCCTTTAGATAGCAACCCCCTTCCTGAAGTCTCCAGCATACATTGGAGCTCAGTTACATATCAAGTGGACAAAGATGAGACAGATTAACTCCTCCCAACTCAACTTACCTATTAAGGTAGCTGACAGATATGTCACTCCATTGAGGTAGTCCAGACAGGAAACCACAACCATGAATGCTACCTTTATTGTAAGGCTATAGTAACAGAATCCTGCAAGTCTGAAAGCATTTTCCCCCTCCCCTGCCTTTACTTTCCAGAGAACCAAGGAGGGTCCCCTCTGAGACACTTTCTCCACACCCATCCCTCCTTTGGACTAAGATTTCATTTATCAGACCATAATCTAGGCTGTGGCTCTTCCTCCTGTCTCCCAAGGTCATTCTCACAGCCTGTTGCAAGATAGTCCCAATGAAATATATTCCCCATTCTCTGCAAATATTCAGCTCATCTTGAAAAAAGTGTTAGCTAACAATGCTAGGACTTCCTTATATAAATAAGCCAAATATTAGGAAAGAGTGTGTATGGATGATTAAGGCAAGAAATGGGGAAGTGAGCAGCTATTAGTTACCTGGAAAGAAGTGCTGTACAGTATATGTGTTAGCTGGGGATGGGGAGGGGAGTCAATAAGTATCTGTATTTAAGCAAGATATTTGATCTGGGTATTCAGCTCAGTTCCTGAATTTGCACAACATATTAAACCTTAAAATAATCAGATGAGTTAGATTCACACAATATTTAACTTATTAAAAGACTAAGCCTAACACATTCCATGTATTCACCCACCTGGTCTGTAAATATGTCCTGTTTAAGTTTGTTGCATGACTACAACCAACTTGTATGCAAATGACAATGGAAGGGCCACAATAGATACATAAGCTTTCTGTGAACTCTGCTAATCCCTGTACACAGCAATACCACATTCTAGCCTTCAGCACAGGTGAGAAAAGCAGAAAGATCAGTAACCCTCCCTTGCTGGACATTAGCACATCCCTCTTGTAGCTGCCATGTAAGGATGTACAAAACCAAGACTACCGATTCCTTTGGAAGTCAGTATGGACATTCTGTTTTCATCAAATCTCAGCCCTGTGTGAACATTAGCTTCCCATTGGAATAGGGCAGAATTAACAGGATTTCAGCTCACTCTTACAAGCTGAAGCACGCCAAGTTTCACAGACGTTGGAGCAGAGGCTTTCAAACCGTTTTTAATCCTGATACTATGCAAAAAAAAAGGGTTACATTTTGCTTTGAGATATAATAACATTCATTGTGACAGTGGATCCCACAGTGGATAATGCCAGTACAAATGTCAGACAGATAAGCCAATGAGGAGGAGGAGTGGTGATAGCAAGGAATAATAATGGCCCTTCCTGGATGCTATGGAGCTGACAATCAGGATTTGATGGCACAGAGAAATGTAACAGATTGATTCCTTAAAAGAAAATATAAGCCAGTCAGACAGATAAGGCAGAAAACATCTTATATCTATAGGTGGAAATAGGCAATAACGCATGGAAGAAATGCTTGACATAAGGACCCTCTTTCATATTCATCCCATCCTCTCTCCAAGATGCTGCAATTGCCCTGAAGATAGTTCTGTGGTCCCAGGGGTTATTTTGATTTGACAGCAGACCTGTCAGTCACTGAAGTCAATATTCACCCTCCCTCCTCTTCCCACTAAGGTTTTTACAAGAACAAGGACAGATTTTTGTTTAAAACAAAATTGCTTGCTAGCACATAGCAGAGTTTTCAGTGTAAGCACAGATCTATATAGGGTTTTGAATCAGACAGAGAAATTACAGTAACAGGGGAATCTATTCCATTCCAAGTGAGTTAAGCATTATCCTGCATTGCCCTGATCCACATTAGGTTCAGGACTTGTGCAGAGCTGATACACAATCCTCCTTCACACATTTGTCAGCATCTCTGGTCTGTGGAGATCAACATAAGTCCATTAGCCTGGCCTTGCTTGGCCACTTGTTGCTTTTCCTTTGTACATCCAGTAGGAATTCCTTGCTGAAGGTCATACCTCCTGAGCATACAAGCTGCTGCTATCCTCCAGCTATTAGCTGTGTCAGTCAGCAATATAAATTGGATGCAAATGATGGTTGAAATATTTAATTCAGCTCCACCATAATTAATCCTCCCTTTCTTCTCCCCAACGGCTGTGTGTGATTATTCAATTAGTCTTGGGTTTCTTGTCAAGTTGCTCCAGTAAGGAATCCCTGCTGAAAACCATGAGAACTCTTCGGTCTCAAGCCACTTGATTGTGTCAAATTCCCCATGTAACACCATCCACAATGGTGGATATGATATGAAAGGAACATCCCTCAACATCCTTCAGGGTGGGCAGTTCTGAGTCTAACATTTAATGTTTCCTTTTCTTGCTGCATCTGGAGGTACCTCTCCATTCAAGATTATTATGTATGAGTTGTCATACTGACTGTCTTGGGGGAGACAGTGAACTCTCCTTTACTGGAAATATTTAATAAACACTGGATGGCTACCTGCCAGGGGTTCATTCTTGCAAGATTTCTGCACAGATTGGGGAGTTGCATTGTATCACTAGGTGTCTTCCAAGTGCCCTTCCAACTTTAAAATGTTGTGATTGTATAGTTTTCTTTTCCATACAGTTTCCTTTTATGAACACAGGTTATTACTTCCACACAAAGGGTCCTCAAAGAGATTTATGCTAGGTAACTGTGGATGAGTCCAAGCCCATTCTTTGGGAATGATACATCTGTTTCCATTTTGTCCTGTCCCCTCAAACTTCAAAGCATGTATTGTCAAAGTGGTTTTGAGCATATCCCTCAGTAATGTTCTTTCTAATGCGACTTAAAGAATTACCCAAGTATAGCACTTATTTTTGCATTTGTCTCCATCACAACCCCCTGGCAGTAATTTCTGCACAACGTTTGACAACTATCAAAATACTGTATTATATGTAACTTTATTGTAAAATATTCCAAGTTATGTGAGTTTTTCCATCAGTAATAAATGATGGAGAACAGTTCATCTTAGTGAATTGTAGCATTCTGCTTTAAAGATATTTATGGGGTTTTTTTCTCCCCTACATCTTTAGACTTTAAATAAGTTTCCACCTGGTGCTAAGCTCAACTCCTGGTGATTTCAAAGAAACATCCATGTCATTTTCTTGGCAATAGCATGGAAGTTGTTTGCAACTGCCTTCCAGGATGGATTTTGGATTTTGCAATCTAGCCATGCCCTTGGGGTTCCTTGGTGGTGTTCTATCCAAATAAAAACTAGGTCTGGTCTGGCTTAGTTTCCAAGACCAGACAAGGTCAGTCTGAGAGCCCTGAAACTGTACAATGTAATTAATAAGTCAAAAATAATAGGCCAGTCTATTTTTTTCAAAAAAATTAAACTCAAATATAAACTGCTCAGAGTCCCCTTTTTGGGAGAGATGGCTGGTGATAGAAATTTGAATGAATGAATGAATGAATGAATGAATGAATGAATGAATAAATAAATAAATAAATAAATAAATAAGAAAACCTTAAAGCAATCTCCCTCAAAACAAATGCATAAAGCTCATTGATTGCAAATAGCTTGTAATTAATACATTGGCACATAGCCCTTCAAATTTTCATGACATGCATTGAAACACTCAAGTTGATGGAGCTTCTGGAACGGTGGAACTCCTGGAATGGTGCCACAGCTAAGAAAAACTCTGTAGCAATAAGCTTTAGGTGGTAAAGAGGCCCAACTCAAAACCTTATCAGATTCCTGAAGAATATGGTGAAATTGTTTCATGTCCAACCAACATGACTCCATGGACAACCAGAATGAAGACAATTCAGTCACAGTCAGCCTGAGGTTCAGGTTGGGCCCAAACTTGGCCCTGTATTATTAGTCAGTTTCCCATCTGTAAAATGAGTGAACACCAGACTATTCTGAGGTCAAATAAAGAAATGGCTTATAGAACTTTGTAAAGAACACCTACCTTCTACTCACCAGGAAAAAGCATAACTCTGTATCTTCACAATTTTTTTGATGGCTTAGTATTTCAGCATCCAATTTTTTAAAAATACAAGATTTTCACAGAACATCTCTCTCTATTTTCACCATCTTAGCCTGTTTTCCCTCATGTTGCTCCTGTGCGCATCTATTCCCTGGAGCAATTGCACAGATTTTCCATTTAACTGCTTTATATCACTTCCCTCATAATGGCTTTTTACCTGTATCTTGACCTATTCTTGGAATCAAGTCATAGGTTATAAAGGGCAAGGAGAAGATGTTTTAACAGTTGGCATGAATCACAGCAGCCACTATAGAGATACTGCTGCAGAAATCATTCATCCTTGCATTATCTTTACAAATTAAAATTGTGTATATGTGTGTGGTTATACATACACACACACATACATAAATACACAGTCATACCATGCTTTGCCTTGCCTTTGAAATGAAAATACATACAGTCAATTCCAATTTCATTCCTGATACTTCTTTAATTATATTGGGACAACAATTAATATAATTCTCAGCCAGCACATTATAATCCCAATGCAACCAGAGGATGACTTGCTGGGAAATGTCAATATTTAAGGCTTTGAATATCTGTTCAGTGAGATGAGATGCCTTATAACCATCCTTCATATTACTCTTTGATGCCCCCATTGTTCCCTCTATCAGAAGCTTGCAGCTTCTGCTAGTTCCATCATATAATCCTCAGTTGACACATACTTAGAAGCTGCTTTGTTGTGTATTGTTGATAATAAATTAATATTAAACTTAATAATATGAATTACAATAAACTACAATTGTGATGGAGCTTGGGGAGGAGGGAGTGGAAAGTGCATTCTAAGCTGTTAAACATTCCCATAACTTGCATAGTTTAGAGAGTGGGGAGGGGCTGAGGAAGAAAGTTAGGCTGGCACCACCCTAGATCTCCCATGAGTATTTTTCCCTTAAGCTCAGTTAGGAACCTTTAGTCTGGCAAGATTTCTGTGTATGGTAGAAACAATAAAATGAACTAGAGTTGCATTTCTGACTCAGCTTGGTTTCTTCGCCAACTTCTCTTGACAACAATTCACATACAGTAATCAAAGAACTGAAGTGAAAACAGAATATGATCCAGAGTGAACAAATCTATTAATGTAGGGTTGTATGACAAGGGAGGTTAAGGGGGAAAGACATGTGCTGTCAAGGCAATTACATTCTCAAAAAAGTCAGACTTAAAAACTGAGTGCCAAATGAATGAAAACATGTTAGGGAAAAGAAAACAGTTTGGAATGAAACAGGAAGGATTTTAAGGAAAAGATGAAAAAACCAGAATAAGGTGTTGGAATTAGCAGTAAGGTTATGGAATCAAGAAGCATTAATAGGCAACTAGGGAGAAGCAAAGAAAATATTCATAGCTCATTCTATCAACGTCAATGAAAAAAATTCTATATGTGACTGCTTACCCGTGGAATTAAAGCACAAGAACTGTGTGCAGTGAGTCAACTGTGAATGATGTAGCCTCCTTTACCCCAAATGTGGGTCAGATGGTCCCTGGCAACCATTCTCTGGGTTCAGTAAACAAACATATCAATCATTAAACTGTTTGTCTATTTCCTCCTCTCCTGTCTCAGCGATTTCCACATATTGAAAACTGAAAGCAAAGTACTGATGGGTGAATGAATGATTGACTGATTGATTGATTGATTGATTGACTGGATTTGCACATATGGTGCCTTCCTTTTCCTGCAATTGGGCAAACTGCCTTAAGGAGCTGCTGAATATCAATCTAATGACCGATATACCGCAGATGATCGGTCAGTACAGTTCGCTGGAGCATCAGTAAAGATTAAATAATAAAACACTAAAGAAGAATTAGCAGTACAAACTTAAAAGCCACATAGTAGATTGAACTATAACTAAGTCACATTAAAAAGTCAGCACAAACAGAAAGCTCTTTACCTGGTTCTTAAATGAGTAACAGGTAGATATTTCTAAGGACAGTTTTCAAGAGATGCATAAGGCTTGTCTCAGATGGTAGCAAGACTTCCAGACAGTCTCTGATGAAAATTTCATTGCACAGATAACAATAACAACTTAGTAAATTTATATACCACCCAACCCAGGTTCATGTTAAGTAGCTAGTTCTCAAAACATACAGGCCCCAATGCATTAGATCTTTGTAACTTAAATTTGGGTCTTAAACCACATCCAGAAATATGTCCAAAGCAAATGTAAGATGTGCCCAACCCCACTTGGACAAATGGTTGCTAGAATTGATATTAATAGTAGTTTCTGAATTATTTTCAAGGGAAGGCCCATATGTCATGTGATGGGTACAATGTAAATGGGACACTGCTAAGGCTAAGTAGACCTGTGTCTCTGCACTATCATGCAATAACTGATATTTTCTACAAATCTTGTAGTATCTTTATTTTAAAGACTGAAACACAAGACTGAAAAATACACAGTAACACATTCTATATGTTCTCTTTACATTCTATGGGTACCTCTTGGTATGGAGGGATATTCTTCTGCCCAAAGCTTCAACTGAGCGTGAGCATGTTTAAATTAGTGAGGGCATCTCCAAATTAGATGGAGATTGATTGGTCTTCTAATTCAGTGTGTGTTGCAAATGGCCAAACCAGCTTTTGCTTTCCAATCAGCCCACACTTCCAGCATTATATGATCCTTCTGACCCTGGTTATCTTTGAAGACCTGATCACTGTCAAAGTACATTTTGACCAGTGTCTCCTTCCTGCATCAAAGAACCCTTTGCAAGCTTTACAACCAGCTTTTGACAAGCAAAGTCAATGGAGAAGTCAGCAGTAAAAGCGCAAATTGTGGTCATGTCATGTCTCATTAACAACCATGGGTGATTTGCTTCACAGTCACAGCGGAATTGACGTCTTAAGCCCAGCACACTCATGTGATGTTTCACTTAATGACTGCATCACTTAATGACAGAGTTGCCAAGCCCATTGTGGTTATTAAATGAGGATTACCCATACTAGTAAAAGTGCATAAAATATGTATATCTGAAGAAATGCGCATAACAATACCTATACTTTTTATGTAGACCTCCTGAAAAGTAATTATTCAGGCTGATATTCAAACAAGCCAAACCAAACGTTATGGTGGAATTGATCACATCCAAGATTAAAAGGTTCTTCTATCTATAGTGCTAGCTAACAAAGCTGATCAAATTACTATTTGCCAGTGTCAGTCCTTCCCTTGTTTCTGTTGGAGATTGAAGTTGTACAAGTGAGTATCATTGACAGTGGAAATCAGAGCTAAGCAATGATTAGCAAAGCAGGTTTTATCACTATAACAGAAGGGAGATTTATTCCAAGTAAATATATTACAAGGATGGGCAAAGCCTAACACCTAGCTAACCACATCCTACCAAGAGAAGTGTCCGGGAGCGTGGGTGTCTTGATTATGTGCCTGAGACAGGACAGGCAGAAAGAAATGACCTCAGTTTAGCAACCTCACAAAACAAACAGTTAGGTAGAGTGCTAGACAAAGATGGGACATGAACTAAGTCCTTAACTTTCCATTTACACTATATTTCCCCCTTATGACCAGCAGATAATGAGTTGCTAAAGACTGGTCACAGGAATCACACCTCTAACAGTTATGAGGAGCTTTAACCTAGCTCTGGAATCAAATGGCTTTCAATATTTCCAAATATATAGAATTGGATGGACAATTTCCTGATTTCTCCAGGAAATCCTGCTGGGTTGAGTGGTATATATTGCTGGGTGATAGCTACAACTGGGATTTTTAGTGTGGGGGATCAGGGAACTTGATTTGTTAGGGGTTATGGGGAAGGAAATTTCCATAGTCAGGGGCAATGGAAGTTTCATAGGTGTTGTGGGACATTCCAGGAGTAGGGATACTGGCAATTTGGTGCCAGTCCCAATGTCTGGCCCTTTTGTCCTTTTCCAGAAGGCTGGATCACTGGCTGCTTTGGCAGCTAGTTGTTGCTAGTCAATGGCAGATCCTTACACAATAATGCCACATCTATACCTGATCAGGTCATGAAAGATCAGGTTTGTATCAGGGAAATCTGGGTGGGTAAAGACAGGGATATAGCCCTGTATGATGTATGATATTTGCCATTCTTGGTGGTGCATCAGCTATGACACCAAGGCTGGAGGACAGGTGTAGTAGTGATTTTTATGTGGTCTTAGCAGTGACCAGATGTACTGCTTTGCAGGTGATACAGTATGAATCCTTTGATGTTAACTTGGGGTTAAATCTGCTTGAGCTCCTGGCTCGCATATCAAAATCTGAGTTTTGAAGGCTCAGTTCTCAATGACTAGACAGAAGCAATTCAGAAACAATCTAGACTTAATAAAGGCATGATTTGAAGTTGCTTTGGTTCTGGCATGGACACCCTCAATGTAATTGTCAGAAGCCCACCACTATAGTGAGGTTTCAGTATATTACTTGTTCAATATGAGAAGTTGCACTATATAATAAAGATATCTACAGCTCCATAGAATTTAAAAAGAATTACTGTGGTAGTACTGCTCAGAGCTTCTGGGTAAAAATAATTAGAAGAAGGAATAAAAGTAGCATGTAATTTGTGTCTACTATTGACCAACTAACCAACCAAGCAACCACCTAAGGAGATGTGAAGGATGCTTTCCCAAAGCAAACTGCCATTTTTTCAAAGAGACATTAAATGGTAGTACCAGGAGTCTATAATTACCCTTCCATCTGTTTGGAATAAACTATGCCAAGCAAGTCCCTTCAAGAAAATTCCTGTTTTGCTGGCAACTTTCCCCTTCAGAGGGTAGAGGGCAGAGGAAGAAACAAGGGAATGTTGTTGGTCAAGGACCATCTATCTTTGATTTGATTCTAACTAGCAGAGAAGATGTGGGCTGTGTTCCCATTCACAATAAACCATGACACAGTTACTTCTTGACAACACCAATTTCTCTCCTTGTCTCCAGAACATTTCCCTGATTCTGAGACAGGCTTAAATAGTTATTAGATGTTCTGCCATAAAGTAGTATTTTCCCTCTTATTCTAGAATAACTCTTATTGTGGAGTTATTCTATCTTGGTCACTTCCCATTGTATTTCCTTTATTGCACAATATTTCAAATGGGAGGTGGAGCAGACACACCACCCTAGAGAAGACAAGTAGAATCCTGCAAGAACACCCACCCCTTTCCTCCAGCAGTGCCCAGCTTGGCAGAGATTCTACCTGCTAACTTGTGACATGCTCAAAGGGGAGGGCCACAAAACTAGAGGAGAAGGCTAATTACCTTGTCTATAATGAGTGACAAATTAATAAATCAGGACAGCATCATTCTGCAGTGACTCAGAATATATATAGCAGAGGCAGGATAGGAATTGGCAATGGGAAAATAAATCCTGTGCTGATTCAAGGATGGTTGTGTAGCACCAACTCAGAAGCGGGGAAAGAACTTTAGTATATAAGATGGAAGAAATGGGAACTTGGAGGAAAGTGATTGTGCAATGTTAGAATTCTTGATATTAAGGAAAACTAAAGCTGGATATAGTCAAACACATACCTTGGATATAAAAAATATCAGACAATAATAAACTCAAAAGGACTGCATAGTGCAAGAAGACTAACAAAAAAAAAGGAACTCGTATATGCCCCCTTTCTGAAGAAGATTTAAATGATCCCACAAAATATTGGACTTAAGAAGGAAGCTGGGTTTTAAGAAAAGAAACTTTCCTCATCTTGAAAAATGGCAAATAGAAGCTGAAAAGGTCACCATGTCTGAGTCCTGGTAGTCAGGAGATGTTCTTTCTGAAAAGATTCTCATCCTGTTAACTTTATTTCTAAAGAAATGTTAACATGTTCTTTCTGGAAAAAGAAAGTCTGAGCTAACCATAATTAAATCTCACCCAGAGGCATAAATAAGGCTGCTAAGATAGAACAGAGTGGAAGTTTCTCAGGTACAAAGTTTCTCAAGTACCACTCTAACAATGGGGTCTCAGCCCAGGAAAAGGGGACCCAGAAAGAAAAGGGGCCATCCCCATTGAGCTTTTTTTATTATATTGTGGCCTACATCCATGCCAGCTCCACTGATCAAGCAAGACTCTCAAATCCATCCTCCTTTTCCTGAGGGAAGATTTCTGCTTCCCTATTGGAGCCTCCCCACACAATCACCACCGATCTGTTGTCATGTTCCCCGCTGCAAGGCATATGTGCATCACAACGGGGAACATGCACATTAGGTAAGAGGAAGGGATAAACATAATCCCTAAATCACTCAAGCACCCATATCCAGAAGGGAACCCCCAACACAATAGATAAGCCCTTCAGACCAAACTTGGCACCCATAAAGAGATAGGGGGAACGCCTTCCCATTCCCCCCCCCCAGGGATGCATTCACACCTCCCTCAGGCACGCATGTCCACAGAGGAATATCCAACATAATGGGAGCACCCATCAGACAGGAATTAACGCCTATCGGAAGATCGGGGAAACACCTTCAGGGGATGCACCCGGTCCGGACGAAGACAGGGAGACAAAGGAGATCGCCGGGATCGCCCATCAGCTGACACATCGCAGTCTCAAGCACCCATCCGGTCCTGGCCCGAGGGTAGAGAAGTACAACGTCCGCCAGCAAAGTATAAACAGGGCACCCTGTCACCACATAAGGATTCCCGTCTTTCTCTTTGCACGCACACCATTCAAATAAAACCAGAAATCCTTAGACCTTCTAAGTGAGTCTGTGTCTTATTCAGAGCGTGGCTGCCCTGACATCTGTCTACAATCAGCATGGGTGCTTGGTTTTCATTTTTTTTTTTTTTGCTCTCTTTCTTTCTCTTTTTCAACTCTGCTGTTTTCATCTTTATTTTACATTATTTTGATCTGAATTATTTTCCCCAGCTACGATGATTAAAGCTGTTTAAAAAGTTGTCTTTTTTCAATTTCCCAATTCAGACTACTTCTTGGATACTCTGGGTTTTGTATGCAAATTTCCTTTCATGAAATTGAATTAAAATTGTTGGGGGAAAAGTAGAGGATTTCTCAGCTGCTACATTAGCCATCTAATGGCCCTTTTGCCGATGGTGAATGGTTGCTGAGGCAGTCATCACTGAAATAAGCCCTTTTGAAGCTTCTGGGCTTAAGTGGCCCATCATAATGCTTTCTCTCTCTGAGAAGGATATGCAGGCCCAGATGGATTTCTAGTGTCTGGTTTTCTCCATGTATGTTTTCAGAATCAAGTCTGCCTGCTAGATGGGGCTGCGTTTAGTTGCTTTATCTGCTTCTCTAATCAGCACAGTTGCTATAGGAGCGTAAGTAGAGCAGTGTTTCTCAACCTTGGCCACTTGAAGATGTGTGGACTACAACTCCCAGAATTCCCCAGCCAGCCAGTGGCCAAGACTGAGAAACACTGAAGTAGAGTATTTCCAAAACCTTCTTAGCCAGCCTTACAGATCCAGGAAGTCCTATCATTATCTTAAGGTTCATTCCTATACAAAAGTTCACCCTCCTTGCTATAACCCAAAAGTTCAGAAATAGATCAAAGTTCTGAGCAATGAGAAAACCTGTTGGGTCTTTATATTACATAAAGCTGGCAATTGGGGTTTCTGCAGCTAGCTGTCCACCACTGTTCCTTTCATTGTGCTGAGCTCCAGGAAGGTGAAATAGTGACACTGTAGGTGTTGGATCATTCACAAAGGGGCAGTATTGTTTCTGCTGTGTTTTTCTCCCCCCACCACCAGTTCCTTATTTCTGATTAGTACCATCACATTCTCAATAATTTCAGCTTTGCAAAAGTCATGTCTGTCTGTCATTGGCAAAAAAAAACTCTCTTGTAACATTTTCTAGTGCCAACTATGTTGATTTGAAGGCTTTTGAAGGATCTCGTAATCCTCTTCACATAATTAAACTTTGGAACTGAACATCAAGGCAATCAAAATGCAAAGCTGAGAGACATACCTGCTTTGCCTCCCATATATCTACTCATCCATATTCACTCTTCTTTTTTCCATTCTTCTGCAGTCATCTTTAAGCATGCCAAACTGTGGGGGTGAGGTGTTTTGTTCTTTTTTGGTGCCTTCCAGTTTAAATTGATTCATTAATTGAAAGTGGCTGCCAGAAATGCTGTTTTCATTGATTTTGGATAGTTAATTAATAAGCAAAATTCTTGTTTCCGATTTCTGGGAGTTCTTAATACTTCTATTTCAAGACTGGCACAGAGAGACAACACTGAAATGACTTGGCTGAGACCCAGAGGCAGAAAGATACTTGCTTCTCAGTCCCCAAATGTGACATCAGCATCATCTTCAGTATTCAGCCAAAGTTCTTATGGTCTGCTGTGTTCAAAAGGAAAGTAGTAGTCTGATAATGTACCTATTTTTTTTCAGATCCAAGCATAATGGTTCAGTAAGACGACTTCAGCAGTTGGAACCCTTTACCCAGAGAAGTTGTGGTCTCCCCTTGATTGGATGTGTTCAAGCAGAGGCTAGTCAACCATCTGCCTGGGATGACTACCATCAGAGCAGGAACCCCAAAGAAATTTAGTTTTCTAAATCATCAAGACAATGTATTTTACATCAGGGAAGGCAGACTTTAGGCATGCAAGATTTGTTCATTTTTTTTTTAATTAGGAATTTTAAGTTTTATGAACCAGAGCCCAGTGCTGAAAGCAAAATACCTACTGGAATTAAAGAATTCTGAGCCAGAAATGTGTTAAGGAATGAGCTCACAGCTCTTCTATCCCAAAATTCATCTCTGTTAACCCCAATCATCATTTCAACAGTAAGATTTCAACTTACTGGGGAGGAAGGAGGAATTTTTATCCATTTTTGGTGATCTGTTACAAATCAGAAAATAATCTATGAAGCTCTACAGTCTACCAACCTCTAATCGAAGTGCCCTTAGCAGCAGGCCTTGTTTTTATTGTACCTGAAGGGAAATTCATTTGCTGTGCGTCTGAGCATCATCCTTTGTGACCCTAACCTTCAAATGACCCTCAGAATGGAAGTAGCTCCATCTATACAGTTCAGCATGTTTTCATTGTTTGTCAGAAGACATCATCACTCTTAATGTAACCCTGCTTAATTCCACTTGTGGTATACCAGAATGTCCTTTCACTGTCATGTGTGTACTGGATGTTTTGGGCTAATATGCTTTTTCAGACATCTCCATAGTCATTGAGAACTTCCAGGCAGTATTCACAGGCTTTGTTGCCTTCAGCTGAAGTAGCATGTCCTATCATTAAGCAAACTAACTCAGGTGACAGATACTGAAGGACAACAGTAACCCCATGCTGTTCTTCATGACAAGTTAGTATCTTTCTTCTACTACTCTGTCTTTTTGCTTATATAAACACTCTCCTCCCTTGAAGAACAGAGTTTGGTTTGCCAGATGGCATATACTATATCTCCTAACCTGGTTCACTGCCATTAACTATAATAGATATCACTTTGACTGAACTAACAGCCAGCTGTCAATCTGGTTAGTTTCTATGGCTGACTAAAATACATTTGGCTGAGTTCACACAAGATGCTAAAACAAAACCAAGCATGTGTGTGAAGCCTGTAGATCCAGGTTTCTCATACAGTGTTCCATGGAACTCTAGGGTTCTGAGAGAGGTCACTAGGAGTTCCCTGGGAGATTACGATTTATTTAAAATATTACTTCAAATTCAGGCAACTTCACATTAAAGAGGTAAGTTTCATTCTTTAGTTTAGGAATACTGTTAATGCATATATACAGGCCTAAGCAGGAAACAAATATAATAATTTTGTAACTTCTGGCCTATATTTGAGCCTGAATGTGCAGGGGTTCCCCGAGGCCTGAAAAATATTTCAAGGGTTCCTCCATGGTCAAAAGGTTGAGAAAGGCTGCTGTAGATGGAATGAAATGGGGGACGCAACCTTGATTCTTTGCTTTGGGCAATAAAAGGTCTTAGATTGGTCCACTCTTTCTGTAAGCTCTTGATTAGACTTCTAAATTGTGCAAGGAGCCTCTGTTCATAGAACAGGCTGTCTAACATGAGAAGGGTAGCAAATTTGCTTGGGCAGGACATGAAAGGGGTATCCAGTCCTGCCACATACTTCTAATTGGGTGGTGGAGAATGCTTCAGCAGAACCTTCTCCATGACAACTTGCTTGTTCCATACTGACCAGAATGCAGGCCTGTTTTATTTTGTCCTTTTCTTAAAGACATCCAGATGCTCAGGGAATGCAGATGAGCCATTTGCATGTTTCAGGACCTGCCTATTTGTGAAGTGCTGCCTCTCTTGCAAACTGTCATCTTCATTTGGGGAATAAAACTACATGAATGTGACAGGTTTAATTAATGAGTTGGAGCAAATATGGAGAATGATATAGTGTTTAACCTTAAAACTAAATATTGTAACATTGATGCTAATGCACTGATGGACTTTTTATGCTCAAATTTCATCAACATATATAATTAAATGCTTTCGCCTGTGAATTTTATAAATATGGCATAAAGTTGCTAATGGAGTATCTTAAATTCTATTAACATTCAGTTCATCTCTTTGGGGTCTCTTTAAATACACATTTAAAATTCTAATCACCACACAATGATTTTAATAAAGTGCACAGATAATGAAATATGGGAAACAGATATTAGGAAAGGGCAAAATTTCTGGAGGAGAAATATAAATAAGGAAGCAGGCATTGGGAAGTTAGAGGGAAAACTGCAACCAAACAGGTTTTTGAGAAGCTTTTAAAACTCAGGAACGTCTCTTATCCCCTCAAGAGATAGTGTTATTCTATAATTTGGAGCTGGGATCTTGCAACAAATTGTGGAGTGTATTAAAGTCACATACTAATTTATGCTTTGCAAACCTGGCGATACATTCTTCCTTTCCTGTTCTTTTCCTGCTCTTCCTGTTGTTAGTTCCTGCCATTTTTCCTTCTCTCTTTCCCAATGTCTGCCCCACTTTCATTGATTTACTTGCCCTTCATCTCCCTCCTAGATTCCACCTTCCCTTTGTTCATATGCCTACTGTCTCTTTATTCCAGCATCTGTTTTTGCCCCTTCTCTGCTTCTTTCTCTAAGACATTCATGCTCCAGCCCCTTACTCCTCATGCCTCTTAATTAATTTCTTTCCCACTTCCTGTTCAGTTGCGCTTCTAGTTATAGTCTATTTCCAACATGCTCAGCTTTTGGGTAGTGAGTATCAGACTTCCCTCACTGCAGTCTAGACTGGAGTTTATAACGTAAGAATTCTAGCAAGTACCACAATTTCAAATGAGATCCCTTTATATAGGCAATTTATCATGGCAAGCTCTTGTCCATTTCCTCCTGTTGGGTTTTTTTTTGGGGGGGGGGCATTTTTGTAAAGCTTTTTCTAATTGACAAAACTCCGCAAAGGATCGTTACCTTGTCGTGGTGCTGGAGCTTGAGCACCTCAATGATGCCATGAGCTAAACCGTGAAGGGCCACCCAAGACGGGAAGCTCATGACAGAGAGGTCAGACTAAATGCGATCCCTGGGGAAGGTAATGGCAACCCACCCCAGTATTCTTGCCGTGAAAACTAAATGGATCAGTACAACCAGAGATATGTCGGTATACCATCGGAAGATGAGACCCCCAGGTCGGAAGATGGTCAAAATGCTACTGGGGAGGAACAGAGGATGAGCTCAACTAGCCCCAGTCGTGATGACGCAGCTAGCTCAAAGCCGAAAGGACGGTTAGCGGCCGACGGTGCTGGTGGTGAACGGCGAATCCGATGTTCTAAGGATCAACACACCATTGGAACCTGGAATGTAAGATCTATGAGCCAGGGCAAATTGGATGTAGTTATTGGTGAGATGTCAAGATTAAAGATAGACATTCTGGGCGTCAGTGAACTGAAATGGACTGGAATGGGCCACTTCACATCAAATGACCACCAGATCTACTACTGTGGACAAGAGGACCACAGAAGAAATGGAGTAGCCTTCATAATTAATAGTAAAGTGGCTAAAGCAGTGCTTGGATACAACCCAAAAAACGACAGAATGATCTCAATTCGAATTCAGGGCAAGCCATCTAACATCACAGTGATCCAAATATACGCCCCAACCACAAATGCTGAAGAAGCTGAAGTAGAGCAGTTCTATGAGGATCTGCAGCACCTACTGGACAACACGCCTAAAAGAGATGTTATTTTCATCACAGGAGACTGGAATGCTAAGGTGGGCAGTCAAATGACACCTCGAATTACAGGTAAGTATGGCCTGGGAGAACAAAACGAAGCAGGACATAGGCTGATAGAATTTTGCCAAGACAATTCACTCTGCATAACAAACACTCTCTTCCAACAACCTAAGAGACGGCTTTATACATGGACTTCACCAGATGGACAACACCGAAATCAGATTGATTACATCCTTTGCAGCCAAAGGTGGCGGACATCTGTACAGACGGTAAAAACTAGGCCTGGAGCTGACTGTAGTTCAGACCATGAACTTCTTCTTGCACAATTTAGGATCAGACTAAAGAGATTAGGGAAGACCCACAGATCAGCTAGATATGAGCTCACGAATATTCCTCAGGAATATGCAGTGGAGGTGAAGAATAGATTTAAGGGACTGGACTTAGTAGATAGGGTCCCGGAAGAACTCTGGACAGAAGTTGGCAGCATTGTTCAGGAGGCGGCAACAAAATACATCCCAAAGAAAGAGAAAACCAAGAAGGCAAAATGGCTGTCTGCTGAGACACTAGATGTAGCCCAAGAAAGAAGGAAAGCAAAAGGCAACAGCGATAGGGGGAGATATGCCCAATTAAATGCAAAATTCCAGAGGTTAGCCAGAAGAGATAAGGAATTATTTTTAAACAAGCAATGCGCGGAAGTGGAAGAAGACAATAGAATAGGAAGGACAAGAGACCTCTTCCAGAAAATTAGAAACATTGGAGGTAAATTCCAGGCAAAAATGGGTATGATCAAAAACAAAGATGGCAAGGACCTAACAGAAGAAGAAGAGATCAAGAAAAGGTGGCAAGAATATACACAAGACCTGTATAGGAAGGATAACAATATCGGGGATAGCTTTGACGGTGTGGTCAGTGAGCTAGAGCCAGACATCCTGAAGAGTGAGGTTGAGTGGGCCTTAAGAAGCATTGCTAATAACAAGGCAGCAGGAGAAGACGGCATCCCAGCTGAACTGTTCAAAATCTTGCAAGATGATGCTGTCAAGGTAATGCATGCTATATGCCAGCAAATTTGGAAAACACAAGAATGGCCATCAGATTGGAAAAAATCAACTTATATCCCCATACCAAAAAAGGGAAACACTAAAGAATGTTCAAACTATCGAACAGTGGCACTCATTTCACATGCCAGTAAGGTAATGCTCAAGATCCTGCAAGGTAGACTTCAGCAGTTCATGGAGCGAGAATTGCCAGATGTACAGGCTGGGTTTAGAAAAGGCAGAGGAACTAGAGACCAAATTGCCAATATCCGCTGGATAATGGAAAAAGCCAGGGAGTTTCAGAAAAACATCTATTTCTGTTTTATTGACTATTCTAAAGCCTTTGACTGTGTGGACCATAACAAATTGTGGCAAGTTCTTAGTGGTATGGGGATACCAAGTCATCTTGTATGCCTCCTGAAGAATCTGTATAACGACCAAGTAGCAACAGTAAGAACAGACCACGGAACAACAGACTGGTTTAAGATTGGGAAAGGAGTACGGCAGGGCTGTATACTCTCACCCTACCTATTCAACTTGTATGCAGAACACATCATGCGACAAGCTGGTCTTGAGGAATCCAAGGCTGGAGTTAAAATCTCTGGAAGAAACATTAACAATCTCAGATATGCAGATGATACCACTTTGATGGCTGAAAGTGAAGAGGAACTGAGGAGCCTTATGATGAAGGTGAAAGAAGAAAGTGCAAAAGCTGGCTTGCAGCTAAACCTCAAAAAAACCAAGATTATGGCAACCAGCTTGATTGATAACTGGCAAATAGAGGGAGAAAATGTAGAAGCAGTGAAAGACTTTGTATTCCTAGGTGCAAAGATTACTGCAGATGCTGACTGCAGTCAGGAAATCAGAAGACGCTTAATCCTTGGGAGAAGAGCAATGACAAATCTCGATAAAATAGTTAAGAGCAGAGACATCACACTGACAACAAAGGTCCACATAGTTAAAGCAATGGTGTTCCCCGTAGTAACATATGGCTGCGAGAGCTGGACCATAAGGAAGGCTGAGCGAAGGAAGATCGATGCTTTTGAACTGTGGTGTTGGAGGAAAATTCTGAGAGTGCCTTGGACTGCAAGAAGATCAAACCAGTCCATCCTCCAGGAAATAAAGCCAGACTGCTCACTTGAGGGAATGATATTAAAGGCAAAACTGAAATACTTTGGCCACATAATGAGAAGACAGGACACCCTGGAGAAGATGCTGATGCTAGGGAGAGTGGAAGGCAAAAGGAAGAGGGGCCGACCAAGGGCAAGATGGATGGATGATATTCTAGAGGTGACGGACTCGTCCCTGGGGGAGCTGGGGATGTTGACGACCGACAGGAAGCTCTGGCGTGGGCTGGTCCATGAAGTCACGAAGAGTCGGAAGCGACTAAACGAATAAACAACAAAATTGACAAAAACATGCTGCGAATTGGTAACATTCAGCTACAATTCCTGCCAGAGGACTGATGCTAACAATGAACAAAATTATACCAGTAGGGATGCTTTTTTTCTACCATTGTCTAACATCCTGGCTAGAGATGATGGAAGTTGAAGTCCAGCATGCTTGGTGCATATTGGTTTTTAAGAATGCAGGATTACACTGAACTCAGCACAGACTCAGCCCAGCAGAGCACAGATTTTGAAGTCCAGAGTAAGATGTTTTGCTATCATTATCTTTAGCTCATTTGGCCAATTACTCTAAGTGCTTGGTTATTTTTGTAATTTGTGGGATCAGACCAAAGCTAGTACTTTTTCATGGGCTTCTCCCCTGCCCCATGTTATTATAAATTGTACACTTCTAGCATAGCATCTCCAAGGGACATTTAGTGGACAGCTTCCCATTCCTGACCCTTAACTTCATATGATCTTAATCCTAAAAATTGTCAAAGAACTGGAGAAGCGAGCAAGTAAAAAGCATCAGAATGTAAAGGGCAAAGACCAAGGAAATCAGAGTTACCCAAGAAAAAGAAGACATTTTTCAAATTACACTAGATATAGTGGCCAGAAGGGCCTTTGCGCAACTTCGTGTTGTGCACCAGTTACACCCTTTCCTGGATCAAGATGCCCTCTGAACAGTCACTCATGCCCTCATCCTCTCCCACATGAACTACTGCAATGCGCTCTACATGGGACTACCCTTGAAGAGTATCTGGAAGCTTCAGCTGGTCCAGAATGTGGCTGCACAGGCAGTTATTGGTGCCCCAGGATCGGCACACATGACACCATTGCTGTGCAAGCTGTACTGGGTGCCAGTCTGCTTCCAGGTCTAATTCAAGGTGTTGGTTATGACCTTTAAAGCCCCACATGGCATGGGGCCAGGCTACCTAAGGGACCATCTCATCCCCATCACATCGACCCAACCCGTCATGCAGAGAGGGCATGCTATGGACCCCGCCGGTAAGGGAATTCTATTTGGCGGGGTCCAGGAGGCAGGCCTTCTCTGCAGTGGCACCCGCCCTCTGGAACATTCTGCCCCTGGAGGTGAGGCAGGCCCATTTGCTCCCAGCCTTCTGGAAGAACTTGAAAACCTGGTTCAGCCACCTTGCCTGGGGTGGGAAGGGCAATAGTCCTTCCTTGGGGTGGCTGGCACCGTAGAGCCCTCCCCAGTGAATGAGATCTTCGCTACTTGGATTTTATATCTATTTTATTCCCTGTTTATATTGATTGTTTCTATTGTAATTTATATCTTTTATAGTTTTAATTGTTGATTTTATTGTAAACCACTCAGAGTCCCCCTTTTGGGGGGAGATGGGCGGTGATAGAAATTTGAAAAATAAATAAATAAATATTCCCCCAAAGAAGCATGCACATCTGTTTATGCTTCTAAGATTATATGGTTGGCTTTGTGAAATTAATGTTTCTCTTTCTCTGTGCTTCCAAAGACAAAGAACCCCAGCCCACTTTCTGGAGGAAACCAGTTATTAATTAGAACAAGAAAGTGCAACATGAAAACAATGACTAAATCCAGATGTCACCCTCTCTAGGCATGCAGTTGTGTATAATGAATGCACAAAGTCAGGAGGACAGCTTGTGCCCTGCCCCTTCCATTATATCTTCCTCTTCAGAAGAACATCTAGGACCTCCCACATTAAAAGATTATGAACAATTAATAAGTCTCACAAATGCTAAGATAGAACAGTATCTTTCAGGGAGTGCCTTTTCAGATTTAATTCCTTTCTCTAGTACCTAGCTACTACCTGAGCTATTTCACCATTCTAGGGAGCACAGAAACGAAGGATAAAAGCCCAGGGAAGGGTCAGATGGAGTATTTGCTTAAGAAATAACTCATCATAAGTAATGAATGACCCATGATTGTCTGTAGCTTGGATTTGGAAACAGTCTGAGAATTCATCTTACATTTCTGAACCCTTTCTTCCATTTCTGAAGATCAGATTACTTTTGGCCTTGCATAACCAGCTGCCTGTTTCCTTGCTGGACTATCTGTGCTTGACTTGATTTGTATTGACTGTAGTTTTACCCAAAGCAGCTGCATAATTCTACATGTTCATTAGAACATGGGCACAAAACATTCCTGTACATTCATGGTGATGGTCAACACAAGTTGAAATGAATTTCTTTAAGTTGGAGGCAGAGAGTTACCTCCTTTTCCATCACCAGTTTATGTACTTCTTTATTGGAAGGGACAACCTTGAATGATGTGAGGCATACAGATGCTGGAACAGCAGCAGAGGCAGCAACAACATTCATTATATCTATAGCAATGTCCAAAGAGGTTTGAGTGGGAGTTTTATGGGGTTAAGTATTTCATTCCAGGAAACAACTCAGAATTGCTTTTCCTGCAGACACAGAATTTGTCAAATCATTTTAGGTCTAAAAAAGCCAGTGCCAGAATGATTTTATTAAATAGATTCACAGACACAAATGCTGACAGCTTCAGTTGACAATGTTCCTGCCAAAAAGTATAAAGCTGAACAGAAGGCCAGGCCCTGGCCTTAGTTACAGGAACAGGGTCAAGATGGATGCTTGCCTTGTGGCCTGCTAGGTTCACAGGAGCCAAGCTAATCTTTCATCTCAGGGACTGAGTGTCTACACTGGGAGAGAGGGGTGAGGTTTTCAGAAGATGGAACAAGAAAGTGCAGTGATCGTTCTTTGATTTGGAAGGGATAGGTTTATTTTAAGAACCTGGAAGTGATTAGTTCTCTCAGGAGTTTTAATGACTCAAGGGAAGCAGTTAATATCGACTAAATGGAAAGTAATGAATGGGATTTGGGCTTGGGAACATTTTGTGATTTATTATTATTATTATTATTATATAAACAACAACATGAAATCACAGCTGCCAGTTCTTTAGCTGGTGCTGGCCTTCATTCGCATCGCGTTCTTCCAAAGAACCTAGGATGTCGTAATGTATTGGAGTAGCATATGTGTGGATCCAAGCAGTGTGGCCTTTTGTAATTGACAGATGGAAATTTTGTCAATGTACAGATTTTCTAAGTGCCATCCAAGTTTATTATTATTATTATTATTATATGTTATTATTATATTATTTTATCAGTTTTCTGTGTTATTTTTATTTATTTATTTATTTATTTATTTATATTATTTAATTGTTGTTGTTATTTTCACTCCTGGTGACTACCTGGTCTAGTCTTTGCAGTTTTCTTAGTATTTTTTTCAGAAATCACTCTGAGAGAGAGTGACTGGCCCAAAGTCACCCAGCTAGTTTCATGCCTAACGTGAGACTGGAACTCAGAGTCCCCCAGTTTCTTGCCTGGTGCCTTAACCACTGGCTTTCACATTTTTAATCTATGCTAATATATGATCAAAACAAGCACGTGAGTGTCTGTCTATCATGGCTTGCAATTCTGGGAATTTATAGCCCTGCCATTTCTGGTGTATACCAGTTTAGGGAAGGTTAACTGCTTTAGCCTTCAAATTTTACATAAGAAGTAAAGAAGAAGCAGTGCCTGCTTTCAGGTGATCATTATGTGCTACATAAGGGGGTAGAGAATCTATGACCTTCCAGATGTTGTTAGGCTCCAGTTCCAAGCAGCCCCAGCCAGGATGCCTTATAGTGAACAAGGCTGGAAGTTTTGCTTCAGCAACATTAGGACTACAAGGTTTCCTGTTCCTTCTGTAGATAAGTAAAAATCTGTTAAGTCAGAATAGAAAGTAAGATTCACAGAGCAAATAAGTCAGTCCAGGATCTGTGCCTCTTTGCTCTTTGCCACATATACCATTAGCACTTTTTTCATTCCCTAAAGTCCCCAGATCCCAGCACCGGGATTTCTTACTGCAATTTTTGCCTCCTGTAAGCTGAATACACTTATTTTGATTATTTTTCCCCAGAAGAGAAAAAAAACCCCAAAAATGTTGGTTTTGCCCCATTTCAGTGATATCACGGCTTACCAATTCACATCCTTCAGATAACAAATCCTGAGCTGGTAGAGGAAAGGTGTTTTACAGCTTTTGCAGTATTGGAGTAAGATGATAGATGAGTGAAAATAATTCTGTTCTGGGATGGTTAAGAAGGAATCAGTGATACCTGATCTGAAGATGGTTGTCTGAAACAAGAGGCTGAGGAAATAGCTTTTGGTTCCCAGTTTCTAAAGAATTAGTTGCAGAATGAAAGAACTTCCTTGGTGTATAGCAGGTACTGAAGTATTGGCCAAGGGAGCAAAGTTAGAAAGTTCAGGAGTTAGGTGCATTTGAGACACAGCACTCAGGGGAATAATAATTTCCTGTGAAAGAGAGTTCCCCAGCCCCGTCTATTTCACAGCCATATGAAATCCCGGAAACTATTCACAAATCAACACATCTTGGTAAACTGATGCTTATTTTTGCTTTTCTTTTTAACTTTTATTTTAAGGACCCTTAAAGGTAATATGAGAGCAATCTTACTTCCATCTTCTGTCTTCTTACCATTTTCATCTGAACATACAATAATGTGTGGTCACTTGCCCATTGTATAATCAGATGATGATTGTAAGAAGAAAGAAGAAGCATGAAGAACACACCATATGTTACAGGGAGTGGGTGTGGGGTGCCTTTAAGAAAACTTTTTAAAGGAGAGGTGAAAAGAGAAAGAAAACACTGGTCACCAACAAGTTAAGGTGACATGATGCCCCTCCCCCAATTACAGGTGGCATTTGTTCCCTTTATCTTCCATTCTCTTGTTCTGAGGTCCCTTCCTCTTTAACAAATGGACAAAATCTAAAGCAAAGTGAGCCTTCAAGATATCATTAGTCACAAAGAAAGTGAGAACAGTGAAAGATGGTCTTTTAAAAAAAAATGAACAAAAAACTTCGCTTAGTCAACTTAACTAAAGCTGCTTTCAACAAACTTCACTCATCAGCATTTCCAAAGGCAGGGGAAAATTATGCACTACTCACTTTACATGATGTCCCTCCTATAGCCTCAGAAAATATAACTTTAAAACAAAGGTGCCTGACAACTTGTGAGATGCGGCAGCCACAAGTCCCCAATAAAAGCAGGGAATGTTGTTCAAACTTCTGCCTCAGCTCCAGATTCATAAATCTTGCAGCTGAGCAGGATGAAGTAGATTTTTTAGTTTTTTTGCTTAAGCTCACAAAAAGACAAAGATACTTGGAGAAAACTGCCAGCTATCAAGAGGTTAAATGCCAGCCCTTGTAAGGAACAGCTGCATTAAAAGTTCTATTCAAGCTGAGACCCAGGTCCCTTAAAAAAAAACAAACCTACTACTTTAAGACACGTGGACTTCAACTCCCAGAATTCTCCAGCCATCATGGCTGGCTGGGAAATTCTGGGAGTTGAAGTCCACACATCTTAAAGTTGCCAAGGCTGAGAAACACTGCACTCAACTAAGGGGCTAGTGACCAAGGAGGTGCTCCTAGATAGGCTTGTACTAATGTGTTTTTCCCCTGAGGAGAATCACTTGACATTTAATAAAGACTTTTTTTATTTTCTATTCTCACTCATTTTTAATTAATGCTGTGCCAAAAACTGTAGGGCAATTTCTCTGTTCATTTCCTCCATGAAAGGCTTCTCTTCTGCTACCTTATTCCCAGGGTGCATGAAAATTTATTTCCAAATCTCAAAGTGTTGATGTTCCTTTATTGTGGGAGGTGTCAAAAGGCATGGCAAGGGCATCCACAGGAGGGGTGAGGTGGCAAGCGCCTCATGACATCATGGTGCAGATCACATGATTTGAGTGATTTATCATGGAAGTCATGGCCCATGTGATGTCATAATGAATTGTCTGCGGGATTGTGGGGAGACTGGGAAAGTCATAGGAGTAACATGCATGTTTATGTCTAATGACCAACAAATAAGAGAGAAGCTTGTTAGTAGCTTAGTTCATGAACAGCAGTTGAACTGAGGCTGCAAAACAACTCAAGAAGAAGAGATTCAAAATGCCCTCTAAGACTGTCTTAATGAAATCACTAATAAAAGAGGGCTGAAAGTTTCTATCACATATTCCAACGTTCTGTACTGAACCCCTAATCCATTAAAAACAGCTTATTGCAGTCTGTATCATTCTTGCTTCTTTGTTTGGGCTCTGCTGTGAATGACTTGACAGTTGTACTCAGTGGTGTGTCAGAACTGGCTCATGAGAGCTGATGGTTAAATTTTCAGGAATTTTATGAGCCAGTTCAGAGCAAAGTCAAGTGCCTAGTGCACCAATCAGCTTTTTGGATGCTCATGGGGTGACAATGATAATGGAGCCAACACAACCAGTTGTTACACATTTGTTAGCACACCACTGATTGTACTGGACCCCATGGGGCAAAGGTAATATTGCTGGGACTGTTTCTGTTACATACCTTGTATCTTCAACTCAACTTGAAGCCTCCATGGCTGTCTTCCCACAAGGAAAACCCCACCGGAAGGAGTTTGTGGCAGAGTGCTGGAAAGCGTTCGGCCTGAGAGATCAGAAAAATCACACACCAGGCATTTCTATAAAAATAAATGTATTTACAGAAAGCACAAAAATGTATTTTCAAGCTTGTGCATTCACACGCACTCAGAGAGGACTGGGAGGAAGGCAGATAGAAAGGAAAATGAAACTAACAAGCCCAGGCAAAATACCTCTCCAGGGCAATTGAAAGCTTTACCTTATATGGTCATGCCTTTTCACCCCCAAAACTAAGGATACTTAAGTTTGACCTTCTGACTCTGCCAGAGTGATTTGTTACCATAGTAACTTAATGGCTTACTCCTTGCAAAAAACAAGGAAATTCCAACAGAGTTCCCTCCCCTGGGATTTCATAGAAGCATAGGAAGATAAGGAAACTCCCAAACAGTAAAAAGACAGAGCATTCACCCTTTGCCCACCTCATAACTGAAGAAGTACAAGAACATCCCACTCCACTTTTTTCACTGAAATTCTTTTCTTTTCTCCTTGGGGGGAAAAAGAAAAAAGAAAGCAAATCCCCTTTCCTCAGACTGAATGAGATCTGATGCATCAGGGGAAAACTGAACAATGTAATGCTCTACTTAAGAGAGGTTCCACAAACTTCTGTGTGTTGTGGGGGAAGGTAATCTAAATCTGGAAGATAGAGGGTGGGGCATCATGATTGAAGCACCACCTCTTTTATATTTACATGCAGCATTGCCCCCTGTACAACAGGGGTGGGGCTTTGTTGCCATCTAACAGATTTTGACAGGCACATATCCTAAAGAATACCCTAAAGGTATTCCCCGTAGTAATATATGGCTGCAAGAGCTGGACCATAAGGAAGGCTGAGAGAAGGAAGATAGGTGCTTTTGAACTAAGGTGTTGGAGGAAAATTTTGAGAGTGCCTTGGACTGCAGGAAGATCCAACCAGTCCATCCTCCAGGAAATAAAGCCAGACTGCTCACTTGAGGGAACGATATTAAAGGCAAAACTGAAATACTTTGGCCACATAATGAGAAGACAGGACACCCTGGAGAAGATGCTGATGCTAGGGAGAGTGGAGGGCAAAAGGAAGAGGGGCCGACCAAGGGCAAGGTGGATGGATGGATGAAATTCTAGAGGTGACGGACTCGTCCCTGGGGGAGCTGGTGGTGTTGACAACTGACTGGAAGCTCTGGCGTGGGCTGGTCCATGAAGTCACAAAGAGTCAGAAGCTGAACAAATAAACAACAACATACCCTAAAGATGATGCTGCTTGGGGCTTCCCAATCCCCTGACATTTCAGAAGATGGCAAAAACCCTTCCCTTTTGCCAAGCTTTTGTTGTTAATTATTTTAATGTTTTGTTTTAAATTTGGGTTTGTTTTGCATTGCATTGATTTTGCTGCATTCTATACCCTATTTTTAATGCTCTGAGTATTGAAATAAAAGTAGAATATAAATTCAACAATACATAAATAAAAAAACAATCTTCTGCTTTTGACATTTGATGCTGTACTGTAAATTTTACTCAAGTCAGTTAGGCATTGCTTATGACCTTCTTCTTTTGCAAAATATAAGATCATGAGTAAGTAAGATTCTGAGAAGGGAGGTTCCAGAATGGGCCAAATACCATACACATTCAGCTTTGCTTTTTCCACAGCGGTCAACCAGATGTTCCTAGGAAGCCTGCAAGCTGAACATAAGTTCTATGGCATTGTCCTGCTGGTGTTCCCAGCAAGTTGTACAGAGAGATAAACTGCCCCTGATCCTGCAGATAGCATACAATCAGCATGACTAGCAACCAACCATTGATAGCCTAATGCTCCATGAGTTAAAAACAGCCTAAATTGGTTGCTACCAGCTTGTACTAGGAAGTAACTTCTGTAGCTTAGTTATATATCATATACAGATGATCTGTACTTTTTAAATTACCTGAATCTGCTACTACTTACCTTCAATGGATGTACCTGAGATCTAATATTATGAGGAAGATAAAAAAGGTCCCCCCACACCCAAGCGACTATATCTACATTACTTTATACACTTTTAGCAGTTTTGCCATTTTTTCCTATGTACCTCTTTTGCCAGCCTCTTAATCACTTGAAGTTCTCCTTTGTACACATTTACTAATTCTACGAAATCATTTTTTAGGTCTAACAACCAAAACAATGGTTGTTCTAAAATGCCACACATCACTATAATTAAACATCATTTGGCATTTTAATGACCATTATCATAGATTCTGCTTTTGTAACCTGCTGTAGATAAAAGCAAAGGCATGTTTTAAATAAACAGATTGCCCATATTTGATATCAATGTCCCAAAGGTCACATGAACATAATCCAGATTTCAATATAGGCATACAGACAAAGCAGAAAACTCAACATGAAAATTCAAACTACAGATTACATAAACTTCTTACATAACAAGATACCCAGAAACACTACCGCTTATGAACAAAGACTCAAGCAGCAAAGAGAATTCTGGAAAGCATTTATTTTCTGTACAAAGATACAGGAATATTAAGCTAAATCTATTCCTAGAGAAACTGGTAAAGTAATGGTAGAAAATTCCATATGGGCAAAGAGTAGATCTCTAAGAATGTAACCTGAGTTATAAATGTCATGTCAAAAGGTGGGGGGGGGGAAGCATTAGATTATGCATTTTGGCTAACCCATAATTCCATGGTATATATGACAGAAGAGTGGTCCAAAACATTTGGAGGTCCCCATGTTGTCTACTCTATTGACTGACTGTGGTTTTCTAGTTCTTCCCAGACCTTCCAGCAGATGCCAGAATTGAATCTGGGCCCTTCTGCTTGCAAACCAAGTTCTTGATCACTTAGCTAAAGCCTTTCTTCACTTATAAGCTGTTGACAGAGTTTGTCTGTTGTGAAATTCCAAGGAAATTTGGAAACTCCTTCAGACACCTAAGGAATCTTCAGCAAAGCCCAAAAGAGACATTCAAAGACTTGTGGGTATTGAACAAGATTAGGTACATTTCCTTTGTGAGAGAGCATTTAATTAGACTGTGACAATGTTTTGATCCTAATGCACTTGGTCCCTAGTCTTCTTCTCAACTACTGCTGATCTTCAATAAGCAAGTCAAAATTTATTGTTGGATTTTTAAGACTGGATAATGGGGGAGAGGTGTGCAGAGGGGGAACTGATTTATGAAAGTAAGTGGATGAAATTTTTAAAACCCTCCAGTGGGAGGAGATGGGCGGTGACAAATTTGATAAATAAATAAATAAAACAAGTTTACTCTGGATATACTCATTGATCTCCTTTGTCCATGCTCTCTTTGTCCTTTCTCCCATCCATCTGCAGACCTTAACCTATACACAAAGTTAGTCCAGCCATATTCTAAGAAGTTAAATGCAATTCTTGCAGAAGATGACTTGAAGCCATCTTTAAAGCCAAATCAGTAGGCAAGCTTCTTGTGCAAATGCTAATCACTTGAGGGTGGGGGATTGTTTAATATTCAGAAAGAGACCAAGCTTCTTGTGATTTAGGATTGCAAATGATGGGATTATCCAAACAATGAAGGTACACTTAATGTTGCCCAAGAGGCTGAGAAGAAAATGCCTATGGTGATAAACACCATTCCCCTAAGCTAGCAGATGACAGAGGAGGCAAAATGCTTGACCTTGTCATGAATTTTGCATGAGAAGGAGCCTCTTTTCTTACTGAGCAAAGGTAGACATTTTCTTTCTCCACCCATAAAATGCAGCTTTTTAAAATTCAGTTTTGCTTACTGGTTTTGTAGGTTCAAAGGGAAATACATTGAGATCCATTGTAAAAAAAATGCAAATTGGTTTGGGCCCATTTTCAGTCAAAGCACTTTCCCATCAAATATAATGGCCACATTGTTTAGACAAATTAGTTTCTCTCTTTTTTCTATATCATCTATATTCCTCCTGCATCATCATTTTGGTTTGTATCTTCTAAGCATATTTCTATATCCCATTCGAATAATTGCATAGTGCTGTTGCCACTGTCTGTTTCTTGGGCAGAAATTGGTCATTTTATGCATAATTTACAATCTGTTGGAGAAAGTCAATACATACCATTAACATGAAGGAAAGAGTGAGTGAGATTTCTGTATCACGAAAATTGAACACATTAGGAGTATCTCAGGCGAATCTCATTGCTTGAGAAAAAATACACACCTGTCAATGCCACTTTCAGTTTTAGCTTAGGCATAGAAATGGAGCATTTCCTTGGACAAAAGGAAAAGGAAGAAGGCTGTGATATTGCAAGAGCCCTCACCTGTAATCACAGGTTGTAGGATGAATGTGACAATTTAGAAATAATGATAATCTGCAATTTTATAAACATTTGCTACTCTTTGTAGATTCTTAGTTCTGTCTCAAGAGTCAGTGGGCTACCATAAACAATGCAAGGATTTGAAGTTAAAGAGACAGAGAATTGTGGTCAAGAAACAGACTTGTACTTAACTATACATTTGTCAAGGTGCTTCAGGGAAAATTATCCAAAATTACATCAGCCAAAAGCATGGTCATATATTCTTGAAGGATCTAAAAATACTTCCTTATATTATTGTACATTCTCTCCTTTCTCTTTTCCAGAAAGGATAACAATATCTGAACCTCACCATTCACTTTACTGTTAAGGGTGGATGACAGTCACAAAACCACATGTTGTCCATCTCTGTTTTACAGGAAAGAGAAACATTTGTGTGGCCTCTTATGAGGAACAATTGGAGATTTCCCTCACAACTTCCAGTGTACTCCAGTCAGTCACTCATGCCCTGGTCATCTCCCGTACAGACTATTGTAATGCACTCTACATGGGGCTACCCTTGAAGAGTATCCAGAAGCTACAGCTAGTCCAGAATGCGGCTGCACAAGCAGTTTTAGGAGCCCCAAGGATGGCGCATGTAACACCTTTGCTGTGTGAGCTGCACTGGGTGCCAGTTTGCTTCCAGGTCCAGTTCAAGGTGTTGGTTATCACCTTTAAAGTCTTACATGGCATGGGACCAGGTTACCTGAGGGACTGCCTCACCTGCATCACATCAACCCATCCTACCCAGTCAGGCAGAGGGGGCATGTTATGGACCCCATCCATAAGAGAATGTTGATTGGTAGGGCCCAGGAAGAGGGCCTTCTCTGCCATAGCCCCTCCCCACTGGAATATGCTACCCACAGGGATAAGGCAAGCCCCTACTCTCCTGGCCTTCCAAAAGGGCCTCAAGACCTGGCTGTGCCACCTCGCTTGGGGTGGGAGGGGGGATAGTTTGTCATGGGGATGGCTGGAACCTTGATGTGGCCTGGGGAATTTTATCAAGACTGTGATCTTACCATCTTGGGTTTTATATTTCATATTTATATTTTAGAGTTTTTAGTATATTGTATATGTATATTTTATAATGTATTTTTAATCAATATTTATTTTTTACTGTTTTAAATTCACTTGTAAACCACCCAGAGTCACTCTTGAGATGGGCGGTGGAGAAATGCGATAAATAAATAAATAAATAAAATATACTGTGTGGTAGATCTGACAGTCCTGCTCACTTAAGGACCTTATCGGAATTCAGAACACATGGAAAGACAGGTTCTCAATCTAAGAGAGCCTGTTTGGCCTAGCGGTTAAGGCAACGGGCTAGAAACCAGGAGACAGTGAGTTCTAGTCCTGCCTTAGGCATGAAAGCCAGCTGGGTGACCTTGGGCCAGTCACCCTCTCTCAGCCCAAGAGCCAATCAGGTGTAGTAACAGAGTTCTAGTCCCGCCTTACTCATGAAAGCCGGCTGGGTGACCTTGGGCCAGTCACCCTCTCTCAGCCCAAGAGCCAATCAGGTGTAGTAACAGAGTTCTAGTCCCGCCTTACACATGAAAGCCAGCTGGGTGACCTTGGGCCAGTCCCTCTCTCTCAGCCCAACTCACCTCACAGGGTTGCTGTTGTGTGGAAAATAGTAGGAGGAAGGAGAATTAGGTATGTTCACCGCCTTGAGTTATTTATAAAAGTAATAAAGGAGGGATATACATACATACATACATACATAAAAAATGGGAACTGATTTAATAATAAGCAATAGAAAGTAGGTTTAAATGGAGGGATGTAAGAAGTTGGGTTCTCAAAGATCTGGACTGATCCTATCTGATTTATAAATGCTCTGAATCCTGAAAATTGGAGTGGTGTATAAACCCATCTAAGTAAGTAAATATTTGAGCAATGAGGTGGCCATCTGTGGATGACATCATAGTATTCAGTGTGGTAAATACCAAAACATATGATAAAAAATTGAAAACATGGAGAATGAGCAAAAAACTTACACTCCAGTGTCAATAATTTAAAACAGGAATAAGCAAAATATGGCCTCTAGATGTTTTTTTAAACTTCAGCTCTTATCAGCAACCAGCTGATACAGCCTCTGGTGAAAGAAAATGAAACTCTAGTTCAGCAATACCTGGATCATCACTCCTTTAAAATCACAATCGTTTATGTTTGCTTATGGACCCTGAGCTGGAGATAACTGAGGAAAGAGAACTTGGGACTTGGGATTCTACTGGAAAATGTATGATAATCTTGATCCATTGTACAGCAATTGTGGAAATAATTTCTATGCTAGGAGTCATCAAGAAAGAGCTCCACAAAATGCCTTACATATAGGTCAGAAACTCATTTGTTTCAGAAGAACCCCAGTTAATTGGGCTTATCTGGAATCTTTCTAAAGGAGATGATTCAGAACTGTATTTGGTCAAATCTGATGTACATCCCTTCTAGGAATGCTAGATGTTTTCTGCGTGCAGAAGATAAATTCAGCTTCTATGCTTTGTCTCCCTCTCCAAAGATAACACTTTACCATTGTAGAAGACAAATAATATTCTAGCCTGACATACATGATTCACTGTGAAGGATTTTGTATTGCACAGCAGAAGGAGCAGGCAAACTGAAACTGCCTGATGACCCTGGAGGGGAAGGAGATCGATAACAGAAACCATGTTGTTGTCTTTTGGTGTGCAAGGAGTCAATCTATGGACATCATAAAGGGCATTGTGTTAGAAGCTGCTAGTATCAGTAGAAAGGGTGGGCTTGGAGCCCCCTTAGAAACTTAGAGGCACTGGGTCAGCCCATAGTATGTCACCCATTTTTTTCCCCAAGTGCTACATTCCAACTGTAACGGATGTAAACTGCTATAATACTTTGTGGCATCTATCTCCCACTACTTTGGTTCTGAATTAAGATGGGCATTTTTCCCACAACACCATCATAGGATCATACAGCTGGAAGAAGTCCTTTAGACCCTGTTCACTTTTGGAGTGCAGTGCTCAACACAGAGAAAAAGCCTAGTACAGTCCTTAAGCCAGTAGGAACTGTGGATTCCTGTATTATGGACTGTCCCTTTGTAACTATGCATATGAAGTCTAGCAGTGCATATTTATCTATATACTACTAAAACTCTCATTGTGTTTATCTGTTTGTCTGTTTCTGTCCTCAACTTAGCCCAACCAGTGCATTAGATCACAACAATTTTTGAATCAAGGTACCTAAAATCCGCTAACTTAAAGAATGTGTAAAAAAATCCAGGACCCATTACTCCTGTGGAACTGAAATTTCCATGATGTTCACACCAGTTTTATTCACAATGTTGTGGCCATTGCAGCACCCCCGCAGCAACATAATCATGATTTCTGAATCTCCCTGCCAGCTTCCCACAAGCAAAGTCAATGGGGAAGCTGGCAGGAAGTCAGAAATCACTCCTGCTCCCACTGCTCTTTTGCCCGCCCATGGTCATTCTGTTTCTCTATTTAGGTAAGTAAATATTGACTTATTATTGAAGTTCATTTGCCATACAATCGTTTGCACAATTCTTTTTCTATTTATGATATATACTCTTCTTAGATAATCATAGGATCGTCCAGCATCAGGGTGAAAAACATATGGTCAGCCTAAAATTTTATGTTCACTCTGGTCACATCAGACTGTACTACCTTTCTCTCAAAGGATGACCCAATGGGTCACATGGTTGTCTAGTATTTGTTGTAATGCTGGAAAGGTGCCAGGGCATGGATAGATTGCCATAATGTCATTGGTGCCTCTTATTTCCACTTATCAGTATCAGTATCTGTCACGCTCCCCAATCAAATGTTCCCAGAACATCTTATCGTGCTCACATCCATTTTGGTGCAATGCGTGTCAGCTTGCAAGTTGACCAGCAGGGAGGGGGAACATGCCCAGAGTGTGAATCATCCTGTTTTGACTACCACCATCCAGCATCAAGGTCATCCACAGAAAGCCATTACAGACAACTGCTGGCATGAGAAGGAGGGGTGCATACCTATGGGGGTAGTGGGGGGGAATTTGAACGCTTTAAGATTTTGAGTGTAGAAATGCACGGGAAATTTCATTCCCAACGTTTTCTCTGTACTGAAAGCTTCACGCCGTGAAATAGATTTCTAAGGCAAAGCTTAGGAGTCGTAATGGAATGAGTGGCTGAGCGTTCCAGTCATCACAGTATCATTCCACTGTACTGTAAAGCAACACAATGATTTCTTGTGATTTCTTCAGAGATCATAGGGTCATGAATGAAGCATCAGACTGCACTTCTTCCAGTACTGAGCGCTGTCTTCTGCAGCTGCTATATGATCCCAGGAAAAGATACATTTGATTGAAGGGTTGCAGATAGGATATCCACATGATCCAAAATGTCTTTTTGGTGACCGAAATTCACAATTTGATTGCATGGTTCTGTTATTTCCAGCTGTATAGTGGACCACATGGTATCACTGAGTTATGCCAGCAATTGGTATCATTTTTATGCTTTTATTACTTCTTGTTTGGGGTGACTTTCTTCTTTCTTTCCAAGAATGGACACAAGATACAGTCAGAGTTACACTTGCCTAATGATTCCTCCATTTCTTCCCACCCATACCACAGCTGTTTTCCTGTTACAAGATTCCTCCAAGATGACACTGTTTCCATTTTTCTGCATGTTTACTCCATTACCCTTAAATTGCAAAACAAATTGGTGTGCACACTGCACGACACAAATAGACTAACCCAAGTGATGTACCAAATGCCAATTTAATTGAAGCAATTCATATAACCTTGTTGGTCTTGAGCATGGCAGGACCTGCAAGACAATCAGGGATGCCCATCATAATGAAGATGAAGTGCTGAAAGTACCAAACCCATCTGGAGTTTATCCAAGACAATTATATGGACCAAGTCTCAGTTGCTGGATTAGTCTGACCTTTGACAGGAGCCTGATGATATTACTAAAGAAGTACAGTTTAAAATATACAAAGAAATACTTCAGACCCTGGAGCTTCCATGAACCATGTCAATGAATTTTAGGAGCAAGTTTGTTGAAAATTGATAACAGAATTTCTTTCCGTTGTCAGGTGAGAACTACATAAGGTCTAAAATAGATTTGATGCTGATGTGTGATATAGCACCACCTCCTCTGTATCAGCATGTCATCACTTCATGTCATCAACATTAAGTGTGGTCCCCAGCCATCACAAGGTTACTCATACCCTTAATGCAATCTCTGTTTGTAGATTTATGAAATGGACAAGCAGTAAAGGATTTTCTGAATGCGGGAGCTCCAATTTTACCCAGCATCAAATCAATCAATCAATATGAGAGAGTTGCTGGCAGAAAAGTCTGCCATATCCTAGATAAGCAAAGTCTGTCTGAGTTAGTAAGTTTATTAAAGGTAGGTCTCTTATGCATGCTAGTTTCATTATTATCTCTGTTGATCTTCATATTTCACTATAGACATAGACAGCAGGTTTGAGGAGACTATGATTTGACTTGAAAAATGAGACCTTGGAGGTACACTCTTAGTTGCTCAAACTAGTCCAGCTGTCCTCAGCCTTAGGCCAGCTCTGGCGGGGGCAAGTGAATGGAATGAATGAATGAATAAATAAATGAATTTTATGAATAAATTACGAATTGCATGTATGTAATTCAGGATGAATGTGTTTGGCATTTCAGAGTTGTGGCATGATTGGTAAAGCATTCACATTTTAGATTTGTTTTGTTTTTGTTTTTACCCCAAAATTGAGGAACAGAACTCAGTGGTCAGAGTATATTATTAGTGCTGGATAAAGAAAGTCCTCTACGTTATTTTTACCAAATTTCACTCAATTTGCTGAAAGAGAATTTGTTTAAGAAAAATACTCTTCTCAAAGGAGAAAAGAATGTTGAATGACATTCTTCTGGGTGGAAGCATGGCATTCTTTGCACTCCTTTAGTTGTGAATTGGCCAAAGGAACTGTGTGGCTATTCTGCACGATGCTTCTTCAATGCTTGCAGCTTTCCTAGCTTCCCAAACATTATTAAAGTCCAAGGAAAAACATTAGTAGGGAATTCCTCCTATGGGGTGGTGGGGTTTAGTAGTGACACTGCTGTAGTCTCTGAGGGGATATCCTGCCCTTGAGAAATTATGGAAGAAGTGTCCTTCCCAAGAATAATTCAGAGAATTGCCCATTCAAATTCTTTGTCCATGAATTTGGAGAATTTCAGGAGATAATTTCTACCCAGCTCTACATATAGTGTTAGGCCTTGAGGGCAGCTGAGAGTGCATTCAATCTTCAGCATCTCCAGAAAAAAAAAAACGAACTCATGTAGCAGAGAATTAGAAAAGTCTCTAAGTATCAGCAAAACATTTCCAGAGTGGTCCTGACATTGGGCTC
This sequence comes from Candoia aspera, assembly GCF_035149785.1. Taxonomy (NCBI): domain Eukaryota; kingdom Metazoa; phylum Chordata; class Lepidosauria; order Squamata; family Candoiidae; genus Candoia; species Candoia aspera. The sequence continues at coordinate 328,698,677 of NC_086153.1, forward strand.
ATCCACAAAGCAATGACATCCTACACTCCTCCCATCTTTGAGCCAGGAGGAAGGTATGTCATTTTAAAAACCGCTGTCCCCAAGCCTACCTTACCATGCCTCAGGAATAAGGCCAGTAGTGTCACTACCCACACATAGGGCTCATCCACAGGGCAACAATTGGTGGGCACCATGTGACTCCTGTGGGGAATTTTGCAAGTGATTTTTTGCATAAGGAATAATGGTAACAACCATAACAAAGTTGGCAGTCCATCTGACTTGTGTTGACCTAGAGGTCCACTCCCATCACTTGATCCAGCCCAACATGTGCCAGATGATAGTGGGATTGACCTAAGAGTACCTGCCTTACTCAGAGTGTACCAGGGAAGGGGATGCACCTGTTCTTGGCACAGACTCTCTCTTCCTCCCCCAACTCCAAAACTGAGTGCCAGCCTGTCCCAAACTATTTAATTCAACAAAGCTTTGTGAAGAATGGGATTTCCAGGTTGCCAAACTTTCATACCAGCATTCCAAAATAGCATATGCAGTTTACTCAATTTAACTCTATTACCCCACCTGGATCTTACCAATCTCATGGAAGGTCTTCTATGAGGTCAAGATTCCCTGACCAGACAAGCAAAAGAATGAAAACAGTTCCAGGCAAAGGTCTGCTTTCCTTGGCAAACAAAGCAGAGATGACCACAGAGGCAGCCCGTGTGGTCCTGCAATGGGCCAGCTGGAGTCAAGCAGGTTGCCATCCTCTAGAGGCACCTCCTTCATGTGCACTAGGATATTCACAAAAGAGGTTTTCTACCTATAAAAAAACAGAACACCTTGACAATGAGTTGGAAACTCCACTGTGCAAATATGTCCTCAGTAAATAGTAAGGGGAGGGATGTATACAATCTGGGCAAGGAGGCTGGGTAGACGATCCCACAGTGTGGGGATCCTTCAAAAGATTATGTCCAACTAACCAATAATGGATGCACTTCAACAGATAGAATAATAGAACCACAGAATCTTAGATGGAAGAAGCCCTTTAGGCTTTTGAATCAAACTCCTATTCAGTGCAGGAATCTAAATTAAGGCATCCCCAATAGCCCACTGTCTAAATTCTACTTGAACTCATCACCTTTCTGGGAAACTAATTCCACTATTGAATTCTTTTTGCCATTAAGAAAAAAGTTCCTAACATTCTGTTAGAATCTGTCTTCCTATAACTTAAACCCATTATTCTATGTCCTGCATTCTGGAACAGTTCTTGACCTTCTTCTGACAACCTTTCAGGTATTAAGAACACTATTATATCTCACCTTAGTTGTCTTTTCTCAGGCTAAACACACAGAGCACCTCCAATCACTCTGCATTGGGCTTTGTTTCTAGTCTCCTGATCATGCTCACTGCACTCCTCTAAGTCTGTTCCAATTTCTTAGAATCCTTCTTAAAGTGTGGGGCCCAGAACTGGACTTATGGAGCAATGACTTAGATCTCCCTGGCTTTGTGCTTCTAAAACACAATGTACATAAATGGATTATGGATGATAAATGAATAACATGCAAACCACAAGCCAGAGTTGGATGTGCATAAGTGCTTCAGTGTCTCAAGTATGCAAGGAAGTGGAAAATATCTACACAAATAAACAGGTGGGCTCCAAAAGACCATAAACCCATGGATGGGTCTACCAACATGTAAGAACTGTTTCAGGCTGACTTATTAAGAGATCACTCAATTTCCAAAGGATTGAAAGGATGCATAACAGCTCATGCTCCCAAAAGAGGGAGAGAGGTCTTTTTTTTAGTCACTTGCATGTTCTTTGAGAAATGCCAGATCTTAATGCTGCAGGTGTGAACAACAGGAATTGAGAAGCACCTACAAATATTTATCCCTCCCAGCTTATTTGAAGAGCAGCACTGACATTTTAACAGGGAGATTAGCAGTTGTGTGGGTTTTCTATTTTCACTCATTGTTTTAGGAATTACTATGACAGTTTTATCTAGAAGCATAAATACAACACAAAGGCATATGGTGGCCTGGAGGAAGAAAGGGAAGAAGAAATGCAACAGCTTGGAGGGAAGCCTGTGTAAAAGCATTGCCTTTTAGATGGACAGGAAAGCATAGACTGAGCTCACACCTGTAAGGCAAGAGTGATTCAGTCTGAAAACTCTCCACAAAAATATTTAGTCTATATCATTCAGCCCTATAGCACCTCCAGAGAATGATGGTGCTTCCCAAGCCAGTACATTAGATTTCAACTATTTGCCCCTGAATCTGAAATTCCCAACTCTAGCAGCTGTTTTTAAGTGGCCTTCACTGTCTACCTATACAGGACATTGATTTTGGTCCAGTTCTCCAAAGCTCACTGGCTCACCCTTAGGGTGACAAATGTATTTGGCTGAAATGTCTCTACAAGCTTATGCAATTTACAGAGCACCCAGAGGTAGAGCAAATGTCCCAGTTTCAATCCTGCAACTGTAGAGAAGGGAGAAGAAATTTAAGTCAGAAACTCTGAAAAACTGTGACTAATCACTGTTGACAATTCTAAGTGAGTTGGACCAATGGTTTGACGCAGCCTAAGGCAATTTCCTTTATTATTGTGTACAAACTTGAACATACCTACATCTTTTAGGTCATTGTGATATTGTATTTCAAAAAAAACTCTCATATATGTATGTTTTTTAAAAATGCACATAAAATGTGCATGTTAGATAAAGGTCTTCAGCAAAGGATCGTTACCTTGTCTTGGTGCTGGAGCTTGAGCACCTCAATGATGCCATGAGCTAAACCGTGAAGGGCCACCCAAGACAGGAAGGTCATGACAGAGAGGTCAGACTAAATGCGATCCCTGGGGAAGGTAATGGCAACCCACCCCAGTATTCTTGCCGTGAAAACTCAGTGGATCAGTACAACCAGAGATATGTCGGTATACCATCGGAAGATGAGACCCCCAGGTCAGAAGATGGTCAAAATGCTACTGGGGAGGAACAGAGGATGAGGTCAACTATTCCCAGACATGATGACGCAGCTAGCTCAAAGCCAAAAGGACAGCTAGCGGCCGACAGTGCTGGTGGTGAACGGCAAATCCGATGTTCTAAGGATCAACACACCATTGGAACCTGGAATGTAAGATCTATGAGCCAGGGCAAATTGGATGTGGTTATTGGTGAGATGTCAAGATTAAAGATAGACATTTTGGGCATCTGTGAACTGAAATGGACTGGAATGGGCCACTTCACATCAAATGATCACCAGATCTACTACTGTGGGCAAGAGGACCACAGAAGAAATGGAGTAGCCTTCATAATTAATAGTCAAGTGGCTAAAGCAGTGCTTGGATACAATCCAAAAAATGATAGAATGGTCTCACTTCGAATTCAGGGCAAGCCATCTAACATCACAGTGATCCAAATATACACCCCAACCACAGATGCTGAAGAAGCTGAAGTAGAGCAGTTCTATGAGAATCTGCAGCACCTACTGGACAACACACCTAAAAGAGACATTGTTCTCATCACAGGAGACTGGAATGCTAAGGTGGGCAGTCAGATGACACCTGGAATTACAGGTAAGCATGGCCTGGGAGAACAAAACAAAGCAGGACATAGGCTGATAGAATTTTGCCAAGACAACTCACTCTGCATAACAAACACTCTCTTCTAGCAACCTAAGAGACGGCTTTATACGTGGACTTCACCAGATGGACAACACCGAAATCAGATTGACTACATCCTTTGCAGACAAAGGTGGCGGTCATCTATACAGTCGGTAAAAACAAGACCTGGAGCTGACTGTAGTTCAGATCACGAACTACTTTTCGCACAATTTAGGGTCAGACTAAAGAGATTAGGGAAGACCCACAGATCACCTAGTTATCAGCTCACTAATATTCCTAAGGAATATGCAGTGGAGGTGAAGAATCGATTTAAGGGACTGGACTTAGTAGATAGGGTCCCGGAAGAACTATGGACAGAAGTTCGCAACATCGTTCAGGAGGCGGCAACAAAATACATCCCAAAGAAAGAGAAAACCAAGAAGGCAAAATGGCTGTCTGCTGAGACACTAGAAGTCGCCCAAGAAAGAAGGAAAGCAAAAGACAACAGTGATAGGGGGAGATATGCCCAATTAAATGCAAAATTCCAGAGGTTAGCCAGAAGAGATAAGGAATTATTTTTAAACAAGCAATGCGTGGAAGTGGAAGAAGACAATAGAATAGGAAGGACAAGAGACCTCTTCCAGAAAATTAGAAACATCAGAGGTAAATTCCAGGCCAAAATGGGTATGATCAAAAACAAAGATGGCAAGGACCTAACAGAAGAAGAAGAGATCAAGAAAGGGTGGCAAGAATATACAGAAGTCCTGTATAGGAAGGATAACAATATCGGGGATAGCTTTGACGGTGTGGTCAGTGAGCTAGAGCCAGACATCCTGAAGAGTGAGGTTGAATGGGCCTTAAGAAGCATTGCTAATAGAGTCGGAAGCGACTAAATGAATAAACAACAACAAAAAGATAAACATCTAGCGGTAGAGATTCTGTTCATGTAGCTTTACAATAAAGTAGAATTATTTTTTATTTATTTATTATTCACATTTCTATCACCGCCCATCTCCCCCAAATTAACTCATCTGGTCATGTTTCCTGTCCATTCTACCTGGCAAGGCTGACATCAATCTTGCAAGTCTAGAAGTACAATTCTCCTGCCCTTTACTGCCCAAGAAACTAATTTTACTTTATATTCCCCTTGAAAGAATTCTAGTGTAACACAGTAAGTTAACCATTTATGTTTACTTAGCATTTCTCTTTGATAAAATGCTTCTTGTGCTGAGAGCCACAAAGGTGTTTCCAGGCACAACCTAGATTTGTATTTATTCCACATTCTCAGAATGGTACATCCAACATAATGATTTTTAAAATCTACATTAACCTTAGCTTTCTCATACCACAATATCCATGCCAGCCAAATCTCAAATCATGTCCTTTTAACTCCAATAGCCTTGTTTCTCAGCAACACCCACTCCTTCATCCAAGGTAAACAACAAGCAGCAAAGTATAGTTTCAAATCAGGAAGACCCAATCTTCCTCTTTCTTTTGCATCTTGTAATACCTTATATTTAACTTGTGGTTTTTTCCCCCTGCCATATAAATTTAGAAATATCCTTCTTCTGTTGTTTAAATGGTGCATCAGTTGTCAAAAGAAGTACTTTCTGAATCAAAAATAACATTCTAGGTAAAACATTCGGGTTAATCAAAGAAATTCTCCCCAGCAATGACAGTTGTAGTTTGTTGCATCTTAACATATCTTTTTTAACTTCATTCCATGTCTTAACATAGTTATTTTGAAAGAACATACAGTTCATATTTCTCATAGTAATACCTGAATATTTAACCTTCCTCTCAATCTTAAAACAACCTCTTGTTGTTCTTATTATTTTCTCTCCTACTTCAATTTTATTTTTGTAATTTTGGATTAAATAAATAAATAAATAATACATTAGACAGGAGCAGATTATTTTTAGACTAAATTGGGACTTAGCCAGTTTGGTGTAGAGTTTAAGGCACCAGGCTAGAAACCGGGAGACAGTGAATTCTAGTTCCACCTTAGACACTAAGCCAGCTGGGAAGATCTACATGAGGCCACTGAATGAGCTCATCCATTGCCATGGAGTGGAGTACCATTAGTATGCTAATGATATCCAATTATATTCCTCTGCCCCTGGTGAATTAAGTGATGCTGTGAATGTCTTATCCTGGCACCTGGAGGCTGTGAGGGTCTGGATGGGGAACAACAGGATTCAGTTGAATCCTGGCAAGACTGAGTGGCTCTGGGTTTTGGAACCTGCCAGTTTTGGGACTATGCCATCTTTGGTGTCTGGATGGGGTGGCACTGCCCCAAACAGACCTGGTATGCAACCTGGGGGTCCTCCTGGACTTACAATTCCTGCTTGAAGAGCAGGTGGCCATCATGGCTAGGAGGGCCTTTGCACAACTTTGTATTGTGCACCAGTTGTGCCCATTCCTAGATTGGGGGGCTCTGCTCACAGTCACTCATGCCCTAGTCACCTCCCAATTGGACTACTGTAATGCGCTCTACATGGGGCTCCCCTTGAAGAGTATCTGGAAGCTTTGGCTGATGGTGGATGGGCTCACCCAGCAGCCTCATGTAGATGTTGAATAGAAGAGAGAGGAGAGCACCAAACCCCCACAGCACCAACCTCTCCACCCCAATCACCACTCACTGGAATCAACCCTGGAGAAAGGAGGAGAACCAGCACAACATCATGCCACCCACCCCCAATCCTCTGAGCCAATCCAGAAGGATACCATGGTCAATGGTATCAAAAGTCACCAAGAGGTCAAGTAGGGCAAGGATGGATGCCCATTGGTTGCCAGTCTGCTTCCGGTTCCAATTCAAGGTGCTGGTTTTGACCTTTAAAGCCCTTCATGGCATGGGGCCAGGCTACCTGAGGGACTGCCTCTCCCCGGTTACATCAGCCCACCCCATCAGATCCAGCGGAATAGACATGCTACAGGTCCCATCTGCTAGGGAGCTGCATTTGACAGGTCCCAGGAGGTGGGCTTCTCTGCCATGGTGCCTGCCTTATGGAACATCCTCCCCCCTGAAGTGAGTCTGGTTCCATCCCTGTTGATTTTCCTTAAATCCCTCAAAGCCTAGTTATGCCATCAGGCTTGGGGGGCCCAGGGGACCTGTGAGGTATTGAGGTGGCTCCATTATTATCAACATCTGCTGTTCTCTCTTAGCCTTTATGATTTTTAAATGTTTAATAATGATTGTTTTATATATTAACTGTTTTATTGTCTTATTGTACGCCGCCCAGAGTCACTTTTTTGCGAGATGGGCGGCCATATAAATTGAATGAACGAATGAACAAATGAATCCTAGAAGAAGTCAGCTCACAAGAGTCACAGGCCACACTTTTTGCATCCCTGATATTTTGCAACCTTATGCCCCCTAAGTTAGGGTGCAATTTGAGAAACAAGATCAGAGGTACACCTGGTACCATAATAAAGCAAAATCCTGTATATTCAAGGACAAAATGGAATCAAGATCAGAGTTGCCACCACCGAGGTTTCACTTTGCCCTGGTTCCCAGACACCCTGAAAGGTAACTGCAAACTAGGGAAGTGGCATTGCAGCTCAGCCTCAATCAAAATCATGCAGTAATACAAGAATCAGATTTCTTCCATCATCTTCAATTAAATACTCAATGCCTATTTTTAGCATCACTAATCTTAGTGTGTGTGTGAAGGAGACAGATGTTCTGATGGAGAGGGAAAAAAATACACCAGAACAAATGTCCCCCGAATGTCAATTGACTGAAGCTGCTTTTTCACCTTGATAGATATTTTGGAAGAGCAGGGAATAATTAACACAAGGCATACAGAGGATGGTGAAAGCATTCCTATCTTGTCAGCCCTTCAACCTACAGTGGATTGATTCTTATTCTGTCCCCTTGTTTATCAAGGAGGAAAGGGGGCAGTTATGATTGCAGCTTGGAAAGAGCCTGGATTCAAGGAGAAGGGAGATGTTTTTAAAACAGAGGGATTCTCAATCCACCCCCTCCCCATCACGGGACCAATCAAGCTAGGTGAAGGGTTGAACATGGAATGTTCCAGGAAAGCTTCCAGTAGTGTTGATGGAACCCATTAGTACCAGCCAAAAAGTCCAGTTGAGAGGGATTCTGGGAGGGTTGCCTTGATTAAACTGTTACACCCTGAGACTTAAGCAGCTCTTGGTTCACTGGGTTTGCAATGTGACTGTTAAACCTGGGTTGGCCAAAAGCTGTTATCCTATATGTTTCAGCAGTGGGCAGCATCTGGCTGACTTTGCCTGGGCTGTCAAGCAGGGTAGGACTTGCCTCTTACTTAGATGGGGAATACTTGGTTCATACATGCTCTAGGGAATACATGGGCTGTAGACTAAACAGAGCAGTGAGAAAGTCTCCTGGAAGAAGTCAGGGGCTAACCACTTGCATATTGCTGCTTAAAGGACCACATGGACGTATCCATGAAGTCACCAGGTGTCAAGCTTGCTTTGTAGAAGGCTTTTTAAAAAATCACATATTCCTCTATTCTGCATCAATAACCTTCAGACATTCCCATCATTCATTCAGCAGAGGCTCAAAAGCCACTGGAGCTTCATGTCTGAAAAAGCATTTGGATTTTAACATTAGTGCTCCCTGCTGATGTAACACATTAAGATGTACAGTTTCATTTATGCCCTTTGACTTTGCCCAAATCCTGCAGGGCAAGTTGCTATTATCTCCCCTTTAACTGATGGGAAACTGAGGCAACCTGGCCACCTTCATTGCTGAGTTTACAACAGATATGGGAATTGATTTTATTATATTTCTTTATTTAGCATGTTTATATAGCCACCCATCTCACAAACATGTGACTCTGGGCCGCATACAACACAACAACAGTTAAAAGCTCTATAACATTCTAAAAACAATTAAAATTAATAAAACAAAAAGATGAATTAAACAGATAAATTGGTAAAACCCAAGAAAGCAGGAGAATAAACATCATTTAATCTCATACAGCCAGGTTCTCCCTGTGATCCCCAAGCCTGGTGAAAAAGACATGTTTTAAGGGCCTTCCGGAAGGCTAATGGAGATGGGGCTAACCTCATCTCAGGGGAATGATGCTCCAGAGGGCAGGGGACACAGCAGAAAAGGCACACCACCTAGGTCCCCCCAGATGGAACTCCTTTGGAGACAGAACCCACAGCATATGCCTCCTGATGGGATGGACAGATGTAATAGGGAAGAGACAATCCCTCAAATAACCCAGCCCCATGTCATGGAGGGCTTTAAAGGTCAAAAACAGCACCGTGAATTGCTCCAGAAGCAAACTGGCAACCAATGCAGTTTGCAGAACAGAGATGTGACATGTACCCTCCTGGAGGCACACATAACCATCTGCACAGCCACATTCTGCACCAGCTGAAGCTTCCAGATACTCTTCAAGGGCAGCCCTATGTAGAGTGTGTTACGGTAATCCATTCTGGAGGTGCCCAGGGTGTGAGTAACCTTGAGTAGAGCCTCATACTCCAGGAAGGGGTACAACTGGTACACAAAGAGCTGTGCAAAGGCCCTCCTAGCTATGACTTCCACCTGCACCTCGAGCAGGAGTTGTGAGTCTAGAAGGACCCCCAGATTATACACCAAGTTGGTCTGGGGACTGCTAACCCCTCCAGTACCAAAGATGGGAAAGTCCCAGAACCAGAAGGCCCAAAAGCCCAGAGCCACTCCGTCTTGCCAGGGTTCAGCTGAATCCTGTTGTTCCCCATCCAGACCCACACAGCCTCCAGGTACTGGGACAAGACATCAACCACATCACCTAGTTTGCCAGGGGCAGTGACGTATAATTGAGTATCATCAGCATACTGATGATACCTCACCCCATGGCAACAGATGATCCCACCCAGTGGCTTCATGTAGATGTTAAATAGGAATGGAGAGAGTACCGAACCCTGTGGAACCCCACATAATAAGGGTCAAGGGCAGGACTTCTCATTTCCAATTAACATGACTGGTACCGGCCCTACAGAAAGGAAGCAAACCAGTGCAATTCCATGCCACCCACTCCCAGCCTATGGAGCTGATCCAGAATAATACCATGGTTGATGGTATCGAAGGCCACTGAGAGGTCAAGAAGAGCAAGGACAGATGCACTACCCCTGTCCTGCCAGCTGAGGAAGTTTTTATCCTCCCACTCTGCAACAGAGCCAGCTTCCTGCAGTCAATGCCAGACTTGCAGAGCTGCCATTCTCCCTACCCAGGTTAAATTCCAAACGAGTAGCCCATTGATGGACCTCTTTGTATGAAACACATGGCTGGATTGTGTGGAACTTGCCTGCCATCCCTGCACTGACTAAATTGAGCCTTTTTTATTATAATGATAAAACTTCCCTGCATCATTAATCCCTACCACCATTGGCCTGCACACTAGCCAATTCCCTGCTGACAGAAGAGCTAGTTACAGAATAGAACATGAGCAACTGCTCAGTCGGGTTTTTCCAATGAGCAGGTCAAGAAATGAGCAGCACCAGTTTATTTTATTTTTATTTTCCCTGCTGCTGGGCTCACTTCTGCTGAGCAGAGGACTCATCTTTTGACTGTCGGAAGCTGCTGAATCATTAAGGGAATGGGAGAGTCTATCAGGAATACTCCAAGGGGACACCATCCCCCTGCAGGGCTATGGCACATTGCCCCATGCTCACACTAAAAAGAGAAAAGTGTACAATATTGCAAGAAGCAGAAGAACCACAGTTGGTGGCTCTTTGGATTTAATCATCTCTTCTGCAGCTTGGCGGAAACACTGCTCAACAGCAGTGCAGAAGGAAAGCGGAGCTGTGTCCTTGCCCAATTACAGTGACCTCACTCGCTTGCCTTCCAAGTGGTGTCATGATTTTTGATATCCCACCCCCCGAGCAGCAATCATTTCTTTGCTCCACACCCACAGTATTCCCTCCCAGGTCCTACAAGCACAGCCTGGGCATTGCATCTCCTAAAGAAATCGTGTTGGGCAATCAGATGGCTTTCCCAAGGAAGTTGAACTTGCAAGAAGGTGGTTGTTCTTCCCTCCCCATTTCAGGTCATACCCAAAGAGTATTTTGGGTATCATAACAGAGAAATAAAAATAAGCTGAAGCAGCACTGTTAAAAATAAGATGCACTGCCAGCTCAGCTGATCTTTGGGGAAGCAGAAGAAGAAAAATCTATCAAATGCAATGCCACTGATATTTTAGCTTCATAAGATATTTTGATTATATAAAACAGACAGTATGGGAGATAAAAAGGTAAAATCACCTTCAAGAGGAATTCAATTCCTGCAGCATCATACTGACAACATGGTTGTAATTACATAGCAGTTTTCTTACAACAGTACCAAAATTATTCTTTTTCCATTAACCTTTTCTGGGATATTTTTTTCAACTTCCCACTCAGTCTACAGTTCTGATGTACCATTGAGATTTGTAATCCAAGTATTAATCAGGCTTGACTCTGCTTCACTTCCAAGTTCCGACAAGCATATCTATGCACTGGCAGCTGCTGGGATTGCATACTGCACCTCAATTGCTTTTGTCACCTCCACCACCAAAACCTGAAAGGGAAACCCAAAAAACCAAATTGGATGCATAACATGACAGATCCCTGAAGAATTGTAATCTGTAGCTAAAGAACAAATGTGTGAAAATACCCCCATTAGTAAAATCATTCAAAGCATTGATTCCTTAACTAAATATCTGGAATGGAAAATTTGTGGCAATCAGGGGCATCTACAAGGAAAGTCAAGAAAATCAAGATGGTGACCATGACTGCGCAATTGCAGCTTTGCCCTTTTTCATGTGCATCATGCACACTGCCCCTTTTTCATGTGCTATACACATGCTCCACACACATAAAAGAGGAAAGGCTTTGATTACAGGCTAAGGGGACACATGACAGTAGCATTCCAATATTTGAAGGGCTGTCACAGGGAAGAAGGGAAGAATTTATTGTCCATTGCACCCAAAGGGTAGGACAAGAACCAATGGGTCATAGATTTACAAGGAGAGATCCAAACTCAAAATAAGGAAGAATTTCCTGATCATGAGCACTATTAAACAGAGGAACAACCTGCCTTCTTGAGTTATGAGGGCTCCATCATTGGAGGATGTTGGACAGCCACATGTCTGGGATAGTCTGAGGACTCCAGCCCTGAGTGTCTGCTTTCAGGTTTCAATCACGCTCACTCACACACAATTGCTGTGGAGTTTAGCAATTTCACTCCAAGGTTGAAGAGATAACAGGGAACAAAGGAATGTAAACAAAACTGAGGCTTGCCCGAAAAGTTTGCTTTCTAAATAGTAGTACACAGAAGTCCAAATCCAGGATTCCAAGAGCCAGGGCAGAGTTGTCAGCCAGTCCAGAGGTCCCAGGGTTCAACACAAACAGGATTTGTAGAAATGTTACACACAAGCCAGAAATCAGACTTTGTTTCCAGCAGAGACAGCATGGTCTGCTTCTTAAATAAGGCTGCAGCCAGATGTCAGTAATCAGATTTACTCCCTTGCTTGGCGAGAAGCCTAATAGACCTTGGCTGCTCTGCTATCTTCTTGTCAGGTGCGGGGGCTGGGAGGTCTTACATCATTCTCATTTGACTCCTCCAGCTGTTCAGGTGGTGCCTGTGTTTGATCAGCCTCATGTGATTCCTGGCTTTGTCTCTCCTGAGGCTGACATTCCACTGGCTCAGCTGGAGCAGCTTCTTCAGGGTCAAATTCAGAATCTGAGTCCTGAGCCTTGGCCATGACACTGAGCAGGGAATTGGACTAGAAAGCCTCCAGGATCCCTTCCAACCCTATGATTTTATGGTTCTATGATTTACGGTTCTATGATGGCTATATATTGCCTCTACTGGTATCAGAGACAATATCCAAGAGTAATACTGCCAGAAAGGTCATCTTAGAACGCACAACACAGGGTGGAACTCGCTTACTGTATTCTGCAATTGACTGTCATACCACTTCCCATTTTGGAAAACTGGCCCCCAAAAGTGGTTCTGATTTCAGACATTAAATTCCAGTTTTCTCTACTGGATAATATTAGATCTGTCCATATCATTTTGATACCTTATTGGCCAGAAGCAGTCAAGTAAGCTACTGCTACTGATGGGGCAAATCCCATATAGGGTTAACCTATTTGAGTATCTTGTTAGATGTTTCAGTTCATCACTTGGGAGTTGGGGTGATGACTAGGGATGGGCAGATTCGTGTAAAACCCAGTCCACTTTATTGCTTCCATTAATACTTAGGGCAATAATATGTCCATTTTTCTGCAAACTTCTTTAGAAAGACCCATACAATACCTGCTGCAATTTTATTCACTATTTTCCATAATCCATAGAGGTTTTGTTTGCAATGTATGTGGTTTTAAATATACATTCTACAGAAATATATATATATATATATATATATATATATATATATATATATATATATATATATCACAAATTTCCTGCTATCATTTTTTGTTATATATATTTCTCCTATGCCATGTTCAGAAACATATGTTCTTTTTCAGTACAACTTGCAAACAAACAGCTTGTGTGGATTTTTGGCCATAGAAGAAGGTCAGAGCACTTCACTTTGGCAAATTTTGAACAGCTGTTCTTATAGAACTCCATTGTGATTTCTTTTATGTATCTAAATTACTCTTGCCTTGAGAATCAGTATGGTAGAAACAGAAAGAATATTTTTTCCAAACCCTCAGATGAAGTACCATTTGGATGCCAGATCTGTTCAGGGTCCACCGTGTGACTCCTTAAAGATGACATCTCATCTTAAAATGATGCAGTAGCATCCAATCAACACAAGCTCTTCCAACAGAGCAGATACTGTGTTTATTACCATCTATGGCTATATAATTGTTACACATCACACACAAGGATTTCAGCCTTTCTGTTTGGTGCCTCATCTTTCACCAGTGCTGACTACTCTGTATCCTTCAGATATCCCCCATCCCTGTCCCTAAAACTAATGGTCAGTTCCTTGCATATTCGTCACCTTACTCAGCAGATGTGTCTACCAGTGCTTAGGTCATTTCTCAAAAGTGTATGTCAGATGCAAACATGGCTATGGAGGAAGACGGTACAAGTTTATTAAACTTCCCAGCAGTTTGGAATATTGGAATATATTTTGAGCCTCTTCTGTGGGTTTCTCCACGTCAGACTCCCATCCCATTTTTATCATGGATTTGTGGTTAATGGACTATCTGTGTTCCCTTGTCTCCCAAGAGGGTAATGCACTACTTTGCTGTGAAGCCTTGATTGATTTGCTCTATGCTTCAGACTAAATTCTGGCACAAGTCCTTTTCTTGATTTTCATTATTTCTTTCTATTCTCTTGGCCACATTATAGCTCCTGCCAGTAGTTTCTCTCTTGAAGATGTCCAATCCTTCTCTCTGATAGCACTTTATATTAGAACAAACATTATTCTTTTATTAATGGCATAATTCAGCTCCACAGATACAGTCCTTCGACAATCTTCTAGATAACTTCTTCTCAAGAAGCTCACACCTGTCAACATCCATTCTGGAGAGAATACTAATTCCTTTTGTCCTTAGGCAATAGAAAGCATTTGCATGTAACCTAAACTTAGCATAGTAGAAAGCTTTGTTTCAGAGATGAATGTTGTTTCAGAGCAAATGTTGTTTTGGGAAACCAGGTATTTGGTTATTCCAAGTTATTGATATGACACCAATGGCTGATCTAGTATCTTCAGGCAGAACATAAAATATTTCTTTTGACATACAAGCTTTACACATTTTGGATCCCATAATCGCTTCAGAAGTGTCTCCTTATGCCACAACATGACAATGATGCCAAAGTCTTCCACTTAAATCCATTTGCCATCCATGTTCCACCTTCAAGGAACAGAAAAACTCTGCACCATAAAGTTATTGTTCCTAGTTACTAGCAAAAGAAGCTCTGTAGCTCTGGTTACTTGTCTTTTTTCAAACAAATGCATTCACTATCCTCCATTCTTTGCTTGAACTAAAGCCCCCTTTTCCCCACTCATACATGCATGTTCCATTCCAATGATATCAGATGTAGACTTGCGCCATAACAGACACATATATAAGGGCTGATTTCATTGATATCTTGCACAGAATCCCACCCTCCTTTTGTGGTCTGTTTCATTTCAACATTAATATTGCATCATGGGACGTGTATGCAGACCCATTTCAACAAGTCAGTTTTGGTGAAGAGCAAAAATTGAAGTAATTTGATGTGAAATACTTATGCTCTTGCAAATGTTCATCAAATACATCTTATTAAGGGTGAGCCATAAATTACTGTTTTGACTACATGGCATATTTCACTGTGGCTGGTTTTAAAAAAAACAAGCACAAAGCTAATTATAAATGGCCAAGCTACATATTTACAATCCATCTGTGGTTGCCCATCTCCTTTATTGTTTAATATAGGAGTCAAAGCTTAGCCCTGACAATTAAATTTAGTTTAATACAATCAGAATGAAGATTAAGGGAAGAGAATATAAAGTGCAATTATATATTGATGATATTTTATTGACTTGGTCTAATGAAACATCTTCAGTTCCCAATATGCTGCATTTAGTCAATGAAATCTTCCTCTTATCAAGATATTTAATAATAGTGAGCTTCTCAAGGGATGCAGATTTTGGTTGTACTCATTAAACTGTCGACTGACTATAAACGTTGCTGATCTCTACAGACACACAGCTGAACTCAGAATTTGTTTTATTTATTTATTAACCTAATTTATATGGCTGCCCATATCACAAAAAGTGACTCTGGGTGGCATACAATAATCCAATAAAACAGTAGATATATCAAATAAGCATTACCTAAAACCATTGTATAATAATTATTAAAAAGCATTAAAAACTATAAAATTTTGCCATACAGGTAGTCCTTGACTTATGACCACAATTGGGACCAGAATTTCTATCATAGGTTGTTGCAGTTGTAAGTCATCACTACATGACCAGACCTGATTTTATGACCATTTTACAGTGGTCATTAAGCAAATAATGGGTCATTAAGTGGATCCAGCTTCCCCAATGGGCATTTTTTTTGCCAGTAAACAGTAAAAAACATCACAAAATGCAATCATGTGACCGCAGGATACTGCAACCAGTTGTCAATGTGAGCCAGTTGCCAAGTGCCCAAAATGCAATCAAGTGATCATGGGGGGGGGGGGGGGGGGGCGATGTTTTGCAGTGCTCAGAAGTGCTTTACAGGCCATAAAGCACCCATTCCGAGTGTTGTAACTTCAGACCGTTGTTAAATGAACAATCATAAGTCAAGGACTACCTATAGTTGAAAGAAAAGCTGATTGTTAGCTGAGGCAGAAAAGTGAAATTTAGTGAAAGGTCTGACAATCAGATGGAAATGACAATCTGGCATTTGCACAATAGGAAAATAAGATCAGTCACTGGTGTGATTGATGACTTATTGTTCCATCCAATGGCTAAAGGGTGTCTAAAAATCTGATTTTGAAATATTAAAAAATGCAAATCACTGCTTATCTTCAAAATGGTGTTTCTGATTTAAACATTATAACTCTTAAGGGGGAAATTCTGCCTTCCCCACCTCCACAAAGGAGTGTTTAACACTCTTCCATCTTGTTTCACTGAATTTTTTTGTAAACTCACACTTTCCACTGCTGTTCCTTTGGCCTCATTCCTTTGACATAATGATTATTTATTAATTATAGCAACATCAACACTTTCTCCTATTAAAGAAAACAAAGACTGCCTACTTGCTTGTTTTAATCTGTTGTAAACGGGAAACCAATTAGATATAAAATTGTACAGGTCACTTGGAATGATTTGGATGGAGACAAAAGAGATGTTATAACAGCACTATCACAGATCAACTATCTAGATTTTGTGGATCTTATCCATAATCCTAATTCATTATATCCCATCCTAAGACTTCTACTAGGGAGGGCTTTAAGGTAAAGGTAAAGGTTTCCCTTGACATTAAGTCCAGTCGTGTCCGACTCTAGGGGGCGGTGCTCATCTCCGTTTCAAAGCCGAAGAGCCGGCGTTTGTCCGTAGACACTTCCGTGGTCATGTGGCCAGCATGACTACATGGAATGCCATTACCTGCCCGCCGAAGCGGTGCCTATTAATCTACTCACATTTGCATGTTTTCGAACTGCTAGGTTGGCAGGAGCTGGGACTAGCCACAGGAGCTCACCCCGTCACACGGATTCGAACCGCCGACCTTCTGATTGGCAAGCTCAGCAGCTCAGCGGTTTAACCTGCAGCACCACCGCGTCCCTAGGGAGGGCTTTAATTCAGTACAAAACAGTCTCCTATGCTTCCTTGTCCCCACCACCAAAAGATGCAAAGCAAACAAATAAATTACTACAAACATCCCACGTGTCCTGCAATTATTCTCCTTATTAGGACAGAAAGAAGTATAAGCTTCCTTGAATATGAATGATAGAGTTGAATTGATTTTCTCCTTTCGCATCTATTTCGTAAACTACATTTTGAATGTCACCACATTCTTATGCATATGCGTGATGAGAGCATATTGCCTGTATCTGTGTCTGTGTGTGTGAAAGAGAGTGATTTTTTAAAAAAACTCATTTTGAGCTTTTCAGTATTCAGTGGCTATAAACTGAAATAAACAAATAAGCTAAAAATCAAGCAACCGTCAGAACGGAAAGGAACATATCTAATTCTCTGTGCAGAGATTGGGACAATGAATAAGAAACTGGTTTTATGCAAGTGTGTGTGAAGGAGAAATGATGAAATTATTGCCTGCCATTTTGGTCCCAAATCCTCATCAATTCTGTATGTATTATCAGACATCTAAATGGATTGTTCGGGCATCTCTTTTCCTTGCAGAAATAAACCAGGTATTTGTGCCAGTACTGATATTTGGGGGGAGAGAGTTAGAGGAACTGAGGCAAGAAATGAAGTTGCAGACCTTACTGATAAATTAAAAGTAAACAAATTGTATGTTCCTATCAATCTAAAAGATCATAAAGAAATCTGAAATTGCTTATCTTGCAAGGGAATACTAGGAAGTACCCAGCGTGAGATTTTTAAAAATGCACACAGGGGGTTTCAAAATGCTGTTGCAAATACTTATGCTCAATATACTTGAGATTTTTTTTTTCAAATTTATCTTCCTGGTGTTTCCAGGTTTACTTTATGGTTGGTGTCAGAGCGTGCTGCTGTTGGTATTGATCCCTTTCATTGGGATTTAATGCTAATGTAAGAAGTCAGGAGACCAATGGAGATACAACTGTACAGTGGAAGATGGGAAATCCACACAAAGCTTTTGGCTACCTCTTAACTAATGAATTGCAGTTACTTATTTATTTCCCAGATTTATAAGGCCTCCTGACTCCATTGGAAGTCTATGCAGAAAAACCACATTCCATCCATGAGAATTTCTCCAAAATTCTCTTCTATTTTGAAAGACATTTCTAAAGCAAATTATCTTCCATCAAAATGAATAACAGCTGGAATTTTCTACATGGCACTATTTAAAAGGTAGAGCTATTGGATACACATATATCAGAAAGCAGAGGAATTAGAATCATAGAATCGATTGAAGCAAATATTTGTAGCCCACTCCCTCTTCACACTGAAGATGTTGCCTAGTCTGGCAATGAAACATCTGCAAGAAAACAACGATGCTCAGAGAGCACCAAGGACTCCACAATCATAGAATCATAAGGTTGGAATGGACCTTGGAGGTCTTCTAGTCCAACCCCCTGCACAAAGCAGGAATCCTCATACCATCTCAGACAAATGATTGTCCAATCTTTTCTTGAAAACCTCCAGCAATGGAGCACCCACAAATCTGGGAGGCAAACTGTTCCACTGCTTAATAGTTCTCACTGTCAGGAAATTCCTTCTTAACTACTTTATCCAAAGGTCTGTCAAGATCAAATTATGGGTTAGAAGATATGGAAGGAATTACTGTCATCAGGTCTCACTTGCTGCTTTCTTTAGGAGTACAAAACCCTTACAGATGGCTGTCCATCCTATGCTTGAACATATCCAGTGAAGGAGAGCCTGCAAGCTTGCTGGATTACTGGTTTCACTGACAAACTGCTCTGACTGTTACAAATTCCCAGTTCTTGAAAGGCAACCTTAGAGGATTTTGCTGGAACTAGGAGAGAACATACAACAGAAAACCACTTTCTTCAAGGATAGAATGGAGAGATCTGATTAATTCTATGGTCTAATTGTAGATTATAGCCTATACTAACTATAATTATATATTATACATTATATATATAAAGTTCTCTCCAATATTCGTATCTTCCAAAACCTTGAACACGAAAGCCCAGTTCAAATTTCTTCTCTGCATCTAAGAAAATCAATGTGGCTTGTTTTTCATTATGTTGCTCCAAATATTCCAAATGTCAAACACATTTCTAACATTGTCCTTTAACTGTCTATTAGGTAAGAACCCACACTGATCCTCATGAATAAATTCTTGCAAAATTATTTTCAGTCTATCAGCTAAAATCATTGTGAACAACTTGTAGTCATTATTCAATAATTACGTCAGCCATAACTATAAAAATATTTTAACAGTATAAAAAACAGACATCTTATGCTCCTATGGAAAGCAATAGGATCCCTCTTTTTGACTCTCTCCAAAATGATCTGCAGTCTTTCCCCTTGAACTAGTAGCTTCAATATTTGGAAGGAAAATGAGAAAGAAGGTAAGGGCACGTTTTGAATCCAGAGGTCTCCCATTCTCAAAATACATGAGAAGGATGCAGAATTTATAACCACTCTCCTATGTCTGTAGCAGGATGGAAGTCAGTTCAAACTCTTAAAACTGGTGGGAATGGCGAACATCCCTCCTTCCTTTCTACTTCACCATGGCAAGACTGGTGAAACTTTAGATTATTCACTTCCTCTGACATAATAGTTCTCTTCAAAAGCAACTGGATTGCTCTACTGATTTTATTTGTAGGACAGTCCTTTTTCACAAGGTGTTTTAAATGTGGCTTCTTTTTTCAGATTAAAATTTTCTGGCAAGAGGGGAAGAACAAGCATCAATGGTTTTTCAAAATGTAGAGAAAACTTGGCTTCAGGAACAAAAGGCTGTTTTCTTCTGTCACATCATACTCACACAATGCTTGTGTAACTGGGGATAACATGAAAATATCTACAAAGAAACAGCCTTAATATCCCCTTTATTGTCTTTTCTTTTAGTCACTTTTTTTCTCTGCTTTATAATTGATCTTATTTCACTGAATGAACCCAACCAATCAGGAATCCCAGAATAAATGAAATGAGATAATGGCAACGCATTAGTCAATCATGTTTGTATAAGCAACATGGTGTCCATAATGGCATACGAAGCCCTCACCCAGAGGGCTGTTAATGCTTCCATGCAAATCTGTAAAAGCAAGCAGTGGAGCCCATGCAGAACCACATCAGAAAACTGCATGTTCTTTTCAGCAGTGTGTGCATAGATTTTCCGTTCTTCAGTTACATTTTGGGAAATTTGAGAAAATGAAGACTGAGTGCCAAATTTATCTGTCCAATCATAAAAAATACAGTCCAGATCAAACTCCAGATGAACTCTCCTGATAATAACAGTCTTCATTTTCTCCCGGTTCCATCCTTAATGCTTAGGAAAGGTCAGCTAACACAAATAGCCCTCTAAAATTGAGGAACAAACTGGTTTCCTGTTTTCACAAGACCAAGAGAAATGGGTTCACTGGAGTCCTGAAGTTGGAGCAAATGTCTCTGCAGAGGCTCATTGGCCAGTAGCACTATTTAACTGGAATTTATGATTTGATCATCAGAAAAAATGCACATTATGGTAAGTACGCTGCCATTCTGGTTGCATTTGATGTTCATTGTAATAGCGCAGCTTATAATGAATGTGGCTGATATTCATTGAGATGTCACATATAGGGTTCCCATTTATACCAAGGGGACTCTTATAATTCACTGTTCATTATCTGTACTTAATTCACCTAGAAAATGAGCACCTAAGCCACTGCTGTTACTTTATAATACCTTGTACTCAAATGTTGATAGAACTGAGTAAGCAGCAGTTGTTGGCCCTCTTGTGAAAACTTCTCTGACTGCTGAGACAAAATGTGAGCTTTGCAGCTTCTTACAAGCTAGAAGGGAATAATTCAGACCACTCAAGCAGGGCCCTTCTTTCAAGGGTTCCCCAGTAAAAGACAATTACAAAAGGCTGCCACCAGTACAGTTGAAATTCTTGATGTTCCCTATTATGTCCATCTGGGGTGTTCTTAGCCCTTCCACCACAGGGAGCCCAACAGCTCTGTGGATGATTGATTCCATTCGCAAACTGCTCTTAAATACAAAAATGCTTTAGATCTCTTTGCCCAGAGCCCAAGCTACAGAACCTAATAAAATCTTGTGAACATCCAGAAAACAGAAGGAGTAGCTTGCAACCATGACATCTTGCACATGGGGAAGGTTTTAATGAGAAATTTCCCTTTCAATGTAATGAAACCAAATCTCCAGATATAAGAAAAATGGTTAGGAAAAAGTGATACAGAAAAAAAAAAAAACAAGGGAAGGCAGCAATCACAGACACAAATCGCAAAGAAAAACAAGTTCATCCACCTAGCTAAGCTAGTTAAATGCTGGAATGTTATTTATTTAGAATGTTTCATTGTCCCCCATCTCCCTAATGACTTGGGTAGTCCCAGATATAAAATAGAACAGATATTAAAACCCCATTAAAGCAATAAAACAAATCATTTTAAAACAATTGAAATATTCAAGCAGCTTAAAAAATTAAAATGCCTGAATAAAAAAAATGTTTTGAGACCCACCCCCAATAAGAAGAGAGGGCCTTCTTCCACTTCAGTGGCACGGTTCCACAACAGAAGTCCCATTATGGAGAGAGCAGAATTGACCACAGTTGTTAAATGTTTCTATACAGGGGTCCACAAAAGGTGCACTATCTAATTATTGCAGAATCTCAGAGTTGGAAGGAAACTCAGAACTTATCTAGTCCAATCCTCTGTTCAGTGAAGGATCTGAATTTACAGCAGTGTTTCTCAACCTTAGCAGCTTTAAGATGTGTGGACTTCACCTCCAGAATTCCCCAGAAACACTGATTTAAAGCATCTCAGACAGATGTCTAATCTCTTTGAAGACCTCCAGTGAAGAGGAATGTGCCACTTTTCCACTGGCTGAAGATCTTAACATGGGAGATTCCTCCTAATAGCTAACCTGAATCTACTTGCCTGTAATTTCAATCTACTGGTTTTGGTCCTGCCCTTCATGGTAACCAATAACACACTCACTCATTCTTCTACGTGACAACTCTTTAGATACCTGAAGACTGCTAGACTCCTTCCCTCAACCTTCTCTTCTACAGGCTGAACATACAGGTCCTTTAACCATTCCTGAGAGGATTTATTTTTCAGTCACCTCACGTTGTTGGCAGTTCTCCTCTGAACTCACCCTAGTTTGTTGAAATCCATTTTAGACCATTGTGCCCAGAACTAGACATAATGTTCCAAATGGGACCTGACCAAAACTGAGTAGAGTAGATGATTTTTGCCCATGATCTTGACTCTATGCTCCTGTTAATAACCCCACCCCTTTTTTTTAATCCATTGAATCATGTCTGATTCTTGGAGAGTACCTGGACACATTCCTACAATTTTCTTGGCAAGGTTTTTCAGAAGTGGTTTGCCATTGCCTCCTCCCTAGGGCTTAGAGAAAGTGACTGGCCTAGGTCACCCAGCTGGCTTTGTGCCTAAGGTGGGACTAGAACTCACGGTCTCCCGGTTTCTAACCTAATGCCTTAAACATTACACCCAACTGCCTCTTACATCCCAAATTTGGCTTTTTAGAATCTGCATCATACTTTTAGCTCATTTTTGACTTGATCTACTAGAAACCCCAGATCCTTTTCACATGTACTACTGCCAAGTCAAATCCACCCCATATTATATTTGTACCTTTCATCCCCCTGCCCAGCCCTCAGTTGCAGGATTTTACATTTCCTCCCTGTTAAATTTCATCCTGTTTGTTTCATCCCACAACATGAATTATGGCATTTTGCAACGTAAGAAACGAATATGGCTGTTACAGGTTTGGCCAATAAATATCAGTAACAATGTTACTCCCGTCTGGATTACTGCAATGCCTCTACATGGGGCTGCCTTTGAAGAGCATTCAGAGGCTTCAGCTGGTGCAGAATGCAGCTGCACGGATAGTAAATAGTGTTGGCTCCTCGGCACATGTAACACCACTGCTACGTGAGCTGCATTGGTTGCCAGTGTGCTTCCGGGTGCAATTCAAGGTGCTGGTTGTCACCTTTAAAGCCCTTCATGGCTTGGGGCTGGGTTACCTAAGGGACCGCCTTCTCCCAGTTGTTTCTACCTGTCCAATTCAATCTGGTAGATTGGGCATGCTACAGATCCCATCAGCCAAAAATGTCGGTTGGCGGGAACTAGAAGGCGTGCCTTCTCAGCCGTAGCACCTGCCCTCTGGAATATTCTACCCTCAGAGATCAGGATGTCCCGACCCTGTTGGCCTTCCATAAGGCCGTGAAGACCTGGCTTTCTGCCTGGGCCCCAAAGTGGGGTAATGGTCCCACTTCTTGGTTGTATTAACATCTTACATTGTTTAGTTGGCAGCCATGTATATTTATTTTTTATTGTAATTGTTTTAATTGTAAGTGTTTTATCGTTTTATGGTTTTTATTGTTGTAAGCTGCCCAAAGTCACTTGTTGAGATGGGCAGCTATAGAAATTGAATGAATGAATGAGTGAACGAATGAATAAATTAAATAAATAAATAAATGTATTTTCTTTGTTCTTAGTTAAAAGACAAAAAGAAGCAGCAAGAAGTTAAATCTCTCCCGGCTCCCTGGGCATTGTGATTGGTGTTGTTGTTGTTTATTCGTTTAGTCGCTTCCGACTCTTCATGACTTCATGGACCAGCCCACGCCAGAGCTTCCTGTCGGTCGTCAACACCCCCAGCTCCCCCAGGGACGGGTCCGTCACCTCTAGAATATCTTCCATCCACCTTGCCCTTGGTCGGCCCCTCTTCCTTTTGCCTTCCACTCTCCCTAGCATCAGCATCTTCTCCAGGGTGTCCTGTCTTCTCATTATGTGGCCAAAGTATTTCAGTTTTCCCTTTAATATCATTCCCTCAAGTGAGCAGTCTGGCTTTATTTCCTGGAGGATGGAGTGGTTTGATCGTCTTGCAGTCCAAGGCACTCTCAGGATTTTCCTCCAACACCACAGTTCAAAAGCATCGATCTTCCTTCTCTCAGCCTTCCTTATGGTCCAGCTCTCGCAGCCATATGTTACTATGGGGAACACCATTGCTTTAACTATGCGGGCCTTTGTTGTCAGTGTGATGTCTCTGCTCTTAACTATTTTATTGAGATTTGTCATTGCTCTTCTCCCAAGGATTAAGCGTCTTCTGATTTCCTGACTGCAGTCAGCATCTGCAGTAATCTTTGCACCTAGGAATACAAAGTCTTTCACTGCTTCTATGTTTTCTCCCTCTATTTGCCAGTTATCAATCAAGCTGGTTGCCATAATCTTGGTTTTTTTGAGGTTTAGCTGCAAGCCAGCTTTTGCACTTTCTTCTTTCACCTTCATCATAAGGCTCCTCAGTTCCTCTTCGCTTTCAGCCATCAAAGTGGTATCATCTGCATATCTGAGATTGTTCATGTTTCTTCCAGCAATTTTAACTCCAGCCTTGGATTCCGCAAGCCCAGCATGTCTCATGATGTGTTCTGCGTACAAGTTGAATAGGTAGGGTGAGAGTATACAGCCCTGCCATACTCCTTTCCCAATCTTAAACCAGTCCGTTGTTCCATGGTCTGTTCTTACTGTTGCTACTTGGTCATTATACAAATTCTTCAGGAGGCAGACAAGATGACTTGGTATCCCCATACCACTAAGAACTTGCCACAATTTGTTATGGTCCACACAGTCAAAGGCTTTAGAATAGTCAATAAAACAGAAATAGATGTTTTTCTGAAACTCCCTGGCTTCTTCCATTATCCATCGGATATTGGCAATTTGGTCCCTAGTTCCTCTGCCTTTTCTAAACCCAGCTTGTACATCTGGCAATTCTCGCTCCATGAATTGCTGAAGTCTACCTTGCAGGATCTTGAGCATTACCTTACTGGCATGTGAAATGAGTGCCACTGTTCGATAGTTTGAACATTCTTTAGTGTTTCCCTTTTTTGGTATGGGGATATAAGTTGATTTTTTCCAATCTGATGGCCATTCTTGTGTTTTCCAAATTTGCTGGCATATAGCATGCATTACCTTGACAGCATCATCTTGCAAGATTTTGAACAGTTCAGCTGGGATGCCATCGTCTCCTGCTGCCTTGTTATTAGCAATGCTTCTTAAGGCCCATTCAACCTCACTCTTCAGGATGTCTGGCTCTAGCTCACTGACCACACCGTCAGAGCTATCCCCGATATTGTTATCCTTCCTATACAGGTCTTCTTATATTCTTGCCACCTTTTCTTGATCTCTTCTTCTGTTAGGTCCTTGCCATCCTTGTTTTTGATCATACCCATTTTGGCCTGGAATTTACCTCCAATGTTTCTAATTTTCTGGAAGAGGTCTCTTGTCCTTCCTATTCTATTGTCTTCTTCCGCTTCCGCACATTGCTTGTTTAATAATAATTCCTTATCTTTTCTGGCTAACCTCTGGAATTTTGCATTTAATTGGGCATATCTCCCCCTATCACTGTTGCCTTTTGCTTTCCTTCTTTCTTGGGCGACTTCTAGTGTCTCAGCAAGCAGCCATTTTGCCTTCTTGGTTTTCTCTTTCTTTGGGATGTATTTTGTTGCCGCCTCTTGGACAGTGTTGCGGACTTCTGTCCATAGTTCTTCTGGGACCCTATCTACTAAGTCCAGCCCCTTAAATCGATTCTTCACCTCCACTGCATATTCCTTAGGAATATTAGTGAGCTGATATCTAGCTGATCTGTGGGTCTTCCCTAATCTCTTTAGTCTGATCCTAAATTGTACAAGAAGTTCGCGATCAGAACTACAGTCAGCTCCAGGTCTTCTTTTTACTGACTGTATAGATGTCCACCACCTTTGTCTGCAAAGGATGTAGTCAATCTGATTTCGGCGTTGTCCATCTGGGGAAGTCCATGTATAAACCGTCTCTTAGGTTGCTAGAAGAGAGTGTTTGTTATGCAGAGTGAGTTTTCTTGGCAAAATTCTATCAGCCTATGTCCTGCTTTGTTTTGTTCTCCCAGGCCATGCTTACCTGTAATTCCAGGTGTCATTTGACAGCCCACCTTAGCATTCCAGTGTCCCATGATGAAAATAACATCTTTTAGGCGTGTTGTCCAGTAGGTGCTGCAGATCCTCATAGAACTGCTCTACTTCAGCTTCTTCAGCATCTGTGGTTGGAGCATATATTTGGATCACTGTGATGTTAGATGGCTTGCCCTGAATTCGAATTGAGATCATTCTATCATTTTTTTGGATCGTATCCAAGCACTGCTTTAGCCACTTTACTATTAATTATGAAGGCTACTCCATTTCCTCTGTGGTCCTCTTGTCCACAGTAGTAGATTAGGTGGTCATTTGATGTGAAGTGGCCCATTCCAGTCCATTTCAGTTCACTGATGCCCAGAATGTCTATCTTTAATCTTGACATCTCACCAATAACCACATCCAGTTTGCCCTGGCTCATAGATCTTACATTCCAGGTTCCAATGGTGTGTTGATCCCTAGAACATCGGATTCGCCATTCACCACCAGCACCGTTGGCCTCTAGCCATCCTTTCAGCTTTGAGCTAGCTGCGTCATCACGTCTGGGGCTAGTTGAACTCATCCTCTGTTCCTCCCCAGTAGCATTTTGACCATCTTCCAACCTGGGGGTCTCATCTTCTGATGGTATACCGACATATCTCTGGTTGTACTGATCCATTGAGTTTTCACGGCAAGAATACTGGGGTGGGTTGCCATTACCTTCCCCAGGGATCGCATTTAGTCTGACCTCTCTGTCGTGACCTTCTCGTCTTGTGTGGCCCTTCACGGTTTAGCTCATGGCATCATTGAGGTGCTCAAGCTCCAGCACAAGGTAATGATCCTTTGCTGAAGTTGTGACTGGTACATGTTAGCAAACCCATCCAATGGTGTGCAGAGGCTGCAACTTCCACTACTCACCTCAAAGGTATGCCCCTATTTGCAACTTATTATACTAGCAAATGGTCCAGTGCTCTTCCACTCCTTCCAGGGCATTAATCTAGTGTGTGTGTGTGTGTGTGTTGTGTGTATTTAAAAATGCAATCTGCAAAGGGGAAGTTGGCTGACAGGGATTGGCTTGAGTTTTGATTTGGTTTGAGCTGCACCAAATGCCTCACAGAGAAATTCTCCTCCCTTTTGGTTTCTACTAAAGTTCAGATATGATAGAGAAGCCAGTGTGGTGCAGTGGTTAAGACATCAGGCTAGAAACCAAGAGACCATGAGTTCTAGTTCCACCTTAGGCACAAAGCCAGCTGGGTGACCTTAGACCAGTCACGTTCTCTCAACCCCAGGAAGGAGGCAATGGCAATTAAAGTAATAAAAAGTTCCTAATCCCTCTTCAGAAGTATCAGAGTGGTTGTGAAACCAAAGAGAGCATGAGGGTAGGAGGAACAGGTCGTCCAAGCTACTCTTGAAACGTTGAGCTATAAATCACAAGATCATCAGAAGCTTCAGATGTAATTGGACAATAGGATGGCTCCTGTGTTTTCAAGTCACAAGGAATGAAGCAAGGGAGGAAACACAGCTCCCACCCCTCATTTTACAGCATCTTTTACAAAGGATAAAAATGATTTCATGTTTCTGTTCAGATATCAATGAACCAATGCCTTCCAGAGGCTTTCGGTGTGTGACTAAGTGCATGTGAAAGAGAGTGAGAAACAAAGAAAGACTAAAAAATAGAAAGGCCAATCAACCTTCTAGCTGAATGGGCCATAATCATGCCCAACTGCAAGACATCCCCTGGAGTGTTTCTATCAAGCAGTTCAAGGGACATCAACAACGTTTACTGGACTATGAAATGACTCTTCACAAAGTGAGAAAAGGGCTTGGGCCAGACAGGCAACCCAATGTGTTTTCTTTATTGTGTGCACAAGTTGGAACAACATCTATAAAATCCAGAGTTGAATGATCTATAAATCCAGGCAGCCTGCACACTGGAGACCAGGCGTGTTTGTTAGTAAGGAGGAACGACAACCTCCGTGTGAAGCCGGAGGTTCACATAACCTCGGGAGGAAGGGGTCAGCTGCTCTTGCTTCATTTAAATTAAGCTTTATTACCCTCTATAAGTCATAACAACTACCCATCACTCCACCAACTGGTTTCTCTTTAGAATAAGACTTAGGCTGCACAGAGATCAATTTGGGATAGAGATTAATTAACCTATGCAAATATTAGGTAGGTATAAGTATTCCAGACTTGCCAAATATTCATCAATTGCAATTCTCCCCAAAACATGTATAAAATGCAGACATTAGAGAGAATTAATGAATAAAATGCATTTATCTGTGAGGAAAAATGCTTGCAAAAATTGTGCACTAACCATGATTTCATTAAGGGTACAGGAAAAAGCATCTGTCTGTCTGTCTATCACCTCTATTATCTTGCTATCTGAAAATTTCTCCAAGTTTTTTTTTAAACAGCAGGAATGAATATAAGCAGATGCTACTCTGAACATCTTTGGATGTAATCTATTTCTATTAGCCACCTGGGCATGCTCTAAGGAAGGAGAGTTTTCTAAATAAATAGAAAACTCTAGACACTAACAAACAATAGCCTGACCCACATTCAGAACCTCTCATCACCTTTGTATTATTCACTAACTCTATCCATTTTTTCATCATAAACAATCAATTTAATGATGTTTTTAGATGCAGTCCTTTTCCATGTGTACACATGAAAAGGCATGCTTAAATCACAAATGTTCAAAGCAGACATTTTTCTATATGCATACTCACCAATCAGTCAACATTCTCATTCATTCTTGGGTTTCCAGATGGCCAATGACTTTTTCTATATTCTCTTATTTCACTCCCACCCATCCACTTGGATCACATATCAGAATAATTTTTTACCCTGGATCATATTCATTCAGAATATTGCCCATTTTTCCCAGAACTCATCTTTGTTTTTTCCATTATCAGCATTCACTAGAGCAGTGTTTCTCAACCTTGGCCATGTGTGGACTTCACCTTCCAGAATTCCGCAGCCAGGAATTCTGGGAGTTGAAGTCCACATATCTTAAAATGGCCAAGGTTGAGAAACACTGCACTAGAGTGTAACAAGCAACTACCATCAAGCTATGGATTCCCACAATATAGACATCCAGTTGAAATTGTGATGAGGAAAAAATAATAATGAAATGTAAACATTTCAGGAAACAATCCCCATCTTGTGTCTTGATGTCAGAAATTGGTATATAAGGCATGGAGTTTGCATCATGATGCCATAATGCATATTTTGTTATTTGCTACCCTTGATAACCACCAAAATGCCATGAATTCATATTTTCTGACACTTCATTCATAATTAAACCTATACTTTCAGTTTAGACATTTCATTCATAATTAAACTTTTACCTTCACTTTCCTGTATATATTTTTCAATGTCACTCTACAAGATCAGACCACCTTCTTCAGATCCATTAAATCCTTCCCCTTGCTCTGAGTTCCATAGACACACAATATATTAGTTTTTGTTTCATTCATTTTATTTGTTATTTCATGCTCTTTACCATTTACTTCTTTCTCATTCCAGGTTGCCATCTTCCATATCTCACGGTTATCACAAGATGGGCCCATCATTATTTTCTTCTGCACCTATCATGGCTTTGGTCATGTAATGCTTCTTAGTAAAATAGAGAAGATATAGGCTAGGTTATCAGCCTTCGTCATACCATGTAATGGATGAAACTGCCACTCACCTTAGGCACATTTGTCCTCTCTGCCACAAGCAAAATCAAAGCCTGTTTTTACTTCAAGCATACCCACATGATTCTACAGAAATTACAATCTCTAATCTAGAGACTACCATACAAAGGAACATATTATTACCCATATCTAACTCATTCAGAGATATATACAGCATACTGACCCATGCTCAGGATGAACAGTTTTTAGAAAATCCAACATTTAAATGTCATGCTTGATTGGGCCAAGTTTGCTCATCTAGACCAGTATCCTCTTTTAATATTGGTTAGTTTGGAGAAACCATCACCTCCCTCTCCCAACCTGCAACTCTCCCCATAACGAGGTAGTGAGGGACAGACCATCCCCTGTAGATACACTGGGTGGGTAGCTATTTAAATTGTAGATGCAAGAATTCTCAGAGGACAACTCAGAAAATGAATTGGGTTGAAGGCTGTTTATTTTCATGTAACCCTTTCAATCTCAGAAATAGGGCTTTTGGCAAAGCAAGAAACTCCTTCCTGATGCTTCCCCAAATCAAACATAACTTTCGTACAAGAAGTTATTCTGTGCCAGAAACAGGTCTTTGTGTCCTCTTGTCACAGAGGGTTGCATTATCCAGCTCTAACTGGTATTGCTTACAAGCTTCTGCTGATGGAAACCGACTTCCTTCACCTGTAGGCACTCATTCAAAGTTTACAACAGAGTCCAGACATGGGAAAACAGGGTGCTTTTCAGCAGGGTTCCTTAGAATGGCTCTGCTAACCTGAGTCAGATGTGCTCTGCAAAAAGATTTTGAGCAGCCTTGTCCACAGAATCCTTTCTTTCAATCAGTCAGCTCCTTTTGTAATCCTGCTCCCAAAACAAAGCAAAACTCACCCCTCTGATCCTCATTTGCCCTTGCTTCTACTGCCCACAACTACCAAGAGGGTTGGTTAACCTTGATTAGTTAAGACAGTTCAGCTGAATTTTGAGTGCACTGTAGTTTCCCTCAACCCAGGTAGCATCTACAGAAAAATGCCTGTGGTCCTTTAAAAGTCTGATACCGTTTAAGGGGAGTGAAGACTTTGAAAGACTTATTAACCCTGTTATTTGTTCCAGGGCAATGTTAGCCAGCATAATCTCTTAATGCTTTGGCACCAGGACTGCTTTTCATGGTCATGAGTAAAAAGGCCAGAATCTTTAGTTGATCCTTTCATTGTACAGTCTATTTCTTAGAAGGCTATGTCTGGAGACATTTCATTCCCCAAATGCTTGACATGTTTAAAGTATGCAGGTTTTGTAAAACTGAAAATATTGCAAGTCACAAGAAGAAAGAGACAAATCAGTTCATTTCTAGTCCATGTAACATCTGTTTTCACTCATCAGTCTGTTCCATCATCTGTTCCAATTAATCTACACATTTCTTTTGCTTCTGTCACAAACTCTGTGTTTTTGTTACTATTTAATCTGCACATTTATCCCCCCACGTATTTTCTAAATTATCTAGAATATATTTCACATGGGATGTCTACAAATAATGATCATAAAATGTAAAAATAAATGGTTGAATGTTTTCTGAGCAGGATAATATGCTGATCTTATTTTACCATACTGTCTTAGATATCTACTGAAAAGGTCTTCTATGTTTATTAGGATTACTCTAAGAAAGCAGATATACGTATCCAAAAAGATTCAAAATTATTCTAGTTGTTTGGGAAGGAGGAAGTGAAGGAAGGAAGGAAATTACTGCTAAGAAGAACCCTTAAGAGATAATAATGTGGTTCTTCAATCAGATGGCAAACTTGTATTTGAGCAGGATTTTTGTATTGGGGAATGACTAACTTTGTTGGAGCAGATTTTAACTCCTTTTATTTCCTTTTTATTGATGGTTTGGCACATTAAAATTTTGTATTTACATGAATGTTATTACTGAAGCACCTAACTGACCTTGGTTGATCACAAAAGCTAAACTGGGTTAGACCCAATTAATACTGTCTTGGATGGAAGATTACCTAGGAATCATAAGGCTGTTGTCTAGAGACGATAGTTGAAAAAAATATCCCAGAAGAAAGCAATATCAAATAATTTCTCTGCATTGCCAAGAAAATTGCATGGATGCACTTCTGAGGGGTCAAACTCAATTCAGTGGCACTTTTACCTTTTTTAAAATGATTCCTGGGTTCCATTTTTGTAGAAAGTGAACACATCATTCAATAAAAAGTTAGATAGCAGCCTTATTTGTCTTGCAACTCTGTTATTCTTATTAGAATCCTGAATATAAACTAAAGTCTGGACATAAATACTAATGATTGGTATTTTGTTTTTAAAAATCAGATTTTTGGGGTCTGTTTTTAAATATACATTTCAAATGTTGTTGTTTATTCGTTTAGTCACTTCCGACTCTTCGTGACTTCATGGACCAGCCCACGCCAGAGCTTCCTGTCAGTCGTCAACACCCCCAGCTCCCCCAGGGACAGGTCCATCACCTCTAGAATATCTTCCATCCACCTTGCCCT
Organism: Candoia aspera; assembly: GCF_035149785.1. Lineage (NCBI taxonomy): Eukaryota > Metazoa > Chordata > Lepidosauria > Squamata > Candoiidae > Candoia > Candoia aspera. The sequence continues at coordinate 328,730,617 of NC_086153.1, forward strand.
TGGTCGGCCCCTCTTCCTTTTGCCTTCCACTCTCCCTAGCATCAGCATCTTCTCCAGGGTGTCCTGTCTTCTCATTGTGTGGCCAAAGTATTTCAGTTTTGCCTTTAATATCATTCCCTCAAGTGAGCAGTCTGGCTTTATTTCCTGGAGGATGGAGTGGTTTGATATTCTTGCAGTCCAAGGCACTCTCAGAATTTTCCTCCAACACCACAGTTCAAAAGCATCGATCTTCCTTCTCTCAGCCTTCCTTATGGTCCAGCTCTCGCAGCCATATGTTACTACGGGGAACACCATTGCTTTAACTATGCGGACCTTTGTTGTCAGTGTGATGTCTCTGCTCTTAACTATTTTATCGAGATTTGTCATTGCTCTTCTCCCAAGGATTAAGCGTCTTCTGATTTCCTGACTGCAGTCAGCATCTGCAGTAATCTTTGCACATAGAAGTACAAAGTCTTTCACTGCTTCTATGTTTTCTCCCTCTATTTGCCAGTTATCAATCAAGCTGGTTGCCATAATCTTGGTTTTTTTGAGGTTTAGCTGCAAGCCAGCTTTTGCACTTTCTTCTTTCACCTTCATCATAAGGCTCCTCAGTTCCTCTTCACTTTCAGCCATCAAAGTGGTATCATCTGCATATCTGAGATTGTTCATGTTTCTTCCAGCAATTTTAACTCCAGCCTTGGATTCCTCAAGCCCAGCATGTCGCATGATGTGTTCTGCATACAAGTTGAATAGGTAGGGTGAGAGTATACAGCCCTGCCGTACTCCTTTCCCAATCTTAAACCAGTCTGTTGTTCCGTAGTCTGTTCTTACTGTTGCTACTTGGTCGTTATACAGATTCTTCAAGAGGCAGACAAGATGACTTGGTATCCTCATACCACTAAGAACTTGCCACAATTTGTTATGGTCCACACAGTCAAAGGCTTTAGAATAGTCAATAAAACAGAAATAGATGTTTTTCTGAAACTCCCTGGCTTCTTCCATTATCCATCGGATATTGGCAATTTGGTCCCTAGTTCCTCTGCCTTTTCTAAACCCAGCTTGTACATCTGGCAATTCTCGCTCCATGAATTGCTGAAGTCTACCTTGCAGGATCTTGAGCATTACCTTACTGGCATGTGAAATGAGTGCCACTGTTCGATAGTTTGAACATTCTTTAGTGTTTCCCTTTTTTGGTATGGGGATATAAGTTGATTTTTTCCAATCTGATGGCCATTCTTGTGTTTTCCAAATTTGCTGGCATATAGCATGCATTACCTTGACAGCATCATCTTGCAAGATTTTGAACAGTTCAGCTGGGATGCCATCGTCTCCTGCTGCCTTGTTATTAGCAATGCTTCTTAAGGCCCATTCAACCTCACTCTTCAGGATGTCTGGCTCTAGCTCACTGACCACACCGTCAGAGCTATCCCCGATATTGTTATCCTTCCTATACAGGTCTTCTTATATTCTTGCCACCTTTTCTTGATCTCTTCTTCTGTTAGGTCCTTGCCATCCTTGTTTTTGATCATACCCATTTTGGCCTGGAATTTACCTCCAATGTTTCTAATTTTCTGGAAGAGGTCTCTTGTCCTTCCTATTCTATTGTCTTCTTCCGCTTCCGCACATTGCTTGTTTAATAATAATTCCTTATCTTTTCTGGCTAACCTCTGGAATTTTGCATTTAATTGGGCATATCTCCCCCTATCACTGTTGCCTTTTGCTTTCCTTCTTTCTTGGGCGACTTCTAGTGTCTCAGCAAGCAGCCATTTTGCCTTCTTGGTTTTCTCTTTCTTTGGGATGTATTTTGTTGCCGCCTCTTGGACAGTGTTGCGGACTTCTGTCCATAGTTCTTCTGGGACCCTATCTACTAAGTCCAGCCCCTTAAATCGATTCTTCACCTCCACTGCATATTCCTTAGGAATATTAGTGAGCTGATATCTAGCTGATCTGTGGGTCTTCCCTAATCTCTTTAGTCTGATCCTAAATTGTACAAGAAGTTCGCGATCAGAACTACAGTCAGCTCCAGGTCTTCTTTTTACTGACTGTATAGATGTCCACCACCTTTGTCTGCAAAGGATGTAGTCAATCTGATTTCGGCGTTGTCCATCTGGGGAAGTCCATGTATAAACCGTCTCTTAGGTTGCTAGAAGAGAGTGTTTGTTATGCAGAGTGAGTTTTCTTGGCAAAATTCTATCAGCCTATGTCCTGCTTTGTTTTGTTCTCCCAGGCCATGCTTACCTGTAATTCCAGGTGTCATTTGACAGCCCACCTTAGCATTCCAGTGTCCCATGATGAAAATAACATCTTTTAGGCGTGTTGTCCAGTAGGTGCTGCAGATCCTCATAGAACTGCTCTACTTCAGCTTCTTCAGCATCTGTGGTTGGAGCATATATTTGGATCACTGTGATGTTAGATGGCTTGCCCTGAATTCGAATTGAGATCATTCTATCATTTTTTTGGATCGTATCCAAGCACTGCTTTAGCCACTTTACTATTAATTATGAAGGCTACTCCATTTCCTCTGTGGTCCTCTTGTCCACAGTAGTAGATTAGGTGGTCATTTGATGTGAAGTGGCCCATTCCAGTCCATTTCAGTTCACTGATGCCCAGAATGTCTATCTTTAATCTTGACATCTCACCAATAACCACATCCAGTTTGCCCTGGCTCATAGATCTTACATTCCAGGTTCCAATGGTGTGTTGATCCCTAGAACATCGGATTCGCCATTCACCACCAGCACCGTTGGCCTCTAGCCATCCTTTCAGCTTTGAGCTAGCTGCGTCATCACGTCTGGGGCTAGTTGAACTCATCCTCTGTTCCTCCCCAGTAGCATTTTGACCATCTTCCAACCTGGGGGTCTCATCTTCTGATGGTATACCGACATATCTCTGGTTGTACTGATCCATTGAGTTTTCACGGCAAGAATACTGGGGTGGGTTGCCATTACCTTCCCCAGGGATCGCATTTAGTCTGACCTCTCTGTCGTGACCTTCTCGTCTTGTGTGGCCCTTCACGGTTTAGCTCATGGCATCATTGAGGTGCTCAAGCTCCAGCACAAGGTAATGATCCTTTGCTGAAGTTGTGACTGGTACATGTTAGCAAACCCATCCAATGGTGTGCAGAGGCTGCAACTTCCACTACTCACCTCAAAGGTATGCCCCTATTTGCAACTTATTATACTAGCAAATGGTCCAGTGCTCTTCCACTCCTTCCAGGGCATTAATCTAGTGTGTGTGTGTGTGTGTGTTGTGTGTATTTAAAAATGCAATCTGCAAAGGGGAAGTTGGCTGACAGGGATTGGCTTGAGTTTTGATTTGGTTTGAGCTGCACCAAATGCCTCACAGAGAAATTCTCCTCCCTTTTGGTTTCTACTAAAGTTCAGATATGATAGAGAAGCCAGTGTGGTGCAGTGGTTAAGACATCAGGCTAGAAACCAAGAGACCATGAGTTCTAGTTCCACCTTAGGCACAAAGCCAGCTGGGTGACCTTAGACCAGTCACGTTCTCTCAACCCCAGGAAGGAGGCAATGGCAATTAAAGTAATAAAAAGTTCCTAATCCCTCTTCAGAAGTATCAGAGTGGTTGTGAAACCAAAGAGAGCATGAGGGTAGGAGGAACAGGTCGTCCAAGCTACTCTTGAAACGTTGAGCTATAAATCACAAGATCATCAGAAGCTTCAGATGTAATTGGACAATAGGATGGCTCCTGTGTTTTCAAGTCACAAGGAATGAAGCAAGGGAGGAAACACAGCTCCCACCCCTCATTTTACAGCATCTTTTACAAAGGATAAAAATGATTTCATGTTTCTGTTCAGATATCAATGAACCAATGCCTTCCAGAGGCTTTCGGTGTGTGACTAAGTGCATGTGAAAGAGAGTGAGAAACAAAGAAAGACTAAAAAATAGAAAGGCCAATCAACCTTCTAGCTGAATGGGCCATAATCATGCCCAACTGCAAGACATCCCCTGGAGTGTTTCTATCAAGCAGTTCAAGGGACATCAACAACGTTTACTGGACTATGAAATGACTCTTCACAAAGTGAGAAAAGGGCTTGGGCCAGACAGGCAACCCAATGTGTTTTCTTTATTGTGTGCACAAGTTGGAACAACATCTATAAAATCCAGAGTTGAATGATCTATAAATCCAGGCAGCCTGCACACTGGAGACCAGGCGTGTTTGTTAGTAAGGAGGAACGACAACCTCCGTGTGAAGCCGGAGGTTCACATAACCTCGGGAGGAAGGGGTCAGCTGCTCTTGCTTCATTTAAATTAAGCTTTATTACCCTCTATAAGTCATAACAACTACCCATCACTCCACCAACTGGTTTCTCTTTAGAATAAGACTTAGGCTGCACAGAGATCAATTTGGGATAGAGATTAATTAACCTATGCAAATATTAGGTAGGTATAAGTATTCCAGACTTGCCAAATATTCATCAATTGCAATTCTCCCCAAAACATGTATAAAATGCAGACATTAGAGAGAATTAATGAATAAAATGCATTTATCTGTGAGGAAAAATGCTTGCAAAAATTGTGCACTAACCATGATTTCATTAAGGGTACAGGAAAAAGCATCTGTCTGTCTGTCTATCACCTCTATTATCTTGCTATCTGAAAATTTCTCCAAGTTTTTTTTTAAACAGCAGGAATGAATATAAGCAGATGCTACTCTGAACATCTTTGGATGTAATCTATTTCTATTAGCCACCTGGGCATGCTCTAAGGAAGGAGAGTTTTCTAAATAAATAGAAAACTCTAGACACTAACAAACAATAGCCTGACCCACATTCAGAACCTCTCATCACCTTTGTATTATTCACTAACTCTATCCATTTTTTCATCATAAACAATCAATTTAATGATGTTTTTAGATGCAGTCCTTTTCCATGTGTACACATGAAAAGGCATGCTTAAATCACAAATGTTCAAAGCAGACATTTTTCTATATGCATACTCACCAATCAGTCAACATTCTCATTCATTCTTGGGTTTCCAGATGGCCAATGACTTTTTCTATATTCTCTTATTTCACTCCCACCCATCCACTTGGATCACATATCAGAATAATTTTTTACCCTGGATCATATTCATTCAGAATATTGCCCATTTTTCCCAGAACTCATCTTTGTTTTTTCCATTATCAGCATTCACTAGAGCAGTGTTTCTCAACCTTGGCCATGTGTGGACTTCACCTTCCAGAATTCCGCAGCCAGGAATTCTGGGAGTTGAAGTCCACATATCTTAAAATGGCCAAGGTTGAGAAACACTGCACTAGAGTGTAACAAGCAACTACCATCAAGCTATGGATTCCCACAATATAGACATCCAGTTGAAATTGTGATGAGGAAAAAATAATAATGAAATGTAAACATTTCAGGAAACAATCCCCATCTTGTGTCTTGATGTCAGAAATTGGTATATAAGGCATGGAGTTTGCATCATGATGCCATAATGCATATTTTGTTATTTGCTACCCTTGATAACCACCAAAATGCCATGAATTCATATTTTCTGACACTTCATTCATAATTAAACCTATACTTTCAGTTTAGACATTTCATTCATAATTAAACTTTTACCTTCACTTTCCTGTATATATTTTTCAATGTCACTCTACAAGATCAGACCACCTTCTTCAGATCCATTAAATCCTTCCCCTTGCTCTGAGTTCCATAGACACACAATATATTAGTTTTTGTTTCATTCATTTTATTTGTTATTTCATGCTCTTTACCATTTACTTCTTTCTCATTCCAGGTTGCCATCTTCCATATCTCACGGTTATCACAAGATGGGCCCATCATTATTTTCTTCTGCACCTATCATGGCTTTGGTCATGTAATGCTTCTTAGTAAAATAGAGAAGATATAGGCTAGGTTATCAGCCTTCGTCATACCATGTAATGGATGAAACTGCCACTCACCTTAGGCACATTTGTCCTCTCTGCCACAAGCAAAATCAAAGCCTGTTTTTACTTCAAGCATACCCACATGATTCTACAGAAATTACAATCTCTAATCTAGAGACTACCATACAAAGGAACATATTATTACCCATATCTAACTCATTCAGAGATATATACAGCATACTGACCCATGCTCAGGATGAACAGTTTTTAGAAAATCCAACATTTAAATGTCATGCTTGATTGGGCCAAGTTTGCTCATCTAGACCAGTATCCTCTTTTAATATTGGTTAGTTTGGAGAAACCATCACCTCCCTCTCCCAACCTGCAACTCTCCCCATAACGAGGTAGTGAGGGACAGACCATCCCCTGTAGATACACTGGGTGGGTAGCTATTTAAATTGTAGATGCAAGAATTCTCAGAGGACAACTCAGAAAATGAATTGGGTTGAAGGCTGTTTATTTTCATGTAACCCTTTCAATCTCAGAAATAGGGCTTTTGGCAAAGCAAGAAACTCCTTCCTGATGCTTCCCCAAATCAAACATAACTTTCGTACAAGAAGTTATTCTGTGCCAGAAACAGGTCTTTGTGTCCTCTTGTCACAGAGGGTTGCATTATCCAGCTCTAACTGGTATTGCTTACAAGCTTCTGCTGATGGAAACCGACTTCCTTCACCTGTAGGCACTCATTCAAAGTTTACAACAGAGTCCAGACATGGGAAAACAGGGTGCTTTTCAGCAGGGTTCCTTAGAATGGCTCTGCTAACCTGAGTCAGATGTGCTCTGCAAAAAGATTTTGAGCAGCCTTGTCCACAGAATCCTTTCTTTCAATCAGTCAGCTCCTTTTGTAATCCTGCTCCCAAAACAAAGCAAAACTCACCCCTCTGATCCTCATTTGCCCTTGCTTCTACTGCCCACAACTACCAAGAGGGTTGGTTAACCTTGATTAGTTAAGACAGTTCAGCTGAATTTTGAGTGCACTGTAGTTTCCCTCAACCCAGGTAGCATCTACAGAAAAATGCCTGTGGTCCTTTAAAAGTCTGATACCGTTTAAGGGGAGTGAAGACTTTGAAAGACTTATTAACCCTGTTATTTGTTCCAGGGCAATGTTAGCCAGCATAATCTCTTAATGCTTTGGCACCAGGACTGCTTTTCATGGTCATGAGTAAAAAGGCCAGAATCTTTAGTTGATCCTTTCATTGTACAGTCTATTTCTTAGAAGGCTATGTCTGGAGACATTTCATTCCCCAAATGCTTGACATGTTTAAAGTATGCAGGTTTTGTAAAACTGAAAATATTGCAAGTCACAAGAAGAAAGAGACAAATCAGTTCATTTCTAGTCCATGTAACATCTGTTTTCACTCATCAGTCTGTTCCATCATCTGTTCCAATTAATCTACACATTTCTTTTGCTTCTGTCACAAACTCTGTGTTTTTGTTACTATTTAATCTGCACATTTATCCCCCCACGTATTTTCTAAATTATCTAGAATATATTTCACATGGGATGTCTACAAATAATGATCATAAAATGTAAAAATAAATGGTTGAATGTTTTCTGAGCAGGATAATATGCTGATCTTATTTTACCATACTGTCTTAGATATCTACTGAAAAGGTCTTCTATGTTTATTAGGATTACTCTAAGAAAGCAGATATACGTATCCAAAAAGATTCAAAATTATTCTAGTTGTTTGGGAAGGAGGAAGTGAAGGAAGGAAGGAAATTACTGCTAAGAAGAACCCTTAAGAGATAATAATGTGGTTCTTCAATCAGATGGCAAACTTGTATTTGAGCAGGATTTTTGTATTGGGGAATGACTAACTTTGTTGGAGCAGATTTTAACTCCTTTTATTTCCTTTTTATTGATGGTTTGGCACATTAAAATTTTGTATTTACATGAATGTTATTACTGAAGCACCTAACTGACCTTGGTTGATCACAAAAGCTAAACTGGGTTAGACCCAATTAATACTGTCTTGGATGGAAGATTACCTAGGAATCATAAGGCTGTTGTCTAGAGACGATAGTTGAAAAAAATATCCCAGAAGAAAGCAATATCAAATAATTTCTCTGCATTGCCAAGAAAATTGCATGGATGCACTTCTGAGGGGTCAAACTCAATTCAGTGGCACTTTTACCTTTTTTAAAATGATTCCTGGGTTCCATTTTTGTAGAAAGTGAACACATCATTCAATAAAAAGTTAGATAGCAGCCTTATTTGTCTTGCAACTCTGTTATTCTTATTAGAATCCTGAATATAAACTAAAGTCTGGACATAAATACTAATGATTGGTATTTTGTTTTTAAAAATCAGATTTTTGGGGTCTGTTTTTAAATATACATTTCAAATGTTGTTGTTTATTCGTTTAGTCACTTCCGACTCTTCGTGACTTCATGGACCAGCCCACGCCAGAGCTTCCTGTCAGTCGTCAACACCCCCAGCTCCCCCAGGGACAGGTCCATCACCTCTAGAATATCTTCCATCCACCTTGCCCTTGGTCGGCCCCTCTTCCTTTTGCCTTCCACTCTCCCTAGCATCAGCATCTTCTCCAGGGTGTCCTGTCTTCTCATTGTGTGGCCAAAGTATTTCAGTTTTGCCTTTAATATCATTCCCTCAAGTGAGCAGTCTGGCTTTATTTCCTGGAGGATGGAGTGGTTTGATATTCTTGCAGTCCAAGGCACTCTCAGAATTTTCCTCCAACACCACAGTTCAAAAGCATCGATCTTCCTTCTCTCAGCCTTCCTTATGGTCCAGCTCTCGCAGCCATATGTTACTACGGGGAACACCATTGCTTTAACTATGCGGACCTTTGTTGTCAGTGTGATGTCTCTGCTCTTAACTATTTTATCGAGATTTGTCATTGCTCTTCTCCCAAGGATTAAGCGTCTTCTGATTTCCTGACTGCAGTCAGCATCTGCAGTAATCTTTGCACATAGAAGTACAAAGTCTTTCACTGCTTCTATGTTTTCTCCCTCTATTTGCCAGTTATCAATCAAGCTGGTTGCCATAATCTTGGTTTTTTTGAGGTTTAGCTGCAAGCCAGCTTTTGCACTTTCTTCTTTCACCTTCATCATAAGGCTCCTCAGTTCCTCTTCACTTTCAGCCATCAAAGTGGTATCATCTGCATATCTGAGATTGTTCATGTTTCTTCCAGCAATTTTAACTCCAGCCTTGGATTCCTCAAGCCCAGCATGTCGCATGATGTGTTCTGCATACAAGTTGAATAGGTAGGGTGAGAGTATACAGCCCTGCCGTACTCCTTTCCCAATCTTAAACCAGTCTGTTGTTCCGTAGTCTGTTCTTACTGTTGCTACTTGGTCGTTATACAGATTCTTCAAGAGGCAGACAAGATGACTTGGTATCCTCATACCACTAAGAACTTGCCACAATTTGTTATGGTCCACACAGTCAAAGGCTTTAGAATAGTCAATAAAACAGAAATAGATGTTTTTCTGAAACTCCCTGGCTTTTTCCATTATCCAGCGGATATTGGCAATTTGGTCCCCAGTTCCTCTGCCTTTTCTAAACCCAGCTTGTACATCTGGCAATTCTCGCTCCATGAATTGCTGAAGTCTACCTTGCAGGATCTTGAGCATTACCCTTACTGGCATGTGAAATGAGTGCCACTGTTTGATAGTTTGAACATTCTTTAGTGGTCCCCTTTTTTGGTATGGGGATATAAGTTGATTTTTTCCAATCTGATGGCCATTCTTGTGTTTTCCAAATTTGCTGGCATATAGCCTGCATTACCTTGACAGCATCATCTTGCAAGATTTTGAACAGTTCAGCTGGGATGCTGTCGTCTCCTGCTGCCTTGTTATTAGCAATGCTTCTTAAGGCCCATTCAACCTCACTCTTCAGGATGTCTGGCTCTAGCTCACTGACCACACCGTCAAAGCTATCCCCGATATTGTTATCCTTCCTATACAGGTCTTCCGTATATTCTTGCCACCTTTTCTTGATCTCTTCTTCTGCTGTTAGGTCCTTGCCATCTTTGTTTTTGATCATACCCATTTTGGCCTGGAATTTACCTCCAATGTTTCTAATTTTCTGGAAGAGGTCTCTTGTCCTTCCTATTCTATTGTCTTCTTCCACTTCCACACATTGCTTGTTTAAAAATAATTCCTTATCTCTTCTGGCTAACCTCTGGAATTTTGCATTTAATTGGGCATATCTCCCCCTATCACTGTTGCCTTTTGCTTTCCTTCTTTCTTGGGCTACTTCTAGTGTCTCAGCAGACAGCCATTTTGCCTTCTTGGTTTTCTCTTTCTTTGGGATGTATTTTGTTGCTGCCTCCTGAACAATGTTGCGGACTTCTGTCCATAGTTCTTCTGGGACCCTATCTACTAAGTCCAGTCCCTTAAATCTATTCTTCACCTCCACTGCATATTCCTTAGGAATATTAGTGAGCTGATATCTAGCTGATCTGTGGGTCTTCTCTAATCTCTTTAGTCTGATCCTAAATTGTGCGATAAGAAGTTTGTGATCTGAACCACAGTCAGCTCCAGGTCTTGTGTCTACCGACTGTATAGATGTCCGCCACCTTTGGCTGCAAAGGATGTAGTCAATCTGGTTTCGGTGTTGTCCATCTGGGGAAGTCCATGTATAAAGCCGTCTCTTAGGTTTCTAGAAGAGAGTGTTTGTTATGCACATTGAGTTGTCTTGGCAAAATTCTATCAGCCTATGTCCTGCTTCGTTTTGTTCACCCAGGCCATGCTTACCTGTAATTCCAGGTGTCATTTGACTGCCCACCTTAGCATTCCAGTGTCCCGTGATGAAAATAACATCTCTTTTAGGCGTGTTGTCCAGTAGGTGCTGCAGATCCTCATAGAACTGCTCTACTTCAGCTTCTTCAGCATCTGTGGTTGGGGCGTATATTTGGATCACTGTGATACATTTCAAATAGCATCACCCAAACATACATTTTAAGCCCATTATGATAAGGGTGTTCCTTTTTTCTTCTTTGTGTTGATAATAATGCTGATAGATAAATAAATGTCAATCAGTTCATCTATTCAGGAGAAATTGACCATTTCAAATAATAACAGGGGAGAAAAGGATGGATTTTTTTCTAGCAATCCTAGTCCCCTGGGCACAGGACAGAGATGGCATTCATCACTCTTGTTAATAACCTTTGACAGAACCCAGTGGAGGTAACATTCCACTCCTACTCCTATTAGGTCTCTTGGTAGCCTTTGATATCACTGATATCAAAGTGGGTAAAACAATTGGCTCAGTGGTCCATCCCCTGTGAGTCATTGTTGAGTTCAGTTCTCTCCCCACTTCCGTTTTACATTTACATGAAGCCACTGCAAAAGGTCTTCTATCAATTTGGGGTATGGTATCATCACTACATCACTACCTTGGGCTGCACTGGAGATGCTGTCTGTCTTCACCCAGTCTCTAGAGGCTATCACAGTCTGGAATTAAACCAGCTGAAACTGGACCTTAGCAAGACAGAGCTGCTGTTGGTTCATCATGGCTCTCTTAAAGCTCCAGTGTTGTCAGTGAGGTGGTATGCCCATTGGAAAACTGTTCTGTGACCTGGGTATTCTTCTAATTCCAACTTCTGGGCAGGGGAAGGCCATAGCTAGGTTGGCCTTTGCCAGCTCCCATCAGTGTGCCAGTTTCAGCCCTACCTGGAGGTAGAGGATCTTGCACAGTGATTCATGCCCTCATCACTATGTGATTGAACTACTGTAATGTAGTCCATTCAGGGCTGCTCTGAAGATCATGCAAGAGTTTTAGTCAGTCCTTAAGTCAGCAGTCCAGTTATTGTTTAGCGCATGACACCAGTGCTATGGACCCTTCACTGTCTTCCTATTTGCTTCAGCAGCAGTTCAAACTGCTGGTTTTAACCTACAACAGCCCTATCTGGCTTAGCACCAACCTACCTTCAGGAGCATCTCCAGCTGGAATTAGCCCTCCAGACTCATAGTTTCTGGAAGGAACTGCTTATAGTCCCCCACTACAGCAGTGTGAGGTGGCTGAAATACATTGCCATTATTATCCAATGGTCATACTTTCAAAAAGCTTCCCAGTTGGTAAGACCCCCATAGTGTTAAAGACTCAACTGTCAGAGTGCTAGAAAGCGTTTGGCCCAAGAGAGCAGAAAAATCACACACCAGGCATTTCTATAAAAATAAATTTATTTACGGAAAGCACAAAAACATATTTTCAAGCTGTGTGTTCACACGCGTTCAGAGAGGACTGGGAAGAGAGGCTGTGCTGGAGGGCTACAAAAGCAAAACTAAAACCAGTCCAGGCAAGCTGCCCTCCCCCAGGCAATGCAGCTATTAACATCCAAATTGAGGACAATTACGTTTGACCTCTTCACCCTGCCAATACTTAAGAAAGTACTCAATTGCCATGGTAACCTAGTGGCTTGGTCTGGGCAAAAAACAAAGAAATGCCAATATCAACTGTTCAAGATGGCTTAAAATAACTGATGGTTTAGATTTAGAAGTTATCCAACTCAATAAGACCCTGGATGATCTGTGAATGTCTGTATTTTGTATTTCCTATTGATTTATTATCTGCTGGATTGTCAGAATAGTAGGGATTTCCCTCCAGAATCTGGGCAGCTACTGGCAGTGGCTACAAAGCTGTATGGTTCACCAGTTCCTGTTACATCATCTCATGGTAATCCATTCCTTAAATTGGAAGTGAAATGGCCACTAAGCAAACATGTGACTGAAAGAGAGAGAGAGAGAGAGATGCTGCAAAATCACTGATTGCTGTCGTCTCTTTCAGATAAAGATAAAGTTCTCTTATGCAGTCACACCAGCATTATTCCCATTCTGATATGCCTTGTCAGGTGTAGAAATGTGGTTGTAACGGCACACATTGGTCGGAAAATGATTTTTTAAATTTACTTATTACGGTCGTATTTGTGAACAGTCGCTAAACAAGGAGTGGCTGTAATCCACAGAATGCCTCCGGGAGGGAGGGGCAAGGTCACTGAATGCAGTGCATTATGGAGAAAATGTCTTTATAACCTATAAATTGAAATGAGATTTTAATGAACTTTTATTAAGTTTCTCTAAATTGTTGATCTAAATCAAAACAAGACTGCTGGATGTTGATTTTCAGCAGTTTATATATGATGCTTAAGACACCTCCCTGATTGTCCAATTGAGCATGGAATCTGTAAATATTGCCTACATAATTCTGTTGGTACTCTGTACATTAACTACAGAGGACGAGGAGGAGGATCTAGATGAAAGGGCTGCTTAAAGCCACTGAGTCTATCCCTCCTCCTCATTTCAAGAATCTCCCTGACAGATGACTGTCTAGCTTCTGCTAGAACAATTCTTTTGAAAGAAAACCCACAATCTCACTGGGTATTCATCTATTGGACTGTCCTTACTAAGGCAATCCTCATTTAGCGACTGCCTTGTACAGCAACCATTAGCAGTTACGTTGGTGATGACTTTGCAGGTCTGTAAAGCAAAGGAAAGCTGAAGTAAGATAATAAGCACAGTTGTGTTTACTTAGTGACTGCTTCACTTAACAACTGAGTTGCCAGTCCCAACTGTGGTCACTAAACAAGGACTCCCTGTATTATAATTTTTTTTTCCTAACATTTTATTGGAATCTGCCTTTCTGTAACTTAAATCCATTATTTCTTCTCCTGCACTCTGGAACAAAAGAGAACAGATTCTGATTCTCTGTGTGACATCCTTTCATATATTTGAAGAGTTTGTCATATGCTTCCCATGAGAATATACTTCCTAGATAAGTCCAGTTTCCACTTACTTGATTTTTCTTGTTGCCATTCTTTGCTTTGGCTCCAATTTTAGAGGTGTGGTAGTGGTAGTAGCAGTGTAGCAGAATTAGTGGATTAATTTTTGGTCCTCCAAGAATTCTCCTTTCCCTTTATCAATATCTTGACAAATGTTTCTCCATTGGAAATTTCCTTCCACCAATGTCTTGACAGCATCCCTGTAAAATATTTAGCATACTATCAGCATTCATCTACTGTCACACAAAGAGGAACTGTCTGCCACCTTGGCTGAAACTAAGGACAACACTCTGTCAAAGCTAATAGCATGCCGGTATTGCCAAACCTGGAGCAGCCCCCAGTTCCCCAGAAACCAGATCAGTCCATTACCAAAACAAGAAAGAGTTCAGCTGTCTCTCCTGCTCAAAACAGAGTGGCTTTTAGCCCTTTGAATCAAGCAAGCAGGGAAGAGAGGCATAAGAAGTTGAATATTGATTTCACCATAATCACAGCTCTCACCTGGTACACAGCAATCACTGGAATTGGTTCATAATGGCTTCATAGCTTTTCTCCAATAAACTACTTATCTGAGTTTTGTGTCTTTGGACCTCTGTTCCAGAAGTTTTTGACTTGTCCACCTAGAGAAGCTTGGCATAAGGTTATTTGTGAATGATGTAGTATTTACAAATGGGAATGAACTCCATTCCTTCTTCACCGGTCATTTAAATAATGAGCACAGAATTTGGGGCTTTGGGAGTCATCATCCCAATATGTCAGTTTGTGTCAGAAAAGTGATCAGCACAAGAACAAAAGAGTGATTGGTGAAGTAATTCTGGTTGGTGCTCTGCAGCCTTCTCTAACTGTTTAATAAGGTAGATTTCCATAAATGGAGAGACTGAAGGGAGAGAAGCATAAATTTAATGTCAGGAGGAAATAATGGTGTCTTCTGAGAGAATCCCTAATTACATCAATCAAAAGTCTTTAAACAACTGACTCTCCAGATGCAGCCTCAGGGCAGGGCAGATTGATTGTAATCAAGGCAATTTCAGGCATGTCTAAATCTACTAGGAAGAAAAAATTCACAGACCAATCCCCCTACAAATGCAGGTTAATTGCTTGAAATAGCCAAATATTATTGATGTAGAGCTACATGGATCTTTAATAGCATAAAAGGGAAGTTAATTATAACTTCATAGATGCATATTCTGAAAGAGAATAGCATGATGGATATATATGTGTATAAGAATGGATAGCTGTATGTATACAAACATGCTTAAACACAACTGTAATGTACTGTACTTTAAAGCAGTACATTATTTAATGGGAAAGTATATGTACTTTTAAGTACATATACATGTGCTTAAATATATGGTGTTATATGCAACTTTCCTAAATAAACAGATTCCCTTCTTTGGGGTTATTTTGTTTCTATTTTTGTTTCTTCCTTTTTAACTACATCAGTTGCCCAGAGTCATTTGGCAGTCCAAATCTAGAAAGATGGAGAGAGAGAGAGATAATACAGACAGACACACCGACAGAGAGAGAGAGAGATCCTTTTCCAGGAATATATACAAAGAAGATTAAATCAATGCAGTGCATGACTTCATATCAGAAGTGTTAATCTGTACCCATCCCAATATTTGTACTCATCCCAATGTTTTTCTTCTTTCATCCATTATGGAAAGACATTCTGCAGCACTTGAATGTCCACATAGCCTTAGCTTTGACTGCCCTTCTGGGTTGAATTAACAATGTTCAAATGATTTTATCCAATTGCTGCAGTTTTCTTGCAATTTTATTAAAATGGGATCAAAAATATATCATCTGCAGAATTTTGTCTGCTCCCTTACAAATCCAGGTAACTTATGCTTTCTTGGCTTGAATTACATAGCAGAAGAGAAGTCAAATGACCTTCAAAGTCTACCACTCTCATATAATCAAGTTTACCAATGACAGGACAGAGCATACAAATCAAATCAGGCTAGGATCTGTTGCAGGACTGCCAAATAATTAATGTTTTCATTAATGGGGAAATTATGCTTCTTCCTAATTATACTTATGATTACCAAAGTATTAACATCCTGAAGAATGTTAGATGATGATGATGATGATGATGATGATGATGATTTACTATCTCTTACTATCATTCTTCTTCATTAACATTTATAGTTTCTTTATCACCATTTTTGTTCTTAAGTTTAAAAAGATAAGACATTTTTTTCAGGCTGTCAAAATGGAATTCAAAATACATTTCTTTTGCATATGAGATTAGAAAGATTAGGTTGGTGTAGCTGTTCTGTAAGCTACACGGCTTGGTAGTTTACAGAATAGTCCTAGTCCCCTGACTGGCTGGAAGGAAGAGGTTAGCATGAGAGGGAAGTACCCCTTTCACACCATGAAGGGAGGTGTCCTGTTCAGACTATGAGACAGCCATGGCAGATTTACTAATAAAATTCTTTATTGAATTAACTATTTACGATAGCAAAAGTTCTTGCAATAGATTAGACTGTATAAATCAATCAAGTCCACCCAGGCGGCAAGGGACACTCAGGCAACACTGCAGGGTCAGACCATGGCAAGACAGCAAGGCAGAACTCAGCCAATCCTCTGACTGAAGTTGCAAGACTGGAAGGAGCTAGAGTGCATGGCAAAGGAGAGGCTGGACACTCAGATTTGCGGCCTGGCATGCAGGCTGGATCAGGCTGGTACACAGAAGCTAGACAAGGCTGGGCTGAAGTATCTAGGCAAGGCTTGGTCCTGGAGACAAGACTGGACTTAGCTGGAATATCTAGGCAAGGCTGGGCTCTGGAAGCAAGGCTGGACTGGACTGGAGCATCTAGGCAAGGCTGAGATCTGGAGGCACACCCAAATAGCACTGGAATGACACAGCAAGGCTTGGAGCTGGACGAGAGGCTGTGCTCATCGGGGATGGCAAGGAGAGGCTCAACTGGAGTAACTTGTGCAGGAAGCAGGTCTGCAATGGCAGAAGGCGCTGGCTGTGGTTCCACACTGGCTACAGGCAAGGCCTCTGACACAGGTAAGGACTCTTCCACAGGTGCTGTGAGCTTGAAGGATCGGTTGTCTCCGGCAGCTTGCTCTTGGCACGCCTGCCTTTTTATTCACTCCGTTTCCCTTTAGCAGCTAATCAGGCTTCTTCCTCTTTCACACGCTTCTCTGCTCTCCTCCCTTGAGCACTGACTGGAGGCTTCAAACCTCCCTCTGGAGTTTGTCCAATCAATGTCTGCGATTCCTCCCGCTCTGCTGAGTCACTTCTCGGTTTTGATTCTTCAAGTCCTTCCTGTAAAGTTTTGTTTTCCCCTTCTGACTCCGGATAAGTTTTACTTTCAGAGTCAGAAGCAGGCTCAAACCTCACAGGAGGGGACTTTTCAAGTCTCAGTTGGAGATAGCTTTGGATGCACTGAATCAAACTCCTTTCATTCCCCTGAGAGTAATAGCCTTGTTCTACCTATTAGCCTAGATTCAAGAACCCTTCCAATATAATGACAATAGTGGAACCAGCTCCAATTCTTCATAAGTAGGGGATACCATCCTAGATCCTAAATACTATTCCAACCTTCCCCAGCCTGGTTGCCTTCCAGTTATAAAGACTTCAACTTCTAGTATTCTCAGCAATTTGCCATGCTGGCTGGAATTCTAGGAGCTGAAATCCACACAGCTGAAAGGCAGAGGTTGGAACAGGCTGCCCTCTCCCATAAATTTGAGCAAAGTTCATCTGTCCTGATTTTGAGACATGAATTATGGATTGCTTTACTGAGCTATGATCTGGAATTAGATTTGTCTCTTTGTCCCCTGAAAGAACTGGTAATGATAAAAAAGGTCTAATATAGAACCTTTAAAGTTTAATATAGGACTTGAGGCGCTTCAGTTCAAATTATAAAACCCTTTCAGTTATTGTAGGCCAGAGGTGGAATCCTTGGCTATAGGGTTGCTGTCCCTGGTGCTGAATCTAGAGTAGACCTATTAGCGGGCACTTATAAAAGTACCCAGAGCCATGAAACTGCTAGTTCCAGACATACTACTATGAGCCATCTCCTATCTGAATTATTTCTTGCTGGCAAGATAATATTCAAAATTTCCTCTATTATTGAAACAAAGTGAGAAGGTTCCCAACAAGTGAGTTGGGAAAGAAATGCGTAACAATAACAAATAATGATTCATGGAATGTACTAGTCAGATAATATCCAATGTATGCTTGTGGCATCTACCCAATGCAGATGTAAAAAGGAAAATACTTTGCCACTCATTCATTCATTCATTCATTCATTCATTCATTCATTCATTCATTCATTTTAAAATACTTATATAGCTGTACATATTGTAACAACAACCCTGGGTAGTGCACAAAGCAGTACAAACAACAGAAATCCCCAAACCAAAAATAAAATCAGTAAAAACTCTATAGTTAGAAGGAACTTCTAAAATGTGTCTTAACAAGGACCATGCAAATGTTGGAAGGAAAGTTTAACCTAAATAATAATAAAACCATTATGGCAGTAAATAAATCAACAGGAGGAAAACACCTTTTGATCATCTGCTCTGATTTATATGAATCTATAATCTTTTGGAAAAGGCAGATTGTCCACTATTTCATTTCCCATGCCTATCAACACATAAACATCAGTGTTACCTTTTGATAGGGCTGAGGCCAAAGTGGACAGCAGCAGAGAGTATCTTTTAAACAAAAAGGTGCTTTTTCAAGAGTTGCTCAAAAAGTAGGCACACGTATTAACTCATTCTGGGCTGATTTAAGAAAGCCAGGTCTTACTCACAATTGACTTCATGAGAGCATAAAGCTGACTTTCATTCACAATTGACTTTATGGCATCATAGCCAAATATTATTCCCATTTGGCTAGGAAGAGCTATATGACTGCTGGTAGGAAGAAGATGGCACCTTGCTGTATGCAGTGGTGTTAAGAAAACCATAGATTGGATAAAATAATGACAGGATATAGGTAAACAAAAAAAACCTCTTGAATGTCTTGCTCCAAATAAAATTAGCTCTTGTCACAGAATTTCCATCTACTGCTTTCTAAAAGATCAACTGTTCTAACTCTTGGGGCCAGCCCAAGTGTTCAAGAAGGAGCCCTTTAATGTTGCTGATGAATGCAACTGCAAATCAGTAATGTTGTCCCAAGGTCAGGCACCTCCAATTAGTGTTTCTACAATTTCAAGGTATGAATTGCCCTCATATTTCAATATGGCAAAACTAGGACTTGGTTTATTAAAACAATCACTCACATATTAATCATGTTTCCTGTTTTCTACCCAAGCAGAAATAAAAGCTTTTGTAAAAGAAGGGTTCTAGCTACCCTGTAACTTATCAGCTCCTCTCTCAAGGGATAAAATTGGCAGCCAAAAATAAACTCAGCCCACTCACTGCTGACGAACATTGACGGAGCAACACATGCTGAGCGTTTTATGAGTCTGCTGCATAAAATGAAATGTGCACAAAGTCACATGGGAGGAAGACTGTGGCCAATCAAACCTATTCTTTTTGAAGTGTGGTTGTCAGCTGATGGCCAAAGATAGGTTAAGACAGGCAATTCTTGGCTCACAGCAAGGAACTAAGCAAAATCTGCCATGGATTTCCATTCATGCAAAATGGTGTGATCCTCCCATACTAAATCCATTGCATGGAGGACAGGAATGCACAAAATCCTAGAGTACCATTAATTCTCTGATCCAAAATCTTACATATATATAATTGAACCCTAACCCTAATCCTAATGTGTGTGTGTGTGTGTGTATATATATAGTCACACACAACATTAAGGGCAGCTGTATCAAAAGAGTGCTTTTGTACTTTTTTGTAAACAAAGTAATTCACAGAAAATGTGAACAAATGGAATAAGAAGCAAATTGAGGTCATGTGGGACTGATTTGCACATCTCTAGCTCACCAATGTAAAGTTCAGGGTGAAAGAAGACCAATAATTGGAATACTAAAAATGCTGCTGCAGTCAAGATTGTGCCAACCCTGTATTTCGCAGATTGAAGGTAGAGACATTGCTTGCAGCTATTCGTGTCTCATTTGTACTTTCACATCACTTGAACTGCTGCAGAGGGAATATGCTGTGGTTGTCTGCTTTTTTTTTTTTTTTTGGTGCAATTGTAGCTTGCTGGGATTATGGCAAATGGTCAAGCACATCATGGAAACCATTCTACACATGTGATTCCTGCAGCATTTGTACCCAAAAGAAATCTAGGTATCATTTCAGACATGTTGACAGGCAGTGCATACTGACAAATTAAGAATCTTCCAAACTTAGATAATCAGAAACATCAGATTAGATGTATCAGATACTGTAATTGATGTATACAATTTCCCCATTTGGTAAATGCACCACAATAAAAGCTAACTGACAGGTCTTAGGATAGTTAGTGGTGGTATCTTGGCTTTCTACGTGGACATCTTGGAGAAAAAGAAATCGCTAGATCAGTGTTTCTCAACCTTGGCAACTTTAAGATGTGTGGACTTCACCTCCCAGAATTCCCCAGCCAGCCATGTTAGAGATTAACAAACTGGGATATAGCTAGCAAAAGAAAGGAAAATGAGACAACCTGAGGCAGGAAATACAAGCTATAGTCTGTTCCAGGATTTGGGAGAGGCAGATTTAAGGACAGAAAGAAAGCACATAACAAACATTTGGTAGTAACATGTCTGAGGAATTATCTTCTTTTAATGATCCAACCCCTCTCCTGAAGTCAAGTGGAAATTTGCTGTGTGTTCCTCATACTGCTGGGCACCCATGACCTTTCAAATTTTTCCACCAAATTTCTTGGCAGAGACATTGGATGGACAATTTCTCCAGTAGGATTCCTAAAACATTTTTTTCCTGGTGAGGACTGCCCTCTAGCAGTAACAATAGCAACAGTGAAAAAGTCTGATTGGAGACGTTCCCTCAAGATGCCTTTCCTTGGGACTGGATTGAAGCATCAGAAGCCAATGAGGTTATAGACTGCTTGAAGGTGACTGGTAATCAGTGCAGCACTCAAGTAGAGGTGTTACATAGGTGTTCCAAGGCATGCCCATAACTACTCAAGCCATTATGTTCTGGACCAGCTGTAGCTTCTGAAAGCTGTTCAAGGGCAACCCCATATAGAGTATGTGGCAATAATTCAATCAACCATTTAGTCCAACAACCATTCCTTTTGGCTGTTTTTGACCATGCTTACGTTATTTTACTGGGCAGTAAATCATGCAAAGCACTTCTTTCACTACCAGGTGTTCCTCACACAACCAGGAGAGCCTGGGATGATGCAGTAGTTATAGCTTTCAACTGATTTTTGCTTCTATCACCTTCTTTTCCTCCCCTCAACCAGGGTTATAAGAGAAAGGCCAAAAGCAGGAAAGTGCTTTTCCCACCCTTAAATCTGCATTTGTTAATCAGTCTTAGATTTAACTAGGCTTCAAGGAAAGGCTATGCAGATGTGACATAATCTCAACATATATGAATTTGCCACCTTTCCTCAGAAAAGCATACAGGGAAGCAAATTCTAAGATAAGACATAGGATGATAGATCCCACCTTGAGATGGTTGGGGGAGATCTCCATTCTACCCCATGCAACAAAGCAAACCTGAATTCCACATGGCCTGTTTTCTTAGGTGTGTTCTCTTTAGTATGCGAAGCACATGATTTTCAATTCTGCCAGTCCAGTTCTTTAAAGTGCAGTGGCTTGAATTACCACCTACTGGTCTTTCTTTTGGGAAAGAGAGAGAGGAAATCTTTGATTTCAGCAATTTTCTTATGAATCATTAAATAAGCTCATAGATGGCAGGAAGAGAACTTCAGTTGAATGAAATTAACCAGGGTAGTGGAGCAGGTAGCATTTGTTCTTTAGATAGCAGATAAGTCTGCCTACAGCACGTCCCTTCAGCATCTCTCTATTGTCAGCAGTACAGAAGCCAACTTTTCTGAGTTAACCCATACACAGTCTGCCAAAGGTGGGCACAGACATTTTGGTCCCAACTGCCCTTCCTACAGGCATGGTGGGAAGCACATTTTCCTTAAGCATGAAGAATTGCTTTGCATTGATGGCCAAAGTTCAAAGAGTAATCCATCCTCTTACATGTGTGCAACATTCTCAGGCTAAGAGTTGCACTTGGTGTTAGGGTGATGTCTCAAAGAAGTCAGAAGGGCCAGGATAAAAAGGGATTGGGGGCATCTTTTTTTAAAAAAAGTACTATTTTAAAAACAACTTTAGTGAAAGTGTTGAGTGTACCTAAATATAAACTTAAATTTAATTGAAAGGAGCACTTTCAAACATGTAGCCCTCAGGCCATGGGTTGTTTAGCCTTGTTCCAAATAGTCTAGATGATGTTTGCTTCTGGAAGCACATTGTGCATTTGGGAAAGGATGATAACAACTCAACATTCAAAAGTAAGCAAAGTACTCTAGATTTAGAATATTTTCTATCCTTTTGTTTTGTTTGCTCCATGACTTAATACTCTAGGGTGTATTAATAAATGTGTCTAGAATTTCTTTCTGAGATTGATCTTTTGTTCTTGGATATATAGCCATAATTGTCTGTGCTTATAGGTAATAATGTAGGGGTAGGAAGTAGAAGCTTTCTTTTTTTTCCCCCAAGTAATTTTATTAAAGATTATAATTATGATAGTAAAAACTAATACAAACTAAAAGAAAGATAGAAAAATGGAAAGAAAGAGTAAAGGGTACAAAGGGAAAAAATAGGAAAGACATAAAGAATAGAAAGAAAAAAAGAAAAGAAAGAATATAGTAAAGAGAAAGAAAAATATAAAGTGGGGGAGATGGGCGGTGGTAGAAATATGATAAATAAAATAAATAAAATAAAGTGACTTCCCACCTTCATCACAACAAGTATAAACAATTTTAATAACTTATCACCTTCTCTTAAAATACAATAAATGATCTCTTCTTCCCATATCCCATCTCTTATCCATAAACATATCCACAAAGCATTGTCATTTCAGTCCTGGTGTCAGCAAAAGTCCATTAAGGGTTATCAGAGATAACAACATATCTATTTTAACCTTGATCAAATAAACCAACTTTATATTCCTTCCTTTTACTTCTAACAATCTGCTATTAGCGTCTGCTGTTCTCTCTTAGCCTTATATATTTTTTTAATTTTTAATAATAGTTGTTTTTATATATTAATTGTTTCTTAATCTTGTTGTACACCACCCAGAGTCACTTGCTCATGAGATGGGTGGCCATATCAATTTGATGAATAAATAAATAAATAATCTTTAGTCCAATCAAATAATATCATAGAACTTGATTTCTTTTCATTTCTTCTTTGTCCCTTCTCATGAGATTCTTCAAAGCTTTAACCAGTGTCCAGTATAAAAAAAATTATTCAGGTCACTCTCTTGGTTTATTATTTGTATGTCCTTTTTAATTATTAAAACACCAGCCATTTTCTTTTGTATGTCCATATAACATCTTTTTCTATGTCATTCTTGTAGCCTGTCATCTGTAAATCCACTTTTAACTCAGTCTCTGTCTTGTCAGGTAAAACCTGTTCCTCTTCCATAACATCTTTAAACACAGTCTATCCATAGAGGCAGACATCACTGTTGACATTTTTAATATTAATTTCTGACTCCATTTTTCAAAAGTATCCTTAAATACTTCCAGTGTTAGAATGTTTTGTGCCATTCTGTTACTGTTAGTCAAGTGTATCTGTTCTTCCCCTTTAATTGAAAACTTTAGTTCCCTCTAGTGTCCAATTTTTAAAATCTTGTGTGTGTTTTTTAATTCAAAACAAAAGCATTTTCCCATGGGAAGGATTCTTTATAATTAATTCCCAAATCTTATTTCAAATCTATCTGGAGCCTGAGTCAGTTTGTAACTTTCTAAAAACAAAGTTTTAATCACCTTTTGCTGTGATAAAAAAAATATTTAAGTCCTTAAATTTGTATTTAAACTTCTTTCACTAAGGATTGAAGGAAACTCACCTGGTGCTATAAAAAGTTGTCAACCCAAAAGTTCCTAATAGCTGAAAAGCTATTAACAAGCAATTTCCAAAAATGATTAGAAAAGGAAGTATGCCAACCCAGTGTCCATAAAGGCGCCGACTGCAGTTTAAACAAAGATGCCTTTCCCTCATCTCCCAGAGATCTAAACCCACTGGAGACCACAGTCTTGTGGTCTCCTTGTGAGGAGCAACTGTCTGGAGCTCTTGTAGGTGGTCTGAAGTCTTCTCCTTTGTCTGGAGAGGTTCAAAGAGTTGGTCTACTTGCTGGTCTACTTGCTGGCTCTTCGTTCTTTGCTGTGGTCATTGGCTCCACTTTTCACGATGCCATCTTCAGTCTGCCATTTCTCCCTCTGGAAGTCCACGCAGGTTTCCCATACCTCCATCACCAGTTTAACTGCTTTGTTGTAATGCATTCTATCCATAAGAATTCATTCTATTATTATTTTATAATAATGAGAAATGTAGAGCCTTCCCATGGCTTATCTCTCTAACCTCTGCAGTACAGTTGTGTACAGAGGTGTGAAAGAATATCTGCAAGCGTGCATTGAAAAACACCCAGCAAAACATAGTGTGCTTTCATAGAGGTTGTGTTTGTGCAGCTTCTTAATGAGCTACAGGCATTTTTCTGTGCACATTGGTAAAACATCAGAGAGCTGTGATTCAGCTTTGGCATGCAATTATACTGTGCTTGGGTTTTGCAGGGATTTATCAGTGGGAAGATGAACTCTGGTGATGTGGGGGACAGAGACTGGAAGGAACTGCAAGTTCAAAGTTGTACAAGAACTACTGCACCTGTCCAGCTTTGGAAAGAAAATCAGGTATTTCCGAATTCCAGGGTGGCAATGATTGTAAGTTGAGAAACCTCTTAAGTTTAAACCAATTGGATGTTAACTATCTTTTATTTTATTTTATTTCTAAAATGTATACCTCCCTTTCAAAATCAGGTTTTCCCATTACATCTAGTTTGGCTACAAGGAAAGATTGGCAAGCCATGGATTTAAAGAGAAAAATGCCAGAAACATGGTGCTAGGCTGAAAGCAGTTAGTCAGTGCCAAATGCCTCCATTTTAATAAAGGCCACAGGTCCCCTCTAGGTCTCCAGTTTGTTTTACAGCCAGCTAATTCTCCTCCACAATTCTACTAATGGACTGAAGCATAAATGTGGGCAATTAGCTTGCTGTAAAAAAGCTAAGCCAAGTTGTTATCAAGAGTAAATCCAACAAAGATATCCATCAACATCCCCTGTTATAGTGCACAAATGAAACATCTGAGATAATCTCTGATGCAATGTAAACATGGCCAACTACAAGCATTTAATTACTTTTTCATTCATTTTCTTGTCTCAATTAGTTTTCCTACATGTATCTCTTCCATCGGGATGTTCTTATGAAAAGTCTGTGGGCAAGATAAGAACTGCAATGGAAATTAAAAAGAAAACCCCAAAAGCTGCAAGAAATGCCTTCAAATACATTTATTAGGTAATGTTGCTTACTTGACAGCAACTAAATGCAAGAACAAAAAAATAATACCTTATTTTTCAAGAAAAATAGATACCACATCAGGTAAAATAAGACAGATGATCAAGCCAATTTAGAAGACAATGAGAACCCACAGGTTTGGTGCCCAGTGTGCAAGCTGGCATATGGTGGCATCTTTCCAAGTATAGATCCACTCCTGTTCTCACAAAGCACTCTAGTAAGATCACATACGCATGTGATGTCAGCAACCTGAATTAGCACCCTATTTTATTAGACTGTGATGGTGGTCTGGCCTTGAAGAAAATTAACTGAGACAGACTCCTCTGTCATGAATTTGTTTCCAAGTGAAATGGTATTCTTTATGAAATGATTCAGCATCCAATTTACAGAGTCTTCTAACGTCTGCCTTCAAATATTTCTCAGCTGAAAAATAACCTACAAAGGCAAATAATACGGCGTGCCATAAAAATATCCCAAACCATACCCAGAGCAATCACGAAGCTGTATCAGATACCTTCTGTACTAAGAAACCAAGCATGATAATCCCTGTAGACTATAGCAGCAGATGCCAAGGAGACTGGCAATGCAAATATTTCAGAATACCTCTGGGTGTGTTCGTGTGTCTGAGTCTGGGTTTGTGTCCTGGAGAAGAGCTATGGACAAAAAAAAAAGTGTCTGGTAAAGAGGCTGGCACAGAATCTTTCTTTTTTACATAACCGATTTTGCCAGTTGTGAGTGCATTCTTCCCCTTTCCCTTCCCTCTTCCTACAAATGCAAACAAGAGCTTGCGTTCATAAGTGCATTAATCTACAGCAAAAGCTTAACGGGAGGCAGCAGCTAGTGGATGAAACACGAAAACTCCACATGGTAAATAAGATGCAGCTTGTTAACAATAAGAATAATTAACCACTGGAACAGCTTGCCCAAGGGAAGTGGCAGATTTATCTGCCTTAAATGAAACTTGGATGTTTTTCTGAAGCAAAACAAGAGATGTCACATGTTTCTTTTACTGTACAGCATTCACAGAGAAATCTCAAAATCCAGACTTTGAGTTTCTTTGTGTCCCCCCCCCCCCCAGGAAGAAAAAATACCAAAAGGGATACAGAAATGGCATGTTATAGACAAAAGGTAATTTCGCCAAAAGGGGAAAATTGCAGTTCTGGAATGACCATATCTGGGGAGTCAAAAATCCAAATTATGTGACGAATAGGTGCATAAACAAAGAATCTTGAGATGCTGATTCCCCAGCACACTGCCCTAAGGAGACCCTAATCTGTTCTTTGTCATTTCTAATCATGGAACTGACTGCCCCAGCCATCATGCACCATAAAAGGAGGTGAGGGTTGTCCTCTGTTTTTTGCCTTTATATTTTAAATTACACTGGAATGGGTGGACTGACCATGTGGTTCACCATATGGTAAGGTCCCATGATCAGCCCAGGAAGTGGTGGAGGAGAGGTGTTACCTACTGAGTTTCCTACACTGCTGTGAGCATAGGGCCAATTTCAATGCTAAACAAAGAATTATGAAATACCCCCTTAATCTAATATTATGAATAAAGAAAGACCTAACTGCACTTCCTTGGAGTTTCAAAGAAAGGGTCAAACAGCAGTTGGACTTTCCTTTTAGCTAGATTTGTACCACTATAAAGTCAGTAGGAAAGAAACCCTCCAATTTATTTGTAGTATTATTGTGGCAGGATTTTAAAAAATATATTTATTCCAAATAGTGTTTGGCTATTTGTTGATCAGGTCATATTGATTTTCTCCCTCAGATTAATAGGTGTCCTTAGCTAGCCATGATGGCATCAAAATGGTGAAATGTGCATCATGACATCATGCCACATGCTCCATCCATTTGACTTTGTGTCACAAGGTTGTTTACAAGTACATAAAGGGAGGGGTTTGCATCGCAACATCACAACACACATTTTATCACTTGTCACCTTATCTCCCTCCATGACACCCATGCTCAGATTTAGACATCTAATTATTAGACCAGATCTAGCCATTTTTTTCATTTTGCAAGTTTTTCAATAAAAAAAATCAGCATTAATTTTTGTTAGCAAGTTTCCATGACATGAGTTTTACAACTACACAGTTTTCCTAAACATAGTTTTGAATGATATGATTTTTTAAAAGTTACTCTTGCATCAAAAATGATATTTTCAAGAATTTCCCAGATATATAACACATTTTCCAAATAAATTTTGAATGCTGACTATATTCTTTTTATGGATCACACCATTACAATCTGATTAAATACATAGTAGATTCCTTTTATATCTTTATTGCAGCCAAGCAATAAAGGCTGCAGGCAGGGAAAAACCACAGTAGCAAATGATGGCTAGGGATGGATTCACTAGAGGATGACCAAGGAGTCAAATCATATTAAACCAAAAAAGCAAATGTGTCATAAACAACCATGCTGGGGTTTCCTTTCTAATACAGAGATTTGCAAATTTGCTTGGGGCTTAATGCCTCTCTTGCTTATTTAAACTTCATTAGAATTATTTTTAGGAGGGTGAATTGACCGTTGGACATGTTTTGCTGATAATAAAGAAATCAGGGCTTTCTATATTTTCCCAGGGTAAACATATCTCATCAAGGAATGCTTTTTATGTTGTGTTCAGAACAACTGCATTTTATCTCTTCATTTTAATGCTCCAGTAAACTCACATTTATTCATTAACCAACAGGATCTTCAATAAACAACCTAAATAAACAGCACATTCTTTTATCGAATTAACTGTAATTCTAGTCCCCATCTCCAGTGTTGCCATGTATTTCATAAAAACATAAATCTGTAGATTTGAAAGAGACTACAAGGATCTTGTAGCCTAACCCTTTACAGTTTGCAGGAAAATCAGTTAAACTATCCATGAAGGTAGCTGTTCAGCTTCTTCTTAAAAACTGACCAGAGATGGTCAGAGAACTGAGCAGACTTTTGAATTATGGGCAGTTTTGAAGGGAGAAGAGAATTTCACTGAAATTCTCATTGGTGGAGTATGGTGTTCTTGCATGCCCTTACATTTATTTGGTGACCAGGTGGCCAAGGGCTATGTATGAAAGTCTTGCTTTTCATTGTAGATTCATGCCTATGGTGATTTGCAGCTTCCCTGGTTTCTTATAGTTCAATTAAAACCTAAAGTAAGACTTCAAAGGAACTCCTCCCTTTTCCAGATTGGGAAAATATGGGTAACCAGGGTGGCTTCGAGGGTGTAAGAAGATGTTCAAGATGTTCAACAGAAGAGAAACACAGTAGTGTTACACCCTAATCAAGGAACTATTAACTCAGGCAATCAACCAAGCAGCAAACAACAGCCCAATCAAAGAACTCCCAAGGAGAGAACAACACCCCTACCAACACAAGCAGGGCAAGCCACCGTATATAAACTGAGAGCAAGGCCCACTCCCTCTTCACACTGAAGATGTTGCCTAGTCTGGCAAGGAAATGCCTGCAAGGAAACAACAAGGCTCAGAGGGCACCAAGGACTCCACAAAACACAGTAGTATCCTCTACTCCTCTAACAACAAAGACTAAGGTAGAAAAACAAAAGCTTAATTTATATGAGAAGAACACTTCTGAGAAACTACCAGCAGATTTTGTCCCAGAACTAGTGAGAACATGATGCAAATGTGGCCTTGATGTCACCCAAATTGATTTTACTCTGTCCTCTACTGAGGAGCATCTCCTGGAAGCTTATTTGCAAGCAGAAATGATTCTTCAACTGCACAAATGAACTGACTATAGTCCCAGGACATGTACCCCCAAAACTGTTAGCAGATGCTGGGAAAGCCTTTAGCCCAGGAGAGATCAGAAAAGTCACACACCAAGCATTTCTATAAAAATAATTTATTTACAGAAAGCAAAACAAAAGCAAAACATATTTAAAGGACTTAGCTCTCATTGAGCGCTACCTGGCTTGCTACATGCCGGCAGAGAGAAAAAAGAGGAAGTAAGAACAAGTCCGGGCAGGTTTCCTCCCCCCAGGCAATTTGCATGAAGCACGTGAGAGGAGACAATCAAATACAACCTCTTCACCCGGCCAAAATGATTAGATACAATAGCAGTCTTAATCATTAGTAGGAAAACCTCAACACTCCCCTTTTTACACTATAGATTAAGATGCAAACCAATCTTCTCTGACAACTCTTTGTGACTTGGTACAGGAAGAGGTTTGGTTAAAATATCAGCAATCATGTCTTTTGATTCACAATATTTTAACATTATTTCTCCTTTGCTTATCATATCTTTGATATATTGATATCTAATATTGATATGCTTTGTTCTGTTTCTGCAGGCTTCAGATTTTGCCATAGCAATGCAAGCTTGATTATCCTCATAAACAGTTATAGGCTGGTTCACTTCCATGCCTATGTCTTTTAACAAATGTTTAAACCATGTAACCTCATTACAGGTTTGTGTTAGAGAATAAAACTCTGCTTCTGCAGTGGAAGGAGCAACAAGTGTTTGCTTTCTAGAATGCCAGCCTAAGCTAGATCCAGCAAATTGAATTAAAATCCCAGAAGTGGATTTTCTGTCACTGACATCTGCTCCCCAGTCAGAATCGGCAAAAGCCTGCAATTTCTCTGTTCCACAGGCATTTAGCTTCAGGCAATAATTCTTTGTTCCTTGCAAATACCTCATTAACCTCTTCAATGCTGCTTTTCCAGTAGATGTAGGCTTCTCTACCTGTCTACTTAAAATGGCCACAGAATTTGAGATATCTGGGCGAGAATGATTTGCAATGTACAGTAAACTTCCAATTGCAGATCTATATTTCTCTGCCTCAGTTAATTGAGTTTCTCCTATATCTTTCTGAAAATCTATTATGATCGGAGTAGAGACTGGTTTACAGTCTTGCATATTAAAATCTTCTAGGAGCTTTTGAATTTTACTACGTTGGTTTAACAGAAAACTACCATCCTTGTCTCTGTGTACTTCCAAACCTAGGTAATTGGTCACAACTCCAAGGCTTTTTAATATGAAATGGCTTTTCATGCAGGCTTCAAAATCAAGCCTTTGTTTTTCTGTTGATGTGAACAGCAGCAAATCATCAACATAAATGCACAGATACATACAGCCTTGTTTGTCCTTCTTCATATATACACAGGGATCTGCTTTTCCTTTTTCAAAACCAGAACTCTGCAATTTTTCATCTAATTTTTGGTTCCAGGATCTAGCAGCTTGTTTTAACCCATAGATTGACTTCTGCAGTTCACAGACTAGATTCTCCCCTTTTTCATAGCCAGGGGGTTGCTGCATGTATAATTTGTGATCTAAATCACCATAGAGAAATGCAGTTTGAATGTCATAGTGGTTAACTGACATTCCCTTGAGTGCAGCAACTTTTAACAGAAATCTAATTGATTCACCTTTAGTAACTGGTACAAAAGTCTTGTCAAAGTCTAAATCTTTCCTTTGAGTGAACCCTTTTGCAACTAACCTTGCTTTATATTTTTGGATTTTGCCATCAGCATCACTTTTCAGTTTGAAAACCCACCTACAACCCAGACAGCGTTCATTGGGAGGTAGATCTACCAGTTTCCATGTTTTATTTTCTTTCAAGGATGCTAATTCCTGTTGCATGGCAGAATGCCAATTTTGTGCAATCTCAGGTGGTAAAGCATTCACTTGTTCTAAAGACTCAGGTTCTGTGAATATGTGAAAAGCCTTTACTGTTTCAGCCTGAAAACGTGATGGAGGAACGCCTTTATTACTCCTCTGAGATCTGCGAGGTAATACAGGGCTTAAATTTTGACTCCTATCACTTTCCTGAGAAGCATCTGTCTCATCAGACAGATCTTCAGTTTGCTTTTCTGGTTTAATGTCCTCATCAGGCAAAAGATCACCATCAGCAAGTCCTTGCTGTTCTCTTGTGGTGGTCAGATCAACTGGAGAGCTAGAGTTTAATCTCCCCCAGTTTTGTTCAGCAAAAGAAGCACTTTTGCTAATTATTAATTTCTCTCCCATTATGAACCTGTAGCTCCTCTGGCTTTGTTGATAGCCAACAAAGATGGCTTTCTTTGTTGTGGGGCCTTTCCTTCTCTGTTGTTTTGGAATATGAACCCAAGCAGTGCAACCAAACACTCTCAGATGGTTTACTTTTGGTTTCACACCATAAAACAAATGGAATGGAGTGTCCTGAATCACAGAGTTATACAATGTTTTGTACATAACAAGCAGTAGATATGGCCTCTCCCCAGTACTTAAAAGATAATTGTGAATCTTTAATCATGCATTCCATCGCATTTTGCAAGGTTCTGCCCTTTCTTTCAGCAACTCCATTTTGCTGAGGGGTGTAAGGGTTAGAAAGAATTTGTTCTATCCCCTTTTCCACTAGGAACCTTCTGAATTTGTGAGAAAGGTATTCTCCTCCTCTATCACATTGGAGTGCAGATACAGGCCTAGGGAATTTTCCATTTGCCCATGTCACAAAACTTTTAAATTTCTCAAATACCTCATCTTTATGTTTTAAGATGTAGATAAATGTGTATCTTGAGAAATCATCAATGATGGTCATTGCATACCTTGCTTGTCCAAGACTTGGAGCAAAAGGACCAATAATGTCAGAGTGTACAATTTCCAAAGGTCTAGTTGTAACTCTGTCACTGTGCTTACTCACAGGAGCTTTTAGTGTTTTGCATTCTTTGCAAACTACACAGTCTAAGTATTTATCACAGGGTTTTATCTTTAGGTCAGCACACAGCTGTGGCATTTGTGCTATATACTTGAAATTAGCATGACCAAATCTCCTGTGCATCAGGTGTACACATTGGTCATGATATGGTGTGTTGCCAACTGCAGCCTTGCAGCTTGGCTTCCTTGCATTTTGCACAATGTACAAGGAGTCTTTTAACATACCAGTAGCACACAATTTCCCATTTTTTCGTATCTCACAACCATTTTTCTTAAATGTTATGATATACCCTGTTGCAGCCAATTGTGCCACAGATAAAAGGTTTGATTGTAAATTTGGCACATACAACACACCTTTTACAGTTTCTCCCAAGCAGGATAAATACAAGTCACCTTGTCCCATAATTTTGGTCACAGACCCATCAGCCAAAGATACACTTTGTTTTTCAGTTTTAGACAGTGACACAAAAGAGCTTTTACAATTACATAAATGACAATTGGCCCCAGAATCTAACACCCATACATCAGAATTACCCTTCTCAGCAACCTGTGCAATCTGGGTTGTCTGAAGAGCCTTCTTCTGTGTTGCCCTTGTGTTCTTCTTCTCTGTCTTTCTACTCTTGGGTCTCATGGCACAGTCTCTTTGCAAATGTCCAGCTGAACCACAAGTGAAGCATCGCTGGCTGGCTAGCGCTGTGGTCTCAGGTTCCTTTCCCTTCTTTTCCCTCGTTTTCTGGTATTGCAGCTTTCCAGAAGAGATGGGGGGGGGGAATCTTTCCTCTCTCTTCTCCCATTCAGCGAGTAAGCGCTGTGTAACATACGATGGGGTGAGGTCTGCTTCAGGCATAGCCTCCAGGGTACAAATCAGCGTGTCCCACGTTGCATTCAGTGAGGACAGGAGGATATATGATTTTGTGAGAGGTGTAAATTCCATTCCTCTCTCCTGCAACTCAACAAACAGCTGCTGAATATAATGCAGGTGCTCAGGAAGGCTATCTCCTTCTGCAAGGTAGGCTTTGTACAACTTTTTCGTCAGGGTAACTTTACTCCCTGCTGTTGCCTTTACATATAAGTCTCTCAAAGCATCCCAAAGTTGCTTTGCAGACTGCATGCCTCGCACGTGGACTAGCTGATTGTCCTCAACTCCCAAGATAATGGTGGCTCTAGCCCGCTCATCCTGTCTCAGCCATTCAGCACTGGGATTTTGGGGGGTTTGCTCACCAATTGGCAGCCAAAGATCCTCTCTGCGAAGATACATCTCCATCTTCAGGGCCCAATTCAAATAGTTGGTCTCTGATAGGCGCTTCAGAGGCATCGCTGAGGGCTGGGAGGTAGCCATGGCTTCTTACTTCTTTTGCAAGTCACCTCAGCTAGCTTCTTTGTCCTGTAGACCGGCAGTTGCTGGAAAATCTCCAGGTGGCTCCAAAGAAAATCTTCACAGGTCTTTGCTACCTGCCTTTAAATTGTGCATGAGGTGTGGAGCTGATCTCTCTTTTCTCTCTGGGTTTTAATGGGCTTACCGGGCTGCTCACTGGGCACATAACCTGTTGGCAGAATGCTGGGAAAGCCTTTAGCCCAGGAGAGATCAGAAAAGTCACACACCAAGCATTTCTATAAAAATAATTTATTTACAGAAAGCAAAACAAAAGCAAAACATATTTAAAGGACTTAGCTCTCATTGAGAGCTACCTGGCTTGCTACATGCTGGCAGAGAGAAAAAAGAGGAAGTAAGAACAAGTCCAGGCAGGTTTCCTCCCCCCAGACAATTTGCATGAAGCACGTGAGAGGAGACAATCAAATACAACCTCTTCAAAAACTGTCAGGGTAGTCCTCAAGTATCTACCAAAGTTGCCACAAAGCTGCAATTTTTCACAAGGCAGAAAGAGGAATCTGTTAAATACAGGAGAGTCAATTATATTTACTGGATATAATGAATTTAATTTAACCTTACTTAAATACAAATTAAAAATTAAATCAAATTTAGTTTTATGATGGTCTCATCTTCTTCATTGTTCTGACCCTGCCCATTCTTTAGAGTACCACCTCTGAAATGCCTTTCAAAGGCCAAGCACAGCCAAAAAGCATTCATCCTCCTGCTATAGAGCTTTAATGTGGCTATAAAAAATCATAAGCATTAACGTTCCCATTTAGAGGATTAACTTGGAGCACTCATCCTTTACATGTTTCTGAAGCAGGTCTGACCAACTTGGCCGAAGAACAGCTCTTCAAAATGCAGGCAATGTTCTCAAGAGATCATATATCTTGAGCAGCTGCTTCAAATTTTACTCCTCTCCCATGTCACCATCTCAACCAAGCAAACACCACATTAGATTTTTTACAGAGCTAGCTCTTGCAGGGATTCTTCATGTTATCTGTTACTTGCAGCATCTTCATTTAAGATTGATTTGATTCAGTCTTAGTCATAGAAGAATTCAGTATGACTTATTCTTGATTATATATGGTGAAACAGTAGGTCTTCAAATATTGTTGGAGTATAGCTCCCATAATCCAGGCCATTGATCATGCTACCTGAAGCTGATAGGTCTGAAGTCCAATGATACCTGAAAAACCACGTTTTCCAGCACTGACATCCTGCAGTGCAGCCTTCATGACCAAAATTATTGTTGTATGTATATGTATGGTCTTTATATCAAATTCTGATCCCTTCACCTAGCCATTTTAAAAACGCTTTAATTTTCCATCTATTTTCCCCAGCAAAGATGATTCAATAGGAAGCACTCTTGGCCAAAATGACATATCTGAAGAATATTAATGAATGTTAAAATGTACATTCCAGTCAGTAAGTGCAGCCATCAAATTTACAATGCAATCCTCTGCATGTCTCCTTTGAAATATGCCCTGTGTCATGTTCACTGATTCAATGTAGTTCATACATCGTAACGTTTCACATGCCATGGCGCTGATGCACCTTTCTGTTTGGGAGGGAGCTGCTGTGAGACCTTGTACCAAGCTCTGTATGTGAAATCAAGACAATGGAATGTGTTTGGGTTATGTTCTCTGTTCAAGGCCTTTTCCCGCAGACCATCAGAAACTGTTAGGGGCACCTGGGATTGTGAACTTGAGAAGATTCTACAGGGGGAGGGATTTCATTTGCACTGAGGGTTTTTAGTTTGAATTTGCCACGCTTCCATCATTCTCAGCTTTCTTTGTGATCCTGTCATGAGTACTGATGGCGAGCAGGAGGGGGCCCCCATCCAGGGGGGAAAATGCATGCGTAGTACTGAGGAATTAAGCAGCCATTCAAAGAGACACAGATCAGACCCGCCTTAACCTTTGGGGTTTATCTGTCTGGGTTTTTCCCACGCTTCTTCCGTTTGTTAGGATTTTCTGTCTAATGTAGCAGTAATAAACACTAGAGACCTACTCCTCGTCTCAGCGTGATTTCTGACTGTTAGGACAGATCCTGCATACTATTCTTCAATAAATCAGATATCTTTGAAACCTTGGTTATGAGTCTGACGTACAATAAAACAGGCAATCATTACACCCTGTTACAATCAAAGCAAATATTTGGCACTGAAGATGTTGCCTAGTCTGGCAATGAAATGTCTGCAAGAAAACAACAAGGCTCAGAGAGCACCAAGGACTCCACATGTCCTGTTACATTCCATTCAGCTTATTTCCAGGTATATAGATATAACAATTAGTGAGACTATAGATATTAAATGCTTTAAGTACTTGAATGCAGATAATATCATGGTAAACACACTTTCCTGTTGAAAGCATTTAGGCTACAATCACATGTTCGGTGCTATTCTATGGACCCTAGGATTTGTTTCCCACCCAGGAATAGAGATATCTTCAAGCCTGCAGTGGGGACACTCAGTCTAAGAGCAGGTCTACTGAGGTTAGATGCCACAGGTCTACTGAAACAGAAGTTATCCTGTCTCCTTGCACTAAAATGCCCTAAGCTACATGGAATCTATGTCAGCCTTGACATTAACATTGATTTATGTCCCCATATTGAATGCAGTGATAGAGAATTCCAGTTTCAAAAAGTAAAAACTGGAAAAAAGAAGAGAGACAAATCCTTTCCTACTTCACTTCCACCTTATTGGCAGGATACCAGAAGGACTTAGACATCTTGGAGACTCACAGTACTCTGGAAGGAGAAAAAAAAAGTAGGATTACCTTGTTAGTCTCCAGTAAACCATCTCCTGAGAGATTCCCCCATCCCCCCATACTAATGGAAATGGAAGTTCGTTTCTTCCTTGCAAAATCTGTATACCTGACACAGAGTAAATCATATACGAATGCTATCTGCATAATTTATGCCCCCGTTTTGATGGTTCAGATTCAAAGTTCCTTTGTTCTATGAGGGAAAAAAATGATTGTCAAACAAAATGGAAAGAAGATACCCTTAATCTTGAAACTCATCACCCTTCCCGGAACAGTTGCAAACGTCTCCTGAGGGGGACTGATGAAGGTGAGTATGGGAAAGGACAATTAATAGTTGCATTTAATCTGGAATGGTCCATCAGATAAACACTGTCAATGATTAATGTAAAAAAAAAAAACTGGCAAAAATGAAAAAGAGTGTTACAAGAAACGAACATGTGAAGCAATTGAAGTAAAAAAAAACAAAAAACTGCCTGAAGTTGGCTCATGCCAAAAGACTCCTTTCAAAAAAGATCATTTTTAAATATATTTTGAGATTATTTTATCTGATATTAGTAATCAGAAGTCAATTTCTTTAGCATCCTGTGCTTCTTAACAATAATTATCTTTTTTCCATTATGTTATTCTCTTCCTTCTGATAATATTAATTTTGACAATATTATTAGTAGCGGTGATTCCTACTCAGGAAGATGAATCTGAACTGTCTGTGGGAACTTGTCAGTTTGTAACTTAAATGTGAATAGTAAAATAAATATTGATGCAAGCACTGTTAGAATTATCAGATAAGGTCAGCAGCACTGCATACTTGAAAGGGAGTATCTGTTGTTAAGGGATGAATGACATTTTCATTTGGTTCATTTTGTTTATATATGAAATAAATTATAAATTAAACATAACCATGTATTAAAGATTATACCTGCTTGATTAATATCTATTTCCTGTACAATTTTTTTCACATTCAGAATAGCCATACCCACTTGCCAAATTTGGCCAATGCAGAAGGCAGATAATTTGGTTCAGATTTCGATAAAAACTTCACCCAAATTTGCTCCACCATGATTTCCTTTGGGACGATGCTCAAAATTAATCTTTTCCAAAGAGCATTTGGAGACTAACTGACATCATCTAGGCTGAATGTATATATCTTTGTATTGTCAAGGTGTCCTTATTACAGCTGATTCTATTTAGTTTTCGACTTGTTTTTCTTAGCATGGGTGTTTTATTTGTGTTTTTACTGATTTTTATCATGGA
This sequence comes from Candoia aspera, assembly GCF_035149785.1. NCBI lineage: Eukaryota > Metazoa > Chordata > Lepidosauria > Squamata > Candoiidae > Candoia > Candoia aspera. Next base: position 328,767,725 of record NC_086153.1, read on the forward strand.
ATGAATGACAATTTTTAAAATCTCTAATAAGTTCAAACCCCCCACCCAATACGTGTGCAAAGGATGCCCATCCCTAACCCAGATGTAGAGCCAGCTAAACCAGGCCTTACTTCATTCACTGGGATGCTATCAGAAATTGTCCTAACTTCCAGGAAACACGCTGAGACAAGGAACTGGTCTCTAATGTTTATTGCTTGTACATAACAGGAATCCTAACAAACTGAAGAAGCGTGGGAAAAACCCAGCCATATAAACCCCAAAGGTTAAGGCGGTCCCGATCTGTGTCTCTTTGAATGGCTACATAATTCCTCAGTGCTACGCATGCACTTAACAGTCTGGATGGGAGCCCCCTGCTCGCCATCCTTACTCATGACAGAAATGTTATTTGTTTTTTAAACTTGTTCCCACCTCATTCAAGTGGATTCTCAGTGGTTCACAACAACTTCTACAATAGCAATCCACGGTGAATAAGAAATAGATAAAAATAAGCCATAAAGTAACAGTAGAAAAAATCAATAATTCATCAGCTACATCACCATAAGTCCTCTGAAAGAATTCAGTTTCTTTCTGAATTCTTTCTTCCTTTCAGGAGTGGGGAGGGGGGGAATAAGACTAAAGTCCAGAATGAAGCATTTCTGCAACATGGGTGTGGCGGCTGAAAGACAGTGCCCATGAGCCTCATCTCCCCCTCCCCCCACCCTCACTTTGTGGCAGTAGTAGACCATGAGCAATTTCTCCACAGACATATGGATCAGGCAGGACAATTCCAACTGGAGAAGAGGGCCCTATAAGTACCTGAAAGCCAAGTCATGTAGGGTTCTGTAGATCTAGACCTGCATTTTGAAGTCAATAGGCAGCCACCATAGAGTCCAAAGCACCAATGTAATGTGCTTTTGGCAATGAGTACCAACCAAGAAATGAGCCATTGTATTCTGGTCCAACTGAAGCAGTCTTCAAAGGCTGCCTCTTATACAAAGCATTGCAGTAGCCCAAGTATACAGTGATGAGGGCTTGAATTACCATTGCAAGATTCTCCTGCTTTTGGTAGGGCCACACTTCATGCTCCAATGGAAGCTGGGCAGCAGACTTTCTGGCCACAGCCTCCACCTGCCAACCAAGAAGTTCAGGAGGATCCCAAGTTATAGCCTTGCTTCCTGACATCAAGAGGCAACCCCAGAGTTTTCAGAGCATGTCAATACCATCTTTCTAGGAAATATGCAATCCTGATCAGAAGAACATAGAAAAAGCCCTGCTGATCAGACCATAGGCCCATCTAGTCCAGCATTCTGGGTCACACATTGGCCAACTAAATACATTTCTGCAAGCCCGTATGAGAAAGTGAAAACTCCTTTCTGTTGTTAGTTCCCAGCAACTGGTATTTAAAGCAAGCTGCTTATCAATCAGGAGATAGTAAGCAGCCATCAATAGTGGTAGACATTGATAGCTTGTTGCTCCATGAACCTGTCCAGTCAGTTTTACAACTGTCCAAATTGGCTGCCACTACCACAATTGCTGGCAGCAAATTCCATCACTGCATTATGCACTGTGGAAAAAGTATTTCCTTCTGTTGATCCTGAATCTCCTTGCGTTTAGTTTCAGCAGATGACCTCAAACAGGGGAGTAGAAGAAAAAACTTTCTCCACAATACAGCATCAGTGCTGTGCGTGATTTTATATACTTTGATCATGTCCTTCCTGACCTTCCCTTGTTCAGAAATAAACAGCCCACGCTGCCATTATTTCTTCAGAGGAGAACTGATCCAGCGCCTAAGCATCTGGGTTGTCCTTCTGGCATGTGTTCTAGTTGCAACAATGTTCGGCTTAAGGTACAGTGACCAGAATTCTGTTAGCAGATGCTGGGAAAGCCTTTAGCCCAGGAGAGGTCAACAAAGTCACACACCAAGCATTTCTATAAAAATAATTTATTTACAGAAAGCAAAACAAAAGCAAAACATATTTAAAGGACTTAGCTCCCCTTTGGAGCAAGCCTTGCTTGGCTACATTGCCGGCAGAGAGAAAAAAGAGGAAGTAAGAAACAAGTCCGGGCAGGTCCTCCTCCCCCCAGGCGATTTGCATGAAGCACGTGAGAGGAGACAATCAAATACAACCTCTTCACCAGGCCAAAATGATTAGGTACAATAGCAGTCTTAATCGTTAGTAGGAAAACCTCAACAAATTCTACACTATATACCAAGTGTGGTCTCACTATAGATTTGTATAAGATCATTCAGTTTCCTTCATAAAGTTTCCAAGTATGGAGTTTGTCTTTTTTTTTTACAGCAGTTGCACACTGGGGTGCCATATTCATTGAGCTATCTACCATGATGCCAAGATCGCTTCATATTGTACCTCTCTGGGGTTTTGTATTTTGGTTGCTTCCCTACACCCCATTTCCCCCTCCTCCTCCTTCCCCAAATCGATACAAATTAGGAGTGATTTTCCTGGCCAAATAAATGTCTTCATGCCAGAGAACTGCTGCTAATCCTCTTGCTGCTGTTGTCTGATAGGGCAGCACAATTATTTTTCCATCTGATACTCTGTGTCAGGGTTTTCTATTCCAAATAATCTATTGGCTTTTTAAAGGATTAAGTAAACTGCAAGAGGGATATTGAAAACCATTATAGCCAGGAGAGAAGAGACATTATAGGAAAGTAATTATAAGCCCCAGGGTCTTCGCACCACTAAACAATAATACAAATGAATGAGATGCTGTGGATGAAACAACTTACAGAATGGAGCCAGCTTGGAGCTATCTCTTCTCTGCCTTCATGAAGATGGAGTTCATTCAGAAAGATAGGAAAAGGTATATTGAAGCTAGAATGAACTGAAGGTCAATAGGAAGAAGAATCCCACCACTGAGTCCTAGATCTGAAAATAAGGTGCTGCTGCTTTAAGAGTCACACCCACTGTAATGAATGGGTTTAGGAAAGCAGTAGCAGCATTTCCAGAATGCATGAAAAAAAAGTCATGCTACTTTAATGAAGAGCAAAGGGATGCTGGGCTTGGGGGAAGTCCAAAGCACTTCTTCCAAAGCATTTTGGAAGCATAACGGGCTCCATTAATTATTCCTGTTGGAATGCCCAATGCTAACCCCACATGTTGTGGTAGGAGGGCCAATCTGTAGTGAAGGTACAGCTATTGTTTTGGTGGCCATTTTTAAACCCAGAAAAAGGCATTTTTAAAGAGCATCAAAAGTCCATGACTTCTGGGATTTTATCTTATTTTACTCTCTCTCTGTGGCAGTGTTTCTCAACCTTGGCAGCTTCAAGCTGTGTGGACTTCAACTCCCAGGAACACCATTCTACGAAATCCTCATTGAAACATTACAAGAGAAAAAGTGTGGATCTTTCCTTTTGTTAATACTAAGCTGCCTACCATCGGCCACATCCTCCAAATGACTTTCACTCATGCCCATCTATTCTCCATTTTCTTTTTGTCAGAGCAACTGTATAGTAAATATTTGCTTATCTGTCCCACTTATTATGAAAACTAGCATTTATGATATATTTAAATGTAGGTTATTTTTTTAGAGTTCCATATATGAGTTGACAACTTTTAATATTTTGGAAACAACTCCTCATTGTCCCCCATTTCTGGGAGGTGTGGGGAATCAAAACCAGAAGGCTCTGCTTCTCCATGGCAGTTCCAATGCTCTGGAATAGTCTCCCAGTGGAGATCAGGTTAGCCCTCTCCTTGTTGGTTTTTAGGAAGATTTAGAAATGAAACTATTTCTAAGTATGGCAGGGTATAAATGCAATAAAGAAAGACGCAGTGAGGCTTCCCTCATGCTGTTGCAGTTGCCATCTTGTTTGATAATGCCCACCCCCTCAGGTACCCCTGAATGCAATATAAATCCAGTATAAAACAGTAATATGGGATCAGTCTCTACCTCATGTACCCCTGATCAAGTCAAATGAATGTTTTCTTTGTGAATGGCTTTAGGTTGGCCGATAATCTTCATGATAATTTGATGAGAACTTCCAATATGAGATAGGAACAACCTGACAAGCCAGGGGTATTCTGAATCTTTGGGACAGCAGTGGTGCTAGGTAATTCTATTTGTTTGATTGGTTGATTTATTATTGGATACTTTATCTCTTCTCTGAATACTTAATACTCCTTCTTCCACTGTTATCCCCATACAACAAACCAATGAGCTAGATCAAGCTGAGAGACAACAGTTGACTTAAACCATACAGTGAGGTTCCCTGACTAAACATGAACTTGGACTTGCATCTTCCCAGATTCAGTAATTTAACCAGTACATCACATGAACTCACCTAATTCTGGACTCTGAATTGAGTACTTGTATGCTCCCCATTAGACAGCCATGCAGATTATTTCTGCAGCTGTGAGACCACTAAGATTTATAACCCCACCTGATAAATAACTAATATTCTGTTCTTTAAAAGTGCATCGACATTTCTGATATTCCAAGCAGCAGCAGAAAAAGAGGAAGGGAAGTCTGATCATATGCAATTTAATTCATTTAAATCATATAATGACATCATGACTAAAGCAATAAAATGGAATTTGCTTTCTCTCATCAGGTACAAAGTCCATTTACCATTTGTGGAAGAGAAAAAATAATATATATGTTTAAGTAAAATAATTAAAGGAACATTTCTAATTATATACATGCATAAAAAACAAAATTAAGCCAAGATAATAGATCTTTAAAACAGACATTACAAAATACTGTTTGCAGAACATGTATCTACCCTAGAACATGGGCATATAATTTTTCAACATTCACAAGGCCATTTTTATATAATATAGAATATACACAATATAAAAAGCCAAATGGTTTTAGTTTTAACAAATGACAAATTCAAATTCAGAACCTTGATCTGCTAGTGATTAGGATATTGGCTTTACACATTTCAGCTTCTCTGATTTTCTTCAATGGCCCAATCAATAATTTGAATAAAAATCCTGCTTTTAAGTTTGCATGAAATGTTGTTTGCAATATTATTATTGTAACTACACTGTAATATACAGAAACCTTGGGAAGACTTTTTTTCCCAGCAAATTAGCATCTGTAAAAGTAAAATCTCCTCTAAGCCAAACTCAAATTTTGGTGGCTCCATAGACACCTCCATATTGACTCCTGGTGGCATACACAAGTAAAAATATATAACACAGATTGAAACAATAATAATCCAGTGATGATTATGATGAATGGTCCACCAACTGAAAATGGGCAAAGCCCTCCTGACCACAGGCTCCTTCTGAGTACCCTCCAGTCACAGACCTGTTCATTCAAGGGGAGTGTCATCCCATCCAACATCATTGCCCATTTATTGTATTTTATATTTATAGAAATATTAGTATTATTTATAATTTTATTGAATTTTAAATTGTTTTTACTGTGAACCGCCCAGGGTCCCCCATGTGGGGGAGATGGGCAGTGATAAAAATATGATAAATAAATAAATAAATTATCACTGGAGCCTGCTGATGATCTCTTACCCTGAGTCGCAGAGAACCTCCCCCATAGATGATGATGATGATGATGATGATTTAAATTTGTATGCTGCCCAATTCTCAATGACTCTGGGCAGTTCACAACAATCAAACAAGAAATTACAATAAAATCAATACAAGATACAAGATAAAGATAAAGGAAAGTGCAATGAAGCAAGGAGTCTCACTCTCCCTCCCTACAGGCTTGGGTGAAGAGCCAGGTTTCACAGCACTTCTAAACAATAGCAGAATGGGGCCATCCAGATCTCAGGGAGAACCTCATTCCAGAGGGCAGGCATTGCTACAGAGAAGGCATGTTTCCAGGGTCCCAATAGATGGCATTGTTTAATTGATGGAACCCAGAGTGTACCAGCCCTGCCAGATTGAATTGTCCAGGCAGATGCTATGGGAGACAGGTGGCCCCTCAAGTAACCAGGCCCTATGACATGTAGGGTTTTATAGGTAATGACCAGTGCCTTGAACTGCACCTGGAAGCAAACTGGCCACCAGTGCAGCTTGTGAAGCAGAGGTCACCAAGGCATGACCATCATTGCCTGCACCACTGCAATCTGGACTAGTTGAAGCTTCCAGGTGGTCTTCAAGGGCAGCCTCATGTAGAGCACATTACAGCAATCAAGCTGTGAGGTGAGTAGGTCATAAGTGACTGGCTGAAGGGCCCCCTGATCTAAGAAAGGGAGCAACTGGTGCAGCAGATGGAGTTGTGCAAAGGCCTTCCTGGACACAGCTGACACCTGTTCTTCAAGCAGGAGCTGCAAATCCAAGAAGAACCCCAGATTGCATACCAACCTTGAAGAGGGAAGTGCTACACCACCCAAAGTCAAAGATGGATTATCCTCAGATCTAAGTGGCCCAAATACCCACAACCACTTGGCCTTGTTAAGATTGTGTCCTTCCAGGATGTTGAACTGTAGGGGAAAGAAGATCAAGCCCACATGTTATTGTTTTTATTGGGTGAAATACTGTATAACAACCAAAATTTAATAAACAATAAAAATATTGATGATAATGCAATATATTAACAGTAAGTGTTGAAATGAACTAAAACTAAAAAAAATGAAGAATCATATAATATTAACATAGAATTAGCTCTGTCCTTTAGCATATTATTAAATCTAGACCATATAAAACATATTGCTCCATGCTATTATTTTTACAATATAAAGATTTCAAAAATCAATAAAGAACAGATCTCTTGAATCCACTCTTTAAGCTCAGGAGGAACCCCTTATGGAGTGGGTTCCTCCTGATGATATGTAGTGTTATCATTCCTTTGTAAGTGGGCCATTCCAGTTAGCACCAGACTAACCTCTTACCCTCCTCTGGTGCTAACCAGAATGGCCCATTTACAAAGGAATGATAACACTAAAGCAGGTGGTCCAAGAAGATACTATGTCAGTGATCACAAACACTGGTGAGATAACCAAAAGGGTGAAAAGAGATCCATTCTCCTCATCCAGGTCTTGACACAGGTTGTCAAGCAGACCAACCAATGCCTTTTCCATCCCATGCCCATGCCTGAGCTTCTGGGCCTTGTCTCAAACCAGGTTTTGGAGTTCCCTGGGTACTTCAATCTCCATGGCTTGGGTGTGAATTCTGAGAGAGCTCAGGAGTTCATAGCTTCCATGACAACCAAGGGTTTGTCCCAACTAATATATAGTCCAACAAACACAGGAGGATATATACTTGACATCACCTCGAGATGTTATTACCTGGAAGCAAGAGAGACACATTCACATCTTATTAAATAGTTGGCATACCAACTCCTGGGAACAGGAAAACAAACTCCTGGAATTAAAAAAAAAACAGACCCTGGAAAAGTGAGAATGCTGGCTGGAGAGATAAACGACAAAGTGTAAATGAGTGTTGTACTGTATAAGGCAATTAGCTCTGCAACTGGCAAGACTGTGAAGGACTTGAAACAAAAGTTTCCAGTGGAACTTCTCTACCTGGATGGAGGATCTCCATGCTCTTTGGCCATCTTCGATTGCAAGTCAGGCAAGAGGTTGGAGGAATGGGTGTTTGAGTGAAAGTAAAGGCAAATAATGTTCTATTTCACTAAAACTTTGTAACTTATAGAACCTGTGTGCTCATAACTGACTGAAATGTTCTACCTGCTCTTCTAATTAGTGCCTATGAGGAATTAAGGAAAGGAGGCTCACTGAGTGTTGTATGTGTGTTACCCCTTCAAAATTCCAGTCCTCTTTGGCAGTGCTGGGCAAGATCCGTTTCTTCAAGATGTCCAGTCAATGTCACTTGTAAACTGTTGATCAAAGCTAGTGGGAGAAGCTTGACCATATGCTCAAAGAGGAGAGAGAAAAGACTTATTGCAATATAAGTGGGACTCATAAAACCATAGGGCTAGCCAGAAATGTGTGTAACAAAAGGCAGAAAGATGTAAATATGGAAAGCTGCACTGGTAGATTCGATGGTAGCTGAGCTTCATTATTAGGGCTTCTCATATCCGTAATAAACACAAAATGTGTATCTGAGCCTTGCCCTTGATTCTGCTTCTGTTGCCATCTCCTAAGTGTCAGTTTCTAGAGAAAGGTTATTATCATAACCTGGGTGAAGCTCTGACAAACTTTGTGCTTCATGATCCTGAACAACAATCCAGCTTCTAACACCCAAGGGACACCAATGCCACCAAGAAGAATGGAGGGACATGCGTGATGCAGGAATGCTAAGTAGCAAAGCCTGACTTCTTGAGAATAAAGATCTCCCTCTCTCTAAGAGTTGCTGCTGATAAGAGTGCTGACAAGCACCAGAAAGGGCTCAGCCTTGAAAACTTAAAAGACAGATAAAAAGTTAGACCAGTGTTTCTCAACCTTGGCAACTTTAAGATGTGTGGACTTCAACTCCCAGCATTCTCCAGTCAGCCATGCTCCAGCCATGGAGAATGGCCAGAATGCTGGGAGCTGAAGTCCATACATCTTAAAGTTGCCAAGCTTGAGAAACACAGTTAGACTGTTACAAAGCAACATTTGTGCAGAACATCTAACCCTAACCTGGAACTCTAAACTTAGAATTGCTTGTCTGGATTCCTCAAGCATTGTGTACAGCATAACCTTGGATTATTGCAATGTGCTCTACATGGGGCTGCTCTTGAAGAGCATTCAGAAGCTTCAGCTGGTACAGAATGCTGCTTCCCAGGTTGTAAGTAGTGTCGGCTATTCAGCACATGTAACACCACTGCTTCGGGAGCTGCATTGGTTGCCAGTGTGTTTCCAGGTGCAATTCAAGGTGCTGGTTGTCACCTTCAAAGCTCTTCATGGCTTGGGACCAGATTACCTGAGGGACCATCTTTTTTCCACCTGTCCAATTAGGTCTGGTAGATTGGGTATGCTACAGGTCCCATCAGCCAAGGAATGTGCATTGGTGGGGACCAGGAGACACGCCTTTTCTGCCATAGCACTTGCCCTCTGGAACACCCTCCCTCCTGATATTAGGATGGCCCCGACCCTGCTGGCCTTTCAGAAGGCCTTGAAGGCCTGGCTTTGTGCCCAGGCCTGGGGTCCCGAGTGTGTGAAGAGCCCCGCTTCCTGGTTATATTAATATCTATGGGTATCTATATCTCTTGGCTGCTATTAATATTTAATTTCTTTTTGTATCATGTTTAACTGTTTCAATAGTTTTTATTATTGTTCACCACCCAGAGTCACTGGTTTGAGATGGGCAGCTATACAAATTGAATAAACAAACAAACCACACTTTTTGACCCGCTCACTTTATATATGTTGATATGTCTATTGACTTACAGTTCATATTGGAATATTATTGTCGTAGTTGCAGAGTGGATGGGGGCTTTAGTCTGTGCTTTCAATCTTTGACTCTCTCTTTTCTTTGCTACTTAGAGATAAAGATACAGAAACAGAAAACCAAAGTCTCAAATGTCATTTATCTTGGCGATTTCAAGTTGGCATTTGAAGGCATCATTTGAGATTCAAAAGCATGCTCACATTTAATCTAATATAAAGGAACCAATTTATCTCGCCGTAGCCTGTATAATCTGTAATCTATACATGAACATTAATTACTTTTGAAAACAAATAAGGAAAGCTTTCCACTGGAAACAAGTCCCTTTCTGAAGTAAATCCCTGACATAAATCTTACTTTCCCCCCCCTGTCATCTCACCTTTGGAATTTTTTTTTCATATATTAGATTTTACCAGCAGATGCAAAGTGAATGGCATATTAGCCCCCATTTCAAAGTCTGAAATTTAAACTGAACGATGTTCTGGCCATGAATATTTAAATATATCTTAACATCAACAGCTTCAACAAAAGAAAAACACTATTTTCTCCTTAATGTTACTAGGGAATTTTCACAGCTTGGGAGTATTTCAGAGTTAGTGGAAGCAGGAATTGATAGAGACCAACTCCTGTGTGAAAACAAAAGGCCACGACGCCTCAGAATGTAAGTCGGTTGTGCTATGGTTTTGTTTGGACATGAACGTTTGTGTGAAAATTGGGAGACTGCCAAAAGAAAATGTGAGGCTCACTCTCACATCCTCTAACAATGGTACTAACTGTTGTCAAAGGAAATGTCCTTATCATATCACTTTTATTTCATTTCTAGCAATGAAGTAACAGAGTCAAATTTAGCTGTTCCAGGTTATAAACAGTGTTTCACCTTTTTCCCTGAGACAAGTGTTGCCATATGAAGAATCTGTGTCTCTTTCTTGGCTATGCTGGTGATGTTATAGTCAGGGGTTGGGTTCTGTCCAGTGTCTACAGGTAGTCCTCTCTTAATGACCACATTGGGACTGAAATTTTAGTTGCTAAGCAAAGTGGTCATTAAGTGAATCCAACCCAATTTTATGACATTTTTGTGGTGATGGTTAAGCAAATCACATAGTCATTAAGTGAATCACATGGTTCCCCACTGCTTTTGCTTGTCAGAAGCTGGCTGGAAAGGTAGAAAATGGAGATCCTGTGACCACAGGATGCTGTGATGGTCATAAATGTGAACTATTTATGCCAACTTAAATGGACTAACCTTAGTTACAGGCTTTCAGGTACTTGAAAGCATCTAACTTCTTACTTGAAAACTCTTCTCTTTAGGGGAAATCTGTATCTCTTTGAGGATGCTGCACTCTGAGAATTTATTCCTTTATATCTGCCCTTTTAAGGCCATTATCCATTATCCTTTTAAGGCTGCTACCCTTTGAACTTACCCAGTTCAGGCCAATCTAGTAATCCATTCTCTGCCCCAGATGATCACACCATTGCGGCTAGAGAAAAATACCAGAAACATGCAAACAAAACCCAGGTATGGCATTTTTTTCTTCAGCAGTGGAGAGGAAAGGAATTTAGCTAGACCACTAATGGAGATATAGGCACAGTCTGAATAAATAGAAGGGCTTCTGATGCCTGTTACCTTTTAGCTTACTCCAAGCATATCTGACATGGTGATGATGTCTTGAGCATTCCATAACCATAGTGGAGCTTTTATGAAATCCTTCAGGATAACTCAGGCTTTCTCAACCTTTTGACCCTGGAGGAACCCTTGAAATATTTTTCAGGCCTCGGGGAACCCCTGCACATTCAGGCTCAAATATAGGCCAGAAGGTACAAAATTATTATATTTGTTTCATGTCTAAGCCTGTATATATGCATGAACAGTGTTCTTAAACTAAAAATAAAGAATGAAACTTACCTCTTTAATGTGAAGTTTAATTTAATGAGAGCCAGTTTGGTCTAGTGGTTAAGGCAATGGGCTAGAAACTAGGAGTCTGTGAGTTCTAGTCCCGCCTTAGGCATGAAAGCTGGTTGGGTGACCTTGAGCCAGTCGCGCTCTCTCAGCCCAACTCACCTCACAGGGTTGTTGTTGTGGGGAAAATAGGAGGAGGAAGGAGTATTAGGTACGTTTGCCACCTTGAGGTATTTATAAAAAGTAATAAAAGCGGGATAGAAAATAAATAAATTAAAAATTTTAAAAGTTGCCCAAATCTGAAATAATTTTTAAAAATAAATCATGATCTCCCAGGGAACTCCTAATGACCTCTCACGGAAGCCTAGGGTGCCATGAAACCCTGGTTGAGAAACCCTGAGATAGCTGCACTCTCAATGCCATAATTTAAACCCAGAGAACTGACTATATTGTAACTTAAAGCCAATTCATCAATGAGTTGATGGACAGAAAAATTGGCCTATGAAAAATTTTCCATTGGCATGGAGTTGAGGGAATAGCACAGCTGCTCTGAAACACTGTGAACCAAAGTACATGGGAAGAAAGTCCCCTTTCAATGCATACCCAACATTATAATTAATCTGGATGATTAAATTTGAATAATAACTAAATAAATAAATTATGTTTCAATAGTCATTCTCCAGTTTACACTGGTTGAAAGCTATTCTTATCCTTCTTGTGCCAGTGCAAGAGATTATGTTGAGGAGGGAGGGGGAGAAGTAAAACACAAATAATCAGCAGATGAGAGATCCCATTACAGGTTTATCAAATAAATACTTTTGGCCCATCATGCACACATTCTGGGGAAAAAACAGATTCAGAAGCTTCAAAGGGAACCAACCTGGTAACAAATGGATGGATGAATAGTTCCTATCTCAGTTCTGAAGATTCTGTTCTCTAACCCCTATTTCTTCACATTAAAGCAAGTGTGTGTGAATCTTGCCTCCTTGAGTTAAGGGGTTTAGCGCCCAGACCATATCTGGCCAAAGTCATACACTCTCAATAGATTTTGTCAATGGCATTTGCCATCCTGTGAAGGTCAGATTTTAATGCCAATAGATTATCCTGTCCCAAGAACATGCTAGACATCATCACTGTAAACAAAGCCTTCTATATTAATAGCAAAACAAAAAGATGGACAGGAACTCTAAGGTTGCACGCACTGAGTGTTTTCTCTAGGCCTGCTTGGAGCTTTCTCTAGAGGAGCAGCTATTTTATTTTCTGAAAGAGACATAAGCTGATTGGCCCCATTGCCCTCCACTAGAAAAGTCTATCAGTTGAGACAAACTGCCACCCACAATGCAATACTGTCTCTTACCCTCCAGGTCAAGTATCATAAGCAGCAAATTAGTATGTATTTATTAAATTATGCCATTTCGATCTTGCCTTTCTGACCTGGAGGGACCCTGGTGGTGGCTAACAGAATAATAATGTAACAAAAAAAGTCCATCAACAGCAATCACATCCATAGCAGAATCAGCACAACGAATCAACACATCTACTCAAGGAAGCCACAAAGAAGCCAGTAGAAGCAATGCTGCTGAAACATTCAATAACAGCAATAATTCCCAGCTTGGAACCAGACTTTGGGATGGCAGATGCAGTGGCTTTGGAAAATTGGTTGGTTGATTTAGTTCTACTTCTACTCTGGGATTAGAACTGCTAGTCGATTTATCCATCCTTACTGATGTTTCATAATTTCCAAGGTAAGTTTAGAAAAATTGTACAAGATTTTAGGCACAATTACTATACAGTGTATTCACTGTTTCTCCCCTGTCTCAAACATTTTCTTATTTTAAGGTAGTCACCTTGCACACCCATGCTTGTCAGAACATAGACTATGTCATTCACAAAGTTCAACAGTTCAGTGTGAATATGCTGGAGCCCTTATGAAGTTCCTTTTCAGTCCTTCTAAGAGGTAGGAAGGTTTTTGTGGCTGCTTAAGAAATCAACTGTTCATGCTCTAAGTACGCTCTCTGACCCTTAATTCTGAGTTCCACAGATATTGAGCAAATATTCCCTTATTTTTGCATGATTTCATATGCATCTGAAGATCAAGAGGAGAAGCAGAGAGCTCTGCAGCACATGGAAATCCAGCTCATGGTCACCCTTCTCACCTCCTGCCACTGGTTAATTAAATTTCTCCAAGCTTGATTTAGAGTCTTCATCGCCATGGTTTCAGAAACTCATTTGTTCAGAAATAAAAATGTAGGGATCAATAGGGCAGTTAAGAAGATTTGCATAGCTTGCATGTAACAGCTGAAACTGCACACCATTGGTTGCACTGCAATGATGTCACAGAATGTTTGCAAACATGCCAGATAGTCAAGAAGAAAAGAGAGAAATAATATGGTGAAGGGACAGCAAGAGCCTGGGACTGCTTAGCTTGTTTCCAAAAGAAAGAGGAAGAGACATTGAGAATCACTGAAAGCAACAGAACAGAAAGGAAGCCGTGGTGCTGGCCAAAGGAGGGTGGGGGGAGTAGATTGACAGCTCATTGCTAGGTTTATAAAAGAAAGAGGAAACAGGAAGACAAAGGATTTGAAGACCAAGAGACCTATGCAAATGAAATGGAGAGAAGGCCAAGGCCAAGGCTAAGGCTAGGAGGAATAGCAGAGAAGCATGAGGCTGAGGAGTAACTAGGAACTCAAGAGACTGTATCTGCTTGTTAGGGGAAGGAAATTGGAAGTCAGACTAACGTTCTGGCTTTTCCATACTAATGTGAATCGCCAGCCAGTTCTTTGACGACAATCTTTGGCTTGGACTGTGTGATATTATTTAATACCCTTAAAGCTTTCCAGTACAAGACATGGGGACATTTGCTCTGACTATGGAAAGGAATCACTTCAGTCCCTAGTAATGCCCAACTACATGAGACACAACACATGTCTGATTAGGGAGGCCTCTTGAAGATTGGTGCTGGGCACGGATTACAGCAGGAGGCAGGTAAAGCTGGTCTTCTAGGAAGATGTCTAGCAAAGAGGCTGGCATTTAAAAGTAGGTGAATAATTAACAAGAAGTCAGAAAGTCAAAGCTTAGCCTCTATTACCACTATCTACCTAAGCAGCTTTTTCTGTCTTCTGATGCTCAGATTCTTAGGCCCCGTTAAGCGCCTTGCATGCTTTAAATGGTGATCTCCGCCTCTACTGCTATGCAGTTTAATTACCTGAATCTCTAGAGAGGCTGGGTGATCTATCTTCAGGGAGGAGCCTTGTCAATCTCTTGGCAAACTAAGGGTTTTTCATATGTTCCCACCCAAGAGACAAACAACCACATCTATGTTTCAGAACTAGCACTGAGAAAAGGCTGTGTTTTTTTTCAGCTTGATAAGAGAGAGCTGCTCAAGAAATTTATTTCAAAGAAGAAGAGAAACTCTTCTGGATGAAGTATGGTGATGTGTTTGTGTGTGAGAGCGTTTATCTTTCATTGTACAACCATCGTTGCAGCCGTCTGCAGTCTCCCTGGCTTGCTACACTCACATTCATTCCTAAAGGAAGGCATCATGCACAAATCCATTATTATTATTATTATTATCATCATCATCATCATCATCAGTAGCAGCAGCATTCATGTCATTGCTGCGTAAGTCCTGCATTTAAAAATGATTGGAGAATGTCTGCATCCCAGCCAAAAATTATCCACTTTCTGGAGGGTTCATATGTTTCTTTTTCTCATTTTCACAAAGAAGCACCCATAACTGTGTCACTGAAAAATCTGTTGCTTGGTCTGATGACAGTCTTAGGGTGGGGAGGTGTTGGTAGCACACACTGCTGCCTGTGGCCCAGAAGCTGTGGGTTGCTCATCCTGCTCTAATGCTTAGGTCCTGCTAGTATAATCATCATAATTAGCTTGTTTCTTGGGAAAGGCTGCCTGTGTCAGACTATGCATTTTCATGGGGAAGTAGAAAACTTTGCTAGAATCACAAACTGAAGCCCCAAACGAGATAAACAGAATGGCCATCCTTCCTAACTTGCAATTGCACTTCCCTTCCACTTCCCTCAGAATTTTCTGCATCATGCTGGGGAAATCCTGCCAAGAGAAAAATGAAAAAAAAAAATGACAACTTTTTGTCTTGTTAGCTTTGATTTTGGGAGCTTATAGATCTTGAGGACATGAGCAAGGTATGCAGAGAGATGAAGTCCTCTATCTTTTATCATGGCTAATTAAATCAGATATGACTGGTCTGTCTCTCTGATTATGAGAGAGGATCGATGCTTCCTGGAGCAGAGAGAGGACAAGATATGTTTCCCTTTTGCCCAAAGGAGATAGCTTCGATGCCTCTTTTGAGGAAATCCCGCTTTGACATGGATGATCTGTATAATTATGTATCAAATATTCAACTTTGGGGAAAGGTGAATAAGAAGATGGTAGTCTTATGTCATGCCAAATAATTATTATATTTCACTATTTTACTAATTATTTGAATCCATTTTGGTTAGGTTTTTTTCATGGCATATGCCAGAATTTAAACAGGGGAATGCAACTCTGCTTGTTCTTCTGGATATGTTGGAGGATTTCAATGCCATTAGTTTTCTGGAAGATATAGTTTACCATCTTAAAATTGATGGCCGGCAGGCACGTGGGCAACCAAAACAGAGATGGCAAGACACCATCATTAAGGACATGCAAATTGAGGGTCTGCACCCTGAGGATGCGGACGATCGGCCAAAGTGATGTTTCAGAATCCGAAAAGCAGACCCCGTGATAACGGGAAAATGCAAGGAAGAAGAAGAAGAAGAATTTTCTAGAAGATCTAATGGGACAGGGCAAAATTTTGCTGTGGTTCTGATCCTTTCTGTCAAATCAACTCCAGAAAGTAATACTGGAAGAGGACTACCAATCAAAGAGATGCTTCCTGGGACAGGGGGCAAGATATGTTCCCCCTTTGGAAGAGTAGGTGTAATGGTTGCCTACTCCAACATACTCAGTCTCACAAGCCAAGGCTTTAAGATAACTGATTTATTAAAGGAATAGTATGCAGATACAGACAAAGCTGAGAATAAGCAAAAGCGCGCGAAATACAAACCAAATACTCTTGCTTCAGCCCAACCCTGCCCCTCGCCCCACCATAGCAACCACCCCCTCCCAGATGTTAACAACCGTCATACATCAGCCTGGGAAAGTAACCTTGAATAGAGTCACTAACCCAAACATACATTCCACAGTTGCAGTAAGAAGATTGCAGCCTGGCATGGCGGAAAATCTCAAGCCATAAACACGGGTTAGAAAAGTGACATGCGAAACGTTACGATGTATACAGAACATTGAAACGAAGAACATGACAGTAGGGTTCTGGGCCTAGGCCACCCCTCTGCTTGTGAGGGCTCCATCTAGTTCTAGAAGCTGTTCAACATCTGTATAAAAGTACTGGATGAGTTTATTCAGATCAGTGTGCTGATGATACCCAACTCTTCTGTCCTTATCATCCAACTCCAAAGAAGCAGATGGTATCCTTGAATGTTTCCTAAGTTAAGTAATGGTCTGGATGAGGGACAACATCAAATCTAGATGTGCTGTTGGAAAATATAATGCTAGACTCAGGGACTGAGATTCAGCTGCTTTTGATGGGGTTGTACCCCTCCTGAAATTGGACTTTTGCCATTATGTCATGCCCCTTGTTATGGATTCACAGAAGGTAGTTGTGGTGAGAAGCATGTTTGGAAAATAAAGACTAGTGTGCCAGCTGCCATTCTTCCCCATTGACTTTTAGTGATAGTTGCCCCTAACTTGGTTACATCACCCCTTGACTGCTGCAACTCACTTTAAATGTCCTGTTAAATCCTGGGGGTGGTTAGCGCTTAAAGATGACCCCGTGAATTACATGAATTTAATTAAGAACTTTTTAACATCCCCATCTTGGATTTTATATTTTATATTTATATTGTTATTTAAGAATACTGTTTTTATTGTATTTTAGCCTATATTTATTTTAGTTTTATTGTAAACCACACAGAGCCACTCTTTGAGTGAGATGGACAGTGACGAAATTCGAAATATAAATAAATAAAAAATAAATAAATGGGGTTCCCTGGAAAAGTGTCCAAAATTGAAAATAGTAAAAAACATTGTACAGCTTTCCCAAATCCATCACTTTTTGTGCTATCCTAGGGATAGGAAGTCCAATTACTCAACACACTGAGGGACATGGAAGATTTTACGTAGCAGATTTAGGGCAGGATCCATCTGTCCATGAAAGGTCTAAATGTTCTAGGGTGGCCTCAAATGAACTTCAAGCAAACTTCAAGAAGCTGGACATAACTTCCTAGAGCTGTTCTACCAGCCTCAACCCCTATGAATTGAGTTCATAGGGGTTGAACTGCGGGCTGAGTCACTTTCTTGCTTGTGAAGCACTCAATATTTTGCTATCTATAACTCAATAGTGATTTTCTAATTTTTTTATTTGTTAAATGTATACCTCACTTATCCCGAGGAAGTCAAGATAATGTATCTAGCACTTGCTCTTCCTGTTAACCCACCACCCCACCCCACCCACAATAACTCTATCAAGTAGGTTGGGATGGGAGATACCAGATAGCATAAAGTCACCCAATGAGCTTCTATGATTGAAAGGGAACTTCAGCAAGGCTTTCCCAGTCATAGTCTAGCACTTTTATTGTTTTACCACAGTGGCTCTAAGGATGAACCACAGTCCATGAATCAAAACCTCCAAATCTATGAATCAGAAGATATAGCCTATCAGATTTTCAAAGAGGTTCAGCAGAGAGTCTTCCTTTTCTTTCATTGGGAGCCTCTACTTCACAATACCCAGGCTTTCAATGGAGCCACTCTTTGTTTGATATGTGGACTCTTTCTCTTTTGCAATCAATCATTTGAAGCAGCTGGGCTAGAAACCAGGAGTCTGAGAGTTCTAGTCCCGCCTTAGGCCTGAAAGCCAGCTGGGTGACCATGGGCCAGTCGCTCTCTCTCAGCCCAACTTGGTGCAATGTAGACTAGCCTCCTCGTGGTGCACCCCGGGCAACGTGACTTGTCATGGCTAAATAGTCTACACATCTGGCTGCTGGACCTCACAAGGATTTCCCAGCAAGAAAAGCAGCATGAACACCAAACTGCTACGCCATACAATTTTATTTTATTTTTGAAGCAGCCATCATGAATGCACTGATGATTTTATCTAGTTGGGCAATACAGTATCTGCAAGCCAACAACCATGCTCAGAAAGCACCAAGAACTCTACAGTTCATCCCTAAGCTACAGATATTCTCTTCTATTGCGGCCATCATGTCCAAAATGTATATCAGCTATCTCTACAATTACTTTTCCTAGGACAGCACTGTTAAGAGAAACATACTAAGAGGTCATCTGCTCTGGAGAACTTCATAGGAATTTCACTACCATAAAATGCAAATGAAATCTAGCCTTGGGCAAAGAGGGGGAAAAACAGAAAGTATCATGCAGAGAGCTGCATACTTAAGTTGCATGAGACTGAATTTATTACCCTGCTCAAAGTCATCACTTATGAAAGGACGAAACCAACTCCTAAGCAGGGTGAATTGAATGTGAAGGAGTGCAGAATTCTGTATGAAATCTGGGGAAAGGGAAGAGGACATCTCTTCTTTATAAAGGCAGAACCTTAGGCACACTCACTGGCAGCAGGACTGGGTTGGTCTTGTCTGTTGTAGGGAAAGGATCAGTTTACAGTGATCATCTGGCTATTGCATGGTCAAATGATCACTGTAGGATAGAAAGAAGACAGCACTGACAGATGTTGCATTGTAGCAAATGTGTACAGAATCTTTCTGAAGAATTAGAAAAGAAGAAGAAAAGTCACCAAGAAGGTAAGGAGATCCACCTCCCATACTCCTTGTGGAAATCTTTCCCTTCTTTTAAAAGAGGCAGAGGGAGTAGAAAAACTCTGATGAGTGTCAATCCCCAGTTCAGAGCAGCATTAAAAGGTATCTCTCTATGCCTTTGAGTGTGGCAAACACTTGCTCATTCTGAAAACTCATCAATCAGTCAATCTGTCAATGGTCAATAATAGCAAGCTACCCACCTGACTATGACACCAACTTCTCCTGCCTTCTATTTTTTTTTTAAAGCATGTTATTTCCTGGACCCACTTCCACTGTTGATATGTCCCACTGTTTACTTTACAATCCATGCACATAGATATAGATGGTATTGTTACTGGGCAAAGTTTCCTGAACTGGGGTGAACCCAGACAACGTTCACGCCAGAATTAGTTGAGTATTAGCACCCTTTTTGCAAAAATAAAAAGCAACATCAATGGAACTTGCTTTGGCAAAACACATAGTGATGCTGTGCTGAAATTTTCTTCTACACATTTGCTTACCATTCTCATTCATTTTAGGAGGGGGAAATGGCATTCAGTATTGTCCTTCAAAGGAAAAGAAAGGAAAGGTGAAATCTTCGGGGCTTCAAAAATCTTTAGGTGCAACACTTAGTTACAGAATGACTAGAAGGTATATGAGAATGTCTTTCATTGCACAGCCATCTGCAGTCACTCTGGTTTCCCATATATTGTAATGGTATGTGGGAATGGCCTTGGGAGACAGGGAAGAGCCGCGTCCAGGGCAATGGTCAGACAAGAGGCAGCTGAGCCCGCAGAAGGAAAGCGTCTCAGAAGGGACCCTCCCTGGTTTCTTGGGCTATAAAGGCAACAGGGGAGAAATGTACTTTCAGACTTGCAAGATTCTGTTAATGTAACATTACCATAAAGTAGAACTAGTACTTCTGGGTGTGCTTCTTGTCTAGACTATATACAAGGCTGATGTATATTGATTCATGTCTAAGAGAATTTCTTTTAAGTCTGAAGAACAGGCAGTTGGAAGTAATGGAGAAATGTGCACTAGCAGTAGTGGAAGCATTCCCTACTATCTTGCAAGAAGAAACATAGCTCAGAAGCATCACTGAAAGAAATTGGAAGGACATTCTAAACCTTCTCAACAATGAGGTTGATAAAAATAAAAGCAGCAATGGAAGAAACCTTCAGAGAATTGGAGAACAGATTTTGGCATAGTAACAATGCGTCGGAACGCTGAGAGGAGCTGATTCCCAGGGGGAGGAAGGTGCATCTTGGCCCATTTAGAACCACTTCCTGTGCCAGAGAAAGCTCAAGTGTGGCCATCTGAGCCCAGATGTTTCTCCTCCCAGATCCTCCTCCTCCTCCTCCTCCTTTTTTATGAGCGGGTGACCACCTTTCATAGTCAGCTCATTTATACCTCCTGACCCATCTTTTTTTAAGGAAGGTGGTGCAAATTTGTAAAGTCAGGGAAGGGGACATCTGCCAGTTCTCCTGGTTTTCCAATAATCTCTAGTTAGATATGTATTTTCAATCAGTTTGGTGTTTGTCAATTATGCTGAGATAATTAATGCAAAAACCAAATGGAATAAACTTATGAATAACAAAAAGTTAACTGGAGAAAGCTTTTGCTGATCCTCTATTACCATTCCTTGTCACATCCTATCCCAGATGCTACTTCTCTATTTGCACACCAGTGTAAACATTTCTGGCTTTCATATTATCAAGTCAAAATCTCCTTTTCATTTTCCACAGTCTGCATTCCTGTTGCTCTTAGCAGAGAAGTTTCCTGAAAGAATGCAAACTCCTCACACAGAGGACTTAATTATGTTACAAATTTCTGTTTATAGTTAATTCATTCACTTTCATTTCACCTCCTGGGCATTTTGCCTAATCCAGAGACTGGATAGGTATGGCTGAGACCTCATGATACAGAGACTTGACCACGGAACAGGGGTGGGAATTTAATAATGGACACATTCACACACTTTGAATAGACATACAGGAATCCATGATCATATGCATTAATGAAATGGCATACAGCACACAGAGAGGATCTGCTAACCTACAAAGGTTTTATAGGATACAGTTTGCTTAAGCCTCTTGCTCTCTCTCATTACACACACACACACAGACACTTTTATTCACATTTCTCCACTACAAATTGGCCAAGTTCACAAGGGGTTTGGGAGAGACAAAGGACCAAGATCTGGTGGTAGTATGCATGAATGGTGAAGTGTCTCAGAATGAGGTCCCTTACAGCTTTCCTTTTAATCCCTTGCCAACAGCATCCATCACACCTTACTTTCCAAGTTGCATCAGCCTTTGATTTACTGTTATGTGACCTGCTGCATGGCAGTTCATTGCTGCCATCCTGGACCTGGTCTGGTCTTGATGGATGTCTTCCCTGTGACCTGCTGCATGGCAATTCTTAGCTTTGGTAGCTGGTATCTTCCTTGCTTTTCACTCTCCTCTGATGTCCACATTTTTCCTAGGGTTCAAATTCCATTCATCTATTTCTCCCAATATTTCATTAATAACAAGCAGCATTTTCCAAACCAGAATCTTTGTTGAACTCTTCAATTCAACCACTCCTGAACTCAGTACCGATTCCTTGACCTGATTTTGAAAACCCTCCCTGCTATTTTGTCCCGATACTTTACTACTTTCCATTCTTCAAAGGTCTGCTGTTAATTTCATCTCTCTTTTTTTGTTGTTGCCTCATCTGCTTAGACCAGCCTTTCTCAACTTTTTGACTCTGGAGGAACCCTTGAAATATTTTTCAGACCTCAGGGAACACCTGCACATTCAGGCTCAAATATAGGCCAGAAGTTACAAAATTGTTATATTCATCTCATGTGTAGGCCTGTATATATATGCATTAATAGGGTTCTTAAACTAAAAATAAAGAATGAAACATACCTCTTTAATGTGAAGTTGCCTGAATTGGAAATAATTTTTAAAATAAATCATGATCTCCCAGGGAACCTCTAGTTACCTCTCGTGGAACTCTAGGGTGCCACGGAACCCTGGTTGAGAAACCCTGGCTAAGTGTAATGATTGCCCCAGCCCAAATACTCAGACTCACAAGAGGCTGCTATATGAAATCTGATTTATTAAGGAACTAAAGGCAAATACAGAGAAAGCTGAGAATGAGCAAAAGCGCGCCAAATACAAACTTAAACCCTTGGTGCAAACGTATCCCGCCTCCCTCGTAACAGCCCCGCCCGTCACAGGTGCTAGCAATCGTCAGAGCGCTAGCCTGGGAAAGTAACCTTGAACGCAGTAGATAATGCAAATACATTCCAGAGCAAAGCCAAAAGATAACTACTCCCATCCTCCCGAGAAAGATGAAACACGCATCCAGCTAATGACATGCGAAACGTTACGATGTATCAAAGACATTGAAATGGCGAACATGACATACCGCCCCCCTAAAAATACCCTTAGGGACCTGGTTTAGTGGGATAAGCTGAGTGGAAACGGGCAACTAGGACAGGGGAAGCCACATCTGGTGCAGCGACCCACTCTGGATGAGGGAAATGTTTCCAGCGAACTAAGTATTGCAGAGTATTGCGAAGGCGTCTAGAGTCCAAAATTTCTTTAACTTCAAAGTGTTGCTGACCGTCAATCATGATGGGGGTTGGAGGTGGAGGTTGGTGATGCCAGCGGTCAGAACGAATAGTCGGTTTGAGCAAACTGCAATGAAAAACAGGGTGTAAACGTTTGAGGTTATGAGGCAAGTCAAGTTTAAAAGTCACAGGGTTAATTTGAGCGGTGATTGGGAAAGGACCCACAAATTTAGGCGCCAGTTTCTTGGAAGGTTGTGAAGACTTTATGAACTTAGTGGAAAGGTAAACCGAGTCCCCTACTTGAAATGCCGGCTGCGGGGCACGCTTCCGATCAGCATACTGTTTATAATCCAATTGTGCATCAGCTAGTGCGTTTTGAATCATCGGCCAGGAGTCTGCCAGTTGCGTTGCCCAATCACCTGGAGTGGCTGATCCGCCTGGAGGTTGCGGTAGATCCGGGATAGGTACAAAGTCTTTGCCTTGGGCCACACGAAATGGGGTTTGGCCGGTGCTTTGATGAACTGCATTGTTGTAAGCCACTTCAGCAAAAGGGAGGAGGTCTACCCAGTTGTCCTGCTGGTAGTTCACAAAAGCTCGAAGGTACTGCTCTAGAGTAGAATTTAAAGCCTCTGTGGCCCCGTCCGTTTGGGGATGCCATGCCGTGGACAGGGCTTGCTTCGTTCCTAACAATTTGAGGAACGCCCGCCAAAATTGTGAGGTAAATTGTGTGCCCCTGTCCGAAATTAAGCGGGATGGACATCCGTGTAGCCTGTACACGTGTACTAGAAATAGGCAGGCCAATTGACGTGCCGACGGAATGGACACGCAAGGGATGAAGTGGGCTTGTTTTGAGAAATAGTCTTTGACCACCCAAATGACCGTTTTGCATTGACTGGGTGGTAATTCAACAATAAAGTCCATGGAAATTTCATCCCAGGGGCAAGAAGGGGCAGCCACCGGCTGCAGCAGCCCCTGAGGCTTCCCCACCTTGCGCTTAGACATCGCACAAACAGTGCAGGAGGCAATATAGTCCTTGACATCCTTGCGTAACGTGGGCCACCAGAACTGCCTCCGAACCAGGTGTAAGGTTTTAACAAACCCGAAGTGACCCGCTAGTTTGTCATCGTGTGAACGTAGTAACACCTCTTTCCTTAGGCTTTCAGGGACGTAGAGGCGGTTAGATTTCCAAGCGAAGCCTTGGTCAAAAGTAACATTGTCTTTATTTGCAAGCAACCAAGTATCAGTTTTCAGCTCTTTTAGAAACTTTTGTTGCAACTGGGAAGGAATTGACAAAGCGCTCGGCTGGGTGGCGTCTGCAGCGGGTGGCTGCTGCGCGCGCGTTTGGCTACGCGTCACAGCCTGCATGCCCAATTGGGGTGCCGTCCACAGGGTGCTAACCACCTCTGGTGCTGCCCCAGAGTCCTGAGGTTGCCTTGACAACGCATCAGCCAGGAAATTCTTTTTCCCCGGAATAAACTTCAATTGAAAATTGAACCGATTAAAAAATTGAGCCCAACGGACTTGTTTCGGGCTCAGTTTTCGAGGGGTGCTAAGAGCCTCCAAATTTTTATGGTCAGTCCACACCTCAAAGGGATGATTCGCCCCCTCTAACAGGTGCCGCCAAGCTTCTAACACGGCTTTTACTGCGAATGCCTCTTTCTCCCATACATGCCAACGTCGCTCAGTCTCGGAGAATTTGCGGGACAGGTAGGCACATGGCTTGAGGCATCCTGTCCCGTCTTGTTGCATCAACAATGCCCCAATGGAATAATCGGAGGCATCAGCCTGAACCACAAAAGGTTTTGAGGGATCAGGATGTTGCAAAATGGGCTCTTTGATAAAAGCTGCCTTAAGCCGCTCAAACGCCATTTGACAAGCAGGCGTCCAGCGCAACAGCGCCCCTGGATTCTTTACTCTCCGAGTGTCTCCCAAACCCTTGGTTTGGAGCAAGTCGGTTAGTGGCAAGGCAATTTCAGCGAATCCCCTTATGAATAATCTGTAGTAGTTACTGAACCCCAGGAAACTTTGAAGTTGCCTGCGGGTGCGGGGACTTTCCCAGTCCATGATAGCCTGCACCTTGGCAGGGTCCATTTCAATGCCTTTATCTGAAATTCTATACCCCAAATAGTCAATTTGTGTCTGGTGAAATGCACATTTAGACAGTTTGGCATACAATTCTGCTGATCTGAGTTTACTCAGCACCCTTTTCACCAGAGATACATGCTCTTCCATGGTTTCAGTATAAATCAATACATCATCCAAATACACCAATACCCCCTTAAACAGATGCTCATGCAGTACTTCATTGATCAATTGCATAAATACCCCAGGGGGCCCGGCCAAACCAAAAGGTAACACCTTATACTGGAATGCACCCAACGGGCAATTGAAGGCAGTTTTCCACTCATCGCCTTCCTTGATTCGTACACGATAGTAGGCTTCTCTTAAATCGAGTTTAGAGAAGATTTTCCCCTTAGCCAGGTGTGACAACATGTCCTTGATCAATGGCAGGGGATATTTATTGGAAACTGAGATGGCATTTAATCCGCGGAAATCGGTACAAAGTCTCAATGTCCCATCCTTTTTTGGGCGAAAGAGAACCGGCGCCCCCACCGGTGAATTCGCTGGCTCAATGAATCCGCGCACCAAATTTTTGTCCACAAAGTCTCTCAACAAAGTCAGTTCCTTTTGGGTTATGGAATAAATCTTTGGCTTGGGCAATTGGGTGTTGGGCACCAGTTCAATGGCACAATCCGTTTTTCAATGAGGGGGCAATTGATCGGCTTCCTTTTCGCCAAACACATCAGCAAACATCCGGTACTCCGGCGGCAAGCCTTCCAGAGGAGGGGCCGGGAAATGCAGAGTCGCAGCTGCCGCAACCCCCACCATCTCCTCTGGGGTACCCTTCCCTTCTGTCGCTTGGTAAAACCCATCCCTAAACGTGATAGTCCGGTAGACCCAGTTTATTTGGGGATTTTGCTGAACCAACCAGGGCACCCCCAACACCACCAAGGGACCCCCTACTGGAGCCACGACAAAAGACAAACCTTCCCGATGGCTGCCCAGTTGCAAGGCTACCCGCCCTGTGAAATGGGTGACCGGTTTGCCCCCTGCCATGGACCCATCCAGCTGTGTAAAGGCGATGGGTCGCTGTAAAGGGAAAGTAGGTAGCTCCAGAGCTGCTACCACATCGGGGTGCATTAGACACCGGGAACACCCCGAATCAATCATGGCCCATACTTCTACAGTCTTGGATCGGGAGCCCAACTTCAACTTCACC
The DNA here is from genome assembly GCF_035149785.1 of Candoia aspera. Classification (NCBI taxonomy): domain Eukaryota; kingdom Metazoa; phylum Chordata; class Lepidosauria; order Squamata; family Candoiidae; genus Candoia; species Candoia aspera. The sequence continues at coordinate 328,793,532 of NC_086153.1, forward strand.
GTGAGAATGCGGTAACTGCCACTCACCGATGAAGGCTCGCGCCCTTCTTCCACCACCTGCCCTGCGGCGCCCTTTAAAGCAGGTGGCTGGCGTTTCCCGCCGGCTGCAGTAGTTCGGGCTCACCCTCATCCTCATAGAACATCACATCGTCTCCCTCGCTTTCAGCCACCGCGGCTTTCTGCTTCCTCGGCAGGGCAGGGGACTTCGTCGGCGGCTTGCTGAGCCGTTCCTCTCCCTTTGCCTTCGGGCACGCTGCCACTCGATGCCCCTCCTTACCACATCTCAGACACAGGCCTTTTGCATACCGCTTCTCTCGCTCCTCGTCCCAGGGTTGTTGTCCTGGTCGCCCCCCGGTGCTCGGTGGGTGGCTGGGCTTCACCTCCCACCCCGATTTGGCGGTCTTTCGATGGGCGAAGATCTCATGGGCATGCTCAGCCCTTCCCGCCAGCTGGATCCATTCGTACAGCGTATATGGGTCATCCCTCCCCAAGGACCAGCGCAGCACCTCTGTGTTCAGGCCGTCCTTGAATAACTCGATGATGGTGGCTTGGGACCAGTCATCCACCTTCCCAGCAAGCGCTTTAAACTCTAGGGCATAATCAGCCATGGATCTTGACCCCTGCTTAAGTTCTTTCAGAGCTCACTTTGCCCTCTCTTTCGCCAGGGGATCCTCAAAGTGTTGCCTCAATGCCCAGAGAAACTCGTTGAATTTCTCCAGTTCAGGCGCTTCCGACTGGCACATCTGGACATACCAGTCTGCCGCCCTCCCTTTCAGTTTGGTGGCAATGGTGATGATCTTTGCCTTTTCCGATTGAAAAAGCGACCCCCATTCTTCCATGTAGGCTTTAGCATTCGTCAGGAAAAATGAGAGTTTGGTCGGGTTCCCATCAAACTTGACAGGGAAGTCTCTCATCCCGCCCGCCACCGGGGCTACAGGGGTTTGTGCTTCCCAGGCTCGCGGCGGCGCGGGGCCCTGGGGCGGCCGCACCGGCGATGCTGCTATTTCCATCTGGACCGTCTGGTCCCCCTCGCGCACCCGCGCCGTCCGTCGCCGCTCCGGGGACTGCTCATGGGACGAAGGGGTTGAATGCCGTTGGCTTGATCCTTCCTGGGTTTCTCTCAACGAGGTCACATCTAGACTCAGCTGCTTCAGTATAGTTTCTAACGAGTCCATTTTTGACTCCAGCACTCGGATACAATCCGGGGTGGGGGAGCCCTCTGTTGGCTGCACCTGAACCACGGTGGGGGATAATGGGTATCTCTGCCTCCAGGATGGGCCCCCCGCCACCGTGACATCCCCTTGGGTCTCATCCCAGGTGACCAGCTCACCCGGAGAAGTTACGGTAGTCTCCGGGGCAGTTTTCATGCCCCCGGCTTCACCCTCCGACTCGGAGCTCGCCTTTTCTAGGATGGCTGACAGCTCCCCCCCTTGGGACAGTCGGTCGGGTCGCCTCACAGTCGAGTCCGGTTCCCCTTCTTCCATCATCACGATGTCGGGTTCGGTCATCGCTGGCGCTCTCCCTCACAGGGTTAGACAACTTGTCTTTTCCTGGACAGGGGCCAGCGGCGTTGGAATCTTAGATTCTCAGCTTTATGTAATGATTGCCCTAGCCCAAATACTCAGACTCACAAGAGGCTGCTATATGAAATCTGATTTATTAAGGAACTTAGGGCAAATACAGAGAAAGCTGAGAATGAGCAAAAGCGCGCCAAATACAAACTTAAACCCTTGGTGCCAACGTATCCTGCCTCCCTCGTAACAGCCCCGCCCGTCACAGGTGCTAGCACTCGTCAGAGCTGCTAGCCTGGGAAAGTAACCTTGAGCGCAGTAGATAATGCAAATACATTCCAGAGCAAAGCCAAAAGATAACTACTCCCATCCTCCCGAGAAAGATGAAACACGCATCCAGCTAATGACATGCGAAACGTTACGATGTATCAAAGACATTGAAATGGCGAACATGACACTAAGTCTGTTCTCCTCAAATAGCCACATGAAACTGAACTTCTTACTTCATTCAAATCCCCCCACAAGCTCTATCTTTTCAAGAAACTTACCACCTTCCTTGCCTTACTGCATCTGAGTCTCTAAAACACCTCCCTGAGATAATCTAATGTTTGCCCTGCCTCCACATCCCTCTCCTTCCTCTGTTATTTCTCATTTGTAGAATTTTAAATAAGAACCTTTACCCAGGAATCTGCCCTTTTATAAGTTGCATGTTGGAATAGCAACAGCAGAGCTTCATTTTTTAACTGCTTTAAATTATATTAGTTGGGGTGACTCAAAGTGCAAATCTAATTAGCTGCTCTGTATCAATGTTGCCTAGCAACCAAAATGGAACCAAGGATTTTGGTTTCTGACCTTTGCTTCTGTTAGGAATAGTGTGGTGAGAATGGTTTCACACACCCAAAAAGTGTATTTATTTATCTATTTTATTTATATTTCAAATTTCTGTCACCACCCATCTCCCCTAAAGGGGGACTCTCAAATTGCTCTCAAGTCTATCTTGGCCTGCTTTGCAGATTTCGATTTTATTGAAACCAGTTCTACGGCTTTAGAATCCTTCCTCCTGTTTTTCCTCTGAGACACATTTAATGAGAAGCCACAGAAAAAATGTTTTAAATCAATAAATAATACAATACCTGCTAGTTAACATACTGGATTTGGTCTCCTTGTTCAGAAAACCCTACTAAGACCTTTGCGTAGTAAGCAGCATATCACCTGATGAGACCCTCAGCACTCTTACCTCAAGGTTTCACAATTTACTTTGAGAGGAGTCTTTGTGTTGCCCAGTACTGGAACTATTGGAGATGTTTGTTAGAGGAGACATTAGAACTGAAGTGAAGTGAAGTGAAGTGAAGTGAAGTGAAGTGAAGTGAAGTGAAGCTACAGAGCCCTTCCATTCCACAGTTAAAAAGAATTGGGCCACACTGCTTCACAAAGCAGCTTTGAGAAGAAACCTCACTCAAAATGTGGTTAAAGCAAATCCCCCCTTGAAAGCCCTAGCCCAAACTTAAAGGCAGAGATGACCCTGAGTCAAGTTTAACTCCTGATGACTTTGTTCACGCAGTTTTCCTAACAGCAACACAGAAGTGATTTGCTAATGTCATCTTCTGGCAAAGTTTTTTTCACTTTTCAGTTTAGTCTACAATCCTAAAACTCTCAGATAGCCCCATATCAAAGTACTAACCAGCTTTAGGTTCTGAGATCAACTTAGGTTGGCTAGGTGTTGTCACCTGCACAAACTAATAGCTTTATACTGGTGTAGGCTTCCATGGTCACTATCTTCCATGGGCAGTGTTGGACTTCAGGGTTTAGTAACCGTGGTCTAGACAACAGATTTCCTCATGGTTCACTGTGGCTGGCATCTTCAGAGGCACAGTGGACTGCTACACAGACCATAGGCAACTGAGCAGAGACTGACTAGGCTCCTGTCTTTATAGCCAGACTTCTGACTTGTCTTAGCCAAGCTGGTTTCCAATTGGTGCAGGATAGTGCAGGCCACCCCAGTATTCTTGCCGTGAAAACTAAATGGATCAGTACAACCAGAGCTATGTCGGTATACCATCGGAAGATGAGACCCCCAGGTCGGAAGATGGTCAAAAGGCTACTGGGGAGGAACAGAGGATGAGTTCAACTAGCCCCAGACGTGATGACGCAGCTAGCTCAAAGCCGAAAGGATGGCTAGCGGCCGACGGTGCTGGTGGTGAACGGCGAATCCGATGTTCTAAGGATCAACACACCATCGGAACCTGGAATGTAAGATCTATGAGCCAGGGCAAATTGGATGTGGTTATTCGTGAGATGTCAAGATTAAAGATAGACATTCTGGGCGTCAGTGAACTGAAATGGACTGGAATGGGCCACTTCACATCAAATGACCACCAGATCTACTACTGTGGACAAGAGGACCACAGAAGAAATGGAGTCGCCTTCATAATTAATAGTAAAGTGGCTAAAGCAGTGCTTGGATACAATCCAAAAAACGATAGAATGGTCTCAATTCGAATTCAGGGCAAGCCATCTAACATCACATTGTCCCAACCACAGATGCTGAAGAAGCTGAAGTAGAGCAGTTCTATGAGGATCTGCAGCACCTACTGGACAACACACCTAAAAGAGATGTTATTTTCATCACGGGAGACTGGAATGCTAAGGTGGGCAGTCAAATGACACCTGGAATTACAGGTAAGCATGGCCTGGGAGAACAAAATGAAGCAGGACATAGGCTGATAGAATTTTGCCAAGACAACTCACTCTGCATAACAAACACTCTCTTCCAACAACCTAAGAGACGGCTTTATACATGGACTTCACCAGATGGACAACACCGAAATCAGATTGACTACATCCTTTGCAGACAAAGGTGGCGGACATCTATACAGTCAGTAAAAAGAAGACCTGGAGCTGACTGTAGTTCCGATCACGAACTTCTTCTTGCACAATTTAGGATCAGACTAAAGAGATTAGGGAAGACCCACAGATCAGCTAGATATCAGCTCACTAATATTCCTAAGTGGGACGCGGTGGCGCTGCGGGTTAAACCGCTGAGCTGTCGATCGGAAGGTCAGCGGTTCAAAACCGCGCGGCGGGGTGAGCTCCCGTTGTTAATCCCAGCTCCTGCTCACCTAGCAGTTCGAAAACATGCAAATGTGAGTAGATCAATAGGTACCGCTTCGGCGGGAAGGTAACGGCGTTCCGAGTCGTCATGCTGGCCACATGACCCGGAAGTGTCTATGACAACGCTGGCTCCAAGGCTTAGAAACGGAGATGAGCACCGCCCCCTAGAGTCAGATTCGACTGGATTTTACATCAAGGGAAACCTTTACCTTTACCTAATATTCCTAAGGAATATGCAGTGGAGGTGAAGAATAGATTTAAGGGACTGGACTTAGTAGATAGGGTCCCAGAAGAACTATGGACAGAAGTCCGCAACATTGTTCAAGAGGCGGCAACAAAATACATCCCAAAGAAAGAGAAAACCAAGAAGGCAAAATGGCTGTCTGCTGAGACACTAGAAGTCGCCCAAGAAAGAAGGAAAGCAAAAGGCAACAGTGATAGGGGGAGATATGCCCAATTAAATGCAAAATTCCAGAGGTTAGCCAGAAGAGATAAGGAATTATTTTTAAACAAGCAATACGCGGAAGTGGAAGAAGACAATAGAATAGGAAGGACAAGAGACCTCTTCCAGAAAATTAGAAACATCGGAGGTAAATTCCAGGCCAAAATGGGCATGATCAAAAACAAAGATGGCAAGGACCTAACAGCAGAAGAAGAGATCAAGAAAAGGTGGCAAGAATATACGGAAGAACTGTATAGCAAGGATAACAATATCAGGGATAGCTTTGACGGTGTTTTCAGTGAGCTAGAGCCAGACATCCTGAAGAGTGAGGTTGAATGGGCCTTAAGAAGCATTGCTAATAACAAGGCAGCAGGAGATGACAGCATCCCAGCTGAACTGTTCAAAATCTTGCAAGATGATGCTGTCAAGGTAATGCATGCTATATGCCAGCAAATTTGGAAAACACAAGAATGGCCATCAGATTGGAAAAAATCAACTTATATCCCCATACCAAAAAAGGGAAACACTAAAGAATGTTCAGACTATCAAACAGTGGCACTCATTTCACATGCCAGTAAGGTAATGCTCAAGTTCCTGCAAGGTAGACTTCAGCAATTCATGGAGTGAGAATTGCCAGATGTACAAGCTGGGTTTAGAAAAGGCAGAGGAACTCGGGACCAAATTGCCAATATCCGATGGATAATGGAAAAAGCCAGGGAGTTTCAGAAAAACATCTATTTCTGTTTATTGACTATTCTAAAGCCTTTGACTGTGTGGACCATAACAAATTGTGGCAAGTTCTTAGTGGTATGGAGATACCAATCATCTTGTCTGCCTCCTGAAGAATCTCTATAACGACCAAGTAAGAACAGACCACGGAACAACGGACTGGTTTAAGATTGGGAAAGGAGTATGACAGGGCTGTATACTCTCACCCTACCTATTCAACTTGTACGCAGAACACAGCATGCGACATGCTGGGCTTGAGGAATCCAAGGCTGGAGTTAAAATCGCTGGAAGAAACATGAACAATCTCAGATATGCAGATGATACCACTTTGATGGCTGAAAGTGAAGAGGAACTGAGGAGCCTTATGATGAAGGTGAAAGAAGAAAGTGTAAAAGCTGGCTTGCAGCTAAGCCTCAAAAAAACCAAGATTATGGCAACCAGCTTGATTGATAACTGGCAAATAGAGGGAGAAAACATAGAAGCAGTGAAAGACTTTGTATTTTTACGTGCGAAGATTACTGCAGATGCTGACTGCAGTCAGGAAATCAGAAGACGCTTAATCCTTGGGAGAAGAGCAATGACAAATCTCGATAAAATAGTTAAGAGCAGAGACATCACACTGACAACAAAGGCCTGCTGTCATGAGTAAGGATGGCGAGCAGGGGGCTCCCTTCCAGACTGTTAAGCGCATGCGTAGCACTGAGGAATTGGTGAGCCATTCCAAGAGGCAAAGATTGGGACCGCCTTAACCTGCGGGGTTTATATGGCTGGGTTTTTCCCACACTTGTTCAGTTTGTTAGGATTACTGTTATGTATTAGCAAATAAACATTAGAGAACAGTTCCCTGTCTCAGAGTGTTTCCTGGGAGTCAGGACACCCGCATAGTTAAAGCAATGGTGTTCCCCATAGTAACATATGGCTGTGAGAGCTGGACCATAGGGAAGGCTGAGAGAAGGAAGATAGATGCTTTGGAACTGTGGTGTTGGAGGAAAATTCTGAGAGTGCCTTGGACTGCAAGAAGATCCAACCAGTCCATCCTCCAGGAAATAAAGCCAGACTGCTCACTTGAGGGAACAATATTAAAGGCAAAACTGAAATACTTTGGCCACATAATGAGAAGACAGGACACCCTGGAGAAGATGCTGATGCTAGGGAGAGTGGAGGGCAAAAGGAAGAGGGGCCGACCAAGGGCAAGGTGGATGGATGATATTCTAGAGGTGATGGACTCATCCCTGGGGGAGCTGGGGGTGTTGACGACCGACAGGAAGCTCTGGCGTGGGCTGGTCCATGAAGTCACAAAGAGTCGGAAGCGACTAAATGAATAAACAACAACAAGTGCAGGCTGCTCTCTCATTGGTTCTTTATTTGTGCTGGCTTCTGATTGTTCATTTCTGGAGCATTGATTCCTGATTGATTCTTTGTTTGTGCTGGGTTCTGTTCGGTTAGTCTCAGAAGTCATGCAACCTCATGTCCCATCTCTCGGAAAGAGAAATCTACACCTTTCATACTGCTTCACAGCTGTTGGAGAAACCATTTGACTGTAGGTTGGATCCTGTGTAAATCCCTCTGAAATTTCCACAGACACAATCATGCCCAAGCACAGAAACCCAAACACACCATCTGGAGAAACGGATCTGAAAACTTTTATTTATTTAAGTTCGTACTCATTCTTTTCACCATGGCTACTAAAGGCAACTAATCAATAAGGAAGCGAGAGGGAGGGAGGGAGAGAGGGAGAAAAAGAGAGAACATTTATCATCTCCTCTTCCCCTGCAGAGAAAAGCTAAGAATACAGACCATTTTTTAGGATATCAGTCTGTAGAGAAAGAGTTAATTATCCAACAGAATTTGATCGATAGTCAGTCATACACTGAACAGATACCCCATCCAAAGTGGTGCTCAAGAATTAGGTACCCCAATGAAAAGAATAGTTTTCAGCACTCACAGGAAAGAAATGGCATGACTGTTAGGTGTCCTCAGGATTGGTGTCTTGTAATCCCATTTATCTCAGCACATGAAAGAGTCTCAGTGTATAAAACAGGAATATTAGTCTGCAATATAATACATTAGGTATCTGCAGGACATTGTTTCAATGCAACCCATATATTACCAGAGTGTTGTTATGGTTATGTCACATTCACTAGAGCTTAAGTGTAATAAGCAGTGGTTTATGTTTGTGAACTGAGGACTTGGTATCACATTGCCATAGTCAAGTCCTGGTTTATGTCAAAATCCATATAAGACTTTAATTAGGATTCCTGCTAGAACATTTGTTCATTTTGAAAGAGGATAGAACAAAATACGAGGTTGATAAAATGAGAAAATGAAATTGGAAGGCATTCTGCTAATCTAGGGCTGAGATACAGTCTTCCTGTTTTCTTTTTCCATAAGTAGCTTTTCTGAGTATTATTATAAATGCAGTAAACTGAAATCAACGAGTGTTAAAAGTGATCTTCTAAAATGGAACGCCACAGAGCTCCCTCATAGGTGACAGTTAAAAGGGCATATTCATTGACTGATTATTTTAAAAAATGCATAAACCATAAACTTTAGAGTCAACCCTCCCAGAATAGTCTATAATAAAACCTAAAACCATAAAAAAAATTAAAAACATATTTCCATCAGAACAACAAATCTGCTCCTTTCTAAAACCAGCTGTGACATGGATTGAAATGTTTTTTAACAATCAATACCATCCAACTCTACTTGGAATTGAGAAGCCACAGGTCACCCCAGTACCTCATCCTAATCTTTTTGGCACTGCAGCCTTAAGCTTCTCAGCTCCTACAGGTAAAAAAACTGGAAATGAAGTTGAGTTTTTAAAAAAAAAAAAAAAAGAAAGAAAGAAAGAAACTTCCTGAGTTTCAACCCTTTCCTCTGTTTGGTCGCAGTGATGGCTTGATGTTCTGTGCAGACTGTGCTAACCACAGCCCCTAATTTGTGGATTCCCCTGCTTCTTTACCCTGCCTGGACTGGTAAAATGAGAAATGAAAATGCAGTTTTACCATTTTTTTCTGTCTCTTGGGCCTAAAGGGGAAAGTGACAGAAATCTGGTCAATTTTACATGGATTAAAAAAAAAAAAAACAGGTCTCTCCTTGTACTGTTCCATCAAACAGCTTGCAAAAAAAAAAAAAAAAAAAGAGATGCCATGGCCCAGAGGAGAAACAGAATGTTCTAGAATTCTCTGGAAAGTTCTATACCCAGAGCAAGAGGTTTTGTACATCTCTATTGCCAACAGTTTGAACTGTGCCTGACAACAAAAGGGCAACTGGCAGTGTGATCTCGTAGATGACCGCGAAATTTATTTATTTATTTACTTTAATGTTTAAGTTGCTCAAAATCCAAAGTTCTCATAAAATTTCACATAAAATGTGAAGTATTTCTTAGGTTTCACATAGAACTTTATAAATTATATAAAAGTAAAAGTAACTGAAAACTTGAAATGTAAGAAAATAGAAAGATAATAGAAATAACAGTAACCAAGGAATCCAGTACAGCCTCATGGATGTGCAAACAGCTAATAACCTGGAACAGCTTTATCTGGCAGTTGCATAGTCCTTCATTCAGGAAGAAATGAAGATGGAGGTGAGCTTTTGTAGCCATAACCAACATGACCAATGATGACACATAGCTATAGTTCATCAACATCTGGAATAGTGATGGGAGGGCGGCTGGCAAATCTGATCCTTCTTCCTGCTTTTCAAGATAAATTTTCTAACCTTTAGGGCCAGATTTTTAATACCATATTTGAACATAAATTCACTGCTCCATTTAGGGGCAAAGGGGGGTTTATCCATTTCTCATGGTTCTCATGGTCAGTCCAAGAAATATTGTAAATGACAGGCCATTTCAGATGAAATTTCCACGTGGCTGTGAGCACAAGGCATTCTTACTGGGAAAAGAAAAGAAATTCTGAAAGCCCCTGCTATCTCATCCATTTTCAATAGTACACTGAATTTCTAGAAAAGGACAAACAGTAACTTGATTTCATTCAGTTTGCTATGGCCCTACTGGGAGAAGCAAGCCTAAATCCTCTCTCATTACAATTCATGATAAAATTATTTTACATTGCTAATCTGGAAAGCCATACGTGTCTGCCTGTGGTCTATACTTTTTTTCAGCTGCTAATTTTTAAAGGACCATTTATTGTATTCCTCCATTACCACAGAACTGATCTATGTGTTATTTTAATTGCTGTTTCTTTCTGCTTTTTTGCATTGTTTGCTTTATAGCTTTTTACAGGTTTATTTTTTTTTTTTAATGTCCATCACTTTAAAACACGGCTGGAGCTGAGCTGAATTTTTATGTTGTACTCTTCAAGCAGCAATCTGCATACTTGATGAAGGAAACATTTGACCAGCAGCTAGAGATCCTGGAAAAATTCAAAAGGAAGGCTGTGCATTTTATTCAAGCCCTAGACATTAATCACAGCTTAGGTAAAGCTGGGCCCAAGTCCCCAAAGTTGTCTGATAGCAACTCAAAAGCTCCAGGCAACTTAACCCCTATTGTGTATTCCAAAACATAGTTCATGAAATTTGATTAAATAAGAAAGTTAAGCAAAATGCACCTAAAGGCACTGAGAACAGTGAACATCAAACAATCCTGGGTATGCATTGAGAGCCGGCTTGTGGAGGTGGGGGAAAGCACATGGTGCGTTAACTGAAGCTTACATAATTTCTGCTCAGTGAATCATGCTGTTCTGCTATGAATGTATTGCTTCAGCATCAATGGAAATTAATAATAATGGGGAAACTGTAACTCCCAGAATTATCATCATCAACAATCCAATACACGTCAAAGATATCAGGCTGAGGGAGGCTGATATAGGATATGAAGAAAGGGTCTTTCTCCCTGACAGTCAGTCCTTAAGTTGTATTGACATTTCTTGCCCCTAATGGTGTTACAAAAGGTAGGCTCTGTGATGCCATTGGAAGTAGAGGAAACAAGCATCACAACATGAAAAGGCTCTGTTTAAAGGCAACCTGTTTATCTTATGCGACCTGCTAAGAAGCAGAGATTTTTTTTAATAGGGCTGTGCATCAGATTTGGCCGAAGTCTGCATTCCAGAGTGAAACAGGAAAAGTTGGAATAGATGTTTATTTACTAGGGTTAGGTGAGTCCACATCTACACTCTTCCAGTTCTGAATCTTTACAAAGCTCTTTTCCCAAACTTCTAGTCCTCCAAATCCCAACATACTACAAAATATGGTACAGTAGCAGACATTTTAAGAAAGAAAATGTTCTTTGTTGGGTTCTTGGTGTTCTCTGGGCTTGGTTTTCTTTTCATTTTTACTAGACAGGCATCAAGGCAGGCAGGGACAGAGAGGGACAGGTCTGCTTCCAAATCTGAGCAACCCTTGTGGATCAGGAAACAAACCTAACCAATCACAGGGCCTTAGATTGTTAGTTAGATCATGGGATGGGGTTGTGGGTCACAGTATCATTAGCATCAGGACATCACCTTGCTATCACCCAATTTTTCCATCGAGGTATTGCAGATGATCTGGCCTAGCAAACAATGGTATCTTCAGGGGGGCAAAGTGTATCATAGGCATCATGACATCATCATGAAATATGATGTAAATTATGTACATTGGACAGTTATACACATGGCATCTTCATGTATTGTACCAGGGGTCTAAATGGCTTGGAACCTGGGTATCTTCAAGACCTCCTGTCTTCTCACACAATATGCATTAACAGAGAGTACATACTGAGAGTCCCCACCTATTGAGAAGTTCTGAGGGGGTGCTCAAAAGGCCCCTCTACCTTTGAAACACCTTGCCCTGTGGCTAGTTTTGCCTCTTCCCTCATGATATTTAGGAAGTTGGTGGAGACATGGCTATTCCAAAGGGCCATCAGGGATGAAACCAAGGGTACTGATTTTTTCCAGAAAACTGTAATTCAGGATTTAAGATGCAAAGCTGAATGCCCATGTGTCCCATTGGTTCTCTAGGAACTTAATGCTTACTCAATGCTTACTTAGTTTTCTTTCTTTCTATCCTTAAAACATAAGCTTTGAAATGTCCTTCGGGTTTCCTCTGTGAGTGGGACAGGTCCTATCCCAAACAGTTTGATCAATGTCCAACACAGCAACTTCTTCCATCATCACAAAACCAATGTGACACCTACTGATTGGTTCCCTTCCTGAGCCCCTGCATTTGTTTTTTCCTTGACCCATATAGGTTCAATCTGTCACTTTTCTCCCTAGGATTTGATACTGGGAATTCATATACCTACTCTGAAATATTCTAAGTGCCAACCCACCCTTTCTGTTTGCCTCTGTTGCCTTCACATCCTGAAATGGTGCATTTTTATTCCATGTTGTTTCAACACCGTGTAGTATTGAAGCATAGCTGGGCCACTGAATAATTCATCACTCCCTAATCTCCATTATAAGCAGTCCTTAAAACAAGTATTTAGAGCTCAGTTTGTATACAGGCAGCAATGGTTGTTTCAACCAAATGGCTGGAGGGAACAGCAAGATAAATGCCTATCATGAATAATAACACTTTGTAATGAATGGAATCTCCTCCTATGTCTTTATTGTGAAATACATGGCTACACTGTTAAACACCATAAATGGAACCATTTCTTTCTTTTAATCTACCAACAACAGGTTTTTGAGTCTCAATGATCCAATCGGACGAACAAACCTAAACCTTAATCTGGGGTTACGGAAAGGGCGAAACTTGATATATAAGCCAGGCCCTAACTAAACCTGTCTCTGACATGGTGGATACAATGTGTGCTGCCTGAAAATTTTGGAAGCTGCACTGGGAGATGGACATCAGGGGAAATATAAAAGCTAAATGTGGCAGTAAAACAAGAAAACATGAATGAATGTGGATTGAATACAAAAGTGAGTGATCAGTATGAAGGAAGGAAGTTGAAGTGGCTGGTCATATAGAGTGAATGAATGAGCATCCAATCAAAGCAGTGAGTGGGTGAAGGGGAAGGGGAAGGCAAAAAAAGTCATGGTGATATGGATTTTTTTGAACTCAAGGAAAGAGAGATGAGAAATGAGAAGAATAAAAGACAATATATGAATCCATGTATGGTTGTGGTAGAAGCAAGTTACAGAGTGGTAAATTGATTGGTTTTGGTGTAACTAGATTTTTAGTTAATTTCTTCCTTTTTTCTCTTCCTTTTAATTTCTTTTACTTCCTATGTTTAATTCCTTTTTTGCATTTTGTATAATATCATTTCTCCAAAAGGGTATGACATGATGGGTGTATATACAGTTCCAACGCAACTGGATGGTACTAGTTTAAGGAAAGTTGATTTAAGCCCATGTACTTCTATGTGGCCAAGAGGTCACAGCAAATAACATGACATTTTTGGTGAACAAGGAAAAATGACTCTGAATTGCAGTTAAGGAGGACTGCAGCCTCTTCTTCATCTAAGTGACACTTCCCAAATCTGAAGTTCAGGAAGGAGGGGGGGGGGAGCAGAAATAAATCTCTGCATAGACCAGTGTGTCTTGTCTGATAAGATTGATTGTTTGTAGCATAAAGCAGAAACAGGGCCAGTGTAAAACAAGCTTTCATTGATTGTTGAAGAAAATTGACTTCCTGAAAAATTTCAAGTAGGTTTTGGATCAGAAGTAGGAACCCACCTCATGTCAGTAAACAACTAATGATTGAAGTCCAGAAAGTGATCAGAGGACTTTAGCAATATCATGTTCATTTCATCTTTTTCATAAACTGGTTCAGGGAGGCATATAACTGGAGGTAACATGCCAAATAACCATTATGACTAGCAGCTATGTACCTAGTCCCCATTCAAGGCCATCCACTTAGTCCCTTTTCAAGGTCATCCATATCTTTTGGTAACCATATTTCTGGTGACCATATTTCTGCTAACCTTTAAAAAACTTGTTAGCCTTCACTATATCATAGGGCAAGGATTTGTTCATCCATCCATCCATCCATCCATCCAATTTATATGGCCACCCATCCATCCAAATAAGCTCTGAGCATTGAATAAAGCAGAAACAAACTGAATTCAAACATTCCACTAAAACTGAACAAAATCAAAATATGTCTAGGCCTGATAAAATCTCCATAATCACCAAGCACATACACCCATGCTAGAACTCCCATAATTAGCATCCCAGTGACAAAGAGGGCAAGCTTCCTGGACTGGATTTTCTAGTTTAGCTTTGTGCTAGGAGAAGTAGGCTGTACTTCCTTTTGCTATTCTTAGTCTCTGCCCATTTAGTTTCTTTATATGAGCTCAGATACTAATAGTATAAGAGAGGGAAAACCATTTGTGAGGCCTTGCTCACAGTCACCCATGCCTTAGTCACCTCCCATTTGGATTACTGCAATGCGATCTACATGGGGCTGCCCTTGAAGGCCATCCAGAAGCTGCAACTGGTCCAGAATGCAGTGGCACATGCAGTTTTGGGTGCTCTGCAGTTCACCCAAGTAACACCATACGTGAGCTGCACTGAGTTTACCAGGACTTGCAGATCGAAGTTGAACACTCATGGAAAAAGAAATCTGCTGTTATACCAATCATAATTGGAGCCCTTGGAGCAATACCTAAAGGACTCCCTCAATATTTGGAAATTTTGAATTTATCAGAACTGAACATCCCAATTTACAAAAGAAATATCCTGCTTGGCAGCACCTATATCCTCAGACACTACCTTAGTAATTCTTAGGTCCTTGATTAGGACATGAATTATTAAGTTTTCACCAGTTTTTAACTGTGATTCCAATTGTAGATTACCCATAGAAAAACAACAACAGCTAATCTTTACTTGGGAAAAAAGCTTTCCCCCTTATTTTGGCCCAAAGAGTATAGTTTATTTAAGCCCACCCAAAGCTAGTGTGCTTCCTTCAAGTGTATTAATCCATCTTCCCTCCCCTTCTAAAATGCAGGAGTACTTCATTGCCTGTTATGGGAGCCAAGCAGGAAACCTTTGCTGAATTCTGTGGATGCAAGATCTTTCTTCTTTCAGCAACTTTATCCTTTCAGAATCTTCACTGGTTATGATAATTCAGAAGTTTGATATTTTATCACAATCTCACAGAGATTATGAATATCTGGGGAAATGTTGGCCACCTGACATGTATGTATGTATGTATGTATTTATCAAATTTTATCACCGCCCATCTCCCCGCAAAGGAGGGACTCTGGGTGGTTTACAATAAAAACAAAATTCAAAATTCAGTACAATTATAAATACAATAAATATAAATATAGTGATTTCAGTGATTGATTATGTGCCATCAAGTTGGTGTCTACTCTTAGCAACCTTATCAATAGATTTTCTCCATGACAGTCTCTCCCTGACCTGGCCCTTCAGTTCTTCCAATGGTGCACCCATTGCCACTGTAACTACTGTAACGTCTACCCTGCTGCTGGCCATCTGCTTCACCTCTTTCCCTCTGCCTTTCCTAGCATCTGAGCCTTCTCCAGGCAGCAAGGTCTTTGCATAATGTGTCCAAACTAGGATATTTTAAGCCTGGTCTTTTCTGCCTCAAGTGACAACTCTGGGTTGATTTGTTCAATGATCCATTTGTATATTTTCTTAGCTGTCCATGGTCTTCTCCAATAACAAATTTCAAAAGTATCAATACTATTTCTAATTACTTCAAGGCATATCAGAAAGGAGTAGGGGAAATCTATCCTACTTAACCTCGCTCTCTAATTTGTGAAGACAGAGCATGGGTCCTGAAGCATAGCTGACAAACAGTGATTAGCTGGTGCAGCTCCACATCCTTCTGCCTGCCTGTCTTGGTGAAGGAAAACAGAGAACAAAATCTGGTTTTCTCAGTGGTTGATCTGGGGCTTACAGCTGGGGTGGAACTGCCCTAAGGGAACAGTTTAATGTATTGTCTGATCATAGTAATGACTGCATTTCTACTGTTGCAATTTCATTTCAGATTTTAGTTCAACTTTCCCACATTTGGCTCCCGCCAGATATATTGGCTTCTACAATAACAGCCAGTATAGCCTTTGAATGTTGGTTGGGAATGGTTGTCCCAGTTTAATGAATAAAGTCGCAAGCCTTACCCAACTTACATTGTCTTCTTTGGAAAAATCTTCATCCCCCAGATTTTCTCCCATGGGATTTACCTCCTTAACTGTTATATGGGAGTATCCTTCTGGGATACATTGGAAATTGGAAGTTATGGATGAGATCTTGTAGCCCCTTGTTAAATGCAATATACGCAATCTATTATGTAAATACAGCACCTTAGAGTGCTTCTCTTAAATTCCTTCAGGGCAGAAGAGCCACCTATCTCTTATGGCAGTCTTTTCTGCTGTGAAATACACACTCCTGTGCATTGAGAAGCTGTGCCTTTGAAGGATTTGCACAGCCCCAATATAAATATTTTCAGTAAGAAAATAATGTTTGGGATTATTGGGAGCATTTGGGGGGGGGGAGAGGGGGGATTCTCATAGACTTTCTTCCATGAGTGAAATGATATGTGGGAATGACCTTGAGAGACAGAAGAAGAGATGCTGCCTAGGGAATGATCAGATAGAAGGGGGAGGAGCCCACAGCTGCATAACAGGCACAGAAAGGAACTCAGAAAGGATCTGCCCTAACTTACCAGGCTGTAAAAAGAGATGGCGGGAGATTTGTACTTTCAGACTTGGAAGATTCTGTTAATGTAGCCTTATAATAAAGTAGAATTAGCTCATCTTGTGTTTCCTATCTAGTCTACATGGAAGGCTGACAATGAGGGTGTGGCAAGTGCCAGATAGATGGATGAAGTTGCTGCATGCCACCCAACTTACCTCCCCAGGGTGCTCTCCACCACACCACAATGCACCTTTCTTTTGCGGGGGAGGGTATACAGACACTTCAAAGCAAAACACGGGTTCTGGACACCCACCATGTTTATTTTCTAAGCAAGCCCATAGGACCAATGTGGAGCCCACAAGCATTATTGTACATTCTCTATTTTATTTATAATAATGGAGGGAAAAGAGTAAGTCCTGCAAGACAAAGAGCCTGTACTGCACAATGCCAAGGAAGGCTTCTGCAGGCATATTGATTCAATCCCCAAACCAGTCCTCAACCCAACTGAAATCCATTTCTTCCCTCTCTGGATCCACCCACTTATCTTTATAACTACAGGTGCCTTGTTCACACAATCCCATATCACTGGATGAAATGGGACATTGGACACTTATAGATAATTGGGTCAGACCAGCGTGCAAGTGCAGCATAAAGATGACCAGTTTTACCTTTGAAGTGCCTTGTAAGTTTATCACAACAACCTTCTGAAACTTCCATTCACAGTAATATCTGGGCAGATGATAAACATTCAAAATGCTCTTGTGGAGAGCTCCTTGAAGACACGCTGGAGACCACAAACTATGCCATCTTGGCAGCCTTCTCTGCCATACAGCAGGCACAATTATGTGTTCTCATACATGTCTGCTCTACTTGCATTCTAGCTATGTCTTGGACCATTTTACTGTCCACAACTCCCCAGACAAACAGGGAGAATTTAGGGTCCACAGCATTGGAGAGAGCACTTGCAGGCAATTGTATCCATGGCCTGTTTTGTCTCACCATTCTATATTCTAATTCTACTACAAACTCAACAATATCACCAGCTGTGACATCTGGAAACTTCCCTACAGTATTCAAGAACCTATCAAACTCTATAAATCTCAAGAGATAGAATATATTAATGGATCCTCCACCCCTGGAAGAGGGATATATTTCATGAGACCAAAATGTATCAGATGGTAATCTCCCCATGGTCACGGCATAACTTTAATCCCTTTCCTCTTATTCAGACCACTGTCTTCACGGTCCAAGGCAAAAGCTAAGTCAAGAGTATGTCTTGCCATAGGTCTTGTGACAACTTCTCAGCCAGCTACATGAAAGCAGATTCCACACGGAGGTTAAAAGTTCCTAAAATTGTAACCCTGTGCCACATTAGAGATTTTCTCAGCTAACTAGGTTAGGATTGCTCTTCGGCAATGGGATGAGCTGATTGGCTCAATGCTAGATAAAGGCCTCATAAACTAACTTGGTTTCAAGCAGGTTTCTGATGGTACTTTTATGGCAGTGACTCCCCATTATTCCAGTTGCCCACTCCAATTTGAGATTAGGTCAGGCAACTGGGGCCAGATAGCAATAACTCGGAGGTTTTAATAGTAACATATATTCTTTTAAATGAGGCCTATGTAGGAAAGCTACCTGCTGAAGCTCTAAGGAATGAAAGGGATGCATTCCTAGACCCCGCTCAAATATCTCTTTGCAAATTATGCTGGTAGGTTGCTTGATTAAGATTCAGCTCCATGGCTGAGAAGCTGGCATAATCAATGGCCTGACAACAGCACTTGCATGCGGTATGTCAATGGCCCATACATTTCAATGTCAGCTTTTGGAATATGCTTCAGCGGCATCTTGGTAATGTTGCAGGATTACCCAGGGATGAAGCCAGCTGCTTAAAAGAAATCCATTCTCTGCCATAGGATTACAGCCACTGGAGTAACCTATGCAAAATACTGGAAAATCCAATCAAATTGCAAGAATGGGGAGATGGCATATTAAGCCATGGCATTTTGCCATTTTAAATAAATTATCAAGGATTATAAGTACGAAACCAGGCAGGGAGGCCTTGTGTCTGTTTAAAGCAACAATGGAAGTGGTTTAAACAGTTTTGGAAAGACCAGTACACTATAGTAATTGGTAGGTCAAATTTTGTTGACGTAATTGCTTACTATTTACAGCACCTATATAGTATCTACTTGCCAAACTCTAGCAGTTCCTAATAACACCAGGATATTTACCCCATATTTTTTTAAAAAAATACATTAAATGTTAAATATTAAACATTATATAAATAAAAATGTAGCTAAAACAATGAACAGCCACCCTAAGACATAGCTGAACATCCAGTTCCAAATGTGCTTTTAGTGATACACTGTTCAAGCTGTATCAAGGGGGTGGGAGTGCGGACATGGCCTCTCCTTTTCTTGCTTCTTCTTTTGCCCATTAGATAAATACGTGTATTTTACTTATACTTGTTCCTTCCTTCCTTTTTTCTTTCTTTTTTTATAATTATTCTGTTTGCGCATGTTTCTATTTGTTTTGTTTTTTTAAAAAAGCACTAATATCTGAAATAAAATTGTATGTTTCTGTACAGCTTCTTTGAGATTCTCTCTCTAAATATTTATGCAAAGGCAATAGAAAGTGCAAAATATTCAAGAGCACTTGCATTTCAGAACAATATGACCCAAACAAAGTATAACTTTTCTTCAACCCAAATTAATAACAGTTAGGTAAAGGTAAAGGTAAAGGTTTCCCTTGAGATTAAGTCCAGTTGTGTCTGACTCTAGGGGGCGGTGCTCATCTCCGTTTCAAAGCCGAAGAGCCAGCGTTTGTCCGTAGACACTTCCGTGGTCATGTGGCCAGCATGACTAAACAGAACGCCGTTACCTGCCCGCTGAAGTGGTACCTATTAATCTACTCACATTTGCATGTTTTCGAACTGCTAGGTTGGCAGGAGCTGGGACTAGCAATGGGAGCTCACCCCGTCACACGGATTTGAACCGCCAACCTTCCGATCGGCAAGCTCTGCAGCTCAGCGGTTTAACCCGCAGTGCCACTGCGTCCCTAACAGTTAGGTACATTAGGAAAAAAAGATTATGCTGTACATCCTTCCTAGTTATGCATACTTATTCATGTGCCTACAGGGAAAGAGAGTTCCCAAGTTAACGTCCCTCTACTACAGGCCCTTTTTATATCTTCTCTGAGGACACAGCAACAATAGGATTTTTCTTTTAGTTATTATACTATTGATTTTTTCTTCAAAATACAGTATGAAAACTATCACCTTGGCTTCCTGCAGGAGTAGGGAGGATCTATTAACTATAAATTTCCAACAAAAATAATACCTTTCCTTTAAGCAACAAGATAGAAAAAGGTTGTTTGTTTTTTAAACTCACCTAGGAGATTCAGAAGTACATAAAAAGAAAAGTTTTTGATCAAGCCAAGGAAACTTCTGTCCCCATAATACACAGTCATATGCCTATGAGAAACCCAAAAGTAAACCATAAGTCTCTCCAGGTCTGTCCACTCATGCTCAAGAAGTACTCCCTTTGATGTCAGAGGCAATATTGGGCTTTTACAACTAGCCTCTGAGAATAAAACTGAGGACTGCATTCAGACATCACACTAATCTAGGATGGGCATCCTGAGGCCTGTACAGAACTCTCTGCCTTCCAAACTAGTATGGACATTGGAGCCAGTCATAAATCATAATTTCCAAAAGATCAGTGGCTCCATTTCCAACTGTCTGAAAATGAATGGAACTGGTAAATAGGCTTATTTTAATATTTCAAGCTACTCCACCCCATCAAAGAAAACTTTCCTCTCCCAGAACAACAGACAAATTGCTTCTTGCTCCTGTGCCTTACAGAGTCCTACACACTTTCCATCACCAACTTGTCCACTGCAGTCTTTGTCCTCCCATTAGATGTTCAATATGGTAGCTAGTTACCAAAAGCTTGTCCACTCATGTCATCTTATGGTTTTTAGAGCAGTATGAGAAGCACAATAAAATGGAAGCAGACTTGCAGTTGTTATCTTAGACATAACAAGGGATCAGTGGCTGGCTGTTGACTCTGCCCTAGAAGACCAATGCTTCCAGATGGTCTGTTTGTACATATGTAAATGAGCAAATATTACAGAGACACCAGAAGTCTTCAGCACATTTTTGTCCAAAACGAACTAGGTCTTGCAGTGATGCCCTTCAGTTTCTCCTGAAGTAGGCTGGAGGGATGTGATGACCCATAATATAAGGAAGGCAAATTTCAAATACAAAACCAATTTGGGGAGCTCTGAATGGTTCTAAAACAGGTAGCTCTTGCGTTGCCTCTGAGGAATGCTGTCATTTGGTCTCTGAGGAACTTCAGGACCAGAAATAATATGCATTAGTTGCAGCCACCAAATTTTGTTTAAATATAAGGAAAAGCTTCCTGTTGGTAAGATCTACCTCTGAAGGTTGTGGGATCTCCTACTCTGAAGGTTTTTAAGAAAAGGCTGGATGGCTACCTCTCATGGATGGTTTAATTGGTTTTCCCATATATTGCAGATGGTTGGACTACATGATATTTGTGGTCCCTTCCAACTCCTTAATTCTGTGATTTCAACAGCGCCCTAGAGTTCAGCTATAGTTGCCAAGATCCCTACCTGATGACCTACTTTTGCTTTCTGAATTCCTTATTCCTGGATGGTCATCTTCAGAGTACACTTTCCAGTGATCATTTGGATCATGATAGAATGCAGAAGCACCAGCAAGTCTCTCATGAACACCAAGTCCTATTTTTACCACCTCCTGTCAAAGAAAGTGCCTGCAAGCATATTATTTTTTTCCTGCTCTGCTTTTACATTTTGCCCAGTGTAAGAGAACAAAGAAAGCAAACTCTGTAGCATTCAAAATACTGCAAACAGATCTGATTTCACAATTCACTATAGCATGACATTACAAGGATACTTTCAGGGAACTGTTGCTTTGGTATCTTTAGCTGGATATTTTTGTTTCGAAATGTCAGCCTGGCCTCAGAGAAAACTTAAAATTCACAAAGGAAACCCATGTGAATTCTTAGAACAAGCATATTTTCTCATAAAAGGAGTTAGGAAGCTTGGGATGTTGATACACATCAGTTCCTTTATCATTTACTTGATAGAGGGATCTGTCTCATAGCTTGGAAAGAACAAGAATACAATTTCATGTTTCCTGCACAGAAAAGTTCAGAGGGTAGAAGCAACAATGGCAGTTTAACTAAGATGGATAAATAATTAAGGACTTCCATTTATTTGATTTCTTTGAGTGGAAAGAAAAAAACTTCAGGTGTGGAGTCCTCCAGATTTTATTTTCTTCTCTAAGATACAGAACTGGCAATGATTAGAAAGGGATAAGATACCCACCACTGGAAAAAAGAATGTAGGATTTGAACTGCCCACAGTGGGCACATGAGTTTATTTTAAAATATACATTAACTGGATTACAAAGAATACAGGCCTAATCCGGGGGTCTATATGCACATTGCCTGGCAATGGGATGAAACTAAGGAATATAGCTGTGCAAATCTTCAACCTGATTGAAATCTTCCATTCAAATGAATATTTTAATCCAATTGTCAAGTTGTTCCTCCAAAGGTGTTTCTGGGGAAAGCCAGGTATTCAGCTCTGTTTCAAGACCTTCATGAATGGGAACATAACATTTCATGACGTAGCCTGTTTCACACGTTGAAAGCTCTGGCCTGGGTGGAAGAGAGAGAATCACACTACGAAGGAAGAAAAAGCCAATTCAACCCAAGAACCAAAATAGATTACCTTGGAAATGTCAAGTCAGTTCAAACTCAGTGTGTCAAAGTGAATGGGGTGCCTTCAAATCAATTCACCTACTACTCTACATCAAAACGGAGTAATAATCTGAATTGAATAGAATTTGAATAGAATCATATCCTAGTAGTGAGACTACAAAGGGCAAGTAATAGTATAGTCAATAGTGGAATTTAGATGGTTGCAAAATACCTTTTGTCGATAGTGGGTACTTGGTGGAAGAGAAGAACATCCAGTATATCTCAGTCACATACAGTCCTTCTGAGGATTTCTGCAGATGGACTGGCGTAGATCTTCCTTTTTCTCCTGTGAGAAGAGGTTTATGTCTTTTATATGTTCCCTTACCCTGTTTTGCAACCATTGGTCCCTACAGCAAGGGAAAGTGAGGTTGCACCAAGGGAGTATTCCACATTCTAACGTCTACTAAAGTGTCCACTAAATCTACTTCCATTCACATACATGGCCATTAAGTAGCAGACACTAACTAACTAAACTATGTCTCCTTATCCTAAATTATTTTCTGAGTCAGAGCGACAGTTAGGACCAGAAAGGACAAATGTAAATAACTGAGAAGAAGCCCATTCGCCTGCATGATAGAGCAAATGGTCAATATAGCAAATTGGGGCACATGTGTGTAAAAGCAAACTTGTGGGAAGGACTGGCAAGAGCTACCAAACTGGATTCCACTGCTTCTGCCAGGTTTCACAACCTGGGCTTGGAAGTAAATCACAGATTGCCTGGTACTTCAGAGCTTACCTGGATTCCTTGGAATGGTTTTGTTGACATCTCTCAGACACGGTTGAGCTAGATAAGAATTTTAATTGCAGGAAAGAATGAAGTCATACACACAGTCGATAGCCGATGAAAGTGCAAGATGTGAAAGATTTTTATACAGTCCAAGGTTTAAATTCAAGGCTTTGTCCTCTCACCTTTCTGAATTGATACTTGGCACAGCACACGGTGGCTTTGAAGCCTCACGGTTTTCGTATGTTTACATAAGGTCAATCTACGGCCTGAAAACTCTTGGTTCCTGACTTACCCATCCCAATTCTGAAACCTGCAGAGTTAATAGAGTTCATTTGCAGCTTGCTTTTCCTGCTCAAAATTCCACAGTTCTGTGATAAATTCATTTTTTTAAAAATGGCTATATTAGAAAACAGGGACAATCAATCAATCAGTAATATTTATTCAGTCAACGACCAGCAGAATTTAAAAGGACAAAAACAGAATGAAACATGGTCAGAAAAAGCAGGCATTACATCAGGAAACTTACGCTTTAAAAAAGCCAACTATCCAGAAAATCTATGCAACAAAGAATAACATCAAAGAAATGGGCATTAAGTAAAAGCTATCTTCTAGAATTGATATCGACTGGTATGCATTCTAGAAGTTTCATATGTGTCTGGGAAAGTTGTGAAAGAAATGGATATGAATTTCTTAATCATACTTTTTTAAAAATAACGTTTCAATTTAATAAAACCATTTTAAAAACCTTAGCAGCCCCATATAGCCTTACTAACACAGATTATTACTCTGCCAGATTTGTACTTAGTTATGTATTGAAATGTCAGGTTCTTGCCACTTAATGCTAACTTTTGTGTTTTGGAAATGGATATTTAAAGATCTAACACTGCTGAACAAACTGAAAATGGAGTTTTTCCTGTCCCTGATGCCTTTGGAATCAGTGCCCAACATGAATTCTATACCATGGAGGGAAATAGTGTGAATATATCTAAAGGCTGTAGGATCCCAGAATAGCTGGTTCAGAATTTAGTTTGCTACCAAAGTGTCCAACCTGAAAATATTAAACATGCAATCTTTAGAGGGGAAATGGCTCATTTGAGGGATAAATTGGGCATTTTCAGCACAACTATTGAAGCTGTTGGACATTGCTTGTGTCTGATTCATGATGGAACTATCAAAAGAAAATCACTTTAGAAATTTCTTTTCTCCCAAGAGAGCCAGAAGTCTGCACCATCACATCTAGGCATTGGAGGAAGATAAAAGAAGAAAATTTAAAAGATATCCTGCAAGGACTGCACTTTTAGAGAAGTAATAACAGTGGCATTTCCACCCCCACCCTCCCATAAAAGGAACATTACGCTAATAGTTTTGAGCCTGGAAAATGTATTTCAAATGACATGGGCATTGCCACAGTCTCTAGTGACTTATCTTTCCTTTATTAAAAATGTGATCACTTTAGGAAACACTTCACAGTCCCTTAGAGATGATGATGACTCAAAATACAATCATTCTACAGGAGCTGCGAAGGCCTCACAGGTCTTCCATCTGACTTGTGAAGCACAAATAAGAATTAAGATAATTTGGGGGGGGGGGGGAAACATGCACCGTTTTCTAATTATCTGTGGCCTGGGTATTTCCCTTTCCATGGATGTGGCTCCAAGCCAAATCTCAATGCACAATTTTTGATAGATTGACATATCAGTGGAAATTCATTCTGCAGAAGATCTATGGATTTTTCGTAAACCTTGTATTCTGGAACAGTCTATCCTGCTATGTGCTGGCTCAAATAAAAAGACTTGTAAAATCTACCTGAAGTTTAGATCAGTCTAAATCCAGATATTTTACACTTTGAGTTAGCAAAACAATATTCTAGTCCATCATTTTTAATCTTTGGTGGGCTGGTTGGTTGGTCATTTTGGTTTTGTCCATAGAAATATCCACAACTGTTTTCATTTGCAATTATCTCTAATTTGTGATGGTTTCAGGCACAATTTCCCTATGCAGGGATTCTCCACTTCCTAAGGGTCTGTAAACAACATAGAGAAAAGTCACATGTTTGAATATGACTAAGCTTACACAATCATTAAATACAATCAATACAATACAATACAATACAAAATACAAGCTTACACAATACAAAATGCAAGCTTACACAATAATTAAATAATCATTAAAACTAAAATGGCAAATATAGACACCAGTCAATAAATTTTACCAATTTACTGGTCATACTAGTAGAAGTAGGTTTAAGCCAAGAAAGTATGAGGAAATATGAATATCTTTTGATTTCGGAGAAAAAATGGCCTCAGTGTGTTTTTGTCTGCTTCAAGTATGCAACTAAGCAAACTAAAATGGCATCTGGAAACAAGTAATGCACAACATATTGCAAGGGTCTATCACTGGTTTATTTAATATGTAGATTAAGAGTTAACCATGTTGAGGTTTTCCTACTAACGATTAAGACTGCTATTGTACCTCATCATTTTGGCCGGTGAAGAGGATGTATTTGATTGTCTCCTCCCACGTGCTTCATGCAAATTGCCTGGGGGGAGGAAACCTGCCGGACTTGTTTCTTACTTCCTCTTTTTCCTCTGCCGGCAATGTAGCCAAGCAAGGCTTGCTCCAAAGGGGAGCTAAGTCCTTTAAATATGTTTTGCTTTTGTTTTGCTTTCTGTAAATAAATTATTTTTATAGAAATGCTTGGTGTGTGACTTTTTTGACCTCTCCTGGGCTAAAGGCTTTCCCAGCATCTGCCAACAGGTTATGTCCCCAGTAAACAGCCCAGTAAAACCCAGAGAGAAAAGAGAGATCAGCTCCACACCTCATGCACAATTTAAAGGCAGGTAACAAAGACCTGTGAAGATTTTCTTTGGAGCCACCTGGAGATTTTCCAGCAACTGCTGGTCTACAGGACAAAGAAGCCAGCTGAGGTGACTTGCAAAAGAAGGAAGAAGCCATGGCTACCTCCCAGCCCTCAGCGATGCCTCTGGAGCACCTATCAGAGACCAACTATTTGAATTGGGCCTTGAAGATGGAGATGTATCTTCGCAGAGAGAATCTTTGGCTGCCAATTGGTGAGCAAAACCCCCAAAATCCCAGTGTTGAATGGCTGAGACAGGATGAGCGGGCTAGAGCCACCATTATCTTGGGAGTTGAGGACAATCAGCTAGTCCACGTGCGAGGCATGCAGTCTGCAAAGCAACTTTGGGATGCTTTGAGAGACTTGTATGTAAAGGCAACAGCAGGGAGTAAAGTTACTCTGACGAAAAAGCTGTACAGAGCCTACCTTCCTGAGCACCTGCATTATATTCAGCAGCTGTTTGTTGAGTTGCAGGAGAAAGGAATGGAATTTACACCTCTCACAAAATCATATATCCTCCTGTCCTCACTAAATGCAATGTGGGACACGCTGATTTGTACCCTGGAG
This sequence comes from Candoia aspera, assembly GCF_035149785.1. Classification (NCBI taxonomy): domain Eukaryota; kingdom Metazoa; phylum Chordata; class Lepidosauria; order Squamata; family Candoiidae; genus Candoia; species Candoia aspera. The sequence goes on from NC_086153.1 coordinate 328,819,832, forward strand.
GCTATGCCTGAAGCAGACCTCACACCATCGTATGTTACACAGCGCTTACTCGCTGAATGGGAGAAGAGAGAGGAAAGATTCCCCCCCCCCCATCTCTTCTGGAAAGCTGCAATACCAGAAAATGAGGGAAAAGAAGGGAAAGGAACCTGAGGCCACAGCGCTAGCCAGCCAGCGATGCTTCACTTGTGGTTCAGCTGGACATTTGCAAAGAGACTGTGCCATGAGACCCAAGAGTAGAAAGACAGAGAAGAAGAACACAAGGGCAACACAGAAGAAGGCTCTTCAGACAACCCAGATTGCACAGGTTGCTGAGAAGGGTAATTCTGATGTATGGGTGTTAGATTCTGGGGCCAGTTGTCATTTATGTAATTGTAAAAGCTCTTTTGTGTCACTGTCTAAAACTGAAAAACAAAGTGTATCTTTGGCTGATGGGTCTGTGACCAAAATTATGGGACAAGGTGACTTGTATTTATCCTGCTTGGGAGAAACTGTAAAAGGTGTGTTGTATGTGCCAAATTTACAATCAAACCTTTTATCTGTGGCACAATTGGCTGCAACAGGGTATATCATAACATTTAAGAAAAATGGTTGTGAGATACGAAAAAATGGGAAATTGTGTGCTACTGGTATGTTAAAAGACTCCTTGTACATTGTGCAAAATGCAAGGAAGCCAAGCTGCAAGGCTGCAGTTGGCAACACTCCATATCATGACCAATGTGTACACCTGATGCACAGGAGATTTGGTCATGCTAATTTCAAGTATATAGCACAAATGCCACAGCTGTGTGCTGACCTAAAGATAAAACCCTGTGATAAATACTTAGACTGTGTAGTTTGCAAAGAATGCAAAACACTAAAAGCTCCTGTGAGTAAGCACAGTGACAGAGTTACAACTAGACCTTTGGAAATTGTACACTCTGACATTATTGGTCCTTTTGCTCCAAGTCTTGGACAAGCAAGGTATGCAATGACCATCATTGATGATTTCTCAAGATACACATTTATCTACATCTTAAAACATAAAGATGAGGCATTTGAGAAATTTAAAAGTTTTGTGACATGGGCAAATGGAAAATTCCCTAGGCCTGTATCTGCACTCCAATGTGATAGAGGAGGAGAATACCTTTCTCACAAATTCAGAAGGTTCCTAGTGGAAAAGGGGATAGAACAAATTCTTTCTAACCCTTACACCCCTCAGCAAAATGGTGTTGCTGAAAGAAAGGGCAGAACCTTGCAAAATGCAATGGAATGCATGTTAAAAGATTCACGATTATGTTTTAAGTACTGGGAAGAGGCCATATCTACTGCCACTTATGTACAGAACAGGTTGTATAACTCTGTAATTCAGGACACTCCATTCCATTTGTTTTATGGTGTGAAACCAAAGGTAAACCATCTTAGAGTGTTTGGTAGCACTGCATGGGTTCACATCCCAAAACAGCAGAGAAGGAAAGAAGGCCCCACAACAAAGAAAGCCATCTTTGTTGGCTGTGAACAAAGCCAAAGGAGCTACAGGTTCATAATGGGAGAGAAATTAATAATTAGCAAAAGCGCTTCTTTTGCTGAACAAAACTGGGGGAGATTAAATTCTAGCTCTCCAGTTGAACTGACCACCACAAGAGAACAGCAAGGACTTGCTGATGGTGATCTTTTGCCTGATGAGGACATTAAACCAGAAAAGCAAACTGAAAATCTGTCTGATGAGACAGATGCTTCTCAGGAAAGTGATAGGAGTCAAAATTTAAGCCCTGTATTACCTCGCAGATCTCAGAGGAGTAATAAAGGCGTTCCTCCATCACGTTTTCAGGCTGAAACAGTAAAGGCTTTTCACATATTCACAGAACCTGAGTCTTTAGAACAAGTGAATGCTTTACCACCTGAGATTGCACAAAATTGGCATTCTGCCATGCAACAGGAATTAGCATCCTTGAAAGAAAATAAAACATGGAAACTGGTAAATCTACCTCCCAATGAACGCTGTCTGGGTTGTAGGTGGGTTTTCAAACTGAAAAGGGATGCTGATGGCAAAATCCAAAAACAGAAAGCAAGGTTGGTTGCAAAAGGGTTCACTCAAAGGAAAGATTTAGACTTTGACAAGACTTTTGCACCAGTTACTAAAGGTGAATCAATTAGATTACTGTTAAAAGTTGCTGCACTCAAGGGAATGTCAGTTAACCACTATGACATTCAAACTGCATTTCTCTATGGTGATTTAGACCACAGATTATACATGCAGCAACCCCCTGGCTATGAAAAAGGAGAATCTAGTCTGTGAACTGCAGAAGTCAATCTATGGGTTAAAACAAGCTGCTAGATCCTGGAACCAAAAAGTAGATGAAAAACTGCAGAATTTTGGTTTTGAAAAAGGAAAAGCAGATCCCTGTGTATATATGAAGAAGGACAAACAAGGCTGTATGTATCTGTGCATTTATGTTGATTTGCTGCTGTTCACATCAACAGAAAAACAAAGACTTGATTTTGAAGCCTGCATGAAAAGCCATTTCATATTAAAAAGCCTTGGAGTTGTGACCAATTACCTAGGTTTGGAAAAACACAGGAAGAATGGTAGCTTTCTGTTAAACCAAAGGGGAGATAATGGTAAAGTAATGTGAATGGAGGGACGCGGTGGCGCTGCGGGTTAAACCGCTGAGCTGTCGATCGGAAGGTCGGCGGTTCGAAACCGCGCGGCGGGGTGAGCTCCCGTTGCTCGTCCCAGCTCCTGCACACCAAGCAGTTCGAAAACATGCAAATGTGAGTAGATTAATTGGTACCGCTTTGGCGGGAAGGTAACGGCGTTCCGTGAGTCATGCTGGCCACATGACCCGGAAGTGTCCTATGGACAACGCCGGCTCCAAGGCTTTGAAACGGAGATGAGCACCGCCCCCTAGAGTCGGACACGACTGGACTTTACGTCAAGGGAAACCTTTACCTTTACCTAATGTGAATGGAAAGACATAAAGTTGTCAGAGAAGATTGGTTTGCATCTTAATCTATAGTATAAAAAGGGGAGTGTTGAGGTTTTCCTACTAACGATTAAGACTGCTATTGTACCTCATCATTTTGGCCGGTGAAGAGGTTGTATTTGATTGTCTCCTCCCACGTGCTTCATGCAAATTGCCTGGGGGGGAGGAAACCTGCCGGACTTGTTTCTTTCTTCCTCTTTTTCCTCTGCTGGCAATGTAGCCAAGCAAGGCTTGCTCCAAAGGGGAGCTAAGTCCTTTAAATATGTTTTGCTTTTGTTTTGCTTTCTGTAAATAATTTTTATAGAAATGCTTGGTGTGTGACTTTTTTGACCTCTCCTGGGCTAAAGGCTTTCCCAGCATCTGCCAACAAACCATGTATTTCTTCTCCAACTCTAATCCAAGTACAATTAGTATTTTCATGATTGGCTTGCACAGATTTATTTATCATTTTAGGGGTTGTAGTTAAGGTTGCATTGCATGAAACGCTGTCAAAGTGAAGAGCTCCTTTGAAGTATGAAGTAGTAGAAAATGACTCTTCTCTTTCCCTTTGCCTGTCTTCCTCTTCATTCTGTTCCCTCTTTTATCCTTGGCAGTTATTGACTTAAGGATATACTCAGCTGAGAAGTTGATTCCAAACGGCTGCTTTCTTCAACCCTGAGCATGCTAAGTGCATAACAGGCAAATTATAACCAAGGACCTCATTCCCAAAGGCTGGAGGAGATCTTTTCCGAGTCACAAGTCAGTCTGAAAGGTTGAGAGGTGCTAGAGTTTTTTTAAAAGAAAATGTCTAGCAATTGCCAAGCCCCAGACAAAGGAGGACAGGTATCTCTGTGCATTTCCCCTCTGCATGGCTTTCTTTACCTTCATCTTCACCACGAAGGGGAGAAAAGGCAGGGGGCTGCCACCTTTCCAGAGTCTGGCCAAAATGCCTCAGGAGAGCTACAGCTGGTTGCAAAGGATCTGACAGGGACCAGCTGCACAAAGAGAGCTCAGCACTTGGCAGTAAAGAGCCAAGCAGGAAGGGGGAAAAACAGAGATGGCTTTCTGATGGGCATCCAAAACCTGTTCCAGACCTGCCTTCATCTATTAAGCTCCATGTTGCTCTGCCAACTATTGCCAGGCCAAAATCCGGCTTCATAGGAAACATAATCCTCTAAGTAGGCAGCAAGCAATGTAAATTGGATGATCATCTTCCCTCCCACCACTTTGAAAAACAGCATTTGCCAGCCAGTGGTTGCATCTGTCGAACTGACACATTCTGGCCAGAGGAGAGGTCATGTGTTCTGACTCTGCATTTGTGATATTTACAGATTCCCACTTTCCTCCAGGACAGGAATCTCAGTTGCAGAGGAAAAGAATGCCAAAGCAATTAGTAACTTTTATTATTGCTCCAGAGACTCAGGGCTACATGTATCTCAACCTATTTGAAAGTCAGAGGAAGACACACAGAATAACACAAATCCAGGAGTACTTTCTGCCCATGGACTGCCTTACAGCAGTGATATGGTGGATCTAACCTTCATTATCTAGTAACATTGACTAAGCCATTGCACTTTTGCCATGCCCAATGGCTTGACATGGGAATGGAAGCTCTAACAGTCTCACAAGCATAGGAGGGCTGGTGCCTTCCAGAGGCTTTGATCTGCCAGTCTCATAAACCTTTGCTATTGGTCATTCTGGTTGAGTCCCAAAAATCTGGAAGTCTTCTAAATTGCTCCCCGGAGATTAAATGTAAGGCTGAATGATGTGATGTCACTGCTTAAATATATTTAAGAGAAGCATGTTGGTCCCCAATGTTCTGGCACAATTCAAATATTATTCCTGCAGTTCTACCTCCTGCAGGAAACTCATTTATACTTTATCAGGATTCACTCAGGAATGAGAATCTCAAAACCAGGCAAGCTTTGTGAGATTCCAAGGGGACCAAAGGGGGACTAGCAGTGTGCTAGCAACGCCAATTATTTGGCAGCAGTGTTTATTCATTGCCAAAGAGCTAAATTCCTTGTAAACATATTTACAGCCAAGATGTTAATTGCAGAGACCTAGAGGACTTCACAGATATGCTTCTTTTTTAGTGGGACAATAGCCTTGATGAGCCTAACATAAAGCTGTGCCATCCCTTCCCCATGGCAACGTTATTTGTAGCTAAGGATGACTCTGAGCTGCGCTCCAGAAAGGAAAGGGCAGCTGTCAGAAGGAGATCTCCATGACACAGTCAGAAGTCTTGACTGCTTTAATTGACATTTCTGGGAAGGATTAATTGAATGCTGGAGGGAGGTGAAAATGGATTCTTCTGTCACCTGAACAGTTATTTATGGAGATGCCTAACAGAATAGAGGCAGAAATTACGGTAGACTTGAAATGTTCTTTCGGTTTCCATTAACATAACTTAAATAGGAATCCAAGTACAATATTATTTTGGCCTGCATCTGTGAAACAAAAGAATGACAGTTGTGGCAAATCTGGTTGAGCTGGAAGATTCTTTATGGATGAGAAAGCAAGAGATTTGCAAGAGTGCTGAAGACATCACATTTCCCTGTGAGTGATCTGGAGATCACAAAGGCGACAGTCCAGAATCTAAGGAGATTTATCCTTGCACACAAGCTTCTCTTCCCCTCCCAATGCTGCCATTCACTGTTTTGACAGACAGCTGCCTTACTATTATTTCTCTGAGGTGGTCCAGGGGGCAGCAAGCCCCCACCCCCCCCACCCCAAAAAAAAGCCATTCAGGAGGAATGAATTGTTGCTTCAGGCAGCCTATTGGAAGAGCAGGTAGGAAGTTAGGCACAAAATTTCACCAGCAGGGCCAGAAGTAAAATCAGCAATGCATTCCCATTGCATCCATCTTGAGAACATGCATTTCAGGACCTGACTGCCTTCAGTGTTCCAGATCACTGCCCTATTTGTTACACTCCGAAGGTTTCTCTTTGGAATGATATGTCTAAATGATGGTTTGGTATCTGCATGTTTCCCCAGATGATTCACTAACAAGGGAGTCCAACCTCAAAATGTTGATTTCCCCCATCCTGCAATCCTGGAAAGTGCTACTTTCCCCCTTGAGCAGAGGACTAACTGAAGCTTCTAGGGGTGACAAAGGGATGGTTTTCAGCTATTTATGTATGCTCTGTATAAAAATATGTTAACCCTCTTTTGCCTCTCAGTCCAGAACATTTAAATATGTGTAAGACATATACTGCATTATGAGCAGAAAGGTGGGATATAAACAGGAGGAGAACTGCCCTATCCCTTCAGTCTCTTATCTTGTAGTCAAGCAAATTCCCTGATCATGCAATGATTTTTTACTTGGCAAACAAATGTGAGAAGAATTCACCTTCAGTCAGGAACTGAAAAAAACAAATATGCCCAACTTCATGAAATTTTAAGCAAAGCCAGTGGACTCTGAACCTGCCCTTTTACACATGTCCATATACCCAGTTCAGACTAATTGGTTATTTTCAGAAAAGTTGTTATTGCTTGATTTAAGTTTGTGGGTGTCTGTGGCTGGGCTGTTTTAAGGGTGGCAATGAGAGCACAAAACCTCCATGAGGCAAAATGATCCAATCATTTAGCCACCCTTAAAGCCTTGGAGCAGATCCCAGAAGAAACGAACTGATGCTGGAGTGGCATTGAAAAACAGAGCTTCCTTCTATCTAAAACCCTCTGCCCCTTGCTTTGTTCACATTTGAATAACATTGGACTTCAGCTTCTCTGAGAGTACAGTTTGAAGAAGCAGGATAGAAAGAGTATTGATGCTTTTTGAACTTAACTGTTGGAGAAAACTCTTGAGAATTCCATGAACAGCCAAGAAAACAAATAAACGGACCATAGAATAAATAAATTCAGAGTTCTCATTTGAGGCACAAATGATCCAGCTCAAATTATCATAGTTTGGACCCATTATGTGAAAACCCAGATCCTTTGAGAAGAACATAATACTGGGAAAGATGGAAGGAAAGAGAAGAGGATGACCAGCAACAAGAAGATGCACTCAGTTACAATGGTGATGGGTGTACTGTTGGGAGATCTAAAGGGCCAAGTTGGGGATAAATCATCCTGCAGGTCTATCTAACTGGTTGCTAGGAGCTGAACCAACTTGATGGCACATAATGAATTAAATCAATCAATAGCATCAGCAAGCACTGCTTGGGCGAATTTATTCAGGAGAAGTTGCAAAGATCATAGTGATCTGACTCATAGTCTCTAGATGTCCTTGAATTGTGTATTTCAACATCTTAAAGATGGAGCAAAGATAGATGATGAGAGGAGAGGAGAGGAGAGGGAAAAATAGATATAGACAGATGGTAGGTAGGTAAGTAGGAGACAGATGAAAGAAAAAAAGAAGGAGAGCATCCCAAGGGTGACTAACAATTAAAATTAATGTACCCAAACATCATACAAAGGCAATTACAAATAAAGGGGTTATACAACATAAAGCAAGCAGAATCAGCAGCTACATTAAAACATCAAAAAAGATTTATGTTCTCTGCAAAACAAATGCCTTCCTAAATTAGGTCTTAACCAATTGGCCCATGGCCATCTAAAAGGGTACCAGCCCAGTTTCCCGAAACAAGAAGTTCCACAATTCAGGTGTAGCTTTTTCATGTTTTGATCACAACTGGCAGAAAGTTCTCAGATCATAAATCTCTGGGAAGAGGCCACCCTAAAACAATCTGGTCCTGATCATTTAGGGTAAGGGAAGGCCACATTTTTCTAATTGTTTCATTTTGTTTGAGTTTTCATAGGATCTGCAAGGACTGCAAAGGATGTGGCAATGAAGCAGCCATGTCACTGAAGAGGGTAACAACAGCATTTTAGGGTTTTTTTTACCTATTAGATTTTTATCACTGCCCATCTCCCACCCCCACCCCCACCCCCCACATAGTTCATGTTATGTGTGCATTTTGGAAGCTAAAGGAAATAGGATACAATAAGCCTAGTGGAGGCTTCATATTCTTATTTTAGTCTTTATATCATCAAAAGCCCACCCAGAATGACACAAAACATCACTATTTTGCTTTTGGATTTCTGCCTAGGATTCAGATCCACAGTATAGCCATAAAGCCCACATGAACAATGATGCTGCTGATTCAATATCAGAAAGTGGAAAAGGGCTTGGTTACAAGGGACAGAACCTTAGGAACCAAAATATATTTAAGAGTAGCTTAGATGACTACATCAAACTTGATTAACATCACCCATATTAAAACAGAGAAAAACGTAGTGTAATGGTTGCCTAACTTAAAGTATTCTCAGACTCACAAGCAAGAGCTTGAATCAAATCTGGTTTATTTAAGAATAGTATGCAAGTACAAAGAAAGCTGAGAATGAGCAAAAGCGCGCCAAATACAAACTAAAAACCCTCGGTGCCAATGTAAGCCCTCCCCTCGTACAACTGTTTCAAATTCCCCATCCCAGGTGCTCCTAATGAGTTCTGCTAATCAACAGGTAAAAAGGACCTTGAACACAAACGATAACCCAAACACATTCCATCCCAACGAAGAAAGATAGAAAGCCTGGTACAAGGTCTCCCAGCAGCTCCCTCCCACGTCAGCACCATGGCATGCAAAACGTTACGATGTACATTAAACATTGCAATGACGAACATGACATACTGCCCCCCCCCAAAATGCAGAAGAAAATCCCAATAAAATGTAAGAGAAAAAGGAACAGTCAAGCTGCAGGTTTCAAAGGGTAAGCCAGATGAAAGCGGCAAATTAAATCAGGAGCATTGACGTGGCGAGCAGGCACCCACTCAGGGTGGGGGAAGTGTTTCCAATGAACTAGGTACTGGAGGGAGTTGCGAATCTTGCGGGAGTCGACGACCTCTTTGATTGCAAAGTGCTGCTGGCCATCGATCATGATCAGAGCAGGTGGAGGAGGTTGGGGGTGCCAGTGGGTGGAGTGGTGGACTGGCTTGAGTAAGCTGCAATGGAAAACAGGATGTAAGCGTTTCAAATTGTGGGGCAAGTCTAGCTTGACATAACAGGATTGAGAAGAGCAACAATGGAGAATGGCCCGATGAATTTAGGGGCAAGCTTCTTTGAAGGTTGAGGGGATTTTATAAACTTAGTAGAAAGATAAACCTGATCCCCAATTTTGAAGGTGTGCTGCAGAGAATGGTGTTTGTTGGCGTAGAGTTTGTAGGTAGCTTGAGCATCGCTCAGAGCTTGCCTAATTATCGGCCAGGAATCAGCAAGCTGAGCAGCCCAATCGTGAGCCGAGCAGGATGTAGAAGGGGGTTCTGGCAATTCAGGGATGGGAACAAAGTCCTGGCCGAAAACAACCTGGAAAGGGGTTTGTCTGGTACTCTGGTGAACAGCGTTGTTGTAAGCCACTTCGGCAAAGGGCAGCAATTCGACCCAATTGTCCTGATGGTAGTTGGTGTAGGAGCGAAGAAATTGCTCCAGGGTTGAGTTAAGAATTTCAGTAGATCCGTCCGTCTCCGGATGCGATGCCATTGACAATGCCTGTTTGGTGCCAATTAATTTCAAAAAGGACTGCCAAAATTGCGAGGTAAATTGTGTGCCGCAGTCAGTCACCAAATGGGAGGGGCAGCCATGGAGATGGTAGATGTGGAACAGAAAGAGGCAAGCCAGCTGCTGAGCAGAAGGCAGGGAGGCGCATGGAATAAAATGGGCTTGTTTTGAGAAAAAATCTTTTACAACCCAAATGACAGTTTTCTTTTGACTGGGTGGGAGATCAAAGATAAAGTCCATAGAGATCTCAGCCCATGGACGAGATGGGCTGGCAACAGGCTGGAGAAACCCTTGCAGTTTCCCCATTTTTCGTTTTGACATGGCACAAACAGGGCAAGAAGCAATATAGTCTTTAACATCCCGCCACAGCGAGGGCCACCAAAATTGGCGGCAGACCAAATGCAGGGTTTTGATGAAACCAAAATGGCCCACTAATTTATCATCATGGGAGCATTGTAACACCAAAACACGCAAGGTTTCAGGCAGATAAAGGCAGTGGCCCACCCATGCGAGATCATCCTTGAAGGAAACTTTGTCTCGATTAGCCAGCAACCAAGTGTCAGATTTCACTGCCTGGAGAAAGTCCGTTTGCAATTGACAAGGGAGCGGTGCTCCTCGTTTCTGGGAGGGGGCGGGGCCCTGAGCTGGCGGAGTGTGGGTCTGGCTTCGGGTGACAGCAGCCAGTCCCAATTGTGGCAAAGAGAGAACAGTCCCAACCACTTGAGGGCTTTGGTCAAAGTCCTGAGGCAAGCGGGACAAAGCGTCTGCAAGAAAGTTTTTCTTGCTGGGTATGAACTTCAATTGGAAGTTAAACTGACTGAAAAATTGAGCCCAGTGAATTTGTTTTGGGCTAAGGCGGTGGGGTGTGTGGAGAGCCACTAAATTCCTATGGTCTGTCCAAACTTCGAACGGGCGGGCAGCACCCTCAAGGAGGTGGCACCAAGTTTCTAAAGCGGCTTTTACAGCAAAAGCCTCCTTTTCCCAAACATGCCACCAGCGCTCAGTCTCAAAAAATTTCCTGGATAGATAAGTGCAGGGTTTCAGGATGCTGTCAGAGTCTTTTTGCAACAATATAGCCCCAATAGAAAAGTCAGAGGCATCTACTTGTACTACGAAGGCGCGTTCAGGATCAGGGTGCCTCAAAATAGGCTCTGCGGTAAAGAAAGTCCCTAGTTTTCCTCTCCAGCAGCCTTTGATCTTCACCCAGCTAGACAGGTCAATGGCGGGGGGGGGGGGGTTTCCAGCAACTCACTTCACTGGAAATGTAGCAATGCAAATGGGCAGCCACAAAGAGGCTTTAAAATTCATCATTGCGCCTGTTGGCAATCCCATGGTAATTCTAGGGATCCCCTGGTTAACTTGGCAAAGCCCATATATAAATTGGGAGCACCGGACCATTACATTTAGTGATGGGTTTTACCAAGCCCCTACAGTGGGACGACCCTTAAATGTGGGAGGGGCAAGGGCTGCAATCGCAGCGCCGCGCCCCAGCTTGCCGCAGTTGGAAGGGCTGCTGGACCGCTATCGAGACTTTGCAGACATCTTTGGGGAAATGGAGGCAGACCAGCTGCCACCCCATCGTAAAACTGTGCAATTGAGTTGCTTCCCAACGCGCAACTGCCCAAACCAAAAATTTACCCAATGACTAAGAAAGAACTAGAGGCACTGCACGATTTCATTGACAAAAACCTGTCACGGGGGTTCATTGAGACTGCCAATTCCCCAGTTGGAGCTCCTGTGCTCTTCCAGAAAAAGAAAGATGGAACGCTCAGACTTTGTACGGACTATCGGGGGTTAAATTCAGTCTCCCTATGTAACAAATATCCTCTGCCCCTAATGAAAGACATGTTAGCCCACCTATCAAAAGGGAAAATTTTCTCCAAGCTCGACCTCTGCGAAGCCTACTTTCGCATACACATATGAGCTGAGGATGAGTGAAAGACCGCTTTTAATTGCCCGTTAGGCTCCTTCCAATACAAAGTCCTCCCATTCAGCTTAGCCGGAGCACCTGGAGTGTTCATGCAATTGATTAATGAAGTGTTGCATGATCACTTATTTAAAGGGGTCTTGGTCTACTTGGACGATGTCCTTAACTACTCTGAAAATGAGAAGGAGCATGAACACCTTCTTAAGCAGGTGTTGAAAAAACTTAGGGTGGCCAAGCTGTATGCCAAGCTCTCCAAATGTGAATTCCACAAAACTCGTTAGGAGCACCTGGGATGGGGAATTTGAAACAGTTTTAGGAGGGGGAGGGCTTACATTTGCACCGAGGGTTTTTAGTTTGTATTTGGCGTGCTTTTGCTCATTCTCAGTTTTATGTAATGGTTGCCTATCTTAAAGTATTCTCAGACTTACAAGCAAGAGCTTGAATCAAATCTGGTTTATTTAAGAATAGTATGCAAGTTCAAAGAAAGTTCTGCTAATCAATGGGTAAAAAGGACCTTGAACACAAACAATAACCCAAACACATTCCATCCCAATGAAGAAAGACAGAAAGCCTGGTACAAGGTCTCCCAGCAGCTCCCTCCCAACCGGAACGCGCGTCAGCACCATGGCATGCAAAACGTTACATTAAACATTGCAATGACGAACATGACACTTAGATGCCCATGCAGCCAGAATAGCCTCAGAATCCTAGTTGGAAGGGATATTAGAAGATACCTGGTTTGAAGTTTAGTGAGTTGTTTGAGGAACTCAGAAACTGTCCCTCCAATTTCTTGGCTCAGAGATTTAGTATATAATTTCAAAAGGTAGTTTTGGAGCCTATTTTTCAGGTACAACTAATCTCTGGAGTTTCCCTTCCTGCTTACCTCTTCCTGCTCAAGCAAGGAAGAAAGAATTGCCTTTACCATCTGCTACCTGCATTTTGAAAGGGGCCTTATTTGCCCATTCTTTAATGAGTTTATAGATTCTTTCACAAGTCTGCAGTGAATAATTCATGTCTAAATAAATGTGATCAGATCTGAACATCTCCACTGAATGGCATTCATTCATTCATCCAATTTATATGTCCACCCACTTACCATGACTCTAGGCAGCTAACAATCAACTAAAAATATGCCAAAATATATTTGCCAGAACATAATAATGGTGACATCAGGAACTGCTATGATTAAATATATATCTTGTTAACAAATTATTCAAGGGTTCTGTATTTTAGCTGGGCAGCCTCTCTGTTTTAAACCAAAAATTTGCAGAAGTTTTCCAAAGCCTCAGCTCATAGAAAGCTGGGTACAGGAAGAAGTACCTTAAGTCTAAATGTTGTCCATTACTATTTTCTGAAAAGCAACAGTTCTGAACATCTCCATGAATTCAAGCAATCAAGCAATCAAACCATGAACTGTATTATCCATATTATTGTTTTAACTTATTGCTACTAAAGTCCACCTATAATAATTCGCTTTTAACTATCTGGATGCCAGAAGCTCCTCCAAGATTTTCTGGGGTCAAGGAATTCCAGTTCTCCTATTACTCACCTTCAAATGGCAAAATCAAAAAAAAAAAGGTCCATTTCAGACTTCCAGTGAAGTAATCCTGGAAAGATGGAAGTGGCTATTGAAACAGGAAAGGACTTTCTTCATTGCTTTCAACAAGGAAAATTAGAAACACTGGGCAATATGTTAAAATGAGTGTGTGGCATTCTCAGTAGTGGAGATGGAAGGAGGCTGGCTTGAGTAAAATTGGGCTGAATCCTGGCTTCCATGTTTGGTTTTTTTTTTAGAAAAAAACCTAAATCCTGGAAAATAAGGTATTTTTTTCTGTCCTCTTGCAGAAAGTAAAACAATGTCACTTTATGTTCAAAAGAAACAGGGGAAGTAGGTGTCACCTTAGCTTTGACATCTTTCTTTATTTAGATTTTAACAAGTCTCGGTGCTCTCCTAAAGATCTCAGCAATGCCACTGGAGCTCCCCTCCACTGTTCCTTCCCCAAGAAAAATCATTTGACATGCAGCATTGTGCAGTCAGGTGATCAACATCTCTGAGTCCCTTGCTCAGGTAACATTGTACAAGCAGATGCTTTTTTTCCTAGAGAAGAAACAATCAAAGACATGCACTTGTTGGCTTATGAGACTCTGTCAGAATAGTTCTCTATTTGTTTCTTCTCCAAGATAAAAAAAATAACTGGAAAAGCAAGTAGGGCACCAGGCCCTCTTCCATCTTCATTTATGTCTTCTCCAAGAAAATGCACTTGCACAAACAGAGGGCAGTCCCAGAAACACTGGCTACATCATCACAGAATGCTATGTAATCAGGTATTCCTTCTTGGAGTCAAGACAAGCAATAACCCCAACGGCACTGCTTTGGCTGATGCATGGGAACTACTGCTTTTTATAATAAAAAAGAAAAGAGACAAAGAAATCCCTGCTAACAGCACATTTCAATTCTTTTTGTTCCTCTTTAATTCATCTTCCAGATGTTCGTGAATGTGCTGAGTTAAAGTGAGGCAAATAGTCTGGCACATCACGAGGCTTCTTATATGTTTCCTCTCTATGTTCTCATACTGGAACTCCAAGAAAACATATCTTGGGTGAGAGGAGGACACCTATGTTCTGCAGAATAAATAAAACAGAATAAAGTAAATCAGGATCCAGCTGTCTATGTCCAGCTCACCAATGTTCTGTGATGTTCAAGTCATATTAGGTACTTTTTAATCAGTTTGGAGAAATCTGATAGACCTTCTGGCTTAGTCTCAGACAGTATTGCAGCCTTCCTTCCATATATGGACAAAGCTGAGGAAGGATTGAGGGGTATAAAGGACTACATTTTCTCTCTACATTTCATTTCTGCCTGGGGAAAACTCTGTTTTACTGTTTATAACTCTCATTCCTCTGCTAGAATTTGCTTAGGCAGTTTCACTCGGAGAGCTAGTGAGAGAAACTCAGATTTATTTACTGGGTGTATAGATCAGAGCAAATGTGCTTCTATTAGATTATTGTTTATTATGCATACAATGTCTTCATCACATACAGTATTAAATATGCAGTTGTGAAAACACACACACACTTTTCAACAACACATAATGTTATTCTCAGAAGAGGTTAACCTTGCCAATGAGCTATGCCTATGAGCCTTTCTCCCTCAAAAAGCAAGTGGTCAGAAGGTGGACTGTGATTTTAAATAAGACCTTAATTTTTAAACAGTTTTTGAATATCTTTATTTGAATACCTTCGGCATTGTTTCAGAACAGCTTCTTTATGGCTTGTTATTGGGCCAGCTAGAGGCTGCCTGTGTTTTCCTTTCCTCCATCCCTATTATCATTGCCTTACCAAAGGTAAATGGGTTGCAAGGATCTTTCAGTCTTGAATTTAAATGATGTCATGATGCCAGCCTTGCAAGATAGTCCAGACAAGAAGCCCACCCAGAATTACTAGATCTAACTTTATTGTAAGGTTTTTGTTGTTTATTCGTTTAGTCGCTTCCGACTCTTCGTGACTTCATGGACCAGCCCACGCCAGAGCTTCCTGTCGGTCGTCAACACCCCCAGCTCCCCCAGGGACGAGTCCGTCACCTCTAGAATATCATCCATCCATCTTGCCCTTGGTCGGCCCCTCTTCCTTTTGCCTTCCACTCTCCCTAGCATCAGCATCTTCTCCAGGGTGTCCTGTCTTCTCATTATGTGGCCAAAGTATTTCAGTTTTGCCTTTAATATCATTCCCTCAAGTGAGCAGTCTGGCTTTATTTCCTGGAGGATGGACTGGTTGGATCTTCTTGCAGTCCAAGGCACTCTCAGAATTTTCCTCCAACACCACAGTTCAAAAGCATCGATCTTCCTTCTCTCAGCCTTCCCTATGGTCCAGCTCTCACAGCCATATGTTACTACAGGGAACACCATTGCTTTAACTATGCGGGCCTTTGTTGTCAGTGTGATGTCTCTGCTCTTAACTATTTTATCGAGATTTGTCATTGCTCTTCTTCCAAGGATTAAGCGTCTTCTGATTTCCTGACTACAGTCAGCATCTGCAGTAATCTTCGCACCTAGGAATACAAAGTCTTTCACTGCTTCTACATTTTCTCCCTCTATTTGCCAGTTATCAATCAAGCTGGTTGCCATAATCTTGGTTTTTTTGAGGTTTAGCTGCAAACCAGCTTTTGCACTTTCTTCTTTCACCTTCATCATAAGGCTCCTCAGTTCCTCTTCACTTTCAGCCATCAAAGTGGTATCATCTGCATATCTGAGATTGTTAATGTTTCTTCCAGAGATTTTAACTCCAGCCTTGGATTCCTCAAGGCCAGCTTGTCGCATGATGTGTTCTGCATACAAGTTGAATAGGTAGGGTGAGAGTATACAGCCCTGCCGTACTCCTTTCCCAATCTTAAACCAGTCTGTTGTTCCGTGGTCTGTTCTTACTGTTGCTACTTGGTCGTTACACAGATTCTTCAGGAGGCATACAAGATGACTTGGTATCCCCATACCACTAAGAACTTGCCACAATTTGTTATGGTCCACACAGTCAAAGGCTTTAGAATAGTCAATAAAACAGAAATAGATGTTTTTCTGAAACTCCCTGGCTTTTTCCATTATCCAGCGGATATTGGCAATTTGGTCTCTAGTTCCTCTGCCTTTTCTAAACCCAGCTTGTACATCTGGCAATTCTCGCTCCATGAACTGCTGAAGTCTACCTTGCAGGATCTTGAGCATTACCTTACTGGCATGTGAAATGAGTGCCACTGTTTGATAGTTTGAACATTCTTTAGTGTTTCCCTTTTTTGGTATGGGGATATAAGTTGATTTTTTCCAGTCTGATGGCCATTCTTGTGTTTTCCAAATTTGCTGGCATATAGCATGCATTACCTTGACAGCATCATCTTGCAAGATTTTGAACAGTTCAGCTGGGATGCCGTCGTCTCCTGTTGCCTTGTTATTAGCAATGCTTCTTAAGGCCCACTCAACCTCACTCTTCAGGATGTCTGGCTCTAGCTCACCGACCACACCATCAAAGCTATCCCCGATATTGTTATCCTTCCTATACAGGTTTTCTGTATATTCTTGCCACCTTTTCTTGATCTCTTCTTCTTCTGTTAGGTCCTTGCCATCTTTGTTTTTGATCATACCCATTTTTGCCTGGAATTTACCTCCAATGTTTCTAATTTTCTGGAAGAGGTCTCTTGTCCTTCCTATTCTATTGTCTTCTTCCACTTCCACGCATTGCTTGTTTAAAAATAATTCCTTATCTCTTCTGGCTAACCTCTGGAATTTTGCATTTAATTGGGCATATCTCCCCCTATCACTGTTGCCTTTTGCTTTCCTTCTTTCTTGGGCTATTTCTAGTGTCTCAGCAGACAGCCATTTTGCCTTCTTGGTTTTCTCTTTCTTTGGGATGTATTTTGTTGCCGCCTCCTGAACAATGCTGCCAACTTCTGTCCAGAGTTCTTCCGGGACCCTATCTACTAAGTCCAGTCCCTTAAATCGATTCTTCACCTCCACTGCATATTCCTTAGGAATATTAGTGAGCTCATATCTAGCTGATCTGTGGGTCTTCCCTAATCTCTTTAGTCTGATCCTAAATCGTGCAAGAAGGAGTTCATGATCTGAACTACAGTCAGCTCCAGGCCTTGTTTTTACCGACTGTACAGATGTCCGCCACCTTTGGCTGCAAAGGATGTAATCAATCTGATTTCGGTGTTGTCCATCTGGTGAAGTCCATGTATAAAGCCGTCTCTTAGGTTGTTGGAAGAGAGTGTTTGTTATGCAGAGTGAATTGTCTTGGCAAAATTCTATCAGCCTGTGTCCTGCTTCGTTTTGTTCTCCCAGGCCATACTTACCTGTAATTCGAGGTGTCATTTGACTGCCCACCTTAGCATTCCAGTCTCCTGTGATGAAAATAACATCTCTTTTAGGCGTGTTGTCCAGTAGGTGCTGCAGATCTTCATAGAACTGCTCTACTTCAGCTTCTTCAGCATTTGCGGTTGGGGCGTATATTTGGATCACTCTGATGTTAGATGGCTTGCCCTGAATTCGAATTGAGATCATTCTGTCGTTTTTTGGGTTGTATCCAAGCACTGCTTTAGCCACTTTACTATTAATTATGAAGGCTACTCCATTTCTTCTGTGGTCCTCTTGTCCGCAGTAGTAGATCTGGTGGTCGTTTGATGTGAAGTGGCCCATTCCAGTCCATTTCAGTTCACTGATGCCCAGAATGTCTATCTTTAATCTTGACATCTCACCAATAACCACATCCAATTTGCCCTGGCTCATAGATCTTACATTCCAGGTTCCGATGGTGTGTTGATCCTTAGAACATCGGATTCGCCGTTCACCACCAGCACCGTCGGCCGCTAGCCGTCCTTTCGGCTTTGAGCTAGCTGCGTCATCACGTCTGGGGCTAGTTGAGCTCATCCTCTGTTCCTCCCCAGTAGCATTTTGACCATCTTCCGACCTGGGGGTCTCATCTTCCGATGGTATACCGACATATCTCTGGTTGTACTGATCCATTTAGTTTTCACGGCAAGAATACTGAGGTGGGTTGCCATTACCTTCCCCATGGATCGCATTTAGTCTGACCTCTCTGTCATGACCTTCCCGTCTTGGGTGGCCCTTCACGGTTTAGCTCATGGCATCATTGAGGTGCTCAAGCTCCAGCACCACAACAAGGTAACGATCCTTTGCTGAAGATTGTAAGGTTACATTAACAGAATCTTGCAAGTCTGAAAGTACATTTCTCCCCCCTCACCTTTATAGTCCAAAAAACTAAGGAGGTCCTTTCTAAGATGTTTGCCACACCTCCATTCCTTCTGTGGGATCAGCTGCCTCTTATCTGACCATGGTCTAGTCTGCGGCTCTTCCTCCTGTCTCCTAAGGTCATTCCCACATACCGTTACACAAGAAGACATATTTCATTACATAACTTTACCACTATCCCAAAACCCAACAAGGCCAAAGGGGATGAGTGAATAAAAGCATTATATTGTTCTCTGATTTAAGTGCTTTTAGAGCACTTTGCCTTGCTTTGAGCAAACAATGCTTCTCCAGGTTTAGGTTCTCTCCCAGATTTAGGACTTTTAAGGATGGAGAGAGCAGAAAAAGACATGTCTAGGTGTGGATTTGTTAACATCTGCTAGAAGCTGGCCACAATATTCCACTGGAAAAGACTAAATGCAGCTCTCTCCAATCTTGCTCAGAGTATTGCTGTCTCTTTCAATACCTTTAGGAAATCTCACAAGTCTTTGGGCAAGGCCCGGGAACAGCTACATAAAACTTCTTCCAATGTAGCCTAGCCATAGTGTGTAATTGGCAGTTGTCACACTGGGTGCTCCAGCTAATGGTCTTCCCACTAGGTGACACTCCTAAGTAGGTGGTTTTGTCTGGCTGGGCAACAGCTTCCAAGGGTTTTCTCTTTGGATTGGATTGAAGAGAACTCAGCATCTGTCCTCTGCATTTGTTTCCTGCAGGAGCACTGGGGAATGCCAAGAAAGATTTCAGGCTGGAACCATGTATCATGTAAATCTAGCAGTGCCTTTGAACAATGCCTCTAAAAATAGGAACAAAGCACTATTCATTGCATTTGTTTTTCTCACAGCAAAGCTCCAGAATTGGGTATTTTTAATAGACTGCTCTGTGAAGTGAATGACCAAAATTATCTTGATCACAGCTTGACTTCTGCAAAAGGTTTTGCAAATTTGTTTTCCCATTCCCTAAACAGTGCCAGATTCTATTGCATCAGGCACCAGTGAAACCAATTAGGAACACACAAAGATCCCAATTGGCACAGGAAGTTCTTGGAGAACCACTGACAGCTTTTGCATCTGAAAGGTTTCTTGGAGTAAGCATTTCTGTAGAAGGGACAGGAAGCATCATTTCCCTCTCCATCCAGAGAGTTGTCTTCCTCTGCTTCCTCTGGAGCAGTGTTTTTCAAACTTGGCAACTTTAAGATGTGCGGACTTCAACTCTCAGAATGCTGGCTGGGGAATTCTGGGAGCTGAAGTCCACATATCTTAAAGTTGCTAACCACTGGCCTAGAGGATTGGTGATGAACACTGTGGTTCAGTACAGTATGGGAAGTCTACAGCGGTGTTTTTCAAACCTGACAACTTTAAGGTGTGTGGACTTCAACCCTCAGAATTCCCCAGCCCTCATGCTGTCTTTAAAGTTGCCAAGTTTGAAGAATGCTGGTCTAGAGGAAAGGATTTAACTGTGCCTACAGGGGCATCCTCAGGCAGTTCAAGCATCCATTTGGGCAATTTCTGTTCCAAGTAGCTATACCTTGTGTTCAAATTGATGCTTTTGCCCTGGTACAATGTTCTTTCTCAAATCAGCCCACTCCTCTGAGTGGAAGAAGATTTAATAACAACAGCTTGCATTTACTATAAATAAGGGGGGGCAGGGGGGGAAGTAATGGCAAATCACTTCCATATCACTTCCAAGAAAAGTACCTGGAGAAGTCAAGTTCAACTCAAATCTGAAGACTTACATAATATCCTTAGCATGTGTTCAATCACTTTAAAAGTTTCTAGTCCTTAATGAAAGAAGACAGCAATGGAATAAATCTTTGTCAAATATCAGGCTTGTTTGTTTTGTGTTTCTTCAGATAAAGGGAGAACTTTATCTAAGACTTCAACTTCCAATCTCTCTTCCCTTGGAATGGCTTGCCCCCACCCCCAGCTCCCACCATATTTCCTTTTGCAGGACACTACCACTATCCTCCCCTCTTTTTACCTCTGCTACCTAATCTTCTATCTAGTCCCCCCCACACACACACACACACACACTCACCCAATACCAGTCCCAGAACTCAGCCAAGATGGATGAGTCCCTCTCCTGTCCCCAATTTCAACCAGTCAATAATCAACAATAACAGTAGCAGAACAACTCCTGTCCACCTCTACTGTTCAAACAACCTACCCCATCAGCTGCAAACTGGCTCTCACCCAATGGAGGTTAGTGGGGAGCAAGGGTCTTCCTGTTTCCTGACTCCAGAGAAAGGGTGCTATTCCACAGACTTCCACTAGGGGTCAGTTCTTTATCTCCCTCCTCCAGAGTTCCTCCATTTGTTTTTTCTCCTCTCCATTGGAGTAGACTTCCAGGCAGTCCAGGGAATGGGACACATCTCCCTGCCCCATCCTTTCCCAACACCCTGGCAAAACTGACTGCAGATAGTGATCTCTGCAGTAGCAATGGCAGGTCTAGCAATCTCCTTGAGCCTATGTAATAATCACAAGCTTGATCTCTGAAGCTCCCAGTTCTCAGTCCATCCCATGACTACATAGCCTTTCCAGGACTTGACTGACTTCACCCAGCCTCACCTGTCCTTTCCACCAACTGGCAGTGTAGTATCTCCAGGCTTGCATACTCACCAGCCAGCCCCGCAGGCCACTTGAACTCTCCAGAAGACCTCCAGCCTGTGTTCTAAGCCTGGCCCAGTCCTCAGAAAAGGAGGGTAGCTTTTCAACTTTACCTTCCTCCACCATCTGCAGCAGAGCTGTTAGTGGCTGTTGATAGCTGCTAATTGTCTAGCTGTTGGGCAACTCTGAGGATTACAACCCCAGCTGGTGCTTCAATAACACTCCAAAGAAGCAGCAACTCACACACACACCATCACTTGATGCCATCTTAAAACCCATGTTAGTATATGTGTTAAAAAACAGAACTAAGTTAAAGAAGTTCTAGTTGCAGCTGTTGAATAGATTTAAAGTAATTATTAAACAATAGTTGGTCTAGTATAATTATACCCTTGTGTGCCCATTCTTTCCAGTAAAATGTTTTACCACCAATTTTAAGAGTAGAGTTATTCCAGAGAGTTAAGTATTCATGAGATCCTATATCAGAATTAAACCTATCACCTAACGGGGCCCCAATACATCTTACTGCTAGCAAAGTTAGAAACACTACATTAATCCTGATCAACTTTGTATTTAACAGCTGCCAAGATTTAAATGGGTAAGTTCAGTAACTTTCCAATGTAGCCCATAGTGGCAATTTGTCAAAAAGTAAAAGAAAAAAAAAATCTTTCCAGTAGAATATTGATACTAAAATATAAGCCCAGCGATCTTTCTGAAAATCTGAAAGATTAAAACCACAATCTGTCATAGCAAAGGTAAAGGTTTCCCTTGACATTAAGTCCAGTCGTGTCCGACTTTAGGGGGTGGTGCTCATCTCTGTTTCAAAGCCAAAGAGCCGGCGTTTGTCCATAGACACTTCCATGGTCATGTGGCCGGCATGACTGAACAGAACGCCGTTACCTGCCCACCGAAGCAGTACCTATTAATCTACTCACATGTGCATGTTTTCGAACTGCCAGGTTGGCAGGAGCTGGGACTAGCAACAGGAGCTCACCCCGTCACCCAGATTCAAACCGCCGACCTTCCGATCAGCAAGCTCTGCAGCTCAGCGGTTTAACCCGCAGCGCCACCGCATCCATCATACAATCTGTCATAGATAAATATAATTTAGAAAGAAAGATTCTGGGCATCCCAAATAAATTTTCTCAAAGCCTATCAATTTGATCAAAATATTTTTTTGAAATAAACATGGGTATTGCTCTTAAAACACATAAAAGCTTAGGAATTATACTCATTTTAATTATATTTATTTTACCCCAACAAGTCAAAGGTATTTTACACTGACTATCAGGATTTGATGCAATTTGTTCCAACACAGTAGACATATTAACTTGGACAAATTTTGAAATATCTTTAGGAATATAAATCCCTAAATATTTCACATGAATGTATTTTGGTAAAAGGTGTGCCTAAAGCCTGAGATTTAATCAGGGGTGTCTGTTGCATGTAAAAAAGGTAGGGCTTCAATTTTACCATTATGGCCACCATCTTGACTTCTTTTTATCAACCCCCCCCCCCTCCCCATGGGCACTTCTGGAATTAAGATGGATGTTCCATGGTTGGACGCCTTTCCCATGACCAGGATCTGCACCCTACTGTCACAACACAGAAGGGTGGTGGTATCCTGTGCCAGGCAAGAATGAAATTTCTTGGCTCACTTTTCAGGGCTTTTTTGGCACTTCAGGGATGGGAATGGAAGCCTCTAGGAAGAACTTGCCCCTGTTTCTAATCTTCAGACTTCCACCACCCCAAACACAGCTCAAAATGGCCAAATTTCAGTTGTGTGATGGATACTATTTGGCTACCAGATTTTTGGCAACATGATCTTGGCATGCTGGAAGAGTTGGGGCCACCCTTGGCTTGCCGGTTTTGGGTGTCTCCTTGCAACCCCCCAGGATTTCAAAACCAATGTTCTGTAACATGGAGATGATCAAACCAAACCAAACCAGCCCAATCCAGTGGATTATGTAGACAGCTGTAATGGAATGTGAGGATGACCTTGGAAGATGGGGGGAAGAGATGCTGCCTAAGGGAACAATCTGATAAAAGGGGGAGGAGCCCACAACTGAGTAAATGGCAGAGAAAGCAGCTTAAAAAGGACCCGCCAGACAAGAAAACATGACCAGATGAGCTCATTCCACTTTATTGTTAGGCTACATTAACAGAATCTTGCAAGTCTGAAAGTATAAACCTCCAGCCGTCCCTATTTACTGCCTAGCCAGTTACAGCGGATCCTTTCTAAGTTTCTTTCTCTGCCCATTACTCAGTTGTGGACTCCTCCCTCTTCTATCAGATCGTTCCCTAGGCAGCATCTCTTCCCCCCATCTTCCAAGGTCATCCTCACATTCCATTACAAAGGCAGAGGGAATGGCCTTGAAGGACAGGAGGAAGAGCCATTGCCAGGGCAACAGTTAGATAAAAGAAACCTCATGCCAGGGCAGAACTGTAACGAGAGTAAACATCTCAGACAAGCCCCTCCCTAGTTCACACAAACAAAAAGGGAGGAAGGAAGTGGGGAGGCACATTCAGACTTGCAAGATTCTGTTACTGTAACCTTATAATAAAAGTAGCATTTGTCTACATGACTTTGATTTCCTAGTCTGGTTTATGTTGAACGGCTGACAGATTATCTACCTGCATGCTAGAAGGAAATCTGACCATCATGCAATCAGGTGACCACTGTAAAAGTAAGGAAGATAGAATGCATGCATGGGAGTGTTTTAAAATAAAGAGAAATAAAGAAAAGGATTAGCAGAGCAGCCACCCATCAAGAAAATATTACTTTGATCTCTTCTCCTCCAAATTGTCTTCAAATGTTGGCTACTGCCTGCAAAAGAGGTTTAAAGGGGCTGCTTTTTTTTCCCTTTTACTGGTAATCCAATCTTGCTCAGCATTAGCCGAGTGAGTGGAGCAGCATCAGGTTGGCAGGTGACTGATGGTGAAGGAGGACCAGGCTTGACTTCAGCAAACCAACAGCAGACAAGCTGAAAGAGGAAGCAGCACCCAGCAGCCTCACCACTCCGGTAGAGATGCTGAGAGCTTACAGCCAGCTGGTAAAGGACCATCCATCCCCCACCCCTGCCCCCCAGGCACAGACTGCGAAACCGCAAAGTCAAGGCTGTGGCAGCAGTTCAGAACAGTAGCTGACAGCACCAGAAGCCAAGTAACGAGAAGGTGGCTGAAGACTTTGTTAGAAGCTCAGGCAACAAAGGAGAAGAGAGCCTGTTCATAGCCCTCTTTGGAAATCAGAGAGGCATTTTAGTATAACAGTGAGCCAGTGCAGCTCATACAGCAGTGATATTACTTGGGTGACTCATGTAGTGATAGGTCTTAAGGCTGAGGTTAGGAAATAAGTAAGTTGGTTAAATCTTTATATAATAAAAGCCTCCCTGAAAACACAGGGAAGATCACAACAGTGTTTTTGTTGGTGGTCTGTACCGTTTCTCAAAAGAAGCCCGTGACAGGACATTTTGCAAGTAGTAGAGGAAATGTAAAATGTATCAGTTATATCTATGTATGAAATATTGGAGCCTCATTCTGAAGTCATTGTCCCAGTAAAAAGCAATTCCGAAAACAGAGTCTGAGGGAAATGGCTCCTTAAAATTTCCAAGACTAGTTCATGGATTCCATCTTCCCCATCCTGTGGACTCCCACTCCCATTCCTGCCACAGCTTTTTTAAAGTGGGAATATTGAAGCAAGCATGACACCGTTGAAAGGTGCCCCAATTATATAAAAGTATTTTGGAGCAAATCTGCATAACAAAAGTATCCACAAATAGCTTTAGTGCTGAACTACTTGAAGCTTAAAAGAATATCTGTTAATTGATTACCACTTTCTCTGCCCTAATTATATTTCTCTTCTTTCCACACAGAGTGAAGAGCTTTTACTTCCGAAGTGCATTTTCTATCTCCCCTTCTTCAAAATCTGCCTACTGTTCTTGTTATTATTGTTAACTATATTTGATACGTTCTTTGTTAATAACCACAGGAAAAGGGAGGAAAGGGTTAAAATTGAAAGATTATGAAACCTGTTACTGATGTTTGAGTCGTTGGCACGGGATTAGGAATGCTTTTCCTTCCAGTATCCAAATAGGTGTTGCCATAGGGTGTGGGTATGTGCATGTGCATGTCCATGTGGGTAGGCATGCATGTGGTGCTAACAGTGGCAGAACTGCACAAGTTTTCCATACCTCTGTGTTACCCTTTGCATTGGGATCCACTGTATTTGCTAGGGATCTGCATCAGAACTGGGCCATTTTGAGACCAATCCTTTGGCAAGAAAGTGGGATTCTCCATGAAATATTCAGACATCAATTTAGACCCTCCTGAAATTATGTACCTCGAGGGGGTTGAAGACAGGTAAACAGTGACTAGTTTCACAAAGCATATTAGACAAGACTGAAATGAGACTGGGTTGCTTGTGGCTCAGCAGTGAGAGAATGTAATTATTATTTTAGCATGTTACACGAATTAGACCATCCCATTAAGCCTCAGTAGGATTTATTGTGCTGGGCATAGCATGCTATGTGAATACAGGAACTGTGCTTGTTTTAAATAAGGGTTAGGGTAGGGTTTCTCGACCAGGGTTCCATGGAACCCTAGGGTTCCGGAAGAGGTCACTAGGGGTTCCCTGGGAGATCATGATTTATTTTAAAAAATTATTTCAATTCAGGCATCTTCACATTAAAGAGGTAAGTTTCATTCTTTATTTTTAGTTTAAGAACATTGTTAATGCATATATGCAGGCCTACACATGAAACAAATATAATAATTTTGTAACTTCTGGCCTATATTTGAGCCTGAATGTGCAGGGGTTCCCCGAGGCCTGGAAAATATTTCAAGGGTTCCTCCAGGGTCAAAAGGTTGAGAAAGGCTGGGTTAGGGTTAGCATAGTATGTGAGCTGACCCCACAAATTTCCTAAGACATATATGAAAATACTAGGCTAGAAAGGAAAGAAGAAAATAGAAGAACTGAGTGACTAATAATTCTGGGTTTTCATTCATTTATTGCAGTAATTGTTCTGCCTCCCAAACCAAGGAATCTGGGCAGTATCAAGCAGCAATAAAAATTATCTATCAGTAATACTTCATAGTTAAAACAAGATTAAAAGTAAAATAACCCTAACAAGATGGCGCCCAAAACACATTCCTAAGCATCGAACAGCTTTTGAAAAGAAAGGTTTTCTACTTCTTTCAGAATGGCAGAAGTGAGGAGGCTAGACTGGTTTTTGCAGACAGCATGTTTCATAATATGGGGTAACCACTGAAAAGGTCCCCCTTTTAATCCATGCTCCTCTCACATTATGCCATGGTGGAATTCTCAGCAGATCCTTTCTAGATGCTCTCACAGGGCAAGCACACTCACCTACATTATGCCCCATTGGGTAATTTAGTAAATCAGACATGATTTACCAGAGATTTCCAGACTTTGAGGGAGGATGTTAGTCTTACAATACGAGTAGCAACTCTTTTTAACCTTTGGATACTGTGTGTTTTAGTATTGGCATTCTGGGGTTCTAAGGACTACAACAGTCATGGCTGGTGATGTGCAATATCACCAAATACAATATTTTCACCTTGGTTGCATTTAATTTTTTTAGGGCTTTAGATTGTTTTATAGAAAACAGATGGGTTATACCTCAGAGAACACTGACATACCTGGAACTGCAATGCAGGGATCCACTATCCAGAGATCTGGATCTAAGGCCATTCAAAGGTTAAGTCCTAACTTTCCAGACTCAGTGTTCTGCCCAACTTAGTATTCCTGTCTAGGGTTATTGCTTCTTATGTCAAATGAATCCTTCCTTTTGTGAATGATAGGTAGCAGTTTAAGTGAAGTCCTTTATGGCTCTTTCCAAATAATTAGAATGGCATTAGTCCAGAAGATCTAATGGTGGTGCCTCAAACTTAGGCAGGATTCTGACAGTTTCAGAAAAAAAGATGAAAACAGCTAAATTCCCTTCAGAATAAATTGATAAATAGGACCCAGGTGAGATATCAGCTAATAACTGGGGGAAAACAAATTTTAGGCAGAGGAATAAGATTGAAGCATTATTTGATGATGATAGGAGACATCTGACACATGGAACCATTCAAGAGTTGTATCAACTGTCATAATTAACAGATGGTCTTTGAAAGTGAGTCAGGCATTGCATCGATCTTCATTTAAGCATTCAGGTTTAACAACCAGTTGTGCAACATCCATTAAAAGACCATATTTTTTAGAGTGTCTTTGCCCCACTGTGCCCCCATCAAATCAACCTAATTAAATTTAATTTTCAATTAAATCAGTGAAGGCATGATAAGCAGTTGATGCCTGATTCTTGGTAAGTCTTGGCCCCAAAGGAATTTATGTATGAAGCAAAGGTCAGCAACCTAAGGCACTCCAGATATTGCTGACTTACAATTCCCTGCATCCCTGGAAGGCATGGCCAATAAACTCCCAGGGATGCTGGTAGTTGCAGTTCAATAAATCTGGAAGGCTACAAGTTGCCAGCCTTGTATATAAGGAATGTCCACTTAGAGATGATTTTTACCTAGGAGCTCTAGGTTCTGACCTTGTCTCTGACAGTTTGGTCTAGTGGTTAAGGCTCCAGGCTAGAAACCAGGAGACTGAGAGTTCTAGTCCCACCTGAGGCATGAAAGCTGCCTGGGTATGTTTTTAGGCACAGTATGTTCTCTGCCTTGAGTTATTTATAAAAATAATAAAGGTGGGATAGAAAAATAAATAAATAAATACAAACATACATACATACATACATACATTGCATGGCCTGCAGAAAAACCAAAAGTAAACACTCAGTTGAGCAAATGCTCAAATCATGGTTAGTTCCATAGTGTATGTATGGGATAAGCCCAAGCACTGAAAAAAGACTTGGAGCTCACTATATGTTCAAATTTCTTACTTTCCATCAGGACCAGCCCTACCATTAGGCCAATGCTCTCACTCAAGGCACTAGGCCTTGTCCAGTTGTCACTGCTTTTCCATTAAATGTTTGCTCAAGTGCCCGCTGCTGAGTGAATTTAACAAAAACGATATTGTGATCAATACTGATGGCACTTGCTAATCAGCTCTACAGGATGAAAGACCATCCTGGTCCAGGAACTAAATCTTTCCTGTTCAAGGGCTCAGCTTGACAAATGATCCAGTTGGAAAGCTATACTTTCTAAAGACTCTGAAGGAGTACAGTGAGGAGGGAAAGCTCTGCCTTGCTCCAATAGTGAGGTGTGCAGAAGGATGAGACGTGATGCATTAGAGGTGCAAGAAGGAAAAACTGCCAAGCCCACCAGGAGACAAAAGGCCACCATCTGTGATTTTTGTGCACTGCCATTCTCACTAACCTACCCTGTGGAGAGATTTGACAGGACCCTGGAGATGATCTGAATGGATGTCACAAGTGCAGATTAATATGTTCACTCAGCCAATTCACCTGGGATTAGAAACAGCTGTGGCAAAAGGCAACAGTGTGCTGGCATTTCCATGAAACAACTGCTGAAGCTTTTGCTCTCTTAAAATAAAAGAATGAGTCTCCAGCTGTCACAGTGATGGAGAAAATAAAATTCCCCAAAGGCTGAGTACAGGCAACTGGTTTAGCATATAGACACATTGAGGTAGGAACCACAGACAAGAAAGAAAGAGTGGGCCTCCTTTAGCTTGGGATCAGAATGATTACTTGGAGAAGGACTTTTGATTATCACTTCTGTGATGTGGGCACAATGGGGGAATTGCCATGTCATCTTGATGTCAATCAAAAAGCAGCCAAGACCTTGCAAGCAATCATTGTGATTGTGTGCAAATTAAACTGAGATGGAAGAGGTCTTGGAGATTAGACTAGGCTGTGTTCAAGAAATGGAAACATTCATTGCCAAACAAAAAAGATGTTGCTGGATATAGGAAAGGGCAAATCAGTGGAAAGCTGGCTCATTTCAGAGCTGCATGTATTCACATGCAATTCAGTCTTATCTGTGATGGTCTGTGGGAAAAACCTTAGGAGAGTAGGCCAAGAGACAACTATGGTTGCCCTGTTGGATGATCTGTATCAGGGAAAGAGAGAATGCAATTCTATTACACTTAGTGGATTGCTCAGCTATTTTTGAGACCACTGAGCACAGTCTCTTACTGGGTTGTCTCTGCAGGATGGGGGTAGGGGGCACTGTTTTGCAATGGTTTTGTTCTCCTTTCAGAGACAATCACAACAGGTAGCAGTGGAATGTTAGAAAGAGCATGTTATACTTAGAGCTATTCAATAGCTGCAGCATATGAGGTGCTGGGAGAGGCCTGTCTCATTTATAGACTGATAGCACATAGCTCTATTATCTGAATCCATCTGTGCAAGTCTTGGGCCAGACATGGGATGCAATGTTAGGCTTAATGGGGACAGTTCCATTCCCTCTAAACAGGTAGGAAGTATCAGAGTGCCCATAGAACCATCACTGTCATTAGTGGTTCAAGTGGCTGCAGTGTCCAGGAATGCATTTTTATCAGGAAATACTGGGACTAAAAGGGAACATCATGTTTGGAGCAGGACAGAGACTGGCAAACTGCCCAAGAAGAACTCTACTGCTACATTAGCTAGACTTCCCTTGGTTTGTTTGGTGGTTCCTGCCTAGGTGTGCCATAGAGATAAGAGAAGGGATGGGGATGTGAAAGCTTCAGGTAGTGCAAATGCAATGACTAGGCTTTGGTGTGCCTAACCAGTACTCTATAATACTTTTTCATTATTAAAAGAACTGTACTGGCCACTATTCAGCCAAGTATCTGTTTTCAGTAGCACAGGCTAACCTCAAAAAGCTAAGCAGGAGCAGATCTGGTTACTGTTTGGATGGAGACCACTAGGCAATTCCAGGGCCATGGAAGAAGATAATGGCAAACTACTTCTATATTGCTGCCAAAAAAACTATATGAACCTGGCTTTGATATCACCAAGAGTCAAGTTCAACTCAAAGCAGACTTTACTTTTTAATTAGCCTAAAAAACTTGGGACCAGGAAAATTGCCATAACACATTCTCCCCCATGGATCTGCCTGCGAAGACCCACGTCGCTGAGCAAAATAAAAAATGCAGGAACTACAGATGTCAGTTAAAGTATCTCTAATGCTTACTTTAAGAGATGAAGACGCAAATTATCTGGAAGCTCTACCAAGGAAAATCAAGAAGCACTGTGAAAAATTAGACTAATATCAAGAAGACCAAACTAATACCAGGTGCAGCCACCAGCCTTAGAATTGACAATGAAGATAATGAAGTGGTGGATAGTTTCTGTCTTTTAGGATCAAAAGGAAGGAATTGGTAGTCAAGAAATATGCCTCAGACCAGCACTTGGTAGGGTAGCAATGAAGGCCTTGGAAAAGATTTTGTTTTGTTATCATGTGCCTATACCTACAAAGATCAGAACTATGCAGGCAATGTTTCTTCCCTGTGACACTCTATGAAAGCAAAAGTTACACTTTAAACAAGCAGGATAGAAAGAGTATTGATGCTTTTGAACTTTGATATTGGAGAAGACGCTTGCGAATACCATGGGTAACCAAGAAAACAAACGGATCATAGAACAAATCAATACAGAGGGGTTTTTTTCCTAATCTTCTTCTTTGTTCCTATTAATTTTTTTCCTCAAGTTTCAAGATTGTTGTTTATGGATTTTCTAAAGGTATTTAAGTGTCTTATCTTTTTTTTCTTGTAATTTGTAAATAAAATTTATTATTTTTAAAGGCTTGTTTTGAGCTTTGCTGTGGCTTGGCCACCTTCATCTGTGAATGATCAATACAGATGATCGTTTTGCCTTTCTGAACTGTGAGCTCAAAGGTCATACGCTGACTGAAAACTGGCTAGGAAAAGTTCCATGTTTTTAAACTGCTAGTTTGAGATTAGCAATGCCTGCTTGAAATTCCTTACAATGCCTGTGGGATCACATCCACAGCAATGAAATCCAAGCTAGGACAATGTTGACCAAACAGAAAAAAATGGAGTCTATTTTTGGCTTAACATGCCTATATCTGATGTTTCATTCTGCTTCACCAACATAAGCCTACCCCCTACTCCATTTACAAATGATCTTGCTTTGTTTTGTTTTTTGCTGTAGGATTTAAAACAGATACAAAGGATTTCAAGGTTAAAATGTTTTGACCCTGAAGCTTCCCTTTCCAACTTTATCAGAACTATTCCACAATCAGTCTGATCAAGGCATTCCATCCATTTTGATACTGGAATATTTCCAATAGGATTGGAAAGACAATTCTTCTTTTGGAAGATTACAGGATGAGACATTTGTAGGTTGAAATGCTTTGATCTTGAAATATTTTTCATGCCTCCAACTTAAAAGGCTTGAGCTAAGAGACATACATTTCTTGCAAC
Organism: Candoia aspera; assembly: GCF_035149785.1. Taxonomy (NCBI): domain Eukaryota; kingdom Metazoa; phylum Chordata; class Lepidosauria; order Squamata; family Candoiidae; genus Candoia; species Candoia aspera. The sequence goes on from NC_086153.1 coordinate 328,850,901, forward strand.
TTAGTTATGTAATAGTTTATATACTATAGTTTACTTTGGTAGAACATGTAAATAGTAAGCAACTATATGACATATGGAAAGATGGTTCTTGGGGTCCTTATTCTTTTAGCTGTCATCATGCCTTTATCTGCCAGAACCAGATGTGATAAGAAGGTTGTGTCAATGGCAACACTGAAATTATGATGAAGGCAACATGAATGTTGCTCAGGCTACTACTGATACTTAAATCAGCCAAAGACTTGGTTCTGAATTTAAGAACAGGATTAGCCCAGCTATGGATGCTAAAAAAAAAAATCAGTTATGAGTTTCTCTAACTGAAATGGAGTTATTTGCAAAAAGGGAAATTATTATGGCACGAATGAGCAATAGCTGTGCCACCTATTGCAAAATATTTCTTAGCTCAATACATACAAACAAAAATATATAGTTGGAACTATTTGTGAAAGTATATCTATTTGAAAACTGTGTGTGTATTAGGGAAAGGGTGCATATAAGAAGGGAGAAAAGGTAAAGATTCTCTCAGCCTCAGCTTAATTTTTGGCAGCTGCATATATTCATGTAGATTTATTTGCAACTACACCAAAGCAGCTGTTATTGTTTTCTTTCAGGATTTCTTTTTCTAAAGTGCCAATCCAGACTAGAACCAAGGCTTAATCTTACTTATTTTTGTTTATATCAGCCAAGTTTGTTTAAGTGCTTTCCTTACATTGGGCAAAGTTGCACTCAAAAATAAATGCAGACTTTGAAACAAAATGTAGGCATATTTTAATGGAACGGAGTAACCATTGAGTACACCTGATACTGCTGAGTATGAGCTAACTATATATCTCATAGGATAATCTAGTTTAGTTGCATGGATTTTCTAACATTTTCCCAAGAGCCCTGCCATGCTTTTACACCCACGCTAATCCAGCTCGGTGCCCTCTTTTCTATCCAGTGTATTTCAGAAGTCTTCTAAGAAGATATTCTCCTTCCTACACTTTTCAGCCATTCCCACGTGTTTGTGTACAATGACAGCAATAACGGTTGTGTATTTCTTCTTGAAGGAATAATGACAATTACCATGTTCCTCTTTTCTCTTTCAGACCACATCTCCATGACCTTGTCACCAAACAAGGACCTCTGCATCATCTAGCAAGCCTGCTGCTTCCTTGGCAGGCAATACATCAGCCCCCTCAAATTCCTATTTTTCCCCAAGCAGGAAGCTTTTATTGACAGCAAAATATGGATGCTTTGCATTTAAAAGTCTAGCCAGCCAGCTGTTTCTATTCTTCCAGCAATTAAATGGATTACAGTGGAAAATTAGATGTAATATTTGTTCGAGGCAAAATAAGCCAAAAATTGGCAGGCTGTGCTCTACTGCAAAACTGAAATTGGCAATGCAAATGGACAGCTTGAAGGAGGAGGACAGAGCTCCTTTTGGGTAAAAAAGGAGCTGAAAGGAAATGTTCATTTTGCTTAAGCTGGCTCCTAAGTGCAGAAGCTCACATTTATCTGGACAACAAAGAGTTGAATTGCCAGTTCAACAACTAGAGATTCCACAGCACTATATTGGAAAGAATCGAATCGGAATGTGTCCAGTTATTATTTAATTCATCCTCTACCTGAGAATAAGGCAACGCAAGGGATGGTTTGCAACAGAAATGCCTGCCTAACATCTGAAATATAGGAAAACTAGAGCTGGACACAAACTGCCTTTCATAGTACTCTGTCATGTTCACCGCTCCAATGTTGCCGGTACATCGTAACGTTTCGCATGTCATTTGGCTGATGTGTGTTTCGTCTGGGAGGGGAGGAGGATTCCATCTCGTGGGATTGTTATATGTTAGCAGCTGGATTGGGATGTGTTTGGGTTATCTCGTGTGTTCAAGGTTCCTTTCCCAGGACATCAGCAGAAATGGTTACCAGCACCTGGGGGGGGGGGGGGTGGAGTTTGCAACGGCAGGGTGAGGGGAGGGATTACGTTTGAGCCGAGGGTTTTTAGTTTGTATTTCGCGCGCTTTTACTCATTCTCAGCTTTCTCTGTATTTGCATACTATTCTTTAATAAATCAGATATCATTAAGTTCCTGCTTGTGAGTCTGGGTCTATTAGAGTAGGCAATCATTACATAAAGCTGAGAATCTCAAAAAATTTTCCATTAGCCCCTTTCCAGATTTATTTTGTGAGGGAGAAGTGCTAGTGATGAGCAAACCAAATCCCCAAACCATGGAAAACGAGGAATCGAGCGAGGGGGAATCCAACTCCATGGTGATAAGAACAGAGGGAGTCCCTCCTCGAGAGCTCTCAGAACTTCGAGAGGGGTCGAGCTCCAGCCTAGGAGAAGAGGAGTTTGGAGGTAAAAGAGCCCCTGAACTGATGTATTGCCTGCCAAGGTGAGTCGCCAGGCGAGCTGATCACCTGGGATGAGACACAGGGATCCCTACCAGGGACGTCCAAAACGTCTTGGAAGCAGCGATACCCGATGTCCCCAACCGTGGTGAGGCAGGAGGGAAAGGAGGATTCCCAAACCCCTGACCGGATAAAACTGGTGGAGGCCAAATTGGAATCACTAGAATTTATGTTTCAGAAAATGTCCATGGACTGGGGTCCCCGGGAGAGGAGGAGAGAGGAGTCTAGTAACAGGCATTCGACTCCTTCTTTGCCCCCACCTTCCCCGGAGGAAAGGAGTAGGACCTGGCGCAGAGGGGAGGCAAGGGCGCCGAGGGTGAAAATTTCAAGGTCCCCTCCTCGAGAGCGGAGATCCCTGGGAGCTAAAAGGAAGCCCGACCACCCAGCTGTGGCGAAGGGACCACCCGGAGTGGGGGTTAAGGACTTTACCGTTAAATTTGATGGAGATCCAACTAAGCTATCATTCTTCCTTACCAATGCAAGGAGTTATATGGATGAATGGGAACCGTATTTTCGTTCAGAAAGAGCAAAGATTAATGTCATTGCCACTAAGCTCAAGGGGCGGGCTGCCGATTGGTATGTGCAGTTATGTCAATTGGACGCCCCTGAGCTGGAGGAGTTCGAAGAATTCCTGTGGGCGTTGAAACTACACTTTGAAGACCCATTAGCTAAAGAAAGAGCAAAACGGGCTCTGAGGGAGCTTTGCCAGGGGCCACGATCGGTGGCAGACTACGCTCTGGAATTTAAGGCTCTGGCTGGGAAGGTTGAGGATTGGTCCCAATCTACATTAATAGAACTTTTTAAGGACGGTCTGAATACGGAGGTCCTGAGGTGGTCGCTCGGCAGGGACGACCCAGATACCCTGTATGAATGGATACAGCTGGCAGGGAAGGCTGAGCATGCCCATGAAACTTTCGCTCACAGGAAGGTGATGAGATATTCTGGGCTCAGCAAGGGTTCCCGCACTGCTGCGCCCACTGGAAAGTCCGGTCAACGTGCCTGGAGGAGGAGAGGGAGCGCCGCTATGCGAAAGGGCAATGCCTCCGATGTGGGAAGGAAGGTCACCAAGCGGCGGTGTGCCCGAAGGGCAAGACCGATGATCATTCAGGGAAGCTGATGGGGAAATCTCCCTCACTACCCAGGAAAATGAAGGCAGCCATGACTGAAACTGAAGTGGAGGAGGTTCCTTACTTCGGGGGCGAGGGGGAGCTCGATCTACACCAGCCGGCGGGAAACGCCAGCCACCTGCTCTAAAGAGTGCCTGTGGGCAGGTGGTGGAGGATGGGCACGAACATATTTCAGTGAGTGCCAACTATCCCACACTGACCATTAAAGTGAAGTTAGGCTCCTGCACAAGAACCGTTGAAGTTTGGGCATTGATTGATTCAGGGTGTTCGCATTGCTTGATGCACCCTGACGTGGTGGCTGCTTTGGAGTTACCCAGCTTTCCACTGCAATGTCCCATGATTTTCACCCAGCTGGATGGTTCTACGGCGGGGGGAAAACCAGTCACTCATTTCACGGGCATGGTGGCATTGCAAATGGGCAGCCACCGTGAGGGGCTGCCATTTGTGGTGGTGCCTGTGGGGCATCCCTTAGTCATTCTGGGGATTCCTTGGTTGGTCCAACAAAACCCATATATAAATTGGGTGCACAGGACTTTGACTTTTGGGGACGGTTTCTATCAAGCCCCTGGGGAGGACGATGCTCTGGAGGCTGCAGTGGGGAGGGCAGCGGCAGCAACCCCGCATTTCGCTGTCACACCACTGGAGGGCTTGCCGGAGCAATACCAAAGCTTTGCAGATGTGTTTGGTGAGAAAGAAGCGGACCAACTTCCACCCCATCGAAAAACTGACTGTGCGATAGAGTTGGTCCCCGACGCTCAACTGCCCAAACCAAAAATCTATGCCATGACGCAAAAGGAACTGGCGGCGTTGAGGGAGTTTGTGGATAAAAACTTGGCCAGAGGTTTTATTGAACCAGCAAATTCACCAGTGAATTCAAATTCATCTTGTTTCGAGTGAAGAAGGATGGGACATTGAGACTTTGTACAGATTACCGCGGATTAAATGCAGTCTCGATATTAAACAAATATCCTCTGCCATTAATAAAAGACATGTTAGCACATCTGGCTAAGGGGAAAATCTTCTCTAAACTGGATTTGCGGGAAGCCTATTTCTGTATCTGCATAGGGGAGGGGGATGAGTGGAAGACTGCTTTCAATTGTCCACTGGGTTCTTTTCAGTATAAAGTTTTGCCTTTTGGGTTGGCAGGGGCACCAGGGGTGTTCATGCAATTGATCAATGAAGTGTTACATGAACATGTGTTCAAGGGTGTACTAGTCTATTTGGATGATGTTTTGATTTATACTGAAACGGAGGAGGAACATGAGCGCTTGGTGAAACAGGTGCTTAGCAAACTGAGAAAGGCTGAGCTCTATGCTAAGCTTTCTAAGTGTGAATTTCATCAGACTCAGCTTGACTACCTGGGGTACAGGATCTCTGACAAGGGCATTGAAATGGATCCTGCAAAGTTTCAAGCTATTTTGGGGTGGGAGCGCCTGCGTACCCGCAGGCAGCTCCAAAGTTTTCTTGGGTTTTCCAACTATTATCGCCAATTTATCCAGGGGTTCGCAGAAATTGCATTGCCTCTCACTGACTTGTTACGTACGAAGGGGTTGGGGGACACACGTAAGGTAAAGAACCCGGGGGCATTGCTCAATTGGACACCTGAATGCCAGTTGGCTTTCAACAAACTTAAAAGCCTTTTCACTGCTGAACCCATTCTTCAACACCCTGATCCCACTAAACCCTTTGTGGTTCAAGTGGATGCTTCCGATTTCTCAATTGGAGTGCTCTTGCTGCAAGCGGATGCTGATGACCACCTGAAGCCATGTGCATATCTGTCCCAAAAATTTTCCAAGATGGAAAGGTGGTGGCATGTTTGGGAGAAAGAAGCTTTTGCAGTTAAGGCTGCTTTGGAGGCATGGCGCCACCTCTTAGAGGGGGCTAAATGTCCTTTTGAGGTTTGGACTGACCATAAAAATTTGGAAGCGCTCAGCACGCCCTGTAAGCTCAGTCCTAAGCAGATCCGCTGGGCTCAATTTTTCAGTCGCTTTGACTTTAAGTTAAAATTCATTCCAGGCAAGAAAAACTTCCTAGCTGATGCACTTTCCCGTCTACCCCAGGATTCGGTCCAGGCACCTGACATTGTGGGTACAGTGTGGACAGCACCCCAATTGGGGTTGCAAGCTGTCACATGCAGTCAGACTCGTGCGCAGCTGCCCTCAGCTTCGGTTTCACCGGCTGGGAGAAGGACGCCAATTCCCTCGCAATTGCAACAACAGTTTCTGCTAGAGCTGAAATCTGACACTTGGTTGCAAGCGAATAGAGACAATGTTACATTTGACAGGGGCTTAGCTTGGAAGCAAAACCGCCTCTATGTCCCTGATAGTTTGCGAAGGGAAATTTTGATTAGGTCTCATGATGATAAAGTGGCTGGTCATTTTGGGTTTGTCAAAACCTTGCATCTGGTATGCTGCCAATTTTGGTGGCCCACATTGAGACGTGATGTAAAAAGTTATGTTGCTTCTTGTCCTGTCTGTGCCATGTCAAAACGGAAGGGGGGTAAACCGCAAGGGCTGCTGCAGCCGGTGGCCAGCCCCTCCCGTCCTTGGGAGGAGGTTTCCATGGACTTCATTGTGGATTTGCCTCCTAGTCAGAGAAAGACTGTGATTTGGGTGGTAAAGGACTACTTTTCTAAGCAAGCCCATTTCATTCCATGTGCTTCTATTCCGTCTGCTCAGCAATTGGCCCACCTTTTTCTAATCCACATCTACCGGATTCACGGGAGCCCCTCCCGCTTAAGTCCCCTCAGCCCTCAAAGAAGTTGGCTCCTAAGTTTGTTGGACCTTTTCCCATTGTGGGAGTTGTTAACCCTGTCACGTTTAAACTGGATTTGCCACACGATCTGAAACGTTTACATCCTGTTTTTCATTGCAGCTTACTCAAGCCTGTCAACTACTCAGATCATTGGCATCCACAACCCCCACCTCCTGCTCCGATCATGATTGATGGACAGCAACATTTTGAGGTGAAGGAGGTCCTTGATTCTCGCCGACTACGTGGCACCCTGCAGTACCTTATTCGGTGGAAGCACTTCCCCCACCCTGAGTGGGTGTCTGCCCGTGATGTACAATCTCCTCTTTTAGTTCGATGCTTTCATCTAGCTTATCCTCTCAGACCTGCTCCTTAATGTTCTTGGGGGGGCGGTATGTCATGTTCACCGTTCCAGTGTTGCCGGTACATCATAACGTTTCGCATGTCATTTGGCTGATGCGTGTTTCGTCTGGGAGGGGAGGAGGATTCCATCTCGTGGGATTGTTATATGTTAGCAGCTGGATTGGGATGTGTTTGGGTTATCTCCTGTGTTCAAGGTTGCTTTCCCAGGACATCAGCAGAAATGGTTACCAGCACCTGGGGGGGGGGGTGGAGTTTGCAACGGCAGGGCGAGGGGAGGGATTACGTTTGAGCCGAGGGTTTTTAGTTTGTATTTGGTGCGCTTTTGCTCATTCTCAGCTTTCTCTGTATTTGCATACTATTCTTTAATAAACCAGATATCATTAAGTTCCTGCTTGTGAGTCTGAGTCTATTAGGGTAGGCAATCATTACACTCTGCTAAATTTATGGGCAGAGAAACTGAGTGGTTGATTTCCTCGTGTTTTTGGAAGAAGTTCCCCAGCAGCATAGTGGCAACGTGGAAGACCATGGTTATTTCAAAGAGGTTAAGTGACATATTTTGAATTTTCTCCTTCACATGAAGAAGCTTAGAGTTTATTTTGAGTTATACTAATGTTTAGCTGGCTTGTTTTTTATTTCTGTTTGAAATGGGGGGGGGCAGAAGAGAAAACCCCAAGATTGCTTTTGTTAAGCACTAGTGTCATGCACTAGCATTAACAGCACTAGCTTATCTGTATAGCTGCCCAGGCTCTTGGATTATGTCATAAGCAGCTGCTCCAGACCCCAGGAACTATCCAGTCAAGGTCAGATCCTGCAGTCTCTGAACCATGGAAACAGGGTCCTGAGGTTTTAGGATCAGACTTTGATAATAAAAAAAACCTTAGGATTTGTCCTAACAGCCAGGAACCACACTGAGATGAGGAATAAGTCTCTAGTGTTTTATTGCTGCTACATAAGACAGAAAATCCTAACAAACTGAAGAAGCGTGAGAAAACCCAGACAGATAAACCCCAAAAGTCAAGGCGGGTCTGTTCTGTGTCTTTTTGGATGACTGCTCAACTCCTCGCTACTACGCATGCGTTTTCCCCCCTGGATAGGGGCCCCCTCCTGCTCACCATCAGTGCTCATGACAGGATTGCCTTTTGAGTTTGGGAGCTTCTGCACAGACCTGAGCGCTGGGTGCTGTGGAAATGGAGCCGCCCTGGGGCATCTCCGCTGTCCTTATTAAGGGGCTCCTGACAGCCTATGGGAGATTGGGCATCACCTTGCTTGGTATGGTACAATTTTTCTTTCTTTATGCTGTGCTTTTCATGCTTCTGTCTACTCTGCCTAAACTACGTTTCTATTTAAATCTGTTTGCTTAAATTAATAATAAAGCTTAAAACCTCTTTATCCACAGGTGTGCTTATTGTCTCTGGATCTAAAAGAACCAGTTGTCTGAGCACCTGATCACTGCTTGGACACTTGGCAGAACAAGCAGTAGCACTGCTCATGAAGTAGTCTAGCAGAAGCAGTTCTCATCTGATGTCTTCTTCCCTGGGGATTTCATTGAAGTGGCAGGAAATGTGGAAGGCTGAGGGCCACTGAGGGAGGACATCATCACACACACCTAGGCCATCTCATTGTTGCAGAAGCACGAGAAGATTGCAACTCATCCATGAGAATTTCTGCAAAATGATCTTTTCCTTTAATCATTTTTAAAGCAACTGTACTTTCATCAAATGGAACGAGAAGTGGAAAGCAAAAATGCCGCACTAAGAAGTGCAAGCTCCTTCTGAAGAAACATCAACATGGCTTCTGTAAATGAACATCATGCCTCCCTTACCTCTTTAGTTTCTTTGGGGAAGTTAACAGGAACATAGATATGAGTAATATCTATAAAACAGTCATGGAATACATGAGGATGTACCCTTTTATGAATGAATTTTTGATTTAAAAAACTGGAAGGAGAAATTAGAGGTCAACCATTTTAGTAATGGATGAAGTTATAAGGTTGAATTTTCTAAAAAGCTGCTTTGGGACCAGTGCTTTGCAGAATGTTCAGAAAGCAGTGAGTTAGCAATGAAGTGGGCAGGATTGAAGATGATGCTCAATTTAGGGGGACCTGAAAGCTCAAATAGACTACAAAGAACCCTGAAGGATCTCCCCAGATCAAATAAATTGGCCTTAAGATTGTTCAGTGTAACTGACACATGATACACATTAGACAGGAAGAGTCCCATCTGAATTGGCAGGGACTTAGGTTGGAGATTTTAGCTTTGTTGTGGCTTGCTTGATGAAAACATCAATTCATTGCATAGCAGCTATGAAAAAGGCAAATTCTGCTCTAGGGATTATTAGGAAATGCGTTTGAAATAAAACTGAGAAAATCATACTGCCTTCATATAAATGTATGGCACAGCTGTGTTTAGACTACTGGGTGCAATTCTATTTGTGTTAAAAGCAAAGTCTGTAATTCTAGACTTGAATCATTAGGCTGTTATTCTCCACTTTAGAAATAGCCATTCCCCACTTTGTTGAAATACAGTGCATAAAACTGGTATATGTATGTGTGCATGTGTATGTGCATATATGCAAGTTCATGTGGATATCTAAAAGGAGGATAGAACTTACTCTGATGGGATTTTAACATTTCAAGTGAAGTTAAAATGAGGGGTATTTTGGTGCCTTCAAGTCATTGTTGACTCCTGGCAACTGCCTGGACAAGTCCCTTCAGTTTCCTCAGCAAGATTTGGGAAGTGGTTTGCTTTCTAGGCTGAGAGACAATGACTGGCCCAAGGTCCCCCAGCTGGCTTTATATCTCAGGTGGGACTAGAACTCATGGTCTCCCAGTTTCTAGCCTGATGCCTTAACCACTGCACCAAACTGGGTCTCCAAAATGAGGGACAGCCATGTGATTATTACAACTGCAATGAAATCAAATCTGTTCCTAATAAGCTCCAAGAGTTTTCACTGAACAGAACACTGTAGGTTGTTTCCTACTACTTTGTGCATGATTGAGATAACAATTCTGTGATTTGGCAACAATCTGTGACATCCTACATGGAAATCAATTCGCAGCATGCCTGAATGGAGTAATGAGAGAACCAAACATTTCTTTGGTTTCTTAAGATGCAAAAACCACTTCCTCCCATGCCATGCAAGAAAGGGCAGAAGGCAAGAACTGGGGGAATGTGTGAATGGAGAACTTACTCAAGTGAACTTGGTAGGATGAACCACTCAGCTGGACAGATGCACCACATCTCCATTTTGTCTGGATGTGGCTCAGTTGACTGGTTCTCATCCAGTCTATTACTCTGCCCAAGCACTGGCTCCAAAGTCCAACTGCCTCACCTGTGTTTGATTAAAAAAAAAGGAGAGGAAGAGCTGGATGTGCAGACTTGAAACATTTCTGTATATCAATAAAAATACAAGGCATGAAGAAGCCTTACAGACAGAATTATTCAGATTTGAAGAGGCAAATTAAGATTGGTTTTAAATTAGAGGCACCACTCTCTCCGATAACCTTTATTTAATGCTAACATATGTTAGGCAGGGGAGGCGGGGAGTGTGGCGGCATCGTGAAAGCTCAAGAAATTTAAGAAAAAAAATGGAAATGCAGCTCTGGTTTAATTTTATAAAGATGCTATAAATCTGAGAAAATTAGATCTTCCTTATAAAAACCATTCTTTTATTAAGAAGTGATAGATAAAACCCAGTGCTGTGCTCATTAGCATCCCAGGAAAGTATTCACTGGAGACACACAATGTTGTTTTGCTAATGCTTGGGCGTCACTACTCCCATCTATTTTTCTAGGTTTGAAAAGGTTAACGCATTTGCAAATGATGGAGCCAGGCCATTTAAGCATCATAAATCCTCTTATCTAGGGTTAGTTGTTTGTGTAAAAGCAGCATGTTTCCATGAGAGAGCAAGCTGCATATGGATGTTGAGAACATCAGATACAAGGCAGGCATCATGTGCAGCTGGTCTACTGTGGGTATTTAATGGTTTACAGTTGAAAATTAAATATGGAAATTGTAATTAATAAGCCAAATATAAGTAAGGAGTCAGACTCCTCTTCTAGTTACATCAGATCTGTAGTAGGAGAGGCTGATTGAAGTTGATAGGAAAGCAGGTTGGATAAATTAGCTAAGAAAAAGCTTGGTGGAGCTTACCACCATCCTAGAAGGACAACTTGAGAGCTGATGTCTATGCTCTCAGATGGATTCTACAGGTACACAAACAACAGCTGGCCAGGTCTTGTTCTTACTAACTTCTGGACTACTTTCTCTTCTCTGCTTCATCATAGAAGACTAGAGTTTGGGTGGTATCTAAGACAACAAGTGACTCCAGAGATACAGCAGAACATTCTCCACCAAGAGTACTAGTTGTCTGAGGTAGGAGGAGGATTTACCACTCCCCACCATCATCATACAGGCCTACACTAGCAATAATAGTATTGGTTTTAATGATGTTGAAGGCAAAACTGAAGTACTTTGGCCACATAATGAGAAGACAGGACACCCTGGAGAAGGTGCTGATGCTAGGGAGAGTGGAGGGCAAAAGGAAGAGGGGCCGACCAAGGGAAAGGTGGATGGATGATATTCTAGAGGTGATGGACTCATCCTTGGGGGAGCTGGGGGTGGCAATGACAGACAGGAAGCTCTGGTGTGGGGTGGCCCATGAAGTCACGAAGAGTCGGAAGCGACTGAACAAAAAAACAAAATTCACCCATAAGCCATTCCATTAGCAATTCAGTAAAGGTCACTCTGGTCATCAGAGATGGCTACAGAGGCTGTCAATGCTGCCAGATGCCACAGTCCCTTCACAATAAGTTGCTCTGAGGACAGCTTACAATGATGAACATAAAGTGGCTCCAAAGAGCTTGGCTTTGCCTTCTTGACCCTCTCCAGATGGTGTTTCTAGAAACAAAATGTTTCACTTGGGTTGGCCTACTGCTCAAAGCTGCTGTTTTATTTTGCCTAATTGGAGAACTAGTCTTCTCATTAGCAGGTGTTTCACAGCACAGGGCATCATGTATTTAGCTCCTGTCTCCAGTTCCTTAAAGCAGCTGAGCCTTTTCCTGAGATGGTGTGTGTTCTGAAGCACTTTTTTGCCTTCAAATACAAAGTGATTCACAGCTCTACTGTGCATATATCAGCCGTGATTCAGGAGAGGCACCCTCTGTTATTCATTAAAGCAGTCCACCATTTTATAGGCTTCCATAAGAGCCTGAAAATGAATTGCAGCTGCTTTAAGGAACTGACTCATTAAAATAAATGTTGTTTCTGATGTTCCACCAGGCCAGAGCAGCTCCATTAGGTTCAGCTATCCCAGTTGGCTTCTCCTGCTGGCCTGGTCATTATTCAAGAATTAATATAGACTTCAGTCGTTTTTTTTCCCCTTCCATCTTTTTTCCCTTCTGTGTCATTTGTTTTAGATTTGACACCTTTTCTATTGTTCGCATGTATGCTACACCAGGAGGTTTTTGGCCAGAGAGTGAGATAGAAATGCTCCAAAAACCAAACTGATCAAAAATTAAATGTTGAAGATTAGACTGTTTGAGAGGCATATTTCCATCTTTAAAATCCCAGTGCTATTACCCGCTGAAAGCTGTTGGAATTCAAAGAACACATTTCCTCATCTACCCATTTCTAAAATGAGGTTAACTGTCTTGTGTTTTCCAGAGCCATCACAGGAACCTTTTCAGATCTGAATACTTCATGAACTATCTTTCCATGTTTCAACCCAGAAGATTTCTTTCTTTGTTCTTCTTGACTTTCCTCCAGCCTCTTTGTCGGAAATCTCATTGTGGCATCTTTTATACACTTCCTACTACTTTTGTAAACTTCAGTTTAATGTCTGTTATCTTCCATATTAAAAATTGATTGAGGTACCTACTCCACACTTTCACTCTTTTGGAGAGAGAGAGAGATTAAAAAAAAGTTTAATATGTTTTTCCCAGCCATATTTCAGCCTTCCTTAAGTGCTCCATTCTCCATTTGCTTCTCTAATGGCTCAAGTTATCTTTAGTACTTTCTAATGTATTTTTTTAGAATAAATCCTTAATCTTGGCTTTCATTTCTTTAGTTTCCCCTCAAATTCCCTCGCAGGCAGGCAGCACACTTATTACATTTAACTTGCTGGAATTTGTGCTGTCATTGACTACTGGCTATTTTGAATCACTTTCTAATTTTTCTAAATATGCTGTTTCTCATTTTAACAACTAATTAAATCACTGTTCTTTACTTGAGGATAATTGTGTTAATATTTTTGTTTGTATCTTTTCTCTACCTCATTGGAGGGTTAATTAAAGAGTGTTTTTTTAAGGATTCCACATTAGTTCCATGTATTGCTTTTATAGCTGCTTCCCCCACGAGTGATTTTTGTTTTTTCCTGCAAAATGTGTGTCCTTATTGCCAAAATTGTTCAGAACAATGGACAGCAGAATACAACAGCAGGTCTGTTTTCATGCCACAGCCTGGTTCTGCAAGCATCCATATATCCAAGTGGGGGAAAAAAAATACAAATCTGCTAAACAGCAAGACTGAACAAGAAAAACTAGTACTTTTAATGGATTAAAAGAAGATAACCTAGTGAACAGAAAATCAACAGAAGCTTTGCAGTTTCAATGGCTTTTCCATTGCTTCAGAGGTTGTTACAGACAATATACCATGTCCTATACAGGGCTGCAACTAGGGTCTGTGTCACCCAGGCAGACATGGATTCTGCACTCATTTTGGTGCCCTACCAGCATGGCACCCAGGGCACATGCCCTGGTTGCCCCCCCGCCCCGCCCCCAGGTGTGGCCCTGGTCATACATGAAGTATTATTACAACTTCAGTTTCATATATGGAGAATGCAGGGGTGGTGGGGTGTTGAGTGGAATGATAGGCTCTCTCACATTAAGAAAAGCAGCCAGCCAATAAAAATAATCCCCTCATTAAATTTTCTGCTTTTAAGAGCTCTTTTGGGGAAGCAAAGCTAACATTGTTTTGGGCTTCATTCACTAAGCAGCCACAAGCCTTACCTTTGCCCTCTCTTGTATTAATGACATCTTACACTTCCTTGCTCATCTGCCACACAACTAGGAGGAGCTCAGCTCAGCCCTGAGTACTCTGAATATAGGCCGAAAGCATCTCCGTCTGGCATATGTGCTTGAGCCAAAACATACTTTTAAATTCTGTCCAACTGAGGCATGTTTCAGTCACTTGAGAATCAGTGACCAAATGCTAGGCTAACACTTACTAGCACTGGCCCAAATTTTCACTGTTCTAAACATGGAGGTGGGTTAGTAAGGATACAACTGCCACTTTTTCAGTGCCAGCCACTGTGTCTGTGTGTGTCCTGCCCATTTCTATGGAATTGTGTCTCACTGGCAACCTGATTTGCTACCTCTATGAATACAGAGGATTTCCAAGGTACTACGATACTGGGACAACTTAGTCCTGCCAGTGATGACTTTATTCTCTCCATGATAGGCCAAGCTTGCCAACCAGCTAAGCCAGCCCTCTTAGCACCCCAGAAATCCCAGCAAAGAACAGGAAATCTACCCCACTCACAATATCATCACTAGATATTCCTCCATGTTCTGCCCAAAAGAGATAATTATATCCTTCTTAACCTGACACCCTACCAAGGTCAGTGATGAGGGAGACTTCACCAGGAGGGGTGAAATCTATGAGCTTCATTACCATATTTTCAGCAAATCCCTTGTTTTAAAGATAATTTATCTGGAGAAAAAACTTAAGTCTTCCTTATTTCTTTTGCAGATGTTGTTCTTGTCACTGTTGTTCACAAAAGGTTATTTATGACATAAGAAAACCACAGTCTTGAAAACCATGTACATAAGAACTTCAGCAGACCAGGCAAATATTTATGTTACCTAAACTCTGCTATTTATAAGGTGAATAGTTATGTCAGAATGAGTTGCACATTTTTTTTTCCAGTTTTCCACACTGAGCTGTTTGGGAGGTAGAGCAGAGGCCATGTTCTGAGAAATAGAAAGTAGGGACAGGTCCAAAAATAAATTTCATTAATAGTTACAGTTAATTAAAATGATTTCTATATCATATTATTCTCCAGTTATCTACTTAATTGTTTTGCATTTTTGTCATATTAATCAAGGCAAGCTAGAGACCACAACTAAGGCTTTTGGGCAGCTTCTGTGCTTCCCTGTAGGGGAAGATCATTTTCTTTAAAAAAAAAATGCACATTATTTGCAATACAAAGTATCCCAAGTTCATGCCTTCTGTACTGACTTCAGTGTAAGAGATGTAAGCATGAGCTTTCATCTCTACTGAAGTCAATGGCACGTAAAAAATTTAGGTATTTAAAAAAAACCCTCCCCCGTTAATATTGCCTTTTTCAGATTGTTCATATGTGCATTGAAAAACTGATGGCAATTAACATCTTTCTGCTTCCTGAGCACCAAAAGTGATGCACAAATTTGCAGAACCATGATATTTGCACAAAACAATTCTCTTCCAAGTACCTGTTAATACAGAGGGCAATCTGCAATGCCGTCAAATGTTTTCACACGTAAAACTAAAGTTCACCATAGCCAGCTGTTCAGGATCATCAGAGCAAACATCAAGCAAGAAACATCAAGCCCACAGCGAGTAGCCTTGAAGGAAGAGAGGCCTTCAGAATCAAGAGAGGCTCCTTCATCTCTCTGAGGAGCTGTAGCATGGAAGCAACTCAGTCTCTAATAAGTAATGGAGAAGCCGTCATACATGCACACATATGACATCCTATTACTGATTCACTGGAGATGTCTACAAGACCACTGTATAATGCTATTGGTGTGGACATTGTAGCATATGAAAAGTTCTGATCCTGAAACAGGAGATTTGTGTGTTACTGACAAGTGGGTAAGAGCTTCTCAGCTTCTCTTGTATGGCAGCCAGGCTAGTTCATACACTGCCTTTGGACCTGTCTCTCTCCCCCACCTCCCAATGGCTTCTCTCTGTGTTGTTGTTGTTGTTTAATCCTTTCAATCATGTCCAATTCTCAGAGACTGCCCAGACAAGTCCTTGCAGTTTTCTTGGCAAGGTTTTTCAGAAGTGGGTTGCCATTGTTTCCTTCCTAGGGCTGAGAGAAAGTGAGTGGCCTAGGGTCATCCAGCTGGCTTTGTGCCTAAGGCAGGAGTAGAACTCACCATCTCCCAGTTTCTAGCCTGGTGCCTTTATCACTACACCAAACTGGCTCATATACACCTATACTAGTTACATTATAGTTTATCATCCCTGGTTGATCATTTTCTACCCATAGTCTATCACTTGATACTATCCTATATGCTATTCTACCCTCCTTTCGCCCACCCTGCCATTTTGGACCCAAAGCCACGGGCAGTAGTATTTGAGATGTCTGTTTCGGTGTTCTGGCTGTCTCCTTTCCAATGGCATTGCTCTTCTGGCTTGTCATCTCCAAGCCTGCTCCCCACAGGTTGCCTGTGGTAGCTGCCACTCTAGGTCTCTTGTTGGATTTTCACTGCAGGGCACTTCAGGATTCCAACCAACTTGCTAGCACCCTGGGATGCTGACCACCATGCCGAGCTACTCATTATCTTGCCAATACCTGGGCTGTCTTAGGATCTCCCGGTGCCTAGGCCCCTTAGCTTACTGCATTCCTTAGCTATTACTGCTTTCCCAATGTTATTGCTTTTTTCTGTCTTGTTATGCCTTCTTTTCCTACCACTGCCATACTCTGCCCATAGCCAGATGTTTTTTTAAAGGGCCAGCTCCCTAAATGAGTGGGGCCAGAGGGTAATAGAGCAGTATTCCTGTTACAGAGTTTCCTTCTTTCCACAGGATCATTATTGTATTAATGGTGACATTGGTGATATCACTAGAGGGATGAAGCCAAAAATTCTGGCCTGTTTCTTGGAAGGATTGGGAATTCTTATAAAGCACACTTATACTTCTCTACCTTGTTGTTGTTTATTCGTTTAGTCGCTTCCGACTCTTCGTGACTTCATGGACCAGCCCACGCCAGAGCTTCCTGTCGGTCGTCAACACCCCCAGCTCCCCCAGGGACAGGTCCATCACCTCTAGAATATCATCCATCCATCTTGCCCTGGGTCGGCCCCTCTTCCTTTTGCCTTCCACTCTCCCTAGCATCAGCATCTTCTCCAGTCTCCACCTTAAAACCTATAAAACTGACAACCAAAGATCATATACATGAACTTGGGATAATGGGGGGTAGAAAAGGGGGACTGAGAGCTGCGTACAGCCACAAGGTAGGGATTCTGCATCTTTCCGTTTGTTTCTCGACACCTTGAACTGTTGATCTCCACCACCAAATCCAAAGGAATTGCTCAGCTTTGGCAAGATGCCACTGAGCATTAGTATAATGGTGAGAGTGGGTTGGGTATCTGTCTGCCTCTTCCTGCCTCCCCTCTTGATG
Source organism: Candoia aspera (assembly GCF_035149785.1). Taxonomy (NCBI): domain Eukaryota; kingdom Metazoa; phylum Chordata; class Lepidosauria; order Squamata; family Candoiidae; genus Candoia; species Candoia aspera. The sequence continues at coordinate 328,867,915 of NC_086153.1, forward strand.
GAACAGGAGCTGCATGCTCCATGTTTGCTTTATTTATTTAGTTGGTTTTCTTTCTTTGCAATTACTGGAATCAGAGATGCAGAATTGCACTTTAGATTTTACTTACAAAACCAATTTTGTTGTTGTTGTTCTATACAGAACTGCTGGTGAGTCTCCAATGTGCTGTTTGAACAGTGTAATATGTGAGCATTTATTAAACACAATAATAAAAGGAATCCATGCAAAGAGAAGAACAGGATTAAACAACATGCTAAGATGACTCTCCGGCCTTGATTGTGAGGCACAGCAGGCTGCTGCAGCAGCTAAACTTTGCGAGGGGGGAACTCCTCACCACCACACAGGAGATATGCACAGTGCAACAACTGGAGATGTTTTTCAAAACTAGACACCGAGTGTTGGTTCGACTTTCACATGAAGCGACTGGGCTGATTCCTGCATCCAGGTCCATGACCCACCTAAGATTTCAATGTATAGTAAGGAGGAGACAAAGGAGTTTGTCACCAACACCCATACCAGTCTGCCGGACTCTCCTGAGATCTCCACCCTCACACTCCCTATACCTGAGTTTCAGGCTGTCTGGGTATGCCTACTTCCCCAGATGAAGGAGTTTCTTCTACTACCACCTATTCTTGAAGGGGAAATGCCTCCCTTAACTGGAATCTGGGTGGAGCAGAATAGGAAATCCCTCTTCCTTAAGAATACAGGTAGTCTTCGCTTAACAACCATTCGTTTAGTGATGGTTCAGATTTACTAAACGACGGTGCTAAAAAACCAACTTATGGCCAGTCCTCACACTTACAGCCATCACAGTGTCCCTGCGGACACGTGATCATGATTTGGGCACTTGGTGTCCTAACAACCAGGAAACACACTGAGACAATGAACTGGTCTCTAATATTTATTGCTAGTACTTAACAGGAATCCTAACAAACTGAAGAAGCGTGGGAAAAACCCAGACATAAACCCCCAAGGGTTAAGGCGGTCCCGATCTGTGTCTCTTTGAATGGCTGACCAATTCTTCAGTGCTACGCATGCGCTTGACAGTCTGGATGGGAGCCCCCTGCTCGCCATCCTTACTCATGACACTTGGCGACCGGTTTGCATTGATGATCATCACAGCATCACGTGGTCACATGATTGTCATTTTCAACCTTCCCAGCCAGCTTCTGGTAAGCAAAATCAATGGGGAACCACGTGATTTGCTTAACAACCATGTGTTTGCTTAACACCCATGGTGATTCCCTTAATGACTGCTGCAAAAAAGGTGGTAAAATCAGGTTGGATTCGCTCAATGACCGCTTCGCTTAGCAACTGAAATTCTGGTGCCAGTTGTAGTCATTAAGTGAGGACTACCTGTAAGTTCTTAAATGGTTCCACTTTCCTCTTTTTAGTAGGGTTACCAAGCTCAAGCTATTTTGGAGAGAGTGGTGCTAGATTACAAACACCACACTAGAATAGTCAAGAAAAGAAGGGTTTTTATTTTACTAAAAGCAACTAAGTAAGGATTTTCTGTGTTTGCCCTTCAAGATAAAGGGTCTATTTAGTTTAAACAGAAGAAGGTATTTTCTAATTGAGCCCAGTGCTGCCATCACACACAGATCTCTCTCAATTAAGCTTCCTTTTGTTCCGTTACACTCCAAAACCTTTTGTAGCTCTTTGATTGTTTCTGCCTCTTCCACCACTTCTGCTGTGACTAATATTCTGATCTACAGGCTCAGGAGAAAAAGAGTTCATTAAATCTCTCTTACTTACTGCCCAGAACAACGTTCCTTTATTTTGAGTAAGTAACGGAATGATTGGATCTTATTTGAGGTATCTGGAGTGCAGAAACTGAGGCAGGCCCGCAACTAGGGTCTGTGTCACTCAGGGCAAATATGAGCTCATTTTGCCCCCCCCCCCCGTGCAGCGCCGGGGGCACATGCCCCGCTTGCCCCCCCCCCACAGTTGCGGCCCTGAACTGAGGTCCAGCATCTCATGAGACATCCAAATCCTTTTTGTACAGTCCTTCAGCGTAAATCCAAAATTATATAAAAATTGGAATTTTAAGAGACAGCATGAGTATTAACTGTATGGAGAATAATTGTGCTGTATTAACTATTTAATTGAATTAATTTTAATTATATCTGTCCTAAGCTAGTCACAGCACTTAGCCATTCTTGACTGCTTTCAAAAAAGCTAAGCAGAACTAGGCTTGGTTAGAACTTGAATGGAAGTTTACCAGGAAATCCAGTAAATGTAGGGTAGACTTAAAAGTCAAAACAGCAACCCAGAAGATAGCACTGGCAACCACTTCTCGAATCAAATCAAATTATCCATTCAGTCGTATCCAACCCTTGGTGATTCCTTAAGCCAGCTCTCTTCCTGATTTCCAATCTTGTACAGCTTCTTTCAGTTGCTTTATATTTTGGCCTGTGTCTGTTTTAATTAGATCCAACCAGTGCATTCTTCAGCGTCCTCGTCATCTTTTGCCATTGACCGTTCTAACCACTTCTACTGATTGCCAAATTACCTGAAATTTTAGGCAGGAATTTCCCCTACTGTATTAGAAGAAGCACCAACAAGTCAACAATTAAAGGCAGGGACCCATTATTTATGTTCTCAAAGCAAGTACACATATATGACCACCTGGGCTCCTATCCATATCTTTTTATGACGGGTGCAGTAATCAAAATCAAGTGAAATCTTGCTGCCTTGAAATCATCTGCTTTCCCACTGAGAGTTACCAACTTTGAACCTTCCAATAGAAGGGAATATCTGTAGCTCAGGATTGAATTGTGGAGTCCTTGGTACTCTCTAAGTGTCAGCACCTGATCATTCAAGCATTCATACAATCACAGTCAGGAGGCTGGGATTCCTTTAACTGTTTTAATGAAGCGTAATGAACAGTACAGAAGGCAAGCTGCAAATGAAGATTTCCTGCTCAAACCTAACTTAAAAACTACATTCCCTTAGTTAGTCCCCTTTCTCATGAAACCATGTCACTCCCCCTCCCATCCAGATGGTATTCCTGGTGTATCTCAACCCTGCGTCCTTGATGTCCTCCATAGCCATAATAAACCACTTCACACTCCAACTTCACACCCCCTCCCATCTGGCGACACGGATTCCATTCCTTGGAGAAGGAAATGATGGGTGATGCTCCGATAAGGGTTTCTGTGAAACCTTTGATCGGGGGGATCTGACACTAAGCTTGGTTGTTTGCTTGCAGATGTTTCATTGCCTGACTAGGTAACTAGATGCCAGGTAACTCGGTGCACTGATGATTTTACCTAGTCAGGTAATAAAATGTCTGCAAGCAAACAACCAAGCTCAGAGAGCACCAAGGACTCCACTTTGAATTTCCCTTGTATTAGTTGTTTGTCTCTTTGCTTAACCAAAACCTGGCTACCACACCAACAATTTATTTACCAATTCATTACACTGCAGATTCTGGAACCAAAACTTAAGGGAATGAGAAAAAAAAATATTCCATAGATTTGTTGGCCTTTTTTCCAATACTTCCGAAGTTCCTGATAATCAGGCTAACCCTAAGGAAACCTTGTGTTCTAACTGTGAGTAAAATCAAGGATTGGGGGATAAAACATATGAAATAAGTTTGTTTTTAAGAGCATAAAGACCTTTTGAAGATGGTACTCTGGGGAATGGAAAAGCAACCCTATAAAATGCAAATTGTTAAAATTACTATCAATAAGGGTGGAGGTAAAGAGAGAGAGAGAGAGATTAACAGTATGCCTAGATGGGAGAAAACTTAAACTGAAGCCTGTGCTTTTCTTCAAGAACATGAATCTTTTATAAACTTCTTTTATAATGTGTTTCTCCACATAGCTTTTGAGGAAATGGTGGCTTCTGAAATGCAGAGCAAATACTATTTATAGATTCCTCAATTCTCTTATTTCAGACAAGAGCTGAAAGGATGCTTGAAAGCATTAACACAGCTAGTGCTTCTCCCAGCTTAAGATGATTAACTTTGCTACCACTGCATAATTAATCCTGGGCAATGCTGATTCTCTTTAAATTTATTCCCACATTACACTGAAGTGCTGGCTCATGTATTTCACAGTACCCATCTTCAGAAAGCACAATCTTGGTATATCAATATTAAAACAGCATCAAAGGGAGTCTATGTGACCTGGGTTATGAACATTTAATGCTATCGAGAGCAAAGGACCAATCTGGTAGTGCCATAATCAAATCTCTTCTCAATATTTCTGCCTCTCTAGTGACCAAGAACTCTGTATATCTTTATATATGTGTGTATCCGTATGTGTATAAGGCAAGGCAAGATATTCATTATGGCAGCACCGGAACATGGAACAAGAAGTTTTTGTTGTTTATTCATTTATTCGCTTCCAACTCTTCGTGACTTCATGGACCAGCCCACGCCAGAGCTTCCTGTCGGTCGTCAACACCCCCAGCTCCCCCAGGGACGAGTCCGTCACCTCTAGAATATCATCCATCCATCTTGCCCTTGGTCGGCCCCTCTTTCTTTTGCCCTCCACTCTCCCCAGCATCAGCATCTTCTGCAGGCTGTCCTGTCTTCTCATTATGTGGCCAAAGTATTTCAGTTTTGCCTTTAATACCATTCCCTCAAGTGAGCAGTCTGGCTTTATTTCCTGGAGGATGGACTGGTTTGATCTTCTTGCAGTCCAAGGCACTCTCAGAATTTTCCTCCAACACCACAGTTCAAAAGCATCGATCTTCCTTCGCTCAGCCTTCCTTATGGTCCAGCTCTCGCAGCCATATGTTACTACAGGGAACACCATTGCTTTAACTATGCGGTCCTTTGTTGTCAGTGTGATGTCTCTGCTCTTAACTATTTTATCGAGATTGGTCATTGCTCTTCTCCCAAGGATTAAACGTCTTCTGATTTCCTGACTGCAGTCAGCATCTGCAGTAATCTTTGCACCTAGAAATACAAAGTCTTTCACTGCTTCTACATTTTCTCCCTCTATTTGCCAGTTATCAATCAAGCTGGTTGCCATAATCTTGGGTTTTTTGAGGTTTAGCTGCAAGCCAGGTTTTGCACTTTCTTCTTTCACCTTCATCACAAGGCTGCTCAGTTCCTCTTCGCTTTCAGCCATCAAAGTGGTATCATCTGCATATCTGAGATGGTTAATGTTTCTTCCAGCGATTTTAACTCCAGCCTTGGATTCCTCAAGCCCAGCACGTCGCATGATGTGTTCTGCGTACAAGTTGAATAGGTAGGGTGAGAGTATACAGCCCTGCCGTACTCCTTTTCCAATCTTAAACCAGTCCATTGTTCCGTGGTCTGTTCTTACTGTTGCTACTTGGTCGTTATACAGATTCTTCAGGAGGCAGACAAGATGACTTGGTATCCCCATACCGCTAAGAACTCGCCACAATTTGTTACGGTCCACAGAGTCAAAGGCTTTAGAACAGTCAATAAAACAGAAATAGATGTTTTTCTGAAACTCCCTGGCTTTTTCCATTATCCAGCGGATATTGGCAATTTGGTCCCTAGTTCCTCTGCCTTTTCTAAACCCAGCTTGTACATCTGGCAATTCCCGCTCCATGAATTGCTGAAGTCTACCTTACAGGATCTTGAGCATTACCTTACTGGCATGTGAAATGAGTGCCACTGTTCGATAGTTTGAACATTCTTTAGTGTTCCCCTTTTTTGGTATGGGGATATAAGTTGATTTTTTCCAATCTGATGGCCATTCTTGTGTTTTCAAAATTTGCTGGCATATAGCATGCATTACCTTGACAGCATCATCTTGCAAGATTTTGAACAGTTCAGCTGGGATGCCGTCGTCTCCTGCTGCCTTGTTATTAGCAATGCTTCTTAAGGCCCACTCAACCTCACTCTTCAGGATGTCTGGCTCTAGCTCACCGACCACACCGTCAAAGCTATCCCCGATATTGTTACCCTTCCTAAACAGGTCTTCCATATATTCTTGCCACCTTTTCTTGATCTCATCTTCTTCTGTTAAGTCCTTGCCATCTTTGTTTTTGATCATACCCATTTTGGCCTGGAATTTACCTCCGATGTTTCTAATTTTCTGGAAGAGGTCTCTTGTCCTTCCTATTCTATTGTCTTCTTCCACTTCCACGCATTGCTTGTTTAAAAATAATTCCTTATCTCTTCTGGCTAACCTCTGGAATTTTGCATTTAATTGGGCACATCTCCCCCTATCACTGTTGCCTTTTGCTTTCCTTCTTTCTTGGGCGACTTCTAGTGTCTCAGCAGACAGCCATTTTGCCTTCTTGGTTTTCCCTTTCTTTTGGGTGTATTTTATTGCCACCTCCTGAACAATGTTGCGAACTTCTGTCCAGAGTTCTTCCAGGACCCTATCTACTAAGTCCAGTCCCTTAAATCTATTCTTCACCTCCACTGCATATTCCTTAGGAATATTAGTGAGCTCATATCTAGCTGATCTGTGGGTCTTCCCTAATCTCTTTAGTCTGATCCTAAATTGTGCGAAAAGAAGTTCGTGATCGGAACTACAGTCAGCTCCGGTTCTTGTTTTCACCGACTGTACAGATGTCCGCCACCTTTGGCTGCAAAGGATGTAGTCAATCTGATTTTGGTGTTTTCCATCTGGGGAAGTCCATGTATAAAGCCGTCTCAGCACAAGTGTCCACCCAGAACTGATGTATTGGGCAATTCGGGAAAGGAATGGGAAGCCACGGGCTAATTTCAGGAAATTATTTCTTTGAGTTGGAAGTTTTATAGGGAATCCTCTCCAAAATGAAATCTGCTCTCTCAGCATTTCAGACAGATTTTAAGGCCAACATTAGCAACAAAAAAGTCTTTAGCATAGGCTTGTGTGAATTTATTTCTTTATTTATAATAAGGCCACCCTGTTCAACACTGATTCAAGGCAGTGTACAAATTGAAAAACCAGCACCATGGCTAAAATGATGCAAAAGAGAATAAAGATATCAGGAGGAACAAGCATACAATTTAATAGATTGTTGTAAACCACCCAGAGTCCTCCGACGGGAGGAGATGGGCGGGGATAAATTAGATAGATAGATAGATAGATAGATAGATAGATAGATAGATAGATAGATAGATAGATAGATAGATAGATGATAGATAGATAGATAGATAGATAGATAGATAGATAGATAGATAGATAGATAGATAGAATACACCATGGCCAAAACAGAAAATAAACTCCAGGTGGATACACCCCAACTTATCCCAGAAGTTGGGGAAGGAAGCTGGTTTTCAAGGATTGCCAAGGCAATTCTAACCTCTGGGGGGATGCTACTCCAAAGTGCAGGTGCCACGACAGAGAAGACATACTTTCAAGGGTCCATCAGATGACATTGCTTAATGGAGGGGACATGAAACCTGCTCTCTTTGTCAGAACTTACAGGATGGGCGAGATTATGGGAAGAGCCACTGGGAGTCGGGCAGCACAGAAATGTGAGAAATGAATAAATAAGTGATCCCTCAGATAACCAGAGTCTAATGCCACAAAGGGCTTTTAAGCAATAACCAACATCTTGAACTGTACCCTGAAGGCCCTGATTCAGGTGAAACTGGCAATTCGAGAATTGAAGAGGACATGATTCTATCTGAGTTTGCAGTTCAAGATTTGAGATGATCCAACTCAATCTGAGCTGCTTCAGAAGTCACGTTCTGATCTGAAAAAAAGATTTGTCCATTGAGTAAAATAGGGAAACATCAAACATCTGTAATGATTGGGGGGTTGTTTTGTCATAATGGAATAGAAATGTAAAGAAGGTAAACCATTCAGAGGACATTAATCCTGCCTAATTTCTGCTGGCCACCTTAGGGATTCCACTGCAATAGTTTCTGAAAATACTTTCCCCATGCCATTTTCAAGGGAAGTGTAGGGTTTAGGGATGAGCAGGAATGAAGAAAGGTGGGAGCCTTCACATAGTGCAACTTAGAATCTCAGTTGCTGTAAACCAATGCAGAAAGTGTCCTACCTAAAAATAAAAATACAGATGTTCAAAAACTATTTTTAAAAAATAAGGTCCTGCCTTTCCCCTTGGTTTTCTGGGATTCAGCCATGGAATGACACTCAAGAATTACTGCCTTCCCATGTGGGGTGGGATGCTTTGCTGTCTTTGAATACCGAGTATTCTGAGACACCAGAAAATTTAGCATAGCTGTTTGGCAAGCCTGGACCCTTCTGGGAAGGATCTGCAGTAGTGGGATGCTACACAGAAACTTTGGAAATTTTCCCTGGAAACTGATATTACAGTATAAGCAGAGGAAGGTAATTTGTTTGAGATATGGGAAGTGGCTGCCACAGGAGGATGGGCATACCTGGTCACCAGATGGCTGCCATGTTGAGCATGGCTACTTGCAAAATGCCTATTTACTAGAAGGCAAATCTGGTTAGGATTTTTTTCCCACCATCTCCCCGAACATCCCACAATGACCTTCCCTGACTACAGTTTATCTTGATTTTTTGGGGAGGCAGATCATTGAGTATAATTCCAAAGTGCTGGGTTGCATCTATCCATTTAAAAAAAAGAGTCTAGACATGCCTGTAGAACCTATGTGGATCCTAATGGCATTTTTGTAAATAAAACTGATACTTTAGAACCTGATGCTTATTCCTATCTATCTATTCATTTGTGCATTCAGCTGGAAGAATCCGAAAAAGTCAGAAGGTTAGGAAGACTGGAAAGTGCCAAGATAGACATTTGTAGGGACAATATAACAATATTACTGGAAGGTAGACCAGCTCAGGAGGCAGAATCCACAGGACAACTAGAACTCTACTTTATTAAGATAGACTACTGCATAACTGTAGAATCTTGCAAATCTGCCCATGTCTTCCCTTGTCTCCTGTTTATATCCCAAGAGAGTCAGGAGGCTAGTCCAAATCTCTTTGTAATACTCTTCCACCTCGCTAGCCTTAATACATGTTTTTTCTGTGGTGGCGCTGCGGGTTAAACCGCTGAGCTGCCGATCGGAAGGTCGGCGGTTCGAAACCGCGCAGCGGGGTGAGCTCCCGTTGCTCGTCCCAGCTCCTGCTCACCTAGCAGTTCGAAAACATGCAAATGTGAGTAGATCAATAGGTACCGCTTCGGCGGGAAGGTAACGGCGTTCCGAGTCGTCATGCTGGCCACATGACCCGGAAGTGTCTATGACAACGCCGGCTCCAAGGCTTAGAAACGGAGATGAGCACCGCCCCCTAGAGTCGGACACGACTGGACTTTACGTCAAGGGAAACCTTTACCTTTACTAATGTTTTCCTACTGACCTCTGGATTCCTTCTCCAAGCTCATCTCCAGGGCTCCATACAATTACCTACCTCAGCTGTTCATATCTTTAAAAAAGCAACACATTTTGCCCATATATCTTGACCACGTTCCTATAATGTGTTTTATAGAGTTGTATTCAAAGTCGTCCTCATCTAAACTTATTTCCTGAAAGCTGCCCAATAGGTAATACAGTCAGAGGTATAGTTCCCCCCCCCCCTCTCTCAGCTGCCAAATCTGGAAATCTTGTTTTCTTTGGACAAAATCCTTCAAAACCACTTAACCTTGGGGACATTTTTTTTATCTGAAAAGTGATATTGTTTGGCAAGATAATCAGGGTGGTATGATGGTTAAGGTGCTAGACTAGGAATGGGAAGACCCAGGTTCTATTCCTTCCTTAGACACAGAACCTGGCTGGGGGACTTTGAGCCAGCCCTCCTATCCAGCCCAAGAGTCATTATGGTATAGTGGTGAAGATGCTGGATTAGAGTGGGGAGATCCAGGTTTTAGTCTTCCCTTAGGCACAGAAGCTTCCTAGGTGATTTTTGGACCAGTCCCTCCCTCTCAGACCTAGATTGGGAAATCAAACTAATCTGTCTACCATCTCATGCTGGACCAGCGTGGTAGACTACAGTGCATAACCTTCATTGAAGAGTCCTACACTACAGTGGAGTGATTTGGGTTGATAATAATGTCTTGGCAAAACAACATCAACAATAATAATACCTGAAAGACCAGGTTAGGGACAGTTCATCATGGACAAAATCTATCTAGGTGTTCGCTAAGAGTTGGCATCAACTTGATGGCATATAATCAACCAATCAATAATAAAAGCTATTATTGTTTAGGAAATGTATCTGGCTGCCCATCTTATATACCATAACTCTGGATGGCTCACAGCAACAACAATAAAACATATAAGAAACAATAAAAAACCAACATCCAGAAAACAGTGCTTGGCACTGTAAAGCAACACTCCCCAGTACATAGACATCACAATCACTGGGTTCCAGCCTCACAATATCCCAGTGACTGGGGGAAGAACCAGCTTTTTAAGGGCTTCCAGAAGGCTAGAAGGGTTCGGGCTTGCCAGATCTCAGAGGGAGGGTGTTCCACAAGGCAGGGGCCGCTACTGAGAAGGCATGCTTCTAGGTCCTGCTAGATGACAACCTTTAAGGGGAGGGACCTAGAGCACACCCACCTTATCAGACCTGGTGAAATGGATAGATACCCTCAGGGAGAGGTGGTCCCACAGATAACCTGTCCCCATGCTATGCAGGGCTTTAAAGGAGAACTATACTTCAGAGAGGAAGCTGCAGTCCCATCTGATTCCTCTGGCTCAATCTGGCAAAGAGGATCTCACATCCTGTTATGTCTGGGGCAGCACCCTGAGAGGCCACTAGAGCAGTGTTCTCAACCTTGGCAACTTTCTGATGTGTGAACTTCAACTCCCAGAATTCCCCAGCCAGCATGGTTGGGAAACTCTGCACTAGAGAGTCCCAGGTGACAACAGCCACTCCCCCACCCCAGGGTCATGGCTGGTGCCACACCCAAAACCCAGGAGGGCACATTTCATAGAGGGGAACCCCCTTCCCCTAATACATCAGGTGTAGTTGTTAAATAAAAACTGTGGTTTTGCTATTATTGCAGATTTAATTTAATATGGAAAGTGGAAGAAGCCTCATAGAATATATCTGGTTTAATGCAGCTTTACTCTCTAAAAAGACTTTGGTGGGCAGAGTGTTGTAATAATCCAAGATATTGTTCCCAAGGATAGTGAGAGCCAGTGCTGATGATTGGATTTGCAGCCTCTCCCCCAAAAGGTAAATATCTAATTCAAAAATATCTTGTAGATCTTTCTAAGAGTTTTCCTTGTGAAATGTATCTGAAATATATATATATATATATATAAAAAAAAATTCCCTTCTCACCCCTATGGGTGGCATGTGTCTTCCTCAACCTCAGGTCCTCTACCAGAGGCCTGGGAGTTTGAGGGTTCTATGCAGTATCTCGGCTGTTCCTAGCATTGCACTCTTCTGGACAGAGAGCTCTGATGTTGTTCCTGGGATCTGCTGAAGCCCCTCTCCCAGCTTGGGAGTCACAGCCTCAAGTGCCCCTACCACCACTGGGACCACTTTGGCCTTCACTTTCCATATCGTCTCTAGTTCCTCCTTCAGGCCCTGGTTCTTCTCCAGCTTCTCATGCTTCTTCTTCCTGACGTTGCTGTCACTTGGCACTGCTACATCTATTATATGTACTGGATAATTTTCGTCCAGTCTCCCACCTCCCCTTTTTGGGGAAGGTGGTTGAGATAGTGCTGGCATTACAGCTCCAGAGGGTTCTGGAGGAAGCAGATTATCTAGACCCCTTTCAGCCAGATTTCAGGCCCAGATATGTGACGGAAACAGCATTGGTTGCACTTATGGATGATCTTTGGTGGGAGCAGGATGGGGGTAGTGCATCCATCCTAGCTCTTCTTGACCTCTCAGCGGCTTTCGATACCATCGACCATGGTATCCTTTTGGGTCAGCTCAGGGAGTTGGGGGAGGGCGGCATGGTTCCGCACTGGTTCACCTCCTTCCTCCAGGGCTGTTCCCAATCAGTGGTGATAGGGAGTGAGAGATCTGACCCTCGAGCTCTCCTTTGTGGGGTGCTGAAGGGTTCAGTTCTCTCTCCTCTCCTATTTAACACCTACATGAAACCACTGGGTGAGATCATCCGTCACCATGGGATGAGGTATCATCAGTATGCTGATGATACTCAATTGTATATCTCCATCCCAGGTGAAGTAAGTGATGCTATGACCACCCTCTGAGTGTCTGGGGGCTGTGGGGGTCTGGATGGTGAACAACAGGCTTCGGCTGAACCCTGGTAAGATGGAGTGGCTGTCAGTTAAGGGCTCTGCCATATCCGGGACTTTGACATCTTTAGTTCTGGATGGGTTTGCACTGCCCCAGACAGACCCAGTGCGTAACTTGGTGGTCCTCATGGACTCACAGCTCCTGCTCAAAGAGCAGGTGGCAGCCATGGCCAGAAGGGCCTTTGTGCAGCTGCGTGTTGTGCACCAGTTATGCCCTTTCCTGGATCGGGAGGCCCTTCGGACAGTCACTCATGCCCTTGTTATCTCCTATATAGACTATTGCAATGCGCTCTACATGAGGCTACCCTTGAAGAGTATCCAGAAGCTTCAGCTGGTCCAGAATGCGGCCATGCGGGCTATTTTTGCTGCTCCTAGAAGGGCGCATATAACACCTTTGCTTCGCGAGCTGCACTGGGTGCCAGTTTGCTTCCAGGTCCAATTCAAGGTGTTGGCTATCACCTTTAAAGCCCTACATGGCATGGGATCAGGTTACTTGAAGTTACCCAGCTTCATCAGCCTGTCCCACCCGGTCATGCAGAGAGGGCATGCTGCAGACCCCGTCTGCAAGAGAATTCTATCTGGTGGGGTCCAGGAGGTGGGCCTCCTCTGCAGTGGCGCCCACCCTTTGGAACATCTTGCCCCTGGAGGTGAGATTAGCCCCATCTCTCCTAGCCTTCCAGAGGGAATTGAAGACTGGCTCTGCCATCGGGCTTGGGGCAGGGAGGAGAATAATCATACTTGGGGTTGGCTAGTGCCTTGAAGTGCCCCTCCTGCGCAAGGACTGAATGAGACCATAGCCATCAGGATTTTATTATATTTGGTAGTTTTTAAAATTGTTTTAGTCTATATTTTATATTGGAATTTTATTGTATAGTTATTGTTTTATGCTGTAAACCGCCCAGAGTCCCTCTGTTCAGAGATGAGCAGTGACAAATTTGATAAATAACCAACCAACCAACCAACCACTGCTGTCTTCTGGTCCTTGTCTACTACCAGGATGTCTGGTTGATTGGCCAGTAGCTGCCTGTCTGTCTGGATCTGGAGGTCCCACAGGATCTTAGCCCTGTCATTCTCCACAACCTTCTGTGGAATCTCCCATGTGGTCTTGGCAGGGTCTAGCCCATACACTGTGCAGATGTCCCTGTATACAATGCCAGCTACTTGGTAGTGCTGTTCAGTGTATGCTGTTCCAAGCTTCATCTTACACCCTGCCACTATGTGTTGGACTCTCTGAGGCCTCTCTGCACAGTCTGCACCTTGGATTGAGCAGCTGGATAGTGTAGTGGTTAGAGCACTGCCCTTTGACACAGGAGACCAGGGTTTGAATCATGGCTGGTACCTACTTACCAGTGGGGGTCCTTGGGCAAAGACCCCCTAACACTTCACCCGCCTACCTTGGATATGAGAGTGATGTGAACTAAGAGAGTCATGCTGGCTCAGACATCGCTCAGATTAACAAGGTCCACACCAGATGTTGGGGAACCAGGACAATCTGACAATAAGTGGCCTATTGGAACAAACTATGCATGGATGAGACAAGAGAAGCTGGATGGATGAGAGAGAGATGAGAGAGAGAGAGAGACTTTCTGAACTATTTTGGCTCATTGTACTATATTAGCAATTTACATCCTGCTGTTTCAAAAGTATCACAACTCAACGTTAGAATTTTCCAGACACTCAAAGGGCAATCTCGTTATTTCAAGCTCTGCAAGGCAGAAAAAATATATTGCAGTAGTGACAACATCACTTAAAGATATTTATTTCTTAAGATACCCAGGAGAGAAATAATGACCAGCCTGCAGATATAGAAAGGGGCAATTGTTGCTCCGGCGAATTCTTGCTGTTTAACAACTGATCTGCAGTCTGAAACTAGAAATAAACAGCATTTTTTTCACTGGAAATGTTTCTCTTTCAACTTACGCATACAGGAATTGTTCCAGGATGAGGTTACCATGCAGAGATGCGTGCAACTAGTTCAACAGTAGCCAGTGGCAATCTGGAAGTGTGCATCTCGAACAGGAGAGCCATGTTATATCGACTACTTTTTAAATTACAGTTCATGATGTGGCAGAAAGTTCTGCTCTGTCAAGCCCAAAAAGGCAGTAGTCTTCAAATAGACTCAAAGTGGCAAGGAAGAAGCAAGCCTGAAAGGATTGTACATCAGGAGTTTCAATCTAGGAATTGAAATAAAGCATGGTGGCAGGCAAGGGGCAGTTTTTTGGCACACAGAACTTCCCCAACCTGTTGCCAGCAATATTTCATTGGTTTCTTATTCCTAGGCAGCAAGGGATGTGGCTGTGCTGCTGGGGATTATTGGAGCCCAAATGCAAGTCCAGAAGTTAATGAAGGTTGTGTGGATTTAGACCTCAGCCTCATTCAAAGGTGCTTGCTTATTTATTTATTTATTTATTTATTTATTATTAAATGTATATGTCACCCATCCCACCATAAAAGTGACTCTGGGTGGCTTAGAAATAAAAGATATAAACCCATTATAAAAATAGAAAAAGTACAAAATAGAAAATAGAAGAGGGAAACTAAAAGGTAGAGACAGCATCTTAAGCCACCCATCACCCCCACGGCTGCCTGTCACTCTTGGATCACCAAGCTAGTTGGCAGAGCCAGGTCTTGATGCTCTTCCTGAAGGCCAAAAGGCTGGCTATTTTAAGCCAGGAGAGCCCTGTATGTGTCTATGTGTGTGTATCACTGTCTTCACCAAAAGCATTTCACATCCTCTCTTATGGCTTTCATTTGAAGGAAATAACTTTGGCTCTCATTCTGTTGTGAAGCAAGAGAAAACGCAGATCCATTGCTGAGCTGATGGGCTTTTAGTTTTGAGAAATTGTAGCATCACAAAACAACAAACAACACAACCTGACTTAGCAAATCTAGACCTGTACATTAACCTCCCTTTATCCACATTCCAAATAATCTGCTTAAATAGCATCTTTATGTCCAGTTGGTAGGTGTTTAAGCTGCTGCTCTTGGAAACAGGATTACTGGATTCAATGGGCCAGCTTTAAATCTCTTCTGATGTTCATATATAAATAAGAGAGTTTGAGAGACAAAAAAGAAAAATAAAAGGAAAAAAGAAGAGTTTAGCATCAGTTTTAGCAAACCAAACTTAAAACCACAATGGAGCTCTTTGAGATGAGTAAAGAGAGTAAAATGAACAAAACAAGTGAATGTTAAAACAGCCAATCAAGGAAAGCAGTCAAAACGTCTTGTGAAATTATTAGATGGCTAGGACAGAAAAAGAATACTGAAAAAATAATTTAAGGGAACTGCAGGGAAACAAGTGAGGCTTCATTTCAGAAGATGTTGAAAGGATCTCCATGCTTGAAATTTTATTTTGGAGAGCACATCTCAAGTAGATTTAACAAAAGGATGACATTTTAGAATGTACTGACAAATGAAAAAATAATGAACCACTGAGGCCAAATGGCATCCACATCGCTTGAACATCCTTGAAAAAATGAGCCAGACTATTGCTGATTGGTGACTTACAGTTCAACTAAAATATGACCTTGAAGGTTAATATATGCACCACCCAAAGGAGAGCAGCAGAATCCCATCCACCTAATTCCCATCGTAGACAAATGGGGGGAGGTTGGTCTTATAGTTATCAATATCGAAGGACAAGATTTGGTGGGAGACAATCGACGCAGCTTCTGCACAGGTTCTGCTCTGCATTATTCATTGGAATGTGCAAATCCTTCAAAAGAGAACACACAGGAGTGCAGAAGAAGCATTTCTTTTCAAAGTGTCAAAGCAGCTCTATCAAGCTTGACTCAAGGGAACCTTTAGCTTTATGCCAAGTAAATGTGCGATGTGGAGGAGCAGCTCTGGAATTCCTCCCGCCAGCATCTCCAAAATAGTTTTGCATCACCCTATTGAGGCACTGACATGTTTCTCAGCTGCACTGAAAATGCAGCTGGGAAGGATCTTAATCCATTTCTGTCCTTGTTGCCCAGCATCAAGAGAACACTGGGAGTTCTCAAGGGAAACTATGATGTGCTTCCAAGCATTGAAAAGCAACTCGATATTGGAGGGCCTGCAGAGGGTTGCTATTACACTCTGGTGTAATGATTAAGGTTCGAGTCCTCCCTCATTCACAGGAGTTCAATGAGTAGTTTGGGGTCTGTCCCTCTCTCCTCAGCCTAACCTACATCACCAAGTTGTCATTGTGGGGGGAAATGGGAGGAGGAAGCATGATGTACATCATCCTGACCACTGAAAGAAAGGCAGAATACAAATCTAACAAATAAATAAGATGTGTAGGACCATAACTGCTGAGGACCAGACTGCCTTTTAAATGGAATTGGTGATTTTCCACTTGATTGTTTCATTTCTCTACATCACTCCAGCTCCTTCAGAAGGAGGAACGTATACAAATATAGATGATATGATGGTGGTGGTGGTGATGATAACGATGGTGATAACCACATGGCACATCTTCTCTGCCATGTGGCAAAGATTCCATTCCATTCCATTCTTTATTTTATTTTATATTTTAGAAAGGGCACATCCAGTCCAGCTGAAAAGCAGGTGGGAGAGTTATTTCTCACACTGATAGAAATGAAAAAGTGCAGGTGCAAACTGCCCCTCCTTCACAAAGGAGAGAGGTTTTCAGCCCTCTGCAAATGGCAAAAGGCTGGTCCTCTAAATTGTCTATATACAGGTGCCTATATAGAGAGATGTCATAGTTCCTGGAATTCTTGTGTTGTACCCTTATTCTTCCTTCTAATTAAAACAAACTCAAAGAAAACATTGCCTCAATATCGCCAAGAACGAATAGGTAGCTCTAGAGCAGGGGTCCCCAAACTCTTTAGCTCATCAACCCCGTCATGAAGTTCCAGATTGTTCATTGACAATGTGACAGGGATTGTCAGATCCAGAAAAAGAAAGGAATGTCTGCTGTTGTTCAGGCACCACTGGGAACCAAGTTAATTGTACTGGCCAAGGTAAATGGGGGATCTGTGACAGACCCCCCCAAACATTTATTATATGAAAATAATTTAATCAATCTTCAGCAAAGGATCGTTACCTTGTCGTGGTGCTGGAGCTTGAGCACCTCAATGATGCCACGAGCTAAAACGTGAAGGGCCACCCAAGACGGGAAGGTCATGACAGAGAGGTCAGACTAAATGCGATCCCTGGGGAAGGTAATGGCAACCCACCCCAGTATTCTTGCCAGGAAAACTCAATGGATCAGCACAACCAGAGATATGTCGGTATACCATCGGAAGATGAGACCCCCAGGTCGGAAGATGGTCAAAATGCTACTGGGGAGGAACAGAGGATGAGCTCAACTAGCCCCAGACATGATGACGCAGCTAGCTCAAAGCCGAAAGGACGGCTAGCGGCCGACGGTGCTGGTGGTGAACGGCGAATCCGACGTTCTAAGGATCAACACACCACTGGAACCTGGAATGTAAGATCTATGAGCCAGAGCAAATTGGATGTGGTTATTGCTGAGATGTCAAGATTAAAGATAGACATTTTGGGCATCAGTGAACTGAAATGGACTGGAATGGGCCACTTCACATCAAATGACCACCAGATCTACTACTGTGGACAAGAGGACCACAGAAGAAATGGAGTAGCCTTCATAATTAATAGTAAAGTGGCTAAAGCAGTGCTTGGATACGATCCAAAAAATGATAGAATGATCTCAATTCAAATTCAGGGCAAGCCATCTAACATCACAGTGATCCAAATATACGCCCCAACCACAGATGCTGAAGAAGCTGAAGTAGAGCAGTTCTATGAGGATCTGCAGCACCTACTGGACAACACACCTAAAAGAGATGTTATTTTCATCACAGGAGACTGGAATGCTAAGGTGGGGAGTCAAATGACACCTGGAATTACAGGTAAGCATGGCCTGGGAGAACAAAACGAAGCAGGACATAGGCTGATAGAATTTTGCCAAGACAACTCACTCTGCATAACAAACACTCTCTTCCAGCAACCTAAGAGACAGCTTTATACATGGACTTCCCCAGATGGACAACACCGAAACCAGATTGACTACATCCTTTGCAGCCAAAGGTGGCGGTCACCTATACAGTCAGTAAAAACAAGACCTGGAGCTGACTGTAGTTCAGATCACGAACTTCTTCTTGCACAATTTAGGATCAGACTAAAGAGATTAGGGAAGACCCACAGATCAGCTAGATATCAGCTCACTAATATTCCTAAGGAATATGCAGTGGAGGTGAAGAATCGATTTAAGGGACTGGACTTAGTAGATAGGGTCCCAGAAGAACTATGGACAGAAGTCCGCAACATTGTCCAAGAGGCGGCAACAAAATACATCCCAAAGAAAGAGAAAACCAAGAAGGCAAAATGGCTGTCTGCTGAGACACTAGAAGTAGCCCAAGAAAGAAGGAAAGCAAAAGGCAACAGTGATAGGGGGAGATATGCCCAATTAAATGCAAAATTCCAGAGGTTAGCCAGAAGAGATAAGGAATTATTTTTAAACAAGCAATGCGTGGAAGTGGAAGAAGACAATAGAATAGGAAGGACAAGAGACCTCTTCCAGAAAATTAGAAACATCGGAGGTAAATTCCAGGCCAAAATGGGCATGATCAAAAACAAAGATGGCAAGGACCTAACAGAAGAAGAAGAGATCAAGAAAAGGTGGCAAGAATATACGGAAGACCTGTATAGGAAGGATAAAAATATCGGGGATAGCTTTGACGGTGTGGTCAGTGAGCTAGAGCCAGACATCCTGAAGAGTGAGGTTGAATAGGCCTTAAGAAGCATTGCTAATAACAAGGCAACAGGAGATGACAGCATCCCAGCTGAACTGTTCAAAATCTTGCAAGATGATGCTGTCAAGGTAATGCATGCTATATGCCAGGAAATTTGGAAAACACAAGAATGGCCATCAGATTGGAAAAAATCAATTTATATCCCCATACCAAAAAAGGGGAACACTAAAGAATGTTCAAACTATCGAACAGTGGCACTCATTTCACATGCCAGTAAGGTAATGCTCAAGATCCTGCAAGGTAGACTTCAGCAATTCATGGAGCGAGAATTGCCAGATGTACAAGCTGGGTTTAGAAAAGGCAGAGGAACTAGGGACCAAATTGCCAATATCCGATGGATAATGGAAAAAGCCAGGGAGTTTCAGAAAAACATCTATTTCTGTTTTATTGACTATTCTAAAGCCTTTGACTGTGTGGACCATAACAAATTGTGGCAAGTTCTTAGTGGTATGGGGATACCAAGTCATCTTGTCTGCCTCCTGAAGAATCTGTATAACGACCAAGTAGCAACAGTAAGAACAGACCACGGAACAACGGACTGGTTTAAGATTGGGAAAGGAGTACGGCAGGGCTGTATACTCTCACCCTACCTATTCAACTTGTACGCAGAACACATCATGAGACATGCTGGGCTTGAGGAATCCAAGGCTGGAGTTAAAATTGCTGGAAGAAACATTAACCATCTCAGATATGCAGATGATACCACTTCGATGGCTGAAAGCAAAGAGGAACTGAGGAGCCTTATGATGAAGGTGAAAGAAGGAAGTGCAAAAGCTGGCTTGCAGCTAAACCTCAAAAAAACCAAGATTATGGCAACCAGCTTGATTGATAACTGGCAAATAGAGGGAGAAAATGTAAAAGCACTGAAAGACTTTGTATTTCTAGGTGCAAAGATTACTGCAGACGCTGACTGCAGTCAGGAAATCAGAAGACGCTTAATCCTTGGGAGAAGAGCAATGACAAATCTCGATAAAATAGTTAAGAGCAGAGACATCACACTGACAACAAAGGTCCGCATAGTTAAAGCAATGGTGTTCCCCGTAGTAACATATGGCTGCGAGAGCTGGACCATAAGGAAGGCTGAGAGAAGGAAGATCGATGCTTTTGAACTGTGGTGTTGGAGGACAATTCTGAGAGTGCCTTGGACTGCAAGAAGATCAAACCAGTCCATCCTCCAGGAAATCAAGCCAGACTGCTCACTTGAAGGAACGATATTAAAGGCAAAACTGAAATACTTTGGCCACATAATGAGAAGACAGGACAGCCTGGAGAAGATGCTGATGCTAGGGAGAGTGGAGGGCAAAAGGAAGAGGGGCCGACCAAGGGCAAGGTGGATGGAAGATATTCTGGAGGTGACGGACTCGTCCCTGGGGGAGCTGGGGGTGTTGACGACCGACAGGAAGCTCTGGCGTGGGCTGGTCCATGAAGTCATGAAGTGTCGGAAGCGACTGAACGAATAAACAACAACAATTTAATAAATACTACTTTAATAATACTGCAAATGATAATAATAACAACCTCAACCCCTTGGATAGTCCCATTGGCACTTGGGAGACAATATTGACCGCTTCAGAGAACCCTGCTCTAGAGTTTTGTGAACATACGTTATTCACAAGGTGACTGAGAGGTATGTGTGTAACTGTCCTGCCTTTTTCTCTGCAATCATCTTTCTGGAAGACTGCAGCCACCCTGGTTTCCCACATTTCAATTAGTTCCCTTGAAAAGAGGTCATGAGGAAACTCCCACGAAGCTGCTTTTTCAAATAAGGAAGTACAGGCAGTCCTGAAGGTTGCAGAAAGACAAAGAGGTGCTTCACTTCTGTTACCTTGTTAAACTGGTTCAGGAGCAGAAATTCAAAAGCATCCTGAAAATGTGGTTTTCAGCAAAAATAACACCACCACCAAAACATAGATAGGAAGAAAGTGTTCAGAAAACTGATGACAGATATTTCAGCACAGTATTAACTCAAAATAAGTGTGTGTAGGTACATATGTATGTACATAGATTTGTTGGGTGAAGGGTGGCATATACTTATTATTATTATTATATCAATTAATAAATTAATAGCTGGATAGCATGTCACCTAAAGAAAAGTAGATCAAGAATGGAGTGCAGTTCGGAAGCCCACTTCAGTACAGAGTATTTGGCTTTCCATGACCAACCACCCTTCAGTTCCTCTGCAAGAGAGTTAGTTAGAATCAGACCTGGATTTGACCTCCAAGTGTAGCACTGTGATCTTTACCACACACTCCCATCCCATCCCATCCCATCCCATCCCATCCAATCTGTGTCTGCCCTGGGTAAATCACTACATTTCAGTTCAGGTCAGGCTTGCTTATAAAACAAACTGGACTTTCTGGAAACATTTTCATTGATTGATTGATTGACCGTATTTATATGGCCACCCATCTACTCAAGGCACTCTGATCATTTGGCATTAGTGAAGCAAAAGAGTTTCTCTTTCACAGTAGCCTCCCTGCAGGAGAGAAATGTTGAGCTCATCTTCTACATCACATGTCACATTTATTTTGGCTTCTTACCACTCTTTCTTGCTTAGTTCCATGCAAATTTTCTCTTGCTCCAGGATTGCACTATTTTAGCTCCCAAGGCCATTCACTCAGGATAGAATTGCTTGCTTGTTTATTAAATGTGGAGCCTTCCTCTAGAGCAGTGTTTCTCAATCTCAGCAACTTTAAGCTGTGTGGACTTCAACTCCCAGGATTCCCTAGCCAGCCTGCTGGGAGGAATTCTGGGAGTTGAAGTCCACACAGCTTAAAGTTGCTGAGGTTGAGAAACACTGTTCTAAAACCTCTCCTCTCTGTGTTTATCTACCTTGCAAATAATGATGTATTCCTGTTAAGTGGCAGAGACATGGGCAGTGTTGGGCTTCAGAGTTTATTGACTGTGGTCTAGAGAACAGATTTCCTCATGTTTTGCCAGCAACTGTTGCTCGCATCTTCAGAGGCAAAGTGGTCTGCCAGGCACGGTCCACTACTACACCATAATAATCATTAAATTCAATTCAAGGACACACAAGTGCTGTCAATAACATCAAATAATTACATACAACTGCACAAGAGGCTATTGAGATCCACAAACAACCTAATAGCTTCAACATGAACAGAGAAAGTCTAAAGATTAGCAAAGCCTGGTTACCTGCCCTGCACCACACCAAGATCCTGCCCAAAAGCAGGACCAGCCAGGAATCAGCTCCCAAAAATGTGCAAATCAGAAAGTTGCCTGGACAAGGACCCAATCAGGACTCAGTTGCTCAGACTAACCAACCAGAACCCAGCACAAACCAAAAACCAATTGGGAATCAGCACTCCAGAAATGACCAATCAGAAATCAGGACACCTGGCTATAAAGACAGGAGCCTAGTCAGTCCCTGCTCATTTGCCTATGGTTTGCATAGCAGGCCACCTTGCCTCTGATAATGCCAGCCACATTTGCTGGTGAAACATTAGGAAATTTGTTCTCTAGACCATGGTCACTAAACACTGCCCATCAGATACCAGCCACGAAAGCCTACACCACTATATGGCAGAAACATGTTTGTACAGCTTCGGTTACTGTTGGCATTCCCCAAAATGGCTGTTAATTGCTCATTCATATTTATGTGTAGAGGTTGCAAGTCAAATGTTGCAGCTGGAAGACACTAGGGAAGTGTTTTTCTGCTAAGTTTCCATTTCATTCCCAGCTAAAGCTACTTCTTGAGTGTAATTGCTGGGAAGACCCTTGTTTAAATTAATATTGATGGCAGTTGGTGGATGCACCTGCTTCTGAGGGGTGGCAAGGAACAGATTGCAAGTTTGAAAGCAAGTTGTAAAACGAAGAGCAGGAGGTCTGAGTTTTGCACCCATCTTGTGGCAAAACCTCTGGGATAGGTAGGGACTGAGGCTCTGCTTTGGGGAAAATCAATGTTTGCTTTAAATATCAAAGCACTGTCTGCTTACCCCCTCTCCACATTCAGCTTGCATATTTGTAAATTAGGTATTACAAACTTACACTGAGACTTCAGCTGCAGGAGAGAGGGCCCAAAACATTAGTCTAGAAATTGTTCTCTTCTCCCCTCTAAAGGGGTCACAGAGCTGATTGCTGGCCAGTGAGAACAACTGAAGATGATTAATGGGAAGAGTAGAGAAATGAAACAGGGAGGTTCCTTTCAGGCCCTCTTGTTATTTTTAGAAAATAAGCCATCAGATGCTGCTGCTGCCGCCACCATCAGGTGCATAAAGTGTCATTTAGTTATTAATGGCCTATTAACTGTAAAAGGTTGAATTTTTCCTTCCTAATCTCCAGCCACTGAGACTATGGAGAACTTTCCTGAAAGTCAGCTTTATCTATAACAGGTCCATGTGGGATCCATTTACCTTCTTGACATGGCAATTCCTGCATTTTATTTTAGGATACATATGTCCTGTGGGGTTTATATCTCACCTTTGTGTTAATTAATTTATTTATCAAATTTATTCACTGCCCATTTCCCTGAGCTCTCACTCAGACTTAATATTCCAGGAATGGCATCCCCACATTTAAATTCATACTATCTGAGACAGAAGTACAACAAGGGCAGCCATCAAGGGAAAAAAGAGCAGAGACCCAAAAGAACAGTTTGGAAATTCAACAAAATTCAGCCTGATAGCCTCTGAAGACCACTAAAATGTACTCCATCCTCAAGACCATGGAATCAAAAAGGCCTTCCTTGTGCCTCCAGACAGAGACTCCATCAGAAATGCAATAGGTGGACAGGATTTTGTGTACATCCCAAATGTTTTACTTTGTAGGGTGGCATTCCAATCCATCAGGGTTTTTTAAAGGGATTTTTTAAAAACTGTAAAATAAATCAGCGTGTGTTTTCTCTTGTATGTATGTATGAAAGTTTTAAAAAGAATGTAAAAACTAACACAAATGAATACAGAATAAAGAATCAACCCTGGCTGGGAATGGGGTGACAGATGTCACAGCCAGATTGACCTCACATCCACAGAATAAAGGGAAAAAAGAAAAGTGCAGAAAGAAAAGATAAATAGAAAGAAGCTTCCAATTTTCTTTGCAGCAAATATGATTAGAAAGTTATCCCTTACTCTATGATTACAAACAAAAAGCTCACTTTTTACTATTATCCAATTTTTTTTTTCTAATACTCAAAGCCACAAATTATAAGTGCATTTTTTCTGTTTCATGCAAAAGTCTATAAGGGGTTTCCAGTCAGCCATAAATGTAGATACTGTTTTTTCTCTGATCAAAGAAGTCAATTTAGCCATCTCTGCAAATTCCATCATCTTCACCAACCATTCCTCTATTGCGTTGAACTTTTCCACTTTTGAGCATACAGTAATCTTGCTACAGTTGTCATATATATAAAAAATCAGTATATGTTTTCCATTTATAACTTTTCCAGATAGGTGGGGCTTTGTATCTAATTTTCCTTACTGTATGTGGTTGTTAGCATAAAAATGCAAGGTGGCTTTTTCTTATACCTTTACCAGTCCTGAGCTGCTGCATTTTCCCTCTATTCTTTCCTCAGCCATGTTAGGAAGTACTCTTTCCCTCTTCTGAGAGATGATTAAGTAAGTGCAAAGCAATTTCACCTTCTCCCTATTAAAATTATTGCTGCCCTCTCTTCCCTGTGCAACAGACCCACAGCCTCTTTGACTTTTGTCTTATCTTGATTCTTTGGCTCTTATTTATCTTATTTTTGTTTTTGTTCATTAAAAAGGGTTGAATATGGGGAGAGGGGACATTTGTATGAAATTTTAAAGGGTGGGGGAAGAAAATAAGTTTGTTTGTAACTGCTGTAAAGATCAGACGCTGTTTCTTTTTTCTGATATCTTTTTCTTTTTTTCTCTCCTGCACTTTTTCTTTCATCTTTTTTCTTAACTTTGTTTTATATTTTTTCATGTTATTTTTATTCATGTAAAACATTTCAATAAAAATCATATATGAGCCAAATGCTTAGGAGGTTAAAGCAGTTCTAATGTGAAGCAAAACAATAACCTCTGGCTGTTTTTTAGTTTGGAGCGAAGACAGGTAACGAAAGACATAATAGAGATACATAAAGTTATGGAAAATATAACTTTATACAGTATAACTCTCACACATTCTTAGAGCCTGAGTTCATCCTTTAAAACTAATGCAGAGAGATTCCCCAGCTGATCAAAATAAGTTCTTCTTTACAGCATATAAACTGTGGAATTTGCCAGCATCAGCTGGTATGGTAGCAGCAAACTTAGGTGGTTCTAATTCTTGAGGATTGGACTCAGTGGCTATTGGTCTTGATGGCTGTTTGCTTTCTCTGCCATCATGGCATGTACAGTGTCTGGCATCTTCAGCTAGAAACATCATATGTCTGTGTTTGAAGCAGTCCCATGTGCAAAGGGCACTGATTCAATTCAGAACCTTTAGCATGCAAACAGCTGCTCTGCTCCTGAGCTACTGCCTATTTTCTTTTGCATGGCAGGATCTTAGAAACTTGTTGCAGAATTAAATATGCTGACCTAGGTTGGCTGGGTAAAAACACAACACCAACGCTTAGGGGAATCTGTAGGGAGGAGGATATGTTTAAGAAAAGGCCAAGAGGGCAGTCACAGCCCCACCCCTTTTAAACATGCATTGATGTCACACCTATATACAAAGAACCAGGACTTTGCAAGGTTCTGGCCATCATCTTGAGATGTTTGAGCCTTTCCCCCCACCCCAGCATATATCGTAGCTAATGCCCTTTCAAAAATGTCCATCAAATCTGTAGGCATAGATATAGGGTACACAGTTTCCCTGAATTTCTGATGAGGATGAAGGTGTCCAATGACATCTTAGAACCAGAAGAATCAGGACTCATGGGGAGGTTTCCCCTCCATCTTAATGTCTTCCCTTAGGAGTTAATGAATGCATGAGAAGCCAGGATAGCTGCAGACCCATAGAGAGATGATGGGAAAAAGAAAGGCAAGGGATCCTGTCCACCTTATAACTAATATGAGCTAAAACATCAGGTAACACCTATGGGAATTCCTTCAAGATTCTCTTTTGCTCTGAAAGGATTCCAGACTAAATTCTTTCCTCAGATGGAATAAAAACTGGTAGAAAGAATGCAAGAGAATTTCTCTGCCTGGCATTGAACCAATTAGCTGACTTGATATACAACAGCTTCATCTGTGTGTTAAACACATGGTTCATCTTTCCTGGAATGCAGATCTTCTCTCCCACATGTGATGGAAATCAGCCATCACAGAGCCACCTGGGAATGTATCCCAAACATAATGGTCCTGATGCATGGAAGTTAAATATTTTCAAAACACTTATTTTTGGAAGCTACAAATATTTCTTGCCTGCCTGCATAGGATTTATCATAATTAATGAGGGAGGAAGATTCACAATATACCAGGTGTATAATGAGTAAACAGGAAATCATAAGCCCTACAAATGCTAACATTTCACACTGTTCTTTTGCTTCTTTTCAATCTGCTCTTAATTGTTGGGTAATTAATGGCTTCTTTCTTGGACCAAGCTGAATCCAAAGATGCTAGGGCATTCCTGGAAGCCTGGCATTCAGACAAATCAGCCATCAATGGACTCATAGAGATAGACCACATCTACACAGCATTCCAAAGAGACAACAAAACATGCTAAAAAGGAAACAAAAAGACCAGAACACCTCCCCTCCAGCATCCAACACCCAAATAAGCAGGGATTAACACCAGGCAGACAATCAAGCAGAACACAATACCCTCATCAAGGAACTACCAAGGAGAAAACCATACCCTCAAGGGCACTGGCAGGACAAACTACAGGATATAAACAGGGAGCAAACCCCACACTCACTAGCACTGATGATGTTACCTAGTTGGGTAATGAAACATCTGCAAACAAACAACCAAGCTCAGAGAGCATCAAGGATTCCACAGTTCAACTCTGAGCTACAGATATCCTCTTCTCCTGAAGACTTTTCTCCCTATCCTGACTGACAAGAGCCACTCCTGTTCTTGGTGAGGAGCTCTTGGATTTGGTTTAGAGTTTTATTTTTAAGTGAGTATGTTTGATGGGATGCAAAACATGTCAGAAGACTTTCATTCCACCATAGTCAAGAGCCGAGCTCTTTAGAGCAATTTTTGCACAATAGGTGCAAAGTAGGGTAGAACAGAGATGGATAAGAAATACTTTTCATCTGAACATTTGCATGACTCTGACCACTTCACACCTCAGCAAGTTGTAGCTGAATCAGAATACACAAAGGAGCCAAACTTAGCCTTTTTAGATTATTTTGGCTTGAAACTTCAGAATTAAACACAAATGTATTTACATTGGAGAAAAAAATACCTTGGAGGGTGCCAACTCTAGGCCGCAAAATGCCAGCTGATGACTACATGGCAGCAAAGAGGTTTTTTGTTTCCCTTTATTACCATCTAGTCCATGTCCAGATCTGGTAGCCCAAAGCAGTAAAGCAAAGGTCATATAAAAATTCAACTCAGTGGTTAAAGGGTTAAATATCCCATTGTTTTGGAAGATAAAATTATCTTCTAATTCTGTCTCATACAGGACACATTTTTCTCTTTCTGCAATCATTCTATATTCACTGTAATTTATTTCACTTTCATGTTCATTTTTTCTCATGATCCACCCTTGACCCTATCCGATAAGGATCTGTCACACATCCAGGACCTCTCACCATCCTTGCACCCTTGACCAATTCTATCAATCTTTCATCATAAACAATCAAATCAATCATGCTTTTAGTTTTAATATTCTTTTGCCTTATGCATATATGAATAGAAATATATTTAAACTTTGCATTTGAAACAGATCATTAATGTCACAGACACACAATATATCTATTTTTCATGTATACTCCTCTTACAGTCCAAGTAGCAATTTTCCATATGCTATAATCATCACCAGATGGGCACAAAGATATTGACCCCTGCCGTTCATCATGACTTTGGTCAAGCAAGGCTTTCACTTATGCTTTTCAGTAAGATGAAGGATGGACTAGATTACCACACTTAGTCATATCTGTGACTAAGAATGATGATATTAGTTTAGTGGAGTCCTTGGTGCTGTCTGAGCTTGGTTGTTTCTTGCAGATGTTTCATTACCCAACTAGGTAACATCTTCAGTGCTAGAAGGGAGTGGGGTTCTCACAGTTCCACCCTGAGCTACATATATTCTCCTCTGTTGGCATTAGTTTTGACTAGAATGACAAAGTGCAACCAAAGCCTGGTTGTGCTACAAGCATGCTCACGTTATTTTATGAAAGCCAGGATCTCTACTCTAGAAAGTACCTTGCAAGCCAACATACTGTTGCCTGCTTACCACCAACTTGGAGGTGCATGCACTTTACTGAAACACATGAAATTTGTATAAAAATGCATATAAATGCCTAGAGTTTTAAGAAGAGTTTTCTTGCATTTCCTAAATCAACATGCTGAAACGACCTCATAGATAGAAAAATAAGAAAGTGATACTGGAAGATTCATCTATCTCTATCAGAGAACATGATCCCAAACCCATTTTTCTTACTTACCTCTCTTTTCTGTTTACTTACCTCTCAGAGTAAAGAGAGGTACTTGTTGGGAAGTAATGAATGGGTCAGTAAACTAGCAGTAGCTAAGCTATTTGGAAGTATCATGTCTGGATGAGAAAAGGTTCTAGGCCATCCTGCTATATGATGTGCTCGCTTTTAATGTTCAGAGACATATAGGAAGAAGTGATTTTTCTTACTGAGAGAAACAAAACCTGTTTCTTATACACACAGACATCTGATTCTTGCATCTCATAAAGCTTTGAATTGTATAACTATTGTTTGTTGACTAACCCCACAACTGGCTGAATTTGCAAAATATTCAAACCAAAATCAAACAAACCACACTTTGGTTTAACACAGCCACATCTCATGTCAACATTAATTCTGCTTTTTCCATGCTGAGACCTTGATTCTGGAACAAACTGCTGCCTTGGATTGAGGCAAGCCTTTTCTACATTATTGTTTAGAAAGGCACTTTTAACCTATCTTGCGCTTAGCCTTTTTTCTATTTTATGATTTTAGGTTCATGGTTTTTGAATGTTTACATATATGGTTTCTCCATTTGTATTATAAGGCATCTTTTAGTTATGGGTTTTATAACCCACTAACAAAAGATGCCTAACAATGGCATGCATTATTATATAAAAATCTAGGAGTTATAAAAATAAAATTAAGACCGAGCCATTAACCCAACAGTCTATTGCTATGAGCACTCAATGTCATTATGGTATTCATATGCCATTAACTGCTTTGAAGTTCACCCTTCCAAAAAGGTATTTTAGTTGCTGAAAAGCCAGAGAGGAGAGCAGTCAGAATGATCAATGAGTTGGCACAATATTTTGATGATCACTTACAACATTTAGAGCTTAGGAAAAAAACGAAGTGGAGGAGGACATGACTGAAGTGTATGAATGTATGATATGGTGTGGAGCCATTTTTCTCCCTTTTTGATTATACTGGAACCTGGGGCCGGCCAACAAAGCCAATCACTGGGAGATTCACAGATAGGCAAAAAGCAGTATTTCTTCTCACAGGCATAGCTTGTGTGGAAGAAAAGCCTTGCAGTGACCAGCATAAGCTCTTCTTTCCCTTTGCTTTCTCCCCTGGGACTTTAAGGCAGCCTAAAGAGTATTGTGCCACACCTGGATTTACAATTCCAATTAAAGGAAATGCTGAGAGCACCAGAGTGTGGGTGTGTTTGGAGGAACAGTTGTGTCCTGTGGGTGAGCGGAAAGGAAGATTGCAGCTGAGGGAATGGAGCAGCCATCAGCTGAACGGTCAACTGATGGTGGGGGGGGAGCAGGCTTGGACTTTACCAAACCAGCAGCAGACAAGCTGAAAGGAGAAGCAGAGCCCAGCAGCTTCACCACTCCAGCAGAAACGCTGAGAAGCACCAGCCAGCCAGCCAGCCAGCCAGCCAGCCAGCCAGCAGCTGGCAAAGCCCCTTCCTTTTCTCACTCCAGCACAGACTGAGAAACTGCTGAGCCAAGGCTTCGGCAGCAGTTTAGAACAGCAGCTGACAGCCACAGAAGCCAACTTGAAGGTGGCTAAATGGTGGCTAAAGGATTTGGTGTAAGCTTAAGCAACGAAAGAATTGTAACAGACTGTTACAGACTGTTTAAGAATGAGATATAGACTTGGTTGTTTATTTTATTTTTATCCCTCCTTTATTATTTTTATAAATAACTCAAGGTGGTGAACATACCTAATACTCCTTCCTCCTCCTATTTTCCCCACATAATATACAGATGGATCAGTGGGAAAATATGTGTCCAAAAGGGTTGAAATTATTATTAAAAAGGGTTAAATTTACCTTGTGTTATGATCTTAAAGAGAATTTTTATGAAATGATGTATTGTTAATGCATGATGCCAGATATGTTTTCTGTTCTTTTATCTCCTTTGTTCATTCTTTTTTCTTTTTTACATTCAGTAAACTTTTTTCTTTGACTGTAATGTATGTATATATGTAAAATCTTTTAATATAAACTACTATTAAAAGAATTAAGATAGACACATATATTTAGTGTAAGTATAGGATAATTTTTCATAAGTGTAGTAATAAGAGCTAAGGTAGAAATTAGGACAGTAAGTTTGGTAAATTTTATATAAAAGCCTCCCTGGAAACACGGAGAAGATAAAAACAGTCTGTTTGGTGCTGGTCTGTACCATGTCCCAGAAGAACCCCCTCACAGCATGTAACTCTGAAATTTGCTTCTCCAAAATATGCTGGTAGCCACCAACTTGAATGGTTTTAAACAGATTAGTTAAATTCATGGAAGACATTGGTAATTGTAGCAATGACTGTATCATGATGACTCCCCATTCATGTCCTGTTGTCTGGCATTGCAGAGTCAGGAGAAATAATGCTCTTCAGTTAAGGGAAGGCAGAAAATTCTCCCCAACAGAGCAGTTGGACAGTGGAACCAATTCCTATGATGAATTTCCCTTTCCACAATTTTAAGCAGAGGCTGGACTGCCTGCCATCTGCAGATATGTTTTAATATGGATTCCCATTATTGAACAGGGAATTGCTTAATATCCTAAACAGCCCCCTCCAAACCTCCAGGGCTATGATCCTATTATCTAGCAGAACCAAAGATAGATTCTCATGATTGCCAATAATTAAGGAGCAGGAGGTAGCTGCTATTGCCCATTTATCCTGTTTGTGGGCTTTCCAGGGGCATCTGGTTGGCTTGGAAATAATAGATGTGATAGATTTTTGGCCTGATCTCTAGCATGGCGCTTGTGATTTTTGTTGGCTTCTCTCCCAGGAGAAATAATATTTTCCCACAGTTCAGCTGTAGTGACTGTTTGAATGAGCTGCTGCTTGGAGGGAAACAAGTCTCTGGTTTGCTGATAGAACAGGAGTATCAAGGGTACAAGACAGTCCCCCCCCCTTTCTGGCTGAATCTGTTTTGTTGGCTCCTAAACTAATTTTGCATTGTTAGGACATGGGGAAATTCAGGTATGACAAACGACTGAAGGAACAAAGGAGAGACAAGTGCACCACAAATGGTAACAATGTCTTTAAATAATTTATAGGAGTGACATTAGAAGTCTATCTCAATATAGCAAATTTAGACAGATTCTGCTTTCTTTCCCATGGCAGCGCAAGATCTTGCTTTTAACACACCTTCGCAATAGCCATGCACTGAATCATACAACTCTCAGATATTGCCTTTTCTCAGGTATACCATGAGAGATCTGAGAATGCAGGTAGATCCCATGGCTCCTTTTGGGTTGGTGTCTTTGTATTAGACTATATCAGTTCCCCAGATGAACCTCAGCTGAAGAATCACAGAGGAACGGAAACCTGTTTTTTTCTCTCTCTCTTTCTCCTCCTTCCCCTGATGCTCTGCATGTTCTCAGCAGTGCGATGTTCTGTGATCAAACAGGCAGCTCAGCAGGATGCAAACAAGTTCCCCTCCCTGCCATTTGAGATGGCACTTTCCTGAGCAGATGAAAGATGACATAGAACTCAGTGGGAAAGTGGGGAGAACTAGCGACTGATGAGCAAATCAGATGGCAGGAGTTACCACCCCTTATCTACGTTATGGGACAATGCAGCCATTAGTTCTTTAACTGACCTAATTAAGCTTATTGCATGAACCTTGTCACTAAATGGGATGTAACTGTAATGCTACTATTAAAGTCATTGTGGGCATAGAAAGATCTTCACTGAGGGCAACTGTGAGCATTTTTCTAAGCTGAAAAATGAAACAATTGTTCCTAAGGCTCACTTTTAGACCCCCATGGTAAGTGCTTTATGTGTAAAGCTGAGCATGGCAACTAACTTTCTGCAGTGGCTTTTGGATGCCCGCTTCACATTGGCTGAGTTCATACAACCCCCTATACCTGGGTTATCAAAACACAGTTACTGTGTTCTCACACCAACTAGTGCCAAAAAAAAAAACCTATATTGCAACCTAACATAGGTGTATATGTTTAGAGGTTTTGTGGTTTTACTGAGCCTTGATGTAGTTTTATGTAGTTTTGGGGGGTGGAGGGTGTTAATGGAATATCTCTGTCGAACAGAGTTCTTTCCATGGACAGATGAAGCTGGAAAATAAAATTCATTGGGGCAAGCTCGCAACTGCATGTTGAATTGGAAGCAAACAAATGGTCCTGGAGACATCCCAGTTTTCCTAATGGAAAAGTATTTGCCAGGAGATGTTCTGAAACTTGAGAAGCAGCAGCAGTGAAAGAAGGCTACTTTGTGTGGGAACCCAACTTAATTCCCCCCCTCCCTTTCTAAATTATCTGGCAAAAGTAGCCAGCCATTCTGTCGAAAACCTGTGAAGGCTTGTGCCTTGGTCTGGATGAGGGGAGACTATTCAAGTACTAAGCCATTGAACAACCAGACAGGTCCTGTTCAATCCTGGGGATATAAACATAGGATTTACATGGCACTTGAGAGGCTAAAGGAAAAGTACTTACTAACAAGGGCTGACCTCTTTCTGATGCTTGTATCCGACCTATCTCATAAAGAGCTCCATGTTATTTTGCAGTGGCAACAAACCTATAAAAATAAGTTTCTTGAATCATCTGACTCCCCCTGGAACCTCCCTTGGAGTCTAACAGCCTACATGCGTAATCTGATTTTTATTTGTATTTTAACAAAAATAGAAAATAGAGATAAATGGAAGGTTAATACCCTGCAGAGCAAAGTGTCAGCCTCCTGCAACATCAGACCAAAAATGCCTCTGGGCCTGATATCGATCCCAGAGGCATTTTTAGAAATGGGTAAAAATGGGGGGGGGGGTGTGCCTGCAATCCAATGCACATAAACAGGACAAAAGGAAGCCAATAAGGTAGGGAATATTTGAAAGGTTAGAAGCCACAGCAAAGGAAGTAACTTAAAATATTTAACATACTTGAGGCCAACTTTAAGGTTACTAAATTGCTGAAGGTGGAAACAGGTTAAATTAGGTCAACAATAAACATCAAAATAATTTTTTAAAAGGTAGAAAACCACCCTATCCAAGAAAAAGTCATTGCAGTCCACTAAAAACAAAACATGGTAGTCTTGTCCACCTTGGGTGTTCCCTAATAAGTGGACCTCAACTTCCAGAATTCCCCAACTAGCATGGCCATTGTTGAGAATTTTGAAAGGTGTGTTTAGGAAGGTTGACTTACACTGCGTGCACAATTATTAGGCAAGTTGTATTTTTGAGGATGAATTTCATTATTGAACAACTACAGTGCGCTCAGTCAATCCAAAATGTTGATAAACCTCAAACCTGAATATTTAAGAAAGTAAAAGTGAGGTTTTGGCTTTCTTAGGAGCATATCTATGTGTGCACAATTATTGGGCAACTATTAGTGTGCAGAATTATTATGCAACTAAATTAAAAACGAAAATTCCCCCATCTCACTCGTTTATTTTCATCTGTTAAAGTGAGAATTACAAACAACTCAAAATTTACAAATAAACATTTCTGATACTTCAAACAAAAAATCAGTGACCAATATAGCCACCCTTCTTTGCAATAACAATCATAAGCCTTCCATTCATGGAGTCTGTCAGTTTCTTGATCTGTTGACGATCAACTTTTTGTGCAGCAGCAACCACAGCCCCCCAGACACTCTTCAGAGAGGTGTACTGTTTTCCTTCACCGTAAATCTCCCGTTTGAGAAGGGCCCACAAGTTTTCAATAGGGTTTAGGTCAGGTGAGGAAGGGGGCCATGTCATTATTCTTTCACCTTTGAGGCCTTTACTGGCTAGCCACGCAGTGGAGTACCTCGATGCATGCGATGGAGCATTGTCCTGCATAAACATCATGGTCTTCTTGAAAGATGCAGACTTTTTCCTGTACCACTGCTTGAAGAAAGTGTCTTCTAAAAATTGGCAGTAGGTTTGGGAGTTGATTTTGAGTTCATCTTCAACCCAAAAAGGTCCAACTAACTCATCTTTAATCATACCAGCCCATACCAGTACCCCACCTCCACCTTGCTGGCATCTGAGTCGAAGTGGAGCTCTGTGCCCGTTACTGATCCAGCCACGGGCCCATCCATCTGGTCCCTCAAGAGTCACTCTCATCTCATCAGTCCATAAAACCTTTGAAAAATCTGTCTTCAGATATTTCTTGGCCCAGTCTTGCCGTTTCAACTTATGTGTCTTGTTCAGTGGTAGTGGAGTTTCAGCCTTCCTTACCTTGGCCATGTCTCTGAGCACTGAACACCTTGTACTTCTGGCCACTCCAGGTAGGTTGCAGTTCTGGAATATGACAGCACTGGAGGATAATGGGTTCCTGGTAGCTTCACGTTTGATTCTTCTCAAATCTTCGGCAGTTAATTTGCGTCTTTTTTTCTCAACACGTTTCTTGCGACCCTGTTGACTATTTGCAACAAATCGTTTGATGGTTCTGTGGTCACGCCCCAATATCTTAGCAATTTCAAGAGTGCTGCATCCCTCTGAAAGACTTTTTACAATTTTTGACTTTTCAGAGTCAGTTAAATCTCTTTTTTTGGCCCATTTTGCCTGAGGAAAAGAAGCTGCCTAATAATTATGCACACCTTGATATAGGGTGTTGATCTCCTTAGGCCACACCCTCCCTCATTACACAAATACACATCACCTGATATGCTTATATCCAATAAGCATTTAGGTTTATACAGCTTGGAGGTGGAACATATGCATAAAAATGATGATATGGTCAAAATGTTCACTTGCCTAATAATTGTGCACACAGTGTAAGAAGGAAGGAAGTAAACAAAATCTTGAGGATTTCTTTGAAGACCTGTAGCATCTGGTCTTAATGAATCTACTATGGATTCTAGTGGATTACTGTACACTATTGTTTCACTATGTATTGTTGGCAGTAAACTGCCTAGAGTCTGTGGGGGAGGGAGGTAAGTT
Organism: Candoia aspera; assembly: GCF_035149785.1. Lineage (NCBI taxonomy): Eukaryota > Metazoa > Chordata > Lepidosauria > Squamata > Candoiidae > Candoia > Candoia aspera. Next base: position 328,903,151 of record NC_086153.1, read on the forward strand.
ATATACATTTTTTAGAGAAAAACAATCTCTATTGAGCACATATCCAGAGATGAGAGACATCTGTTGAAAAGGCCTCTTCCTTGTGCATGCACACACACACACACCTCTTATTGTGCTTGATCGTGGGCAAGTCACCCTGATCCAGAGAGAGAGAGAGAGAGAGGTTGTGTATGAAAACTCTGTGCTGATTAGCTTTAAACAAAAGCTGCCTTTCTCCACCATGGCAATCTTTGGGATATTTTCCATCTAATCTGCCCTCACACACACACACACACACACTATCCAGAACTAATGGCTCCATTTAGGTGACCCACCTAGCCAACCTTCACTGATGTCAGAAGCTAAGAGGATTGGACCTGACTGGCATTTGGATGCAAGACTGCTTGGTAATTCCAGGGCTACTGGCTAGATTGAGAAGACAAAAAAGAGGGAGGAAGGATGTATGGAAAGATCTTAGGAGCTTTCCAGGAAAGCATCTGTGTATTTTTTTTCCCCTCAACTTATCATTAGGAATTTCATAGAATAAGAAAGGTGGAAGGGAGATCAGCTAGTCCAACTCCCTGCTTAGTGCAGGATGGAACACAGCATCACTGACAGATAACCTCTCTTTGAAGACCTTTAAAGAAGGAGAATTCATTACTTCATGTGGTAGCCTGTTCCAATGGTTGACAGCTCATCTAGTCATGAAGTTCCTCCTGATGTCTACCTGAGCTTTCTTCTTTGCAATTTTAAACCATAGCTTCCAGTCTTGCCCTCTGAGGCAATAGAGGATAAGTCCTCCTCCTGTGTGACAACCCTTCAGATCTTTGAACACTGCTATCAGCTCTGCCCAATCAACTACATTGCCTAAAGTCAGGTAGTCACTGTTTTCCCTTGTTCAAGGAACTGTTCTCCTGCACATCTGACAGAGTTCACTGCAGTCTGGTTCTGGGACCACACACCCATCCAGCTTGTCACCTTGCAGCATCATAAACTATAACTAGCCAGTTAGTCCATATAGGCTGCAGTGGGCCAGCCAATTTTATTGGCAAGCTTGTGCAGGAATCTCATTGTAGTTTCTCAAAAGCTTATCAGAGCAAAATGCACACACACACACACACACAAACATACGAACAGCAGCACAGTAGGAAGTGCTATATGTAGAAGTACAAAGGGAAATGCCATTATGAACACCATAGCATGACAAGGATAGATTTTCCTCATACTAAATGTTCAGCCTTCAGCAAAGGATCGTTACCTTGTCATGGTGCTGGAGCTTGAGCACCTCAGTGATGCCATGAGCTAAAACGTGAAGGGCCACCCAAGACGGGAAGGTCATGACAGAGAGGTCAGACTAAATGTGATCCCTGGGGAAGGTAATGGCAACCCACCCCAGTATTCTTGCCGTGAAAACTAAATGGATCAGTACAACCAGAGATATGTCGATATACCATCGGAAGATCAGACCCCCAGGTCAGAAGATGGTCAAAATGCTACTGGGGAGGAACAGAGGATGAGTTCAACTAGCCCCAGACGTGATGACACAGCTAACTCAAAGCCAAAAGGACAGCCAGCGGCTGACGGTGCTGGTGGTGAACGGCGAATCCGATGTTCTAAGGATCAACACACCACTGGAACCTGGAATGTAAGATCTATGAGCCAGGGCAAATTGGATGTGGTTATTGGTGAGATGTCAAGATTAAAGATAGACATTTTGGGCATCAGTGAACTGAAATGGACTGGAATGGGCCACTTCACATCAGATGACCACCAGATCTACTACTGTGGACAAGAGGACCACAGAAGAAATGGAGTAGCCTTCATAATTAATAGTAAAGTGGCTAAAGCAGTGCTTGGATACAATCCAAAAAACGATAGAATGGTCTCAATTCGAATTCAGGGCAAGCCATCTAACATCACAGTGATCCAAATATACGCCCCAACCACAAATGCTGAAGAAGCTGAAGTAGAGCAGTTCTATGAGGATCTGCAGCACCTACTGGACAACACACCTAAAAGAGATGTTATTTTCATCACGGGAGACTGGAATGCTAAGGTGGGCAGTCAAATGACACCTGGAATTACAGGTAAGCATGGCCTGGGAGAACAAAACGAAGCAGGACATAGGCTGATAGAATTTTGCCAAGACAACTCACTCTGCATAACAAACACTCTCTTCCAACAACCTAAGAGACGGCTTTATACATGGACTTCACCAGATGGACAACACCAAAATCAGATTGACTACATCCTTTGCAGCCAAAGGTGGTGGACATCTATACAGTCGGTAAAAACAAGACCTGGAGCTGACTGTAGTTCAGATCACGAACTTCTTATTGCACAATTTAGGATCAGACTAAAGAGATTAGGGAAGACCCACAGATCAGCTAGATATCAGCTCACTAATATTCCTAAGGAATATGCAGTGGAGATGAGGAATAGATTTAAGGGACTGGACTTAGTAGATAGGGTCCCGGAAGAACTCTGGACAGAAGTTTGCAACATTGTTCAGGAGGCAGCAACAAAATACATCCCAAAGAAAGAGAAAACCAAGAAGGCAAAATGGCTGTCTGCTGAGACACTAGAAGTCACCCAAGAAAGAAGGAAAGCAAAAGGCAACAGTGATAGGGGGAGATATGCCCAATTAAATGCAAAATTCCAGAGGTTAGCCAGAAGAGATAAGGAATTATTTTTAAACAAGCAATGCGTGGAAGTGGAAGAAGACAATAGAATAGGAAGGACAAGAGACCTCTTCCAGAAAATTAGAAACATCAGAGGTAAATTCCAGGCCAAAATGGGCATGATCAAAAACAAAGATGGCAAGGACCTAACAGAAGAAGAAGAGATCAAGAAAAGGTGGCAAGAATATACAGAAGACCTGTATAGGAAGGATAACAATATCGGGGATAGCTTTGACGGTGTGGTCAGTGAGCTAGAGCCAGACATCCTGAAGAGTGAGGTTGAATGGGCCTTAAGAAGCATTGCTAATAACAAGGCAGCAGGAGATGACGGCATCCCAGCTGAACTGTTCAAAATCTTGCGAGATGATGCTGTCAAGGTAATGCATGCTATATGCCAGCAAATTTGGAAAACAAAAGAATGGCCATCAGATTGGAAAAAATCAACTTATATCCCCATACCAAAAAAGGGGAACACTAAAGAATGTTCAAACTATCGAACAGTGGCACTCATTTCACATGCCAGTAAGGTAATGCTCAAGATCCTGCAAGGTAGACTTCAGCAATTCATGGAGCGAGAATTGCCAGATGTACAAGCTGGGTTTAGAAAAGGCAGAGGAACTCGGGACCAAATTGCCAATATCCGCTGGATAATGGAAAAAGCCAGGGAGTTTCAGAAAAACATCTATTTCTGTTTTATTGACTATTCTAAAGCCTTTGACTGTGTGGACCATAACAAATTGTGGCAAGTTCTTAGTGGTATGGGGATGCCAAGTCATCTTGTCTGCCTCCTGAAGAATTTGTATAACGACCAAGTAGCAACAGTAAGAACAGACCACAGAACAACGGACTGGTTTAAGATTGGGAAAGGAGTACGGCAGGGCTGTATACTCTCACCCTACCTATTCAACTTGTACACAGAACACATCATGCAACATGCTGGGCTTGAGGAATCCAAGGCTGGAGTTAAAATCGCTGGAAGAAACATGAACAATCTCAGATATGCAGATGATACCACTTTGATGGCTGAAAGCGAAGAGGAACTGAGGAGCCTTATGATGAAGGTGAAAGAAGAAAGTGCAAAACCTGGCTTGCAGCTAAACCTCAAAAAAACTAAGATTATGGCAACCAGCTTGATTGATAAATGGCAAATAGAGGGAGAAAATGTAGAAGCAGTGAAAGACTTTGTATTTCTAGGTGCAAAGATTACTGCAGATGCTGACTGTAGTCAGGAAATCAGAAGACGCTTAATCCTTGGGAGAAGAGCAATGACAAATCTTGATAAAATAGTTAAGAGCAGAGACATCACACTGACAACAAAGGTCCGCATAGTTAAAGCAATGGTGTTCCCCGTAGTAACATATGGCTGTGAGAGCTGGACCATAAGGAAGGCTGAGAGAAGAAAGATAGATGCTTTTGAACTGTGGTGTTGGAGGACAATTCTGAGAGTGCCTTGGACTGCAAGAAGATCAAACCAGTCCATACTCCAGGCGATAAAGCCAGACTGCTCACTTGAGCGAATGATATTAAAGGCAAAACTGAAATACTTTGGCCACATAATGAGAAGACAGGTCACCCTGGAGAAGATGCTGATGCTAGGGAGAGTGGAGGGCAAAAGGAAGAGGGGCCAACCAAGGGCAAGATGGGTGGATGATATTCTAGAGGTGATGGACTCATCCCTGGGGGAGCTGGGGGTGTTGACAACCAACAGGAAGCTCTGGCATGGGCTGGTCCATGAAGTCACGAAGAGTCGGAAGTGACTAAACGAATAAACAACAAAAAATGTTTAGCAGGAGATTAAATGGGTTGATGGCTCAATTTGCAGGGACTGTAGACAAGAAACCAATGTGCAAAGGCATACCATTACTCTGGTGTAGCATGTGATTCCAAAACAGGTGCCTCTTTCACACAGCCACACACACACACACACTGGGTTAAATGGCAAAAACAAACCCACTGCCCCCTAGATTGGCCATAATCTTCAAATAAACCAAACATTTTATGAATTAAAGACAGCATATGGATTTTATGGAATCTGCCAAGGAGCCACATAGATTGGGAGAAAGTGTAGAGTAAATACGAGAATTACCTTAGACTCTATTAATTGGTCTTGCAAGTTGTTTCCCTTACATCCATCTTCTCTCCCTTACCCAGTCTTAAAATTATAATGTTTAATTTTTAAATCATTTATTGAACATTATCAGTAACTGAAGAGGAATCAGGGGAATCACCCCTGGGGGGCATGTGATTTCTGAGGCCCTGGTTACACACCCTTGAAGAAGAGTGGTAGCTCTATTCCCCCAATATGTAATTCATTTCCCTGAGCATTAGAGAACCTTCATTCTACAACTAAGCTGCTTCTTCCCCTGAAACATTTCTACCTACTTGTGAGGATTTAGGGTTGAATTCATTAATTGATAACCCGATTTTAAAGGAGGGGGATGGATAGCTATTTGTCACCATGTGCTTTCTGCATCCCCATTTGTTCAAAGCCTGATTTATACAATCACAGGCTGGTTAACAAGTTCTGATGATGACATTGTCCTCCATTGTTCTCTGCTTGTGTAAAGGTTTAATTAATGCCTGGTTTCAGAGTTCGATTGGTAGTTTGCTCCATGGTTGTCATTGTAATCTGAGTCAATTAGCAGTTGTTCAATTGGGGGAATTAAAATGGGGAAACAGGCACCTCCCCTTGTCATCTTCTACGTAGCAGCGATCACTGATGGGTTCATAGACAACATGGCAAAATATATAGAGTCTTGCTCGGAAACATTCTTGTCTCATGTTTCCTATCTCTCAGATTGTGTGTGGGGCATAAAAATTATTAATGCCCAGTATCTTTTCAAAAAATGCTCAAATAGCACGCTTACGTGCTGTGAAAAAATTGTGGGGTATTTACAGTGCCAGAGATAATGAAATGCATATAACTAGCTGCAACCTCGACCATCATAAGCTTGCTTTTTAGCACCCAATGCTTCAATGGCAATTTCTTGCTGACTGCGAATAGCTGGGAAATGTTAGAGCTAATGGCTTCACAAATCTTCACAGGCTAATGGCTTAACTTTCCTTGTGTCTGGGAGTGCCACCAGGTGAGGCGAGCCCACAGAGCATCAAAACCAGAAGGAAACAAAAGCACAGAATTGAAACAGCAAAAAAGAATAGATGGCATTCCAGGATCAAATACAAGAGGGCTTCTACCTCACCATTTTTCGTATCAGGTGTAAACTTGGCCTGTTCACCCAGTTTTCTCTTAGAAGAGACCTTTTTTTAAGGCAGTTTTGGGTATAATAATAAGAGCTTCATAGAAACCATGTGTTGTTCTCTACTTCCTTTTTCTGTTTCAAAAGTGACATATTTCTACTGTTCAAGAGGCTTTATCCAAAGACAACTGAAAAAGTAGGAATACAGCAAATGTTTTAGGTGGCAATTCTGTATTGCCTTAAGCCTAACACATCTCCTGTTGGCCCTTTTTTCTTCCACCCTAACTTAAGCAGCAGGAACAATTTTAGTTCCAACCCCCCCTTTTTTTAAAAAACTCTTCAGTAATGTGACTGACAACCAGTATGTTAATTTTTGATCTGTGTGGCATCATTCTCAGGGCAAACACCTCTTCTTTCTTTTCTGAATCATTTTGGAAAAGGAAACATGTAGAGAGGAATTCTTCTAAGTAAATTCATGGATTTGGTCTGAATCAGCTTCCCTTACTTTGACATGAGGGAGGGTATGTCAAAATCTGTAAGATGGCAGGTGTAAGTGGTGTCATGATCCAAGCCCCACCCCAATCCATATACAAAATAGGCTGGATTTAGATCATGACATCACATCAGCTATCTGGCAGTTTTTGACATTAATACTACCTCCACTGCTGCTGATTTTGCAGTTATGTTGGGTTCTAAATCAGCATGATCTTTGGAGGTACTGGCTGTGAATTTGGGGGGATTTGAGGAGCCCAGGTGGGGAAAGCTGCCCTAAAACATCCTAACAACCTTTTCAACTTTGTGTGTGTGTGTGCATGCACACATCTTCAAATCAGTGTTGACTCCTGGCAACTGCCTGGACAAGTCTCTGCAGTTTTCTTGGCATGTTTTCGGAAGTGGTTTGCCACTGCCTGCTTCCTAGGGCTGAGGATATGTGACTGGCCCAAGGTCATCCAGCTGCCTTTGTAACTAGGATGGGATTAGAACTCAGTCTCCAGGTTTCTAGCCTGATGCCTTAACCACTACACCAAACTGGTTCTCACTTTCAACTCTTAAGGTATTGTAATGTAAAGTCTCTTTGAGTAGTCAGCTCAGCACTGAAGGCAGCTCCCTGGGCACTCGCTCTGTTCAGGAGTGTCCATGTCATAGATGGCTACATATTTGTGAATATAATTTGGGAGATGGGAATTCTCCTTGGATTTCTTTTTCTTAGGATGAAAGGAACTAAAAATAAGGAAGAGGGGGTTGGAAAAGCAGAGGGGACTGCAGGGAGGAAATATTTTCATTTTCCTCTTCTTGGAGACACTCATACTTTCTCTACATAGGAAGTTGTGAAGACCAAGAAATCCTGGTTCATTTGTTAAGATTGATATTTTTCCCCAGTACCAATGTTGGTGAGATTTTTTTCTGTTGGGGGCCGAGAGGAAATGATATTGCCCTATCCCTCCTTCATCCTGCACTGTACACGCACAGACTTTGTAACAATAATTATTGCTATTACTTGGCTTCCTAGATTTCTCCAGTCACCTTTAAAGCATGCTCAAGACTGCTGCAAACGTTTAAGCAGCAGCAGCAGCAGCAGCACTGGGAATCACTGAGGAGGCTCATCCAGTTGATGTTGGCATCAGACTAGATGGAGCATTGAAGTCAGAGATTAAATTGGTGAGTAGTGTCAGAGGCAACCAGGCAGTTTTATAGGAGCCAACAAACTGTCCACACAAGGTGCTGCTGAGTCTGAACCTCTAAGATGTATGTCAAGAGGGTCCCCAAACTCTATCCCAGACTTAGGCTGGGTTTGCACCACACACTTAATTTGGTTATTGAAATAACAATCATTTTCGGGGTTTGCGCAATACACTGAATCACCAACTCACCAAATGCACTGGATTCACACAACTTGCTAAGCCACAAGAAGCTAACATAGGTTAGCCCTCACCAAGCATAGCATGTTATATGAATGCAGACACTTCTTTCCCTGATCTGGCTAAACATATTTTATGAACACAGAAACTTAGTGGGTTTTGGGGGTGGGGTGGGGTGGAGGGTTGAATAGAAAAGGTTCTACTCCATTCCTCATCTTATCTTGTTCCCTGCTGCTGCCTGGCTAGATGTTTCTGCTTGCTTTTGCTGCCCCTTCTGCCTTACCAGGCTGGAGCCTTAGAATCTCTGTGGACCAGGGTTTCTCAACCAGGGTTCCACGAGAGGCCACTAGGGGTTCCCTGGGAGGTCACGATTTATTTAAAAAATTATTTCAGTTCAGGCATCTTCACATTAAAGAGGTAAGCTTCATTCTTTATTTTTAGTTTAAGAACACTGTTAATGCATATGTACAGGCCTACCCATGAAACAAATATCATAATTTTATAACTTCTGGCCTATATTTGAGCCTGAATGTGCAGGGGTTCCCCAAGGTCTGAAAAATATTTCAAGGGTTCCTGCAGGGTCAAAAGGTTGAGAAAGGCTGCTCTGGAGAAACAAGGAAAAGGAAATGAGAAAACAAACACATGGGGATGTCATCCTAAGGAGTGGTGGAAGCAAATTCCATGGGACGGAGTGTCCTGGATGACATCAGGCTGGTGAAGCTGGATTTTACTTCATCCCAGTACATCTTGGGACATTTGAGGCTGAAAGACAGTGGTTTGCTTAAGACCATAAGTTGGGATTTTAATGAAAGACTTTCTGGATTATGGCTGCCACTCTCAAATGCTACCCTACACTGACTTTTATTGCTCAGGCACTTTCCACCTGCTAGCTTCATCCCAGCACAGAGATGTGCATCTCTGAAACTTAGCCCATGAAGCTTGCAAAATGTCAGCTCATAAAATCAATCTTAGTTTCCACTCTTTTCAAGAGACAGGCAGATGGAGACAAAACAGCCCTACTTTCAAGGAATGCAAAAGAAACTGGGCTTCAGGGAAATGCTATCAGAGGCACACTGAAAGCCTACCAAACTCCAGACTGAATTGCAGTACTAAGCAGAAAGTAGCAAGATTACTTGTTCTGTACTGTGAAGACATTATATATTATTCTATGGAACAAAAAGAACAACTTCAGAGATTGCACTGCTCCAGGAAAGATTTAGAGCAGTGTTTTTCAACCTTGGCAACTTTAAGATGTGTGGACTTCAACTCCCAGAATTCTGGGAGTTGAAGTCCACACATCTTAAAGTTGCAAGGTTGAAAAACACTGGTTTAGAGAAAGACCATGTGGTTCTGTGACTGAATAGTGTGTTAAAACCGAAATCCAGAATGCCCATTTTCAAGCCCTCCCTTTGAAGGGATTTCTGGTCCTTTAGGGGAAGGACAACTGATCTTGAGAGCCATTTGCATTTGTAACAAGGGATGAAGTGCTGTCAGTAGGAAGAATACCAGAAAGTTTATCCACCATTGCAACTGCTATGAATTCATTGAAAGTGTTAAGCAGTAGGAGCAGAGAGCTGAAAGAGCAAGTAAACTCAGCTATGTGATTTTAGCATTCCTATTAGTCCTCTAACCACATCCTATGCGGCAAGAGGCAATTATGTGTGAGCACGTATGAAGAGGGGTTATGATCAACACTGGGAGTTTTAGAGGGTGTTATTTCAGGATTCCGGCTGCGCTGGCTGCAACCAGCCTCCCCACCTGTCTCTCTCACACATAACCACCATGAGAAAAAAACAAACAAAACCTAGATCCCTTTAACTCTTTTGTCAAGACATCAAGTGACAGATAACAATCAAGCTGGACACCTCCAATTATATGGAATTTATTGGAGGGAAAAATCTAATTTGGTTTGATGGCTCAAAGGTCAGTCAATTGTTTCAGGATGAGCACCCTGGGATAATGAAGGGCGATACTGGAACACATCAGTGGAGTCATGTACTTTTAATTAAGCAGGGGAGAGATGAAGGCTGTCCATTAGAGGCCAGAGTTTAGGTACAGACGTCTTCTTGGGCTGTGTTCCAAGGATGCTTTAGAAATTGTTCTGGTGCAAGCATCTTAAGATTACCCTTTGCCTGTTTTATACCGATCGTCACACCAAGGGTACGCCTGCTTAATTCTACAAAGGTCTGTTGTAGCTGTTGCTGGGACAAAGGAGAGTCAAAGGGGGGCAAAAGCCATTATCCTTGACTAGTTGGCATTGAGTCAAAGGCTGAAAAGGAAGAAGCCTTCTATGACTTTCATTGCATTTTGTGATTGCCCATTCCACAAACTAATTACACAGTGGAGGAATAAACTCTATTCTTTCTATACCAAATTCTTTGCCAGATGGTTTCCTTGCATAACCCCATCAGTATTATTATTAGTATTATAAAAGTGGAAGGGAAACCTTCTTGTTCTCCATTCTCCCCACATGTTGCATCATTTTAGATGCACCAACCAGGCCCCTGACCCTCACTCAACTTCTCCCCTTCTAAAATGCTCCAACTGCTTTTAGCTTGAAATCTCCCACATCATGCCTACTGGTATTGATAGGCATTTAAAAATCTTATTTTAATTTTAAAAATTAAAAGGAACCTCATGTGCTGCAAAGCAAAGCACCACCAGGTGGACATATATACAGACTATCTATACTTCCAAGGATGCCCTTGGTTTCCATGTAGGGTTCATGGGCATAGTTAAAAAATAAAATGGTGGGTGGCTGAAATTGTGCTTTCTTTGTAAATATGGTTACCTCCCCACAACAGGACAAAGCTAAGGGTATGACAGGGAGAGGTCCAGCACTTTGCTTTCCAGTAAACCAGTCTTTTGTAACTAGCCATATCCATATGGCACCTCCTCTGCAAATGGGCAACCCTCTCATGGGAACTAATTATTTCAACAGTCACAAATACGCTCTCAAAGCATCCTGTTGGAATCATATCTTATCCATATCTCAGTGTTCCTGGCTTTAATGTCTTTGCCCAGAACATCACAAATAAGGTTTATCAAACATGCACATTTTTAGAAGACAGTTTGGTCATGTGCACATTTTCTAAGAAAAGGGACTTTTTCTAGTTACTGTCACTTCCTAAAAGTGAATAAAGACCCCAGTGCAAGGGGTGCTTATCTCTAGCCAAATTTATCACAGGTCCCTCCCACCTCCATCACCACTTTATTGTATCCTTCTCAGCTGCTTCTCTGGACAAAGAATCCATCTCATTCTCCAACTGATGGGCACATTATTTAGAAGAGAAATAATTATGCAGCATATCCTAATCCTCTTTATTTAAAACCAGTGTCCTAAACCACAGAGTTCATTTGATATTGTCAAGAAGGCATTAAAAGAAAATGTGGTTGTCCCAATCACAAAATGGATGCCACAATAGGCATGGCCAGTCACAAAACCATATATTCAGGGGTCGATCAGTAATTCTGCTCCTTGCCTTCCTCTCTAGCTTTCCATGATCCTTCCCACAAACTAATTTTTGCACTTTTGGGAGTAGATGGACATATTTGCAAAGAAGCTGTAAGATACAACCACTCATCATTGTTTAAATTTTCCAGTAATGCTTATGGAGACCCATGTGGAATCCAAGGGCCTTATAATAATACAGATTTATTTTTTAATTAAAAATTAAAATATATTTGCTTTTAAAAAAAGAAAAATGGTAGCGCAGGGCAGAAAATCTGGCAGATATGCCCAAGGGCAAATTGGTGCTCATGGGGGCTACAATAGGGATTCCAATGTTACCTTTTTTGTTCTCGAAAATAGATTCCTTTGTTGTGAGCCGTACTTTCTTTGCACCTTCAAATCACAAGTTTCTGAGAGATTACAAACAGTTCCAGATCTGAAACATAAAAGTGATTTCTCTCTGCCCTACACATTTCTCCCTGATTGTGAGGAGGAGAAATAAATGGGTTTGGTTTCTTGGTCATTCCTGAACACTGGATTTAACAAAAAAAGGCAAGCTTGTGCAACAAAAGAAGTTTGCAAACTCCTAACCACCAGCAACTTACTAGTTATTACGTGAAAACAAATGCTGACGCTGCCTTCAAAACAATTTGTAGCTACCATATGGATCACAGGACAGCACCCAGGTTCCTCTTGGTATTGTAAGTTGGAATACCTTAAAAAAGACTCTGGATCCTGCTGATCTTTCTTGGGGTAAACTTACCTTTGGCTTAAGGAAAACTGGAATTTACTATTGTTTCTCTCTACCCACAAGATGAGCCCGGGCATTTTTGGGACGCTATGGATGAACTCATAGGAATAACCCATTCATTTGATGATTACAATAATCATGACAGACACTGGTTCTCTAAATACTTCAATTCTATCTCAGCTGGTACCTTTTTATTTCTTACAGACTCTAGTTCCCAATATTTAAAAAATCCTGTAGTTGCAGTATCACAAGGCATTATCCATTTTCAGAGCATCAAAATCCATCCTATATTAGGCATCTAAAGGCTGCACTGGAGAAAAAGGTTGGTTGGTTGGTTTAGTTGTTTAGCTAGGCAATGGCCTCTTGTTGGTTTTTATATAGGCCCTAGTAGTTTTATTCTCAAATTGCTGCTATTTACTCTGGGTTTATTAAGTATTTTAAAGGGCATGAAAAAACAACTGTCAGGCAAAAGACTGGTTTCTCCCTGCAAGAAAGCTTCAAACTGGAGTCACCAAAGAGAGACCACCTTACTAAAGCTGATATTGTAGGGAGGGATTATGATTGTTTTCATCTTGAAGACATTTGGTGCTTTGCCCACTGCATTCAGAGTTAGGAGGGGGATACAAAGCAGGATAAAAAGGCATCCAATAACCTGAGTAAGTCTTAACAACTTCAGAGGAAGGATCCCCAAAGAAAAGCTACTTCTAGTACTGAAAATATTTATTTTTTTCCTGCCTTTTTATAAATAAGGCAGGGAATATACCAAATACTCCTTCCTCCTCCTATATTCCCCACAACAACAACCCTGTGAGGTGAGTGGGGCTGAGAGAGAGGGACTGGCCCAAGGTCACCCAGCCGGCTTTCATGCCTAAGGTGGGACTAGAACTCATGGCCTCCTGGTTTCTAGCCCAGCACCTCAACCACTAGGCCAAACTGGCTGGCTCAATCCTTCATCACCATTCATGGCAGAGATGAGTGATCTTCAGACCCTTTGTTCCACAAAACAAGAGTCACTGCATGCTAAACGGGGACCATGATCTCAGCATACCCTATACTTTTAGCAGAATACAGTACCTTACCACACTCATCATTTCAGATGTTTATTGGCTTCATTCCTATGCAGAAGGCCCCAAGAAATACGACTTTTAGCATAACCCTGGTTATCAACTTGCATACTGTACTTGCCTTGATCATGGATTTCCAAGAGGTATGTGGAAGACTACTGTAAAAAAATAGAAAGCAGTCTGCATCTATTCCTTTTGAAAACTGTGATTTTAAATTGTATAACCCTACTAGAAAGGGTTATGTGACCTTCAGGACCTAGAGATCAAAATACTCACTTTCATAGGGTCACATATCAGATCTTCAAATGGTCATGGTTAGAATACATTATTTCATGAATTGTTGGAAAAGGGATAAGCTTAGAAGACAAGCAATTTTTGCTCAGTTTTGCCCTCAGTGAACACAGGTGCCCTGGAGCATCCTCCCAGCCTCATGGAGAAAGTGGAGCCTTCAAAGCCTCAGGCCGTATCCAAGTGATCTAACTGTGCAGGCAAGAGAGGAGTCCCTGACACTATTAGTTATGCTTTTTCTTGAATACTGTTCTTTTTATGAACAAATCACTATGCAAATGCTCTTATTAAAACATTTATTTTGAGGGGTGGTGTGACATAATGGAGCATTTTACAGTCTGTGAACTCAACCACCACCACCACCACCAGAAACCACAAATATGAAGAACAGAGGCCAGGGCTCCACTCAGCTCCCTCTCTCTGTTATTTCCTTTATCCCAGTCCCTCCCGCCCAAAAAAAGTCTTGAAGGCAAGAAAAAGACACTTGCTGGCAGGATTTGGGTGGAGAAAAGAAAAGAGGGAAAGGAGGAAAGGATTCCACAAAGAAAAATGGGGAAGACCATTTCTCCAGCATCTCTGGTCTCTGTGGATTCTCGAAGCAGGCCTGAGGCACCAGGTGTGGAGTTCCTGCTGGTGGAGCAAAATTTGGCCCTATCAATCTTCGGTAAGTTGAAATCGAATGGATTTTTGTCGCGTGCAAACATTAGTGGCCACGTTTTCAGGAGGCTGAGGAGGCGGGCAAGCACTCTTCAGGCTACTGCCAGCTTCTGTGTGGTAGAAACAGAAACAGAGAGAACTATAAGGAGATCAAATGTCTGACGCAGCTCAGCCATCAAACTTGCAAACCTATAAGCCTTTGGTCTTCCTAGAGCGGCTGTCATTTAACCAGAAGAGATCAGAACAGTGTCTTTTGGGTTATGAAACAAGGAGGAAAGACAGGATTGCCTTTTTATCAGCATATCCCCTTCTCCTCTTGTGAATGAGACAGATTCCAGAGAGATGCAAGACTTCTTTACACCTGGTCCATTGCTCAATTATACTTGCTACCATGAGAGGTAGGGCTAACTTAGCAGACCTTGGAAATGGATTAAACCAATTGTGGCAGAGGAGGAGAAACTTGTCAATGGTGGTTAGAAAGGTGTGTATACCAGATTTGGCTGAATTCCAAAGAACAAGTCTAAACAGGATCAAACCAAAGCAAAATTAGTATGAAGCAATTGAAAGGGAGCAAAGCTTGAGAATGATCCAGTGCTATCTTGCAAAGACAATTGTATGTCCCCATTTTACCACAGAATATCAAGCTAAAGAGAGTGAGATGAAAAGGATTGACCAGTCCACCTTCTAATTACAGAGAACAATTCATCCAACAGCATCAACCAGGAATGATGGCAGAGGGGACACGGTATTACTGCACATGGCTCCTGCTAATATGCTGCTCCCCTTCTCCATGGTCTTACAGTATCTGATAGATATCTCAATCTTGCCTTGCCCTGCCCTATCTGCCTAAAGTAGAATATACCAACCGAATCTTCCCCACAAATTTGTAATGATTTCCATCACAAAATTCTTCTACCCTGTGTTCAACCAAGTTGCTTGAAATTGGGTCAGATCGGTACTTTGGAGACAAATGTCATCTAACTGTATTTGCAAACAGCACAGGCAAAACAGCAACAGCATCTTTCCCCCATAATTGAATAACATTCCTTCAAATTTCCTCATATCTATTGAAAAACATTTCTGTTTTCCTGGTTTGAGCCAACGAGAGATACAAATTTCACTGCAGTTAGACCTCAGGTCGAAGTGGCAGCTTCCATTTTGTCCCAAAGTGAAATGCGCTATTTCCTGAAGCACCAAATCAGGGCTTGAATCAAACTTTGCAGTCAGTGCACACCTTTACTAATAGATTTGGACGCCTTGCTGTGAAATAACAGGGGTGAGGCGGCTACACTGAATGCAAGAATCAGAAGAAAATGCAGAAAGTGATTCCATCACATTCTGTGCTCGCTTTTAAACACAAACACATAACTAAAGGGTAATAATTCAGCTTGATAAAAGACACTCTGATAAGCCATTAATCTGAATTCATGGCTTGTTCAATCACATTGGGAAATATTAATGTACAGAGCAAAGGGGAGGTTGCATTAATGTAAAGAAATTCCTCTTGCTCTCGTGGCTCCCTGCTCTTTTGAGTATTAATTTAGGGGAATGTGTATCTTGTGTTTGGCAATCAGGAAAAAAATTAGAGACTCTGTGACCGTCTTTCCAATCAGTTTCTCTGCTGGAGCTGAAGCAAACAATCTTATACGTGACTGAAGTTTCCCAGGATGACTCCTTTGGAGAACCTCAATACATATGCTAAACCCATTTATTCCAGCATGTCCTTGAATCATCACAAGTAACAGGACACATTTGGGATGTAGTTTTCTTACCTTAGACTATAAACTATATGGAAGCTGCAGACTTAAATAAACAACTTGGGGGTCCTCCTGGACTTATGACTCCTGCTCAAAGAGCAGGTGGCAGTCGTGGCTAGGAGGGCTTTTGCATAGCTTTGTGTTGTGTGCCAGTTGCACCTGTTCCTGGACTGGGAGGCTCTGCTTGTGGTCAGTCACGCCCTGGTCACCTCCCGAATGGACTAATGTAATGCACTATATGTGGGGCTGCCCTTGAAGAGTATCTGGAAGCTTCAGCTGGTGCAAAATGTAGCAGCACCTGGATTGATTGCCAGTTTGCTTCTGGGTCCAATTCAAGGTGCTGGTTTTGACCTTTACAGCCCTTCATGGCATGGGCCCAGGTTATCCGAGGGACCGCCTCCACCCAATTATATCTGCCTGTCCCATCAGGTCCAGCAGAAGAGGTATGCTGCAGGTCCTGTCTGCGAAAGAGTTTCATCTCACGGGACCCAGGAGATGGCCTTTTCTGCTATGCACCTGCCCTGTGAAACATCCCCCCGCAGATGTTAGTTTGGCCCCATCCTTGACATTCTTCCAGAAGTCCCTTAAAACATGGCTGTGTGCAGGCCTGGGGATCTCAAGGAAATGGCAATTTGATGAGATGTCTGAATTGTTTTTAGCATCAATTCTCTCCACTATCTTGTTGTTAATAATATTGTTGAGGTCTTTTAATAGTAGTCTTTTAACATTTGGATTTGATGATTGTTTTCATTTTAAGCCCCCTAGAGTCACTTTATTGTGAGATGGGTGGCCATATAAATGTGATAAATAAATGGTATTATTTTATCCTAGTCAGATCACCTTCTGATTTAGATTTTGAGTTGCCTTCTCCTTCTATAAAAGCTGGGAAGGTTTAATGGATTTCAGAGGTTTCTGAAACATTCTGGGGAAACTTTTAGCTGGTATAAAGTGCTTACTGCTGTGTGAGGTGCAGGCACAACATTTGCTATGACTGCATCCAAGTGCCCTCTGTCTGTATACAGTTATTTATGTAGCTCCTTGGTATTTTCTTGAGCAAAAGGCAATGAAGAAAGAGCTAAATAGGTAGAACGCAGATAAAAATACAGGCTGAGTCTAACACAAATCTGATGTTCTTATTTAGAGTATCATGAGGCATTAAAAGTATGCACTCTTCTACCATCAGTTTCTTCAAAGTGTTGACAACACAGCTCTTCTGGATGCTAAGGGTTCACTGCAGTCAACTCCCTAAGACAGTTAACAGTGGAATTCTAGGCAGCACACTATGGCAGGCTTGTGAATATTTTCAAAATCCTAGACCTTAGATTCTGCATTTAATGCAATTGCTATAATGGAGGCTCCAGTCCAATATAATTTTCTTGGATGATTAATAATTGATAAAAACAAAATGCTGACCATCTGGGAAGCTAACTGTTAGTCTTCTTGGCTTATGACACACAATAGGGATGGACTGACTGGACCGAGAAAGTTGTAAGATATCCTTTGAAAGGAGATGATTAGTCTACAGTAGTCCTCACTTAAAGACCACAGTGGGGACCAGAATTTTGGTTGCTAAGCAAAGTGGTCATTAAGTGAATCCAACCAGATTTTACTACTTTTGCAGTGGTTGTTAAGTGAACCACCATGGGCGTTAAGTTGAACCATGTGGTTGTTAAGCAAATCATGCAGTTCCCCACTGATTTTGTTTGCCAGAAGCCAGGCAGGAAGGTTAAAAATGGTGATCATGTGACCAGGGGACACTGCGATGGTCATAAATGTGAACTGGTTGCCAAGCACCCAAATTGTGATCCTGTGACCGCAGAGACACTATGACAGTTGTAAGTGTGAGGACCGGTTGTCAGTTTTTTCAGCACCATCGTAAGTCTGAACCATCCCTAAATGAATGGTTGTTAAGCGAGGACTACCCGTACACCTGAAGAAACTGGAACTCTTGACTAGTTGCTTAAGAAAATTATCCCAAAGCAAAATAAGGCATTCTTAGATGAGACTCCTTTTTTAGATCCAATTCAATCAGACTTTACCTCTGGTTTTGAAGTAGAAAATCGCCATAGTCACGGCATAGGATAGCCTTTGACAAAAGAGGACAGGTAACATATGATCTCTTTTCTTGGAATTAGTAGCTTTTTATACTAGTCATAGTATCGCTAATTATAGTATTAAATGGAAAGTCTGGAATTATTATCTAGGTTGGGGGCTCAGAAGCACCGTATTTCAATAGCTGTGCTTCAGTGGTACTCCTATGGCCCTTCAGATGTTGCTGAACTGTAATTCCCAACAGCTGAAATCAGCACAGCCAATTGGAAGGGGTATTGCAAATGGAAGATCAACACTATCTGGAAAGTCACAGCTTCCTGATCCCTCCACAAATTGTTGATTCAAGAAAGAGTTGGCAGAGAATTGCACTTTCCATACTTACATGTTCCATGGGTTCCATTTTATTCCATATGAAACCACTGAAGAAGGTTAACGGGAGTCTGAGTGTTCTGATCATTTTGATTGCCCTCTTCTGCAGTTTTTGCATCAATATGCAGAGGACATCCAGCTCCTTTCCTCCTTTTCATTTAGTCTAAGCGAGGCAATGAATATCCTGAACCAGTGGCTGGGTATGATAGCAGACTAAACCAAATCACTATACTAACCATCAATCTAGGCAAGATGGAGATTCAGTTGCAGGCTGGGAGAGATTATTTGTTTCCCTATTAGGTCATCTTCTCCCTGTTCTGAAGACAACTGGGTTTCCCCTAAAAGATCAAGTCACTAGTCGCTTAATTCTCCAGGTTGCCTTTCATCCATTTTAAGCTGATCTGCAAACTGCAACTCGGTCTGGACAGACAGGCATGCTATGCTATAGCAACAGATGTTCTAGAAACCTCCAAATTGCATGAATAATAAAATAAAATAAAATAAAATTGCATAAAGCCGCCCAGAGTCACTTGAGGAGATGGGCGGCTATAGAAATCAAATCAAATCAAATAAATACACACACATTACGTAAATCTGCCTGTAAGAAAAAATGGAAATTAGTCCAAAATACTGCAGAAAGATAAGTCATGGGGACTAGAAAATAAGTACCATAAATACACTGGTTGCTTCCTGTGCTTAGTACAAAGGCCACTCCCATTACTGTTCTTAGAGGGTTCTAGATTTCCCTTCTTTGCCTTAAATCAAGGTGCTGTACATGGGACCAGTATTTAACATTCTGACTTCTTGCTCTGAATGAACTCTGGGCCTCACAGACCCAATGCTTTTCAAATATTCAGATGGCAAGTGGATCATGGGAATATGGGCTGCAACAGAAGGCATGAAAACTCCTATGCACTTTAGATCCTCCAGATGGCCATGGCCTTGAAGTATGCATTATCCTGCTAATATCAGAAAAGGCTGAAGGGATTGGTGCAACCTCCATAAGTAAACCTTTACTTTTTCAGATTCTCTGAGAATATGGTAATGGAAGCAAGTTAAGTTTCCTTTTTTCTACTTCCCTTTGTGGAGTAGGAGTTGTCAAGCTCAGAAATCTCTTCCTTCTGGATTCGTATAATTTCTGCCTGAGGGTATCTGACTGTTCTTTGTAGACCTTTGAGATTGTCCAGATTAGGCAACAGACTCCACAAAAGGACTAGAACTGAGCTTTACTAATATAAGCTATATTAACAGAATCTCGAAAGCCCGATCGTGTTTTTCCTTCCCTGCCTTATACCCTAATGAGTCAGGGAGGAGCCAGCTGGAGGCTGCTCCTGATATTATCACCTTTCCTAGGGCCCAAGGAATAATTCTGCCTTTTTTGCTTCTATCATGTTTCTGCTTCTGAACATTTCCCACAAGGCCATCTCTATGGCTCTCTACAGTCTTCAGTATGAGAGGCAGTATGTCTCTCAAAACAAGGCCTCAGGGACATGAGCAGACTCTAGTATTTTGTGCTCAAGTTCTGCTTTTGAGCTTCCCACTAGAAAATGTTTGTCAACTGTGCAGACAGGATTCTGGACTCAAAAAGATTTATATCTGACCCAACATCTAGGGTGTTCCTACTTTTCTTTAGTCTGTTTGCCACACCACCACCACCACCTGTATGAGAAGGCAGGTAGCTGAAGAGAAAAACAGAGCTCTGTTATGGAATGACTTCCTCATAGTGTGGGGTGACCATTCCGAATATTCAGCTATATCAGGTATCTACAAGCTGCAATCATATTGCTGCCTTGACACAATGTGAGATTATTTTCAACTAGACAAATATAGAATTGTTATTTCTGTAACACCTTGCAGAAGTGATTTATTTCTCTCCCTCTGCTTTGGGGATTCTGCATTAAATTTTGGAACCTATTGTTCTTTTCATAGTACTTTCCAGATCAACAAATGTGTGATTTTCAGTTCAATAAGCCAGTTGTGGGTATTTGCTGGTACTGTTCCTTAGCATACAATTTGCAACACAAATGAGTGTGTGTGTGTGTGTGTGTGTGTGTGTATGAAAAGTGTCTGACCCCAAGGAATGTATTTAGGTTTGAAATCTATAGCTGCAATCATACCTGTCAGCAATTGCAGTCCAACCATTTTGTGGTAGAATGGCGTCTGCAGGGATTTCCAAATGTCATCACTGTCTAGACTAGCTGCCTCTAACTGGCACCCACTAGATGTGTACAGCTCCTATCATCCCCAGCCTAAGCAGTTATCTAAGATCTGGTGGTATTACTACTACTATTATTAAGACAGTAATCCATTTGGTGTAGCAGTTAAGGCAACAATCTAAAAACCAGGAGACTGTGAGTTCTAGTTCCACCTTAGGCACAAAGCCAGCTGGGTGACCTTGGGCCAGGCCTAGGAAGCAGGCAATGGCAAACCACTTCCAAAATCTTGCCAAGAAAACTGCAGGGTCTTCTCCAGGCAGTCGCCAGCAGTCAACACTGATTTGAAGGTGCGTGCACACACACACAGACATACAGATACACACAAAAGTTGAAAAGGATGTTTTAGGGCAGTGCTGACTTGAAGGCATCCAAAAAAAAAAAATCCACTTGGGCACCAAAACAGAATCAAGGACAAAGGCCAAGCATTCTCTTTCCCAGCAGGGGAAGGTCAGCAATTAATATTTATCAGTCATAAAGCACTACTATTTCTCTTGATCTCACAGTGGAACAGGCAGCAAGGAGAATAATTCATGTAGCTGAATTTGGTACTAGAAAAACAAAAAGGGTCAGTCAACAGATTTAATACTAACTTTTCCATGGAACTTAAACCCTGAACCTAAAGGCTACAGACTATGGAAAACTTGCTGGCATGCAGTATTTTCCTTCTCATTCTTTTTCTCTCTCTTAAAAAGACTTAATATTAGCATCCTCAAGATGCTTCTCTGTCATGCTCCCTGACCCATCCGACTTAAAAAAGAGACTTTTAATCACTTTAGATAGATAAATGGGATGTTGGCATCTTGCAGAGCAAAGTGTCAACCTACATCATTGTGTTTATTTCCTAGAATTTCTACGAGGCTCACAGAAATCCACTAAGCATCAGAAATGTGCTTTTTATGAACTAGAGCATTTCATTGTGCTCTGTGGGCAAAATATGTCATTTGCAGGCTCCAAGTTTACTTCTGTCTTTTACTTAGGTCTGGGGGCAATTTACTTTGGGTTTGTTTTTTTTAGCCTCACCAATATAAAGCTCCCTCAAGTTGCACTCCACTCCTGGTGACTTTATAGCATGTCTATGTTGTTTCTTTGGCAAGACTACACCAGAACTATCTTGGTTTTCTAGAACATTTTTCCCCCACTTGGTCTCACTTACAGGGCTGGGCTTTGCATGTATGGTTTCTCATCAAACTACTAAATAGTTCAATCTGTGCTTAGCTTTTTTCAAGATCGGTCAAGGTTGACTAGGTGCTGCCACCTTCTATAACTTCCTTCTAACAATAACTTCTGTTATTGGACAAACCCTCCACAGCACCCATTCCATGAATGCACCCATAACAAGTCCTTAAAATTCCAAAAGTGCCAGTCAGGCCCAAAATTGAAGCAGCGTGGCCTAATGAAATGATATAGTCCTTCACCACAGACCACCTGAGGTTCCTTCACTTTGCAGCCTGGAAACCCTTAAACCATCGGCCAAATATATTATATAGAATAGGGATGTGCAACTGTCCAATCATTTCTTTTGCACAACAGCATTGACAACGATTTGCAAGTCAAACCAGTTTTGTAGCAACAGAAAGGAGGCAACTGTGCAAAATTTACCAGATCAGAAGACTCGGTGAAAAAGAAAAAAATGAAAAGGAACATCATCTTCATAACATCAAACCACATAAAATCCGTGAGACAACATAATACAGGCCCTCTCTCTCTATCCGGGTCTTCATTCCAGCCAGAACAAGAGTAAGTTTGTAGGAACAGTCTCAAGCAATTGACAAGAAAGCTTACACAAGAGCAGCAAATAGTCAACTGCAAAAAAGGGAAAAAGTTATTTTCACTCATCACTACTTTGGTTGGGATGAAATGGCTTAATGGGCTTCCTTTTTTAGGGTGTCTGCTTCACTGAAGTGCACCTAAAGTCAAAGAGGGATAATACGTGACCCGTCTATGCTGCTAAACTACAACTTGCAGCAGTTCCAGAAAACAGGATCAATGCTGGGGAATGCTAGGAGGGGAGTTTCAACATCTGGAAGGCTGCAGATTTCCCTTCTTTGGCTTAGGTCAAGGTGTTGCCAGGCACTTCCTGTAATTTCCCATGTTCCAAGGAGGGCAGCCAATGCAGAAAAAACCAGCATGTGGTCAGTTAAGTTGGAGGAAAAAATGCCCACAAGTACAGCCTTTCTAATCTCCCCTGATCTCTTGCTAAGCCTTTTTCTTCCTCCCAGCTGCTCAAAATTACTTTTACTCCATCTGTTCAGGACATATAAATGTAGTCACTCTACAGATAACCCAACTCAAAAGTTGGCCATCTCTCACAAGGCTTCACTTGAGAAGACTACCAAAGACAGAAGTAATCAACTCAACGTCTCTTGTTCTACTGCTCCATCAACTGAAATGCAAATAGGTTATACAATGTACAGAGCTGGCTTATGTCTCAGCAGTGAATTGGCACTGTGACCAGAAATCCCTGGGTGGAGGGTAGGGACTGAATTAGCACATTTGCCAACCCAATGAACTCTGCCAAATATTTTTTTCAAGTACTAAAATAAGCCTGAGATACAAACACTTGGGGAGAAAAGAATTAAAAGGCACACCTGGAAATCTATTCACAAAGTTTGACTGTTCCTGGCGACTCTGTGGACATATAGTTTTCTTGCCAAAAATATTGAAGCGATTTGCCAGTGACTTCTTCCAGGTTCATTAGTTAGTTATTTGGCTTCCTAGCCTTACTCTGGGCTTTCCTGATGATCTTCCATCCAAGTACTACGTATGATCTTGCTTAGGTTTTTCAAGGTCAGCCAAGGTCAGCTACATGCTGCCACCTCACTGGGCAGGATTGCCTTACTGCCATCCAAAAAAATTGACCAACTTGACAAGGCGAATGGGAAAAAAAAGAAAAGTAATAAGGGGACTTGCTTGGCAACTCAATCAAAAAACAAAACCCAATCAAATACTGGAAAGGGTCTTTTTCTGGCCCTAAATTTTTTCCAGTAAAAAAAACAACCCACAAATATTCAAATATTACCCTCTAGTGGAATCTGATGCTTATTTTTCATAATGGTGCATAGATACAGATCTTAGAAATATCGATTTGTCCACTCCAATAAAATATGCTCCTTCAAGCAATTGCTTCACAGTGGCCCTGTTCGAACAACACAGCTGACACAGCAATCCCTGATCAACCAATCTACTGCCATGCACTCGCAGGGCACAATCTTGAACAATCAGGGTCATTTTTAAGTACACCCAGGCACTGCAAGGAAGGCAGGAAGTCTGGAACTCCCCAACCCTCCCCCAAACCCTCCCAAGGGTAAGGGGAATCTATGGTATTGTGACCAGATTGGCACCACATTGACAGCCCCTTTTCCATCCCAGTGTGACCACAGAAGTATGTGTGAAAACCAAACCACCGCAGTGAGATTGTACTTAGAGATGACCAAAGAAAGAAGGGCCTCTCAAATATTCATCTCAATCATGGATAAGAGAAAGGACAATTAATGCTCAGGCAACATTACTGGACCAGTGAAAGTTACTTTAGCTTCAGATCAATCCTGGAAAATATGTGTAGGTTGATTCATTAGGTTCTGTCGTTTGCACAACATGCTAACAGTCCCCACCCATCCACTGACTCAGTCAAGCACGTAATATAAGCATGACTATTAATGGAGAGCAAGGCCAAGCCTTACCACACTGCAGTCTCAACTTAATCTAGACAGCAATTTTGCACAGCAGTCCAAGCACTGCACCAAGTACTGCAAGGAGTTCTGGAAACCATACTTACGTCTTCCATACTTAATTTGAGAGAATTGCCTAGAATGACTCATTGCTCAATCATGATAAACCTCTAAAGATCAATGATCTTATATGAGAATGTCAGGCTGTATTTTCTACTGCTTGAGTAATGGGCCCCAAGGAATATAGGCCAGGGCCTTCCCTGCTGTAGTTTGACTGATTTCCTTGAGGTCTGCCAAAAAGCAAGACAGACTGCACCATTTGAGATCAGACTTTGAAAACTAATTTAATGCGAACTCCTGCACTAAGATATTCAATGAGTAATACATATAGCTGATATCCTGCAAACTTACAAATTGAGGTGATCAACAAAAACTTTATGTATGGGCAGATTTGGGGCATGAACACAGGACAGGGTGGGATGAGAGTTAGATAATACCAATATTCTTCTGTGAAACAGATTTTTGGCTTGGGGGTGCCAAGCTTAGTCACCTTAGGGCCTAACCCTCTAATTTGGCAAAGAGGAAGGTGCCATGAGGCTCATTAGACTATGACCAGATCACTCCCAGTTTCATCTGCCTTCTAATTTCTTGAAAAAAAAAATTCATATTAATTTTGGGACTGATGAAATGAAAAACTTGCAACATTCTTGAGTTTAGTTTCTGTATTTTTTTTATAAGTATAACCAAAACATGTCATATTAATTAGAGCACAGAAAAGAGGCCTGAAGAGAAGCTTCAATCCCATGATTATATCATTGAACCAAAAAAAAAAAAAAAAAACCCTCAAAAAGTGGCTTTTTTATTTCCTGGTAATACTTCAACAGCTTGTATGGAAACTCTGAAAAGTATGATAAACTCTGCATGTGCATTAATATGCATATTTTGGGTTCAGCCAAGAGAATAAGGGATTGAGAATGCTGTTATGACCCTCAAAATCAAGATGAAGCAACTCAGAAGCCGAATTTCCAGCCATGTTGGCTGATGGTCCTAGGGTTGTAGCCTCAGTAAATCTTGAGGACACTTGGTAGAGGGAAAACTGTTTTTAGGTGTCTGTTTCCGATCTCTTTGTTATGCTGAGTAGTATTGTCTCTCTGCAAAGGAGATTTGTTGCCTCTCAAAGCAACGAGAGAGATCGTGTTTATCAAATCTAAATGTCACCCAACTCAGTCCTGATAATACATCATACCACCAACAGGAGACCAGCAAAAGCAAATTCAGACATTCTTCAGCACCATTTCACTTCCTCAGAAGCTAAGGATACAAAGAAGCTTTTGCTGGCGCTACTACAGCTAGAGATCAGAAGCTATTCCAGCCCCCAGTCCAGGCAGGGATCCTTCTTGCTTTGCACAACCAACCTCTCATGGGGTAAAACTTTGATACGCCTGCACCCGGGAGTTTCGTTCAGAACTAGGCCTCAGCTGGCCATGTACAGAAACCAACAGGAGCAAAATCAAGCATACCTGGCCACAGGGGGCCAACCTGCTCCCCCCTCTCTCCATCTGCCACACAGATGGGGCAGGCACGCCACTCGTCAGAAAACACCTGAGCCATGATTCAAGGGGGGAATCCCTTGTAACACTGACTGAGTGTAGTTATGGAATATTTTATTTTACACAACATAACAACATAGAGTTGTTGAGATTTTACAGCATTTGCCTGAAAATGAAGGCAACACCATTACCATGGGGGGGGGAGGGAAGAAAAAGACACTCAGGATTGCTTTAGAAAATATTCTTTTTTGTATGATGATGATCCATTAAATGGTTGGTGTAGAGGAAAGACAAATGCCCTCTATAAAAGGCTTTTCCTGCCCATGCACTTTTGTTCTTGATCTGCCACTGTAGAACCAAGATGCCAATCCAAGGAAAAAGGAAGGCACTGGTGTCGTCTCATGTTTTTCCCTTGATTCCCCCCCCCCTTTCTTTTCAATGAGCTCTTTGAAAATGATTTGCCTTCGGTTGTTACACTAAATCAAAGAAAACCCAGATGGGAAAAAGTGGAAGTGCCTGGTGGCTTGAGCCCAACTCTGCCCAGAAACAATAAGGGTGGAAAATGCCAACTGCTGGAATGGATACACATTTTTCCAACAATGTTTGGAGGATGGGATACTCCATACTTTTTAATTTAGAAAAAACACACACCACAGCTGATCACACAGTGCTTTCCAATATCCACTCAGAACTTGAGAAAGTTGCTTTGCCACTATCCACATTGGAACAGTCTGTCTGCATTAGCATCCCATTCACAGACAAGCTCCGCTTAGACCAAAATCCACCTGGGTTCGAGGAGTTAATATAACAATGGTATTCCATTAATTCTCCATTCAGGGAGTACCTGCGTTTTGCCCGGGATGGGTCAGCTGGCAAAGTGAGGAACTTACTTGACTTGGCTTGTGCTCTTTTGTACTGGGAGCCCCCTTTGGGATAGCCTGGGGTTTGGCCAGCCAACTGCGGAACAGTTGAGTTGTTGCGATTAGTGTTCTGGGACTCTAGGCTGGTGACGGTGCCTTCGCTCGGCGGTGGTGGCATGGGCTTATAATTCAGCATTTGGGAAGTGGGATGGCCAGAAGTCTGCATGTGAGGCAGAGAGGAGGTAGCAGTGGAGGACTCCTGGCTGGAGCAGGCATCCGACGACTGCGCCACACTGTCGTTGCTGACTTTGCAGCGCTGCAGGCTCTCCTCATGCCCCAAGGCCTGCTTGGACCCAGACTGGGGCGTGGCGGCTCCGCAGCACCCCTGGGCCTGGGCCTGGGCCCCGTTGGTCTGGGAGTAAACGTTGCTGACCTTGGTCACCTTGTGGTGCCCGCCGTTGTTACACACCTTATAGCGAAT
This sequence comes from Candoia aspera, assembly GCF_035149785.1. Lineage (NCBI taxonomy): Eukaryota > Metazoa > Chordata > Lepidosauria > Squamata > Candoiidae > Candoia > Candoia aspera. Next base: position 328,930,031 of record NC_086153.1, read on the forward strand.
CATGAGGATGATGATGAAGACCAGGACCGAAGCCACGATAATCCCTCCAATTATGATGATCATGGTCCCGCCCAGGAACTGGGACTGCATGAAATGGCAGCGCACGTAGTCCTGCTCTGTGGTAAACTGGATGCACCCCACAACACGAGTGGCTGTCAAGGAGGTGATGCCATCATCATAGATTGCTAAGACACACAAGTCGTACATCGTCCCCGCGGCCAAGTTGTTGACCAGGAAGGTCTTGCTCATGGGAGGTATCATTCTACAAGATGATAGGATAAAACATACATTAATACATTGGATGGAGATGATAACACCATGAAGTGGATCTCCAGATGCTCTGCCCAAGCCTGCTTTCCCAGTGCCTCCTAGTGGTGATGGAAAATGTAGCCCCAATACAATTGGATAACGGGGTGGAAAGACACTCTTGACTCTCAATTTCCATCTGACACAATATTTGTTCTAAATAAAGCAGAGTTTGACCCTAGGTTAAATAGGGACAGGGAAAGAGAAAACTATTGCCAGAGCACTGGAAGATTCCCCATGTACTTCCTCCTCAAAGACATACTCTGTTGCCAACATTCCTCCCACTATTTATGCCTCTTGCCCCAGGTTATCAAATATACATCCGGGGCAGTCAAATTTTTAAATATGCACTGGCTCACGGAACTATAGAAAAAGGCATTTCAATATAATCTATACATGGAACCAGAATACATTTTCTCAACTATTCAAGACAATCCACCGCTGGTTAAAAATGCTAAAGCAATTTCAAACGATCTTGAAAGCACCCATATAATATAGCAATAAGCAAATCCAGATGAAAGGAAAGATATTATCCAAAGCTAAGGCTAACATGAAAGCCAGGAAGAGGGCAAAATAATTCCACGTCCTGCTTTCATGTTTCCTTTAGAATGTAGACGTCATTCCATTTTTAAATGCAAGTATGCAGCTCCCAGAGCTCCATAATGCATTCTTTGAACAGTTATGTTGTACTCTAAGTCTGCACAGAGGCTCTGCGGAGTCAGGGTGTTTATCCACCAAGAACAATCTTCTGTTTCTTTTCTGAAACCTTGGAAACAAGGCCCAGGGGCAACCTATATGGGCAGGGAGCTGCCCGGCTGCCACCACTGTTTCTCCTTTTGCTTCTCATGAGCGCAGAAGCATATTTGATTAGACATCTAATTATTTACTCATTCATTCATTCGATTTATATCGCTGCCCTCCTCAACACAAAACTCATAGTCCCTCAAGCCTCAGTCCCCATCCTCATCCATACACGTTGATATATAAAATGCACACTCTTCCTGCAGGGGAAGGTATGTAAACGTGATCTCCACAACCATTTCTGAAAGGGTGAACTGGTAACATCTTCTTTTTGACAGAGAGACAGACAGATCTCTAGAAGCAGAAGTTAAGCAGCAAAATTAATTCTAAGGCTTTGTTCTATCCTGGAATTATAGTATGTGAACTGTTACATTTTTTATTATCCGGACTTATACAATCAATATCCCTCTTCTAAGGGTGGGGATCTGAGGCAGAGCAGTATAGGTACACAACAGTACACAATAGGTGCCTGAACCCCAGACCAAAGTGGGCCAAATTTACCAAGTCACAAAGGACATTCTTAGAGTCATCAAATAGCCAGGCATCTGAGGCTCAACTAGAACCTTCATTTATGCCAGCAGCTTTCCTTGGCTAACACTTCTGAATCTCTCCCATATACCTCTCATCTATTGTTTATCTTTTTATTAATATCCTTTTACCGATATTGACAGTACCTATATCTTTATCCCACTCATCTGTGCACACATTAGTCTTAAATGATCAGAAAATGATGTGCATATTGCAAAACTATCACCACCACGATTTGGTGTTTTTGAAGGTTACTCCTGACTCTTTTGATCTTCAGGACCAGCTCCCATGCAACGATATGGCATTTTTAAAAAAGGATGTGATAAACTGTTCTTGAAATGTGTGACTGCTCCATTAATAGGCTTCAGAGCAAATCCATTTAGCAAATTCAATTCTTTGGCTCCATGCTCCTCTTCCCTCTGCCCCAAATGAGATTGGAGATTTCCTGAGAGGCAAATATGGGCATTCTTTTTAAAATTGTTTCTACTCATCCCAAATAGAGGGCATTAATGTCTTCTTAGCTGTCCCAACTACGTTAACCAGATTACCTTGAAGGATTAAAGTACAAAAATAAAACAAATTTAAATAAATCAGACTTCAAGGCTGACAACTACACAGCCCTTTGCCCATAAAGGGATTGAAGCTAAGGTCAAACAGCTCTCATTTATTTATTAATTGGTTTATTAAAAAAAAAATAAGGCCCTGCTTTTCAATTTGCTAGAATTCTCAACATTCCTTAGAACGTATACAAATAATCAGAACATAAAACAGTAATGAATGGAATAAAATTCTTATCCCTGCTTTAATAGACCATCCTCAGCTGATCTTAACATTTGGGCAGGAACATATGGAGACACATTATCACCTAGATAACACTCCTAAGCAATCAAGAACCCTATTTCAAACATCAGTTCCTAGAATACACAGACAATATATACACATTTTTACTCTCTTCCCCAAAAGACTTGTGAACAAGAAATCAATGAATTTAACACAGCTGTCACTACTGCTGTTCATCATGATTTTTAATTTTTTTTTCTTTTTAGCAGAGAGAGGCAGTTAGATCTCCCAGGCCCCAGCCCATTAATGGTTTACAGTAGTCAGTTTATTTACCTGCAGCAGTATTATCTGAACACTAGAATTTTCTATGCCTCAGATTTTAATATAACCGTTCACCCAAATCACCATGTAATGCTCAGTAGCATTAATGCAGCACTTTGGAAATAATTCAAAAGGTGACTTTGAAGGACACAGGAGGTTGTACATGACTCTGTCTGCAATTCTTTAAAGCAGGTGCCATGGAATGTCCTATGCCTAGGAAAAGACACAGCCGCTTTAAAGGGTTACAGACAGGTACCACTTTCATGCTCTCTCACACTCTGATTACCTGTTCTGAATTATTTCCAAAGCACCACACCACCCTAGCACCCAGTCCATCATTCTCTCTCCTGTCATACAAACCCAAGCATCGTGTAATTTGTTCCTTTCTAAAGACAAGAACCTGAACTCTGACTGGGATAAGAGTTCACATCCAAACCAAATGCGCTATCCATCACTCCACAGTCTCCCTTTCCTTAAATGTATCCAGGGAGCAATTCCACAATTAGAGATCAATTACGTAAACTATGGAGAAGCTTCTCAGCAAGTTGGCAGCCATGCTTCCAAACACAGTACTGACAATACCTGAAATCCTTCAAAAGATTATTATGGGAATGGAACAGCAAGTACAGTAGTGTGGTTGTGGGGCTGCAGAATAGTGGAGTAGGCCCACAAACCATTCAAGGTCATACTGCAACTTTTAAAAATATCACAGTTCTTGGAATCAGATTATGCTTGAGAGCCAATCTGCTACCATCCTTTGCTATGTAACTTCCTTCTGTTGTTTCTCCTTGCAGGAGGTTGTCACACTCTCACTCCTTCCATCCCAACCTATATATTTAACCATCAGTCCAATAGGCAAAAGGAAAACAGTTTCATTCCTGACTTCACTGGAGTTCAGCTGGGCCAGGGTCCCCTACCTGTAAACAAGCGAATCATCGTATGTTCCATTATACTGAATTTGGAACATACGTATCCCGGGTATATTCCTTTGGAAATTAAATTTAAGCAGGGCAGTGGATGATGTGGCTTCTGCTACCACCACCTTCTTGTCCTGGCTAATTTTTGTTTCCCCGTTGCTACTGCTTGCATTTGAGCCAGATTTGGTCGAAGTTGATATATCCGAGGAACCAGGATCTGGCTCATGGATGTGGTTTGTGCTGTTTACTATGTGAGGCAGTTTGATTATGTGGAGATCTACAGACTGGGTGTCTTCCCCCGCTGGGTTGGAAGCAATACATGTAAAAGAGCCTGTATCCTTCATGGTTGTAATGTGAATGTCAAGCGTTCCATTGTCATACACCAGAGACCGGGTTGCATTAGAAATCAGCTTGCCTTCTGGGGAAATCCAATGTATAGCAGGCTCTGGGTCACCACGGGCTTTACACCTCAGGATGGCTCTTTGGCCCTCTAGCACTCTTAGCTCATGGGTGTGCCTAGTAATGAGGGGGGGTTCACACAGGAACTCCTCCTCAGGAACCGACCAGAAATAGCGGCCAGACAGAACAGAAGGCGAAGCACACGTCTCCAGGTCATCTTCCCTGGAAAGGCGTCTCAGCCACAAAAGTTCACAATTGCAATGAAGAGGGTTCCCTCCAAAGCTCAGTGCAAATGTGGATGGGTTGATGATTCCTGAGGTGGCTAAAACCTGAGCTCGCTGGAAGAGAGGGTCAGGCGGCAGCTTATGCAGTTTGTTGGATGTGACATCCAGCCGGGTCATCTTGTGGAGGTGGGAGAATGTCCCCTTGGGAATGTTGTTGATCATGTTGTGGTCCAAACTGAGGGTGTGCAAGCTGACCATCTTCTCAACAGCATCCCAGGGAATTGTCTCCAAGTTGTTGTATGACAAATCCAGCTCCTCAAGAGCCAAGACATCATCAAAAGCAGTGGAAGAGATCAAAGTCAGCTGGTTGTTGTTCAATATCAAATGATGCAGATTTGAAAGCCCACTTAGCATATCATGTGTGATTTTAGTCAATCGGTTGCTGTTCAAGTGCAAAGCCCTCAGGTTGCGCAAGTCAGCAAATGCATGAGGTGTGATGAAACTAATTGTATTCCTAGACAGTGTCAGGTCCACCAGGCTAGTCATGTTGGCAAAATCTTTCCGCTTGATATTTGTGACAAAGTTGTCTGCCAGCCGCAGCTCTACTGTCTTCCTATCAATGTCAGGAGGGACAAATAATAGCCCTTTCTTTGCACAAAGTGTAGCAAGATTGGGAGACCAGATCTGGCACACACAGCGCTTGGGACACGTCTGGGCCTTCAGCACTAAGCCAATGAAGAACAGATATAGAAGCAGTTTTTCCATTGTAGAACAAGGTCAGGATCCTGGAAAAAAAGAAAAAAAATAGAGCATTAGAGGAGAGCAAATTTACAGGCAAAGAACTCAGAAGCATATATGGAAGAAATCAGTTAGTGCTTCACCTGGGGACTGCAGATTCTATTTCACTATATTCCCAGCTCACTAGAGAATTAAGACAGAGAGCTATCTAACCCTGAATAAGATTCAGTGCAAGTGCATCATTTCTAGCAACAAATTCATGGCTGCACACACATCAGGTATCCTCCATTAGTTGCCTGGGAATTGTGGGAGTTCTAAATGTGTGAAAGGCAAATAACTTGATTCACTTCCATAATAATGAGCCATGATGACTTAATCCTCTTAGTAACCAAAGATCAAAATTACTTTCACCATTAGAAGAAAATGCAACAATTGACTCTTATAGCCTTATTTTGCATTTTTATTCAAACAAGCATGCTAGGATCAGGCTGTCAAAAGATTACTTACTCATTAGGAATCTGGGGCATTTCACTCAGTTTTGCATGTGGCTTGTGATGCTGAATTCTTGCCAAAACTGTGCTCCCTCCTGCACACAATCAACCAAAACTGATGGTCTGGAGGATGCAGACATTTGTTTTACTACATGCTTGCTGAGAAATTCACCCCCAGGTAATTCAAGGAAGAATGCTGGAGCATGTCGTAAAACCACAAGGTGACACCAAATTAAATTTTATATAAGTGGAGGGTGGAAGTGCCCAAGGTACTAGCAATTGTACCTGTAAAATCCTGATATTATATTAAGATCAGAAAGTTTGGAGAAACATTTTAAAAATAGAGATATTAGAATGGAGATTGGTGTTGGTCCAGGAAAAGCACTATTGACTGAGGACAAAGACATGATCATGTGCAGTCATTCGTTCCACACATTGTCTAAGAAGACACACAACTTTATCTAGACAGCACTGTTCAGCAACGCCAATGGAAAAATATGCAAATGCCTGCTAAAACTGATACAACTCCATTGTAGAGTCTGAAGATTGTCTGCCAAGAAACAGCTTTGGCTCACTGTTCTCTCCTCCCTATACTTTTGTGGCATCTTGCACATACTCAAAAAATCACCCAGATTAGGGTCACCTGATATTTCAAGTCACAGATTCAATGCCTGGGGAACTGCTCCCATCCGGTAATTAAACCTGTTCATAATTAAACCATCCAGTAATGGAAACTACCTCCAGTTCACTCTTCCTTTCCATAAAAGATATATAGAGGGTGAGCTGGGAGAAGGAATGTACAGATCAGTCTGTAGTTCAGAGTTTCTCAACCTTGGGAACTTTAAGATGTGTGGACTTCAACTCCCAGAATTCTGGGAGTTGAAGTCCACACATCTTAAACTTCCCAAGGTTGAGAGACACTGCTATAGTGGATCCATATCCATCTCTCTCTCACACACACATACACACACATACACACACACTCAATTACTAATCCATTCTACTGAATGTCCACATCACTGTAATTTTTTTATATATACAAGAGAACCCTGCCTTACATTTTTACATGTCACTTTCACAGATTTGCATTCTGTATGCATCTTGAACACATTTATTAATAAACGTATTTTTCCACACTTTTTCTCCAATACATGCACTTACTTTCCTGTTTTCTCAAATAGATATGTTTATTTCACACTTTTTGTGCTGAGCTATATTTCAAGACAGATGCTGGCAAGGTCAGTGAATTACCTGCTTGTTTGTAGTCGAACAGATTTTGTTTTAGCAGTTACACAATTCTGCCTGAAAATGAATTCATTAACATTTCCCTGGCACCACTTCAGCCATTACCCAATTCAAACCTCCAGGAGATTTAGACAAGCTATGACTCTCTGCTTTTACAAAATGAAAATCATGTATATCCACACTTTTATAAGCTGCTTCTCAAAGCTGTTTATTGTAAGATTAAAAGAAGGGTTTAAGAGATTAAAAGAAAAAAGCAGTATCAAAAATTTACATGTTTCAGTAGGAAAACAGCAACAGCCTGATATTATCAGCAGGTTGCAGTTAAAACATGTTAAGTCTGAGTGAATAAAAAAGAAGTTTTTGTCTTATTATTGCCAATAATCTTTATCAGGTGAGTCAAATCCCCAACCTCTTCCTCATCTCAAAGACTAAAAGGACCTGCAGAACAGCCTGAGATGTTCTTATTTATTTGTCTATTGGATTTGTTAAGGCTGCCCAACTCCAAGAAGACTCTGGGAGGCATATATTAAGTCCAACGGATAGATTAAAAAACACATTAAAAACCACATAATTGCCCAGACCAAAACAACACTGCCTATCATGCAGAAACTCAATAGGGGCCCCACAACAACCCTAACCCCAGGTCTGGGAACAGAGCCAGGTCTTAAGAGACTTCTGGAAACCAAGAAGAGTGGGAGTTATGTGTGTATATCTCCGGGGTGATACTGTTCCAGAGGGAAGGGGCTGCAACAGAGAAGACATGCCTCCTTGGTCCCAGAAGAGGACAGCATATAATCAATGGGACTTGAATTGCACCCACTCTGCCTGATCACATCAGACAGGCAGAAACAACTGGGGACAGGCAAGCCCTCAAATAACCAGGCCTTATGCCATGGCTACCTATCTCCACTAGTTGCTCAATCTTGGGATTCTCCACTTTGAATTTATCAAGACATCATGAATCTTCTTATTCACAAAGTTATGTTGTCAATAAGGTTGTATGTGTCTATCCATTTTCTTCATTTAATGTATTTTTTTCTAAAAGAAGAGCTTCTGATGTTCTATGTGAGCAAAAGTTGTCCTTGAGATATTTTGTTTCTAAGCTATGGAGGCTTTAAAGATTTAGAAATGCGAATATATTCTATTTCAACTGGACCCTGACTTGGATTTTGAAGTTCATTTTATTGAATGGTTTCACTGTTTATAGATTGAATTCCAGAGAAATGTTTCAGAATTTTCCCAGGGAAACTCAGCTATTACTGTTTTGGAATAAAAGTGTTTCTCCTTCCTTAGCTCCAAACAGTTCAGTTTTCCCAGGTTTTTTTCCCCCCCATATTTCAAAATGGATGCAGTTATGCAGTGATAACTTTTTCACCATTGCCACATTTTGCAAACGAACCAATTTTGCAAACAAAAGGCCACATCACAAAGAAGCTGCAATACATGTAAGATGTTACAAAATCCCAAACTGATGGGGAAAAAAAAGTTCCTTCTCCCCAATGTAAAATGAAGCTAACTGTGGCAAAAAGATAATGAGACAGATATTTGCACAATTGCTTAACTGTGCAGAGTCCAGATCTGAATTTCTGCTGGGAATTAAACAGAAAAAAACTAACCGCAGTTCTAGAAAAATATGGAATCAATCTATTCATTCCGTTAGAAGTTGCACCTTGAATTAGAAACAGATCAAAAATCAGAGCAGCTTTTTCATCATCAACCTGTTATGTTCCATGTACCAACTTCCATTTTGCTACAGTTTCCAAAATGATTTCAAGGATAAAGATAAGAACTTTCCAGATATTTTGAAGGCACAGAAAACCACTAGTTACATCCATGTTTCTGTTGTTGTTTTCAGGGGAAAAAATGAAGTTTTTGGGGAAAAAATAAAATATATCAAATATTCACTTTTACACCACCCATTACAGATGTTTCATTACATTACATTACAGATTACTTTGCTATTTTAGGAAGATCCAGGCAGTATGTTAAACATGGCTTATTTGCATAATTATTGTGTGTGCTACATTTATTAAAAGTAAAACTATAATTTAGACATATAATAATTATGTTTGCCAGTTGAATTTACTTTAAAATGTTGTTTACATGTTGCTTTTGCACTCCTTTTGTCCTCTGAAGCCTAGACAGGAGCAGATCCACTGACCTCTGGATAAAAAGTCAGCAATAGATAAGCCCAGGAGCAAATCAGTATGTAATCATCCTTTCTTCTTTAGTGAAAATGGAAGCCCACCAGAAGAGGGGAAAATGCACCTTGCTCTTATATTGGAAATGTGCACTGCACTGCTGTCCTCCCCAGATACCCTAGATAAGAGTCTTCTATAGAAATCATTTGAAGGGAACAAAGGGTAGCAACATATGAGCACTTTGTTTTACTGCATTTTGTTGTTTTTTCCCAAACTTTCACATTTCTATTCAAATGCAGCCCCCACCCCAATAATACATTTTGCAATGATCCAGACAAATTTTCCAGAATTCAAATGGCAACAGCCACATTCTCTGTACCAATGACCATAGCTGGTTCCCCAGCATAAGCTAATGAAAGATGCTGTTGTGCCAGCAGACTACTAAACTTCTTAAACACAAAAAGAGAGCCAATGGCATCAACCAATTACAAACCTGACCCTTTCAAGGTGCAATCTCCCATAAATTCCAGCATCTTGTAGACTAAATAATTTATTGCAGAATTAGCTTCTGTGAATCTCAGTTCATATATGCCATAATAAATGTCTTTCTCTTTAGCACCACAACACTCTGTGGTTATCAAGTCAAACACCATCAGATCAATTTGGACCATCCAACAAAACAAACTGCAGAGTATCAGGATGAACTTTTGGTCTGGCTGTTGCTATTTGTTTAGTCGAGTATTACTTCCGGTTACCAGTTCAAGGGGCTGCTCTTTAAAAGTTCCCAGAAGTTGTAATTGATGCAAAATGCAACAGCCAGGCTGATAATCACTGAATGGTGATGCCACTACTGAAAATCTGCTTACTAGGCACATTTTAAGGTGGATTTACCTATAAAGCCTATGTATGTGTGTAAAGTGCCATCTCTCCTCCTTAGGTTGTTAAGATCATCAGAAGCAATTCCTTTGACGATGCCTCCACTGTCAGACGTCTGGGGCATGAGAGAGGGCCTTCTCCTGTGTTGCTCCCAGCAATGGAATGCACTCTCTTGGGCATACTGATTCATCCTCACTCTCAGCATTTAGAAAATCTCTAAAGACATATCTCTTTCACCAGGCTTTTAATTGTTAAATGGTTTTAGTATCAAGGTTATTGTTAATTTTAATTTGACTCATCAACTTTTTATATTCTGTTCTGTTTTTGGTTTGGTTAACCATGTTGAATACTCACCAAGGGCAGAAAAGTGGGGTAAAAATCATAAAGAAATTGCTCCTGCCAAAAGCAACAGTTAGATGTTAACTCCAGCATGTAAAATAGACATACTAAATTATGGGAAATAATCTCGTGGAATTTGGAATGGGTTCAGAGATAGGCATAGCCCAGTGACTACATCTGAAAACAACTTCAGAAACAATGTCCGGTTTTGTGATTCCTTCTAAATCCAGAGAAGGCTCTAGAGTTACTTTTTATTAGAAATTAGACTAATTCAGCAATGAAACAAGCCAAAGCTTTGATCTACTCAACACTTTAGTATGATGCAAGATACTTGGCTGATACAGAAAACTTGGAGAAGGTGCTTTGAACCAAGCCAAGAATGCAGAAGGAAGACATCTATAATGCTTCTGCTTCACAGCTGAGCATGAAACCTGTACACACCCAATGAAAGACACCTGACATTTCTGTGTGCAAATTTTTCTGGTCTCTTCACTCTCTCCTGCAGTAGGATAACATTTAGTGCTTTCTGACAGCCTTCCCCTGCCAAGCTCCGGGAATTCTTGAAGTTGCAGTCCCAACACCAGTTTAGAGAAGGCTATTCTATGGCAGTTGCATGATTCCAATACGCAGAGTCAACTTAAGAGTTGTTTGTTGTTTATTCGTTTAGTCGCTTCCGACTCTTCGTGACTTCATGGACCAGCCCACGCCAGAGCTTCCTGTCGGTCGTCAACACCCCCAGCTCCCCCAGGGACGAGTCCGTCACCTCTAGAATATCATCCATCCATCTTGCCCTTGGTCGGCCCCTCTTCCTTTTGCCTTCCACTCTCCCTAGCATCAGCATCTTCTCCAGGGTGTCCTGTCTTCTCAAACTGATCCATTTAGTTTTCACGGCAAGAATACTGGGGTGGGTTGCCATTACCTTCCCCAGGGATCGCATTTAGTCTGACCTCTCTGTCATGACCTTCCCGTCTTGGGTGGCCCTTCACGGTTTAGCTCATGGCATCATTGAGGTGCTCAAGCTCCAGCACCACGACAAGGTAACGATCCTTTGCTGAAGAACTTAAGAGTAACTGCCAGCAAAAATGCCACATACTCAAGAAAGGGGCATAATCTCTCCTGGTGATTCTTGCTTGGAACCTGTTTCATTTTCAGCAAACATTTTTTTTAGATGTTGTGGTAAAAATGATTGAAGACAATCATTTTTACCACAACTTAATTATTTGTATTTCTCCCCAGACTGCTTCACATAGTGAACATTAGCCTTCCTGCAGACTATCTTGAGGACAAAGACAATATAGTTTTGAATGTACTCTGGCTTTTATTAATTTGCTCTTTCACATCTATCACTTGTGTTCAACTTCCCCCCTCCTTCAAAGATTTCTCCATTTGTAGGTGAAATCACAATGATATATTCGCTCATGAAAAATGTATTGTTTTCATGTCTCCACACCCTACCATCTAGAAAATTTCAACCACTTGTTTCAGAGTTCAGGGGTTGAGAGATTAAGCTGATGACTCTCTTGCCAGCTCCATCAAAAATGCCAAGGGAATCAGTGTTCAGTGATTTTAAGGAAAAGTCACATAACAAATTCATTTTTTACAGGCAGCTGAGAAGGTAATCTCTTCTCTGCAGAATCCAATATTCCTCCAATTTTTACATTCAGTTAAAAAGAAAGCTACTGGGCTCCATTGTGGAGAACCAGACAGCTCAGGACTATAAATGGAGCAATTAAATTTGCTTCCTTTTCTGCCAGATGAATTCAAGAGAGAAAGATAGTTCTGACAAGTTTTAAAAATCTCTCTGCTGAAAATGAATGAACAAATATACATGCATTAATTCTAGCAGTAAGCAAACTTCAAGGGTGGTGCTTAAGCACATTTTTCAGGGTTAGGTGTTATGCTTTTTAGGCCACCCAAGTGTGTCCACTGGAAACAGTGGATTTGTGTTTAAAAAATTCAACAGTTGGATTTCGAAGAGCTTGATCACTGATATTTAATAATGGACAGCTTAAAGGCTGATTGTGCCATATCACTAACCTCTTAGGCCTAGTAGTCTAGACCAGGGTTTCTCAACCTTGGCAGTTTTAAGTGTGTGGACTTCAACTCCCAGAATTCCCCAGCCAGCTGATGGAGGATTTCTGGAAGTTGAAGTCCACACATCTTAAAATTGCCAAGGTTGAGAAACACTGGTCTAGAGGATACTACCTGTGGAGAACAGTACAGAAGAGCTCTATCCTCATATTTGGCAACTCAATCCAACCATCTAAGGTTAAGGGATTTTCTTTGCCTAGCAGAGATTGTTTGTTTTCCTTTGATGTGCTGGAACCCAACCTGAAAAGGCATTCCCTCTCAACTTTAGATTCTGAAATTCATGAACTACTAGGGAAATCAATAAAGTTTTCCAGAAGCACTGTTCGCACCTGCCAGTTCCCTGAAAATGATGGCCATGAAAAGCCTAAGGCACTGGGAGCCTTAGAACATACAACTCTGCATGTGCTGCCAGGATAACCTGCTGCGTTCTCTCTGCCTAAAACATGAAGAGGAAGTAAACACATCTGAAGCTGTCTTATAATGAGTAGATAATTTGCCCATCTAGCCATCCTGGTCAGCTGTGGCTGGCCAGACTTCTCCAAGTGGGTAAGCAACTTTCCCACACCTGCTGCTACAAAAGATCCCAGAGATGCCAGAAAACAATGTTAACTCCTTGCTGCTAGCACTTGAAAAGAATATAAGACACTACTTCTATTACAGTCCTGGAGAGGGTTTTTTTTAAGGCCAAATGTGGAAAAGGGCAGCACTATCTGGCCATAAAATGGAAGCAGCAAGACATTTTCATCTCATTCTATCCTTCCAACGAAACCACCACAGTAACTACAAATACAGAGAGTTCATTTCCTAACAGTTCCAAAATTATTGAGGCAGATGACTTTGGAAGAGATAAAGGGAAGGGCACCTGTGATTTGTAATCAGCCTTTTTGCTTCCAGATCTAATCCAGGATTGCAGCTTCACAGAGTGCGGAGGCTCTAGTGATTCCTTTAAGATTGGGAATCTGCATATTTCTGGAAGATCTATACATGTACAGCTTTTAAGTGACTATCCAAAATTAAATAGGTGAGTGCAGGAACTATTTTAAGATCACCCTTCAAGAGAGGGCAGGGGGAGTTAGAACTTTCTTCCCTAGCTTTCTATGACTTACCAACAGCCACAAAAGAAGAATCCTCCAGCACTTGTACTGATAACTGCAATTCCAGTTAAACAGCCCTTACGAATTAAATGCAAATGACTATGAAATGGATTCCTCTCTAGCGTGCCATTCAGCACTCCAAGCTTCTCCACCTGTGCGTGCTGAAGATTGAATTGCAGCCATACAGTGAAGCAAGCATCTCTCCACTGGTTATCAGACAAAAACAGCAGAAGTGCCTGGAGTATCCAGTGCTAATTAGCTAGCTTCAGCAGTTTGTAGGGACAGATGGATGCAACTAACCTTTGCCGGCCTATCATTGAAACATATGGAATCCCTTCCAGGTTAAAGCTGCCATACCTGCTTCAGCCACAGGCCAGCCATACACTGCCAAAATAAGCAAACTGAGATAGAAAAGGAGAGTCTGGAAGACCTGGAGATAGAGAGCTCTTAAAGAGGGGCTGTGGGCATGCTCCTAAAAAATTTAAGCAGCAAGTGTTCAACAGGCGCTGAGGAAGCAACTTCTGTTGGCATTTCTTTGTTTTTGCTCGGACCAAGCCACTAGGTTACCATGGTAATTAAGTACTTTCTTAAGTATTGGCAGGGTGAAGAGGTCAAACTTAATTGTCCTCAGTCTGGGTGTTAATAGCTGCATTGCCTGGGGGAGGAACTTGCCCGGACTTGTTTAGTTTCGCTTTTGTAGCCTTGCAGCCCAGTTCCTCCCCATCCTCTCTGAGCGCGTGTGAATGCACAGCTTGAAAATGTTTTTTGTGCTTTCTGTAAATTTATTTTTATAGAAATGCCTGGTGTGTGATTTTTCTGATCTCTCGGGCCAAACGCTTTCCAGCAATCTCTGACAACTTCCCCCCAACACACATCAATATGGACTTCCCAAGTATAGCAATCACAATATGATCCAAGCAATGATATGATCAACCATAATGAAATCCCTGTAACTTAATGACATGTTCTTTGAGTCAAGCCTGACATTTGATGACTACATGGACATGTCTCTCTAGTTTTCTTCGCAGCAATGTGGAAGTAGTTTGCCACTGCCTTTTCCCAGGATTTTTATATAGTTTTTTAAAAAAAATTCAGTTTAACCTGCAGCCTGGGATTTCAGCCAAGGTCAGCTGAGTGCTCCCCAAAAGCAGTTGCTTCTGTATAGGAATGTTTGTGTTAAAGCCTCAATTATTCGCAAGCAGGTTTCAGCCAGGATTGAGCTGAGAATCCAACTCCCTTTCCCCTTCTCACTTCTGAATGAAGTTCTATCCATTGGTATATGCAATTATTTGAGTTGGAGATGTACCTCCAGAAGCAACATTCCTTTGCCTCTTGTATCCTACTGATCACTAGAGACAGTAGGAATAAGAAGCAAGGGATTCTCCTCCTTTTGGGGTCAGCTTTTCTTTCCCTGGACTGGAAAACTGAAACAGGCAGACTCTGTTCTTGAGTCTGCTTCCTACATGAAAAATGTAACATTTCCTTTCTTCTGCTGCTTTTTCCCACCATGAAAGCTGAAAAATGCAGCTTTTTATCAGAGTGCATAACTTTCTTAAACTTTACTTGCTTTGGGGGACTTTAAGTATGTCTCTCTTCAGCAAAGGATCGTTACCTTGTCGTGGTGCTGGAGCTTGAGCACCTCAATGATGCCATGAGCTAAACCGTGAAGGGCCACCCAAGACGGGAAGGTCATGACAGAGAGGTCAGACTAAATGCGATCCCTGGGGAAGGTAATGGCAACCCACCCCAGTATTCTTGCCATGAAAACTAAATGGATCAGTACAACCAGAGATATGTCGGTATACCATCGGAAGATGAGACCCCCAGGTCGGAAGATGGTCAAAATGCTACTGGGGAGGAACAGAGGATGAGTTCAACTAGCCCCAGACGTGATGACGCAGCTAGCTCAAAGCCAAAAGGACGGCTAGCGGCCAATGGTGCTGGTGGTGAACGGTGAATCCGATGTTCTAAGGATCAACACACCACTGGAACCTGGAATATAAGATCTATGAGCCAGGGCAAATTGGATGTGGTTATCGGTGAGATGTCAAGATTAAAGATAGACATTTTGGGCATTAGCGAACTGAAATGGACTGGAATGGGCCACTTCACATCAAATGACCACCAGATCTACTACTGTGGACAAGAGGACCACAGAAGAAATGGAGTAGCCTTCATAATTAATAGTAAAGTGGCTAAAGCAGTGCTTGGATACAATCCAAAAAACGATAGAATGGTCTCAATTCGAATTCAGGGCAAGCCATCTAACATCAGAGTGATCCAAATATACGCCCCAACCACAGATGCTGAAGAAGCTGAAGTAGAGCAGTTCTATGAGGATCTGCAGCAGCTACTGGACAACACGCCTAAAAGAGTTGTTATTTTCATCACGGGAGACTGGAATGCTAAGGTGGGCAGTCAAATGACACCTGGAATTACAGGTAAGCATGGCCTGGGAGAACAAAACGAAGCAGGACATAGGCTGATAGAATTTTGCCAAGACAACTCACTCTGCATAACGAACACTCTCTTCCAACAACCTAAGAGACAGCTTTATACATGGACTTCACCAGATGGGCAACACCGAAATCAGATTGACTACATCCTTTGCAGCCAAAGGTGGCGGACATCTGTACAGTCGGTAAAAACAAGACCTGGAGCTGACTGTAGTTCTGATCACGAACTTCTTCTTGCACAATTTAGGATCAGACTAAAGAGATTAGGGAAGACCCACAGATCAGCTAGATATCAGCTCACTAATATCCCTCAGGAATATGCAGTGGAGGTAAAGAATCGATTTAAGGGACTGGACTTAGTAGATAGGGTCCCGGAAGAACTCTGGACAGAAGTTCACAACATTGTTCAGGAGGCGGCAACAAAATACATCCCAAAGAAAGAGAAAACCAAGAAGGCAAAGTGGCTGTCTGCTGAGACACTAGAAGTAGCCCAAGAAAGAAGGAAAGCAAAAGGCAACAGTGATAGGGGGAGATATGCCCAATTAAATGAAAAATTCCAGGGACTAGCCAGAAGAGATAAGGAATTATTTTTAAACAAGCAATGCGCGGAAGTGGAAGAAGACAATAGAATAGGAAGGACAAGAGACCTCTTCCAGAAAATTAGAAACACTGGAGGTAAATTCCAGGCCAAAATGGGCATGATCAAAAACAAAGATGGCAAGGACCTAACAGAAGAAGAAGAGATCAAGAAAAGGTGGCAAGAATATACAGAAGACCTGTATAGAAAGGATAACAATATCAGGGATAGCTTTGACAGTGTGGTCAGTGAGCTAGAGCCAGACATCCTGAAGAGTGAGGTTGAATGGGCCTTAAGAAGCATTGCTAATAACAAGGCAGCAGGAGATGACGGCATCCCAGCTGAACTGTTCAAAATCTTGCGAGATGATGCTGTCAAGGTAATGCATGCTATATGCCAGCAAATTTGTAAAACACAGGAATGGCCATCAGATTGGAAAAAATCAACCTACATCCCCATACCAAAAAAGGGAAACACTAAAGAATGTTCAAACTATCGAACAGTGGCACTCATTTCACATGCCAGTAAGGTAATGCTCAAGGTCCTGCAAGGGAGACTTCAGCAATTCATGGAGCGAGAATTGCCAGATGTACAAGCTGGGTTTAGAAAAGGCAGAGGAGCTAGGGACCAAATTGCCAATATCCGCTGGATAATGGAAAAAGCCAGGGAGTTTCAGAAAAACATCTATTTCTGTTTTATTGACTATTCTAAAGCCTTTGACTGTGTGGACCATAACTAATTGTGGCAAGTTGTTAGCGGTATGGGGATACCAAGTCATCTTGTCTGCCTCCTGAAGAATCTGTATAACGACCAAGTAGCAACAGTAAGAACAGACCACGGAACAACGGACTGGTTTAAGATTGGGAAAGGAGTACGGCAGGGCTGTATACTCTCACCCTACCTATTCAACTTGTACGCAGAACACATCATGCGACATGCTGGGCTTGAGGAATCCAAGGCTGGAGTTAAAATCTCTGGAAGAAACATTAACAATCTCAGATATGCAGATGATACCACTTTGATGGCTGAAAGCGAAGAGGAACTGAGGAGCCTTATGATGAAGGTGAAAGAAGAAAGTGCAAAAGCTGGCTTGCAGCTAAACCTCAAAAAAACCAAGATTATGGCAACCAGCTTGATCGATAACTGGCAAATAGAGGGAGAAAATGTAGAAGCAGTGAAAGACTTTGTATTTCTAGGTGCGAAGATTACTGCCGACGCTGACTGCGGTCAGGAAATCAGAAGACGCTTAATCCTTGGGAGAAGAGCAATGACAAATCTCGATAAAATAGTTAAGAGCAGAGACATCACACTGACAACAAAGGTCCGCATAGTTAAAGCAATGGTGTTCCCCGTAGTAACATATGGCTGCGAGAGCTGGACCATAAGGAAGGCTGAGAGAAGGAAGATCGATGCTTTTGAACTGTGGTGTTGGAGGAAAATTCTGAGAGTGCCTTGGACTGCAAGAAGATCAAACCAGTCCATCCTCCAGGAAATAAAGCCAGACTGCTCACTTGAGGGAATGATATTAAAGGCCAAACTGAAATACTTTGGCCACACAATGAGAAGACAGGACACCCTGGAGAAGATGCTGATGCTAGGGAGAGTGGAGGGCAAAAGGAAGAGGGGCCGACCAAGGGCAAGGTGGATGGATGATATTCTGGAGGTGACGGACTCGTCCCTGGGGGAGCTGGGGGTGTTGATGACCGACAGGAAGCTCTGGCGTGGGCTGGTCCATGAAGTCACGAAGAGTCGGAAGCGACTGAATGAATAAACAACAACAACAAAGCATGTCTCTAGGTCAGTGTTTCTTAATCTTGGGCACTTTAAGATGTGTGGACTTCTGGGAGTTGAAGTCCACACATCTTAAAGTGCCCAAGGCTGAGAAACGCTGCTCTAGGAGCTCCAAAATAAATATGCTGGATGTTTTCCAACAAGGTTACCTCAAAAATTTCTCTCCAGTTTGTACAT